>NC_135662.1:12862724-13489390 GCF_964188315.1 Podarcis muralis
AGTGCTAGCAACTTCTCCCACTGGGTTTTATTTCGTGAAAGAAATATGCTTGTCCCCCAAGGAAGCCATGTCACCTCAGCCCACCCTGAGCGATGCTAACAACCCACCGTTTCATAGCATCCCCCCTACAGCTGCCCCATTCTTGGCTTGCAGTAATAACAACAGCTGCAGAGAATTCAGTTCCCTAGCTGCGAGTCTTTACATCATATTCCTTGTGAGATACCCAGAGATTTAATAGTCTGGGAGGGACTGATGCCCCACGCCCTGGCAGCTGTTGCCTACTGTGGCGTTCTTGGTTATCCATGATTTCAACAGGAACAGACAAGTGATCTTTTAACATACACACGGGAAAATGTGGGGCGTGGAAAGGCATTCCAAAGCCCTCTCCCCACTCTTAAAGGACACAGACAATTTAAAGGCATTATTTAAAGAGCCAGTGTGGTGTAGTGGTTAAGAGCGGTAGTCTCGTAATCTGGGGAACCGGGTTCGCGTCTCCGTTCCTCCACATGCAGCTGCAGGGTGACCTTGGGCCAGTCACACTTTTCGAAGTCTCTCAGCCCCACGCACCTCACAGAGTGTTTGTTGTGGGGGAGGAAGGGAAAGGAGAATGTTAGCCGCTTTGAGACTCCTTAAAGGGAGTGAAAGGCGGGATATCAAATCCAAACTCTTCTTCTTCTTCTATTGCCATTTGAGTTCATTAAATGTTTCCTACTGCGATCTACAAGGGACAATGGTGGCGCTGTGGGTTAAACCACAGAGCCTGGGGCTTGCCGATCAGAAGGTCGGCGGTTCGAATCCCTGCGACGGGGTGAGCTCCCGTTGCTCAGTCCCTGCTCCTGCCAACCTAGCAGTTCGAAAGTACCTCAGAGTGCAAGTAGATAAATAGGTCCTGTTCCAGCGGGAAGGAAAACAGCGTTTCCGTGCACGGCTCTGGTTCTCCAGAAGTGGTTTAGTCATGCTGGCCACATGACCCAGAAGCTGTATGCCGGCTCCCTTGGCCAATAAAGTGAGATGAGCACCGCAACCCCAGAGTCGGCCACGACTGGACCTAATGGTCAGGGGTCCCTTTACCTTTACTGCGATCTACACCAGCAGGTTTCAAATCTTCTCCCTTCACAACTCGTAGAATAAGAGAATGTTAGAGCTCGGATACCAAGGGTCATCTACTCCAACCCCCTTAAATGCAGAAATTGCGACTAAAGCATCCATGACAGATGGCCATCCAACCTTTGCTGAAAAACCTCTATGGAAGGAAAGTTGCAGGGAATCCATTCCATTGTCAAACAACTCTCCCTGCATACTGAAAGCCTGTCTTAATTCAGCCACGCATTTCACTTCTGGAATTTTAGTAGACATTGCCCATGCACTTCCAAACATATCTTTACAACCCCGTGGACTAGAAACCTGGGTGGTAGTGGGAGAAGAAAGAAATCTGGGGATCAGGAAGGAGATTTCTGGACCAAATACCACCTCTTCCGTATTTCTTTTCTGTGCACAAACAACCCTGGGTTTCACAATTGCATAAGGCTAAACTTGGACGATGCTCAACCTCACAATCAGACTGGTGTGAGAATGCAGATGGAATGGTGGCATGCAGGTTTTTGTGTGTGTGTTTTTTTTGCCCAGAAGGCTTGTTTTCCCACGAGACTGAGCATATGAAAAAACAAAAAAGCTGAAGGGAAACAGAGGTTCCGATTACAGAGACAATTTCTCGTGATTGCACACATGGTTTTGGAGTGGAGGAATGCTCTGCAGCAGATCAGAGGCCTGGATTACTTGAAATGACGTGGAAAGAGGATGGAAACAAATACAAGGCTGGAGTCCAATTTCTCATTTCCTTATGGAACTTTTTTTTGGGGGGGTGGAGGGAAATATCCACTTGGGAAATCAGACTTTATGCTCAGGACTTTGGTGTGCTCTTTAAAGCAGGGGTCAGCAAACTTTATCAGCAGGGGGCTGGTCCACTGTCCCTCAGACCATGGGGGGGGGCAGACTATATTTTGGAAAATAATAATAATGAATTCTTATGCCCCACAAATAACCCAGAGATGCATTTTAAATAAAAGCACACATTCTACTCATGTAAAAACACGCTGATTCCCAGACCGTCTATGGGCCAGATTTAGAAGGTGATTGGGCCAGATCCGGCCCCTGGGCCTTAGTTTGCCTACGCATGCTTTAAAGCTTTTTCTTATTTTTTGCAGTGAAGTTTGGGATGTGACATTTGACCACTCATTTCTGGTGCAACCTTTTCAAAATCCTTTGCATCGAAATGATGATGATAAATGATGATAAATGCATTTAGTCATAGTCATTCACGCAGTTCCAAAAGCGGTGGCTAAATAAATAGATGACCTTAATCATTCCAAAATTTAGATCTCTTTGAGTCTGGCATGCTTAAATGAATCTGAGGTTGACTTATTCAAATGACTATCACCTGCAGTTTAGGATACAGGAGAGGAGGAGGAGGAGGAGGAGGAGGAGGAGGAGGAGGAGGAGGAGGAGGAGGAGGAGGAGAAGAAGAAGAAGAAGAAGAAGAAGAAGAAGAAGAAGAAGAAGAAGAAGAAGAAGATTTCACCAGAATGTCCCAGGGTGGGTTACAGCAATAGTAAGGTTGGTTTTCATAAAGATCTTCATTTTTCTTGTGCTGTTTTTTACAGTACCTGACATTTTAATATCTCTCAGCATCTGAAGAGCAGACATGGCTCTCACATTTAGGATGTTCCTTACAAAAAGTGAAGCATGGCAGGTATCGTTTTTTGAAAAGAGCAAGGATTTGCAGGTGAATAATGAGCAAATAAAATGTCTTGCAATTAACTGCAGTTAAATAACTTCGTCTTGTTGCGATGTACCATACGAAGTAATCTGGTGCCCTCTGATGGTAAGGATGTTATTAGCTGCTGAACTGGTAATGGATGCAGTTGGGGGAAACGGACCACTCAGAATGATGGCCATGGATGGTCCATTGATTCATACAGCGCTGTCATTGTGCCTTACAGTTTACTGAGAACCATTAGAAATCAGGGGCTCCTTGCTCTCATCAGCATACAACCTGTGTTTTGAGAGTGAGGGAGACAACAAAAGACGTGCAGGTTCACACAAACCCCTCTGTGCATTAAAAGAGCGCAAGGAAAGGATTGTGGGGGCTCATGGCAAAACAGACCCACAGGCTATAGGGGGAGGGAAAAAAGAGGGCCCCAGAGAAGGGAAGGAAGGGAAAATGGAAGCCACCTGGGGCAACCCAGTCAGATCGGCGGCGTATAAGAAATAAATTTTAATTTAAATCATATCAGCCATGAATCTGTTTAATCCTCTTTTAAAGCTAGGAGGAGGAACCAAGGGTTGCCTAAAACCCAAAGAGGAGAAAAGAAGCAATCTTTGCTCCTCCCTGATCAGCTCCCCAACTCCTCAATTTATTTATCTTTCCAAATGTTTTCCTTCTGGATCATATTTGGATCCTTCCAGGTCACATTTTGGATCTGCTTTCTTCTTGGATACTGATGCCAGTGTGATAGAAAACTAGAGAGCTGAAAGAGGAAGTAGCACGAACGGACACTCTTCCCACTTCCTGTCTCCCAACTCGTTTGTACTTTACCGGGTAGAGAGCAAACCCTTCCAACTTCCAAAAGGGAGGTGGGTGTAATCTCCAAGAAAGGGGGACTGTTCCTCCTTCATGTGTTGATTTAATTCTGAAGTAGAAAGCCTGAATTCTAAGCATTAATGAGGTCTCTCAACCATTAGACCAGACTTCCCCATCCTGGTGTCCTCCAGACTTTGTGGACTAAAACTCCCATGATCTCTGATTGCTAGCCATGCTGGCTGGAGCTGATGGGAGTTGGAGTCCAAAAACATTTGGAAGGCAGCATGCTGGGTGCATCATGTTAGACCCACAATCCACCTCCTTTTCCCAGTACACATATTCCAGCTCTGATACAGAAACCACTGGAGCTCCTTCAGGCAACTGCACTGAATGTAGCCAGCTACAGGAAGCTAAGGCCTGGTCTAACTATGATACTTAAATATCATACACCCCATTAAGGTTTATGCCATCATAGAATCGTCAGGTGAAGAGGTACCAAGGGAAGATAAAAGACTGCTTATGTATGCAACAACTGTGGCAGATGAAGATGGTAGACTTTGCAGAACTGGTGAAGCTGACAGGAAAAATCCAAAACTAGTGTGATCAAGTATTCCAGCTGTTTAGCAGCTCCATCTGGTACGCAGGCTGAGACCCTACCTGCCCGTGGACTGTCTCGCCAGAGTAGTGCATGCTCTAGTTATCTCTCGCTTGGATTACTGCAATGCGCTCTGTGGGGGCTACCTTTGAAGGTGACCCAGAAATGACAACTAATCCAGAATGTGGCAGCTAGACTGGTGACTGGGAGTGGCCGCCGAGACCACATAACACCGGTCTTGAAAGATCTACATTGGCTCCTGGGACATTTCCAAGCACAATTCAAAGTGTTGGTGTTGACCTTTAAAGCCCTAAACGGCCTCGGCCCAGTATACCTGAAGGAGTATCTCCACCCTCATCGTTCTACCCGGACACTGAGGTCCAGCGCCGAGGGCCTTCTGGCGGTTCCCTCACTGTGAGAAGCCACGTTACAGGGAACCAAGCAGAGGGCCTTCTCGGTAGTGGCACCCGCCCTGTGGAACGCCCTCCCACCAGATGTCAAAGAGAAGAACAACTACCAGACTTTTAGAAGACATCTGAAGGCAGCCCTGTTTAGGGAAGCTTTTAATGTTTAAGAGACCACTGTTATTTTAATATTTTGTTGGAAGCCACCCAGAGTGGCTGGGGAGACCCAGCCAGATGGGCAGGGTATAAATAAATTATTATTATTATTATTATTATTATTATTATTATTATTATTATTATTATTACAAAGGGATTGGAGTAAATTTATACGATATCTGAAAGATTATTGTAAGCAATTAACAGCGCTAGCAGGGTTGTCCGATTACTTGGAATGTGAAATTTTCTATCTTTCTGTATTTCTTTAAATTTCGAGCCATTCTGTAATGAGTCTAATTAGAATTGGAAACGTATAAATTGCAATGGTATAAAGGTTAATTTTGAAAGCTGTGAGGAGGGAAGGAAGGAAGTCAATAGGCTCTAAAGAGCCAGTGCGGTATAGTGGATAATGACGATGTGAATGTATAACATTAAATGGAATATATATATAGAGAGAGAGAGATGGAAGGGATCACAAGGCACATCTTGTCCAGCCCCCTGCAATGAAGGAATCTTTTTGCCCAATGCGGGGCTTGAACCCATGGCGCTGAGATCAAGAGTCTCATGCTTTACTGACTGAGCTACTGAGCTTCATGAGTGACAACGTGCCAGGGGAGATCGCTTTGTGCTTGCGTTTCAGCAGGTGAAAAACCATGCTTGTTTGCCTTACAGATGTACCGTGACATTCACTTCATTAACAGCTGTTGTGCTTCTCTCCGGAGACAACACTTGCACCTGTTCGCTCTTTCGATTCCCTCTGCGCCTGAGCTTGTGACAAGTAACCACATGGTGGCGTTCTCTGACCACCCTGAGATGTTTCTGTGAAGTCAAATCCCACCTAAGCCAGCCTTGATCGTGCTGCTTAGACAAGCTCTTGCAGAACGGCCGTTTATCTTGCTTGAAAGCTCTTCTCCCACATTCAAAACTTTGCAGCTTAGGAGCAGCTGAGAAACAAGTGATATCACTGATCATCCTTCAAACACCCTTTCTCACATGCAGTGTGCTTTACAGTCCTTACCTCAGTCACTTAGCTAAGAAAAACACTCTCTGAATTTTAGGGCTTTTTTGGCTATCCACTCCCACCCCACCCCAAGAGCCTCTGGGACGGGGAAGGGGAGGTTGTGTTCAGTGACCACCTATGATTTAAATGACACTTGGTTCCCCTCAACATTGTTAACCTGATCCCTTATATCCCCGCCCAATCACCGAGATCTTCAGGGGAGATAGTTTTAGTGGTTCCGCCATGGCTCAGAAGCATGACTTGAATCCACCAGTAGCCATGCATTCAGTAAAGGGACATGGATGGTGCTGTGGGTTAAACCACAGAGCCTAGGACTTGCCGATCAGAAGGTCAGTGGTTCAAATCCCTGCAACGGGGTGAGCTCCTGTTGCTCGGTCCCTGCTCCTGCCAACCTAGCAGTTCGAAAGCACGTCAAAGTGCAAGTAGATAAATAGGTACCACTCTGGCGGGAAGGTAAATGGCATTTCCATGCACTACTCTAGTTCACCAGAAGCGGCTTAGTCATGCTGGCCACATGACCCGGAAGCTGTATGCCGGCTCCCTTGGCTAATAAAGCGAGATGAGTGCTGCAACCCCAGAATCGTCCGTGACTGGACCTAATCGTCATGGGTCCCTTTACCTTTAAAGGGACCCCAACCATTAGGTCCAGTTGCAGCGCTCATCTCGCTTTACTGGCCAAGGGAGCCGGCGTTTGTCCACATACAGTTTTTCCAGGTTGTGTGGCCAGCATGACTAAGCTGCTTATGGCGAAACCAGAGCAGTGCACGGAAACGCCGTTTACCTTCCAGCCGGAGCAGTACCTATTTATCTACTTGCACTTTGACGTGCTTTCGAACTGCTAGTTTGGCAGGAGCAGGGACTGAGCAATGGGAGTTCACCCCATCATGGGGATTTGAACCACCAACCTTCTGATCGGCAAGCCCTAGGCTCTGTGGTTTAGACCACAGCACCACCCATGTCCCATGCATTCAGTACTTGGGCCCAATTTTATGGAACTCCCTTGCAGTTGCGGTCAGGCAGACCCCTTTCCCTGTTGAACTTCTGGCACCTACGGAAGACCTGTGCTATTCCCCCCCCCCCCCCCCGGAAAAAGTGGTGCCAGAACTCACCATGAACAATTCCCTTGCTTTCTTTGGATGGTAACAGTGCCCGCCTGGAAGGTGCTGGAACTGAGTTCCTGTGAGTTCCCCCTGAAAGCCCTGCTGAATACTATTTATTATTATTATTCTTCCAGAAGAAATGAGCTAAGAGGAAGGCAATTTTGGCAAATCCTCACCATGATCAACTCCCACTGGGAAGCTTATGTCCCTACTGTGGAAGGACATGTGGATCCAGAATTGGCCTCCACAGTCACTTATGGACACACCGTTAAGACTGTGTTCATGGAAGACAATCTTATTCAGCCACAAGTGATCACCAAAGAAGATAAGAAGACGAGGAAAAACAAAGTACAGTGTGGCTTGCTGGGTATAAATGGGCATCTGGATGTGCCAAGAGATATGCTTTCTCTTTGCCACCGGGCAAGTAGTGCTTCCAAGCAGTGGTCCATCAGACCTTCCAATGTCAGGAATGAAGCTCATTCCAGGAACATCTATTTCAGTAAAACAATAATGCTTCTGTGTTTAGAGCGCAAAAATTCCAGCTGGATTTTCAACAGCAATGTGATAACTCTTGCATTTTACAGGAACTGGTAAAGCATAAACATGTCAGTGGAGCTGCACAGGAGGCAGAAATATTCCGCGCCGAGGCGCCTAGCGGGAGGTAGGTGAGGATCTTCAAAACGGAGCATGCACAATTAACAGGGAAAATATTGCAATAAAAAAGCAGCGGGAACGTGACCCGAGAGATGATTTAGATGTGCCGGATTACAGCGAAGTGTGACAGGGAGGGGGGAAAGGGGGGAGAATTAGTATGACGCATCACAAAGCTGTTGAATGCAGGGGGAATAATTACAGTAGGTCATTTCTGCAGAAATGTGCTGAGGGTGGGGCACACAGTGATGACATCATCAAGAAGCAACCAGCCTCCATGGTGCTTTCATCTCAGTCCATGTGTTGAAGATGCCCTATCTATGATTGTCAGAGGTTTCTCTGGGAAATCTTACACTGTCATCGCTCTCAAGATCTGCTCTGTGGTGACTTGAAAGCAAGAGAAACTTGCTTCATCTGTGCAGATGTTTGCTATGCTTACCTGCACAAAAAAGGGAGTATTGGCAACAGGTCGATAGTTGTTCCAAACCAAAGGGTCCGGGGCTAGTTTCTTTAGCAGCCATTGTGCAACTGCCTCTTTCAATGCAGCAGGGACCACACCCTCATGCAGCAAAGCTTTAACCACACTCCGTACCCAATCAGTCAGTCTTCCCCCTGCTAGTTTTAATAAGTCAGGAGGGACAGAGGGTGAGGGGGCACATGGTCGGACGCATTGACACCAGCATCTTGCCCATGTCAATTGATCTGAGAAGGTGAAACTGATCCCACAAAACACCATTGAGTAGCAATGCGTTTTCAACTGGAGCTGCAACAAGTTAAGTAAATTGTGTTTTAAGCAGAATCACTAAACACACACACACACACTTGAGACCAAGGAGCAAAAAGGGAATTAGAAAAATTAATAAATGTGTGGATAAGCTCAACATCAAGCTTTTCAGAAAATCCCACCCTTAGCCAAGTCTGACTCACTGTGAGCTCTCCAAGGTACTAATTCAGTTACCTGAGCTTGCGTATTCTGACTATCTCTTATGCAACTCATATACCTACCCGGATTCAGATGTGGTGATACCTACTGTGATCATACCTGGCATGTCTGTCCTAGCATGAGCCTCCCTGCTGCAACTACCCCTAATGCGATCTTAACTGCTGAGCTTCCCAGACCTTTGCAAAACAGGATAAAATAAAGGGATTCTAGAAAGGCTTTGTTCATTTTCGTTAGGGAGTTTTCCTAAGTGTGGTCAGCCAAACTCAGAGCTTGCATAGTTCATGTGTCCACAGATGTTGTGAGTCTTCTGAACAATGTGCCCTGTGGGCTAGCTAAGAGAATGCACAATTCATTGGGGTCCTAACAAAAACATTAGCTTATGGGTGACTATTACATTGTTTCTTCTGAGCCATGAGCAGTGTTCAAGAGTTGCATGGTAGATCAGGGTTTTCCAAACTTGGGACTCCAGCTGTTTTTGGACTACAATTCTGGTCATCCCTGACCACTTGTTCTGCTAACTAGGGATGATAGGAGTTGTAGTCCAAAAACAGCTGGAGATCCAAGTCTGGGAAACCCTGTGATAGATGGGTGAACAGTTCCGTTAAATATTTACCAAAAACTGGAGTTGCTTTTCGGCAGAAATGGAAGTGAAAATGAAATACGAGAGACTGTTAACAGCTCAAGTCTACTGTGAACCCAGCTATGCAACGGGTGGACCAGCAGCCTTTGATTTGTGGAAATGTTGTGAACTAAACTGGAAACGGGGAAAACGAGAAGCTGAGAGAAGCTGAACTTGACAGATTTGCCCATCACTCGGTGTGCATCTGGTATCAGGGGAGCTTGGTTGGTGGACTCCCAGGTGATGTTCAAACTCCATCACATTCCTAGCAATGTCATCAGAGTCAACATTTCAGAATGGGGCTTTCAGGATAGAAGCACACTTGTCTTAACAGCTAGCATGTGATGCCATTCATAAAGTTGTCTAATCTAAGCTATTGGTGTTGTCTGTCTTCCCATCCAGTCGAATTGACTGGGAGTTTCTCTTTAGTGATATGAGTAGGGGATTGCAAAAGAGAGAGGTCATCGTGACTTTTTGCATGTCACCATCTGAGCCAGACTAACAAGAACTTCTATCTTCCTTTAGAGCAATGATCTTCGCAACAATAAAAAAAATCTTTTGAAGATCCGCAGAATGGTGACTCTGACATTTTGAGTTCCTCTCCTTTTTTCTTGGAATGTGAACTTTTTAAAAATGAAGGATGTTGCAGGGATGACTGCAGAGTCAAAGGGTCATGATCCAGAGAACCATGTGACTAGCACCAGAGGCTGAGGGACTCTCTGGGCTTCTGTGATTAAACAGCAGATAATTGGTTTAGTCTGAGTGGGAAACTTACCTAGGGAGGTTTGGTTCTCTGTATGATTACTTCTTCTCTGTAAGCTTCTGGTCAAAACCCCCACCAGAAACACATTGCAGGTACAAGAATTTCACATCACTGAAATCAATGGAGGGACATCCCATTTTACTGCGAATTACACAACAAGTCCTTGCAGATGCTTCTCAGTGGGTTTATCCATTTGGCTTGCATACTGCACTAGTTCTGAAGACAGAATAAAACCAGGCTGCAAAAAAGAATCCTCTTATTTGAGGCCAAATGGCATAGATTCCATCATGAGAAGGGGCGAAGTGATAAGCATGGAAAGGAATCACAAAGGCCAGATGGCATTCATTTGATATTTCTGAAGAAACCACAGCTTTGTCTAAACCACAATGCACCTAATATGGAACTGATCATTAACAGGAGCAGGACATGTTCCAGAGTCCAAGAGTGTCCTGTATAGTGAAAGATGCCACCTTTTGAGCTTTTTGGCACATTAGGAAATGGCAAAAAGATTACAGCTTCCTCTTAAAGGTGTTAAAGACATGATACATGTTTAGAGATGAACTAGGACTACTTTTGCATGTGCTTAAGAGTAAAGACGCCTGCTTCCTGGGAGAAAACCAATGACAAACCTAGACAGCATCTTAAAAAGCAGAGACATCACCTTGCCGACGAAGGTCCGTATAGTTAAAGCTATGGTTTTCCCAGTAGTGATGTATGGAAGTGAGAGCTGGACCATAAAAAAGGCTGATCGCCAAAGAATTGATGCTTTTGAATTATGGTGCTGGAGGACACTCTTGAGAGTCCCATGGACTGCAAGAAGATCAAACCTATCCATTCTGAAGGAAATCAGCTCTGAGTGCTTACTGGAAGGACAGATCCTGAAGCTGAGACTCCAATACTTTGGCCACCTCATGAGAAGAGAAGACTCCCTGGAAAAGACCCTGATGTTGGGAAAGATGGAGGGCACAAGGAGAAGGGGACAACAGAGGACGAGATGGTTGGACAGTGTTCTCAAAGCTACCAGCATGAGTCTGACCAAACTGCGGGAGGCAGTGGAAGACAGGAGTCCCTGGCGTGCTCTGGTCCATTGGGTCACGAAGAGTCGGACACGACTAAATGACTAAACAACAACAACAAGAGTAAATTGCAGCTCTCTCAGCTACAGGGACACAATTCGAAAGAGCTAATAGAAAAAGGGTTGCCAAAGGATGGCTAAAATATACCCACCGTGGGACATGTTTCCCACGAAGTAATGGCACAAGAGACTCGGAAGAAGCCAGCATTCCAGCTCTGGCTGAAGGCAATTACTATGGGGGAGACCAGCCAGACCTTCACAAAAAAGCCTTGGCAGATAGACTAGAGCAGGGTTTCCCAAACTTGAGACTTCAGCTCCTTTGGTACTACCCTGACCACTGGTCCCGCCAGGAATTGGAATGGGTGGGTGAGGTGTGGGGGTGTCTGGAGCAGTGATGTGGAGGTCAGGAGTGGGGGTGAGGGATGATGGGAGTTGTAGTCCAAAAAGAGTTGGAGACCCAAGTTTAGGAAACCCTGGGGTTGAGCATTTCAGGTGGGAGGGACATTAAAAGTTTTCATATACTAGATCAGACTATTTGTCCATGTATAATCTGCTCTCGCTGGCAATGGTCCAGACTCCACTTGGATAAACACCTAGACAATCTGGTACAGTGATACCTTGGTTTACAATCTTAATCTGTTCCGTGAGTCCGTTCTTAAACTGAAACCGTTCTTAAACCAAGACATGCTTTCCCTAATGAGGCCTCCTGCTGCCGGTGCCCTTCCATCATTCGGATTCCGTTCTTAGATCGAGGTAAAGTTTGCAAACCAGGACACTACATCCGGTTTTGTGGAGTTTGTAAACTGAATTGTTTGTAAACAGGACTGTTCTTAAACCGAGGTACCACTGTATTTGTTTCCATAGCCTGTTTATAACTGACAATTCTTAATCTCATTCTCACTAACTGCCTCTCTCTCTCTCTCTCTCTCTCTCTCTCTCTCTCTCTCTCCCTCTCAAAATAATAATAATAATTTTATTATTAAGAAAATAAATACATAAATAAATATTATTTATACCCCACCCATTTGGAGGGTTTCCCCAGCCACTCTGGGCGGCTCCCAACAGAATATGAAAAACACAATAAAACATTAAACATTAAAAACTTCCCTAAACAGGGCTGCCTTCAGATGTCTTCTAAAAGTCAGATAGTTGTTTATTTCCCTGAAGGGAGGGTGTTCCACAGGGCAGGCACCACCACCGAGAAGGCCCTCTGCCCAGTTCCCTGTAACCTCACTTCTCGCAGTGAGGGAACCGCCAGAAGGTCCTCAGTGTCTGGGCTGAACAATGGGAGTGGAGACACTGCTTCAGGTATATTGGGCCTTAGTTTAGACCAGTGCTGTTGAAACCCAAGGCCCAAATTCCCTCACGTCTGCACACACTCCCCAAACAGGAAGGAGCTGTCCAATCTGATCTGCTTCCTGAGCACTCACTGATCATCTCTAATACCTGGGAAACATCAGAGCAGATCAGAGTGCTCAGGAAGCCGGATGAAGCACTTCAATCTGCTCTGGTGTTTCCTGAGTTTCCTGTTTCCGGAGCACTTTGGTGAAAGAGAGCTCCCAGTGCAACATCATGGTTTACTTTGACCATTGTGTCCAGTAAACTAGGTTGAAAGCTGATGCGCTACTGATCAGTGGCGTAGTGTGGGTTGTCAGCACCCGGGGCAAGGCAAGTAATTTGCGCCCCCTAACCCGTGGATTTGTGCCCCCTAACCCGTGGATTTGCGCCCCCTAACCTGTGGATTTGCCCTAACCCCAGATGTTGCGCCCGGTGCAGCCAGCCCCCCCTGCACCCCCCACGCTACGCCACTGCTACTGATAGAGAGTCGATGGGCTGGATCAGGTCTGTGGCTTGGCATTTTTCCAGCCCTGGTTTAGGGGGAGAGATAGCCCACTGTCCAAACCCAATGTGTTGCTTCATTGCACCACACTGACTTCCTGTGGAGGTTTATTATTATTATTTCACATCCTATGGGGGTCAAATTTGAGCAACTGTACATTTATCATGAAAACAAGGACAATATCTCATAAATCACAAATCTCACCTTTTGAACCAGGCAAATTGTCCAAGATAATAGGCTGGATATTGATTTTTATTTTTTTATTTTTTAAGGATTTTTATCCTCAATCTCTTTTTACAGCTTGGAAAATGGAAGCAATTTTAAACCACCCTTCTGTAGGAAAGAATGTTTTACCAGGAATGATTTACCAACATCTGCTGTAGCACAGCTTTTTCCATGGGAAGAGTGAGATCTCTTATGTTTCCCTTACTTCCAAATGCAGTTCCACTGCTAACATATAGCTACCCCAGTGGCCAAACACAAGTCAGTGTAATACTGCACCAGCTTATATATTTTTTTCCCTTTTGCCAACCCATTCCTGACCTTTTGCTGAAGGACAGGAAAATCCATCATGGATGGAAGTGATGCAAAGGTCTTTGCTCCGAGTACAATACCAAAACGAACCCTCTAAGTCCAGGGGGACAAATCTGATTTATGAACCCATATCATAAGCAGATGAAGGGCACATTTACAGAACAGACCAACTTGTACAACATCAAATTCCCTATATAAACACGCCCATGAGCCCTGGGAACTGCAGTTCTGTAGAAGGGCAAAGAATCTCTAACAAAGACATGTCAGCCGCCTCACCAAACTACACCCCAGAATTATTTTGGTGAAAAAACATGCCTGTAATACTAGCATAATGTTATGTTTGTAACATGGAGGACTGATGAACCACAGTTCATTGGCCCTTACAGACTATTCTGTAGCTGATTTTTTTAAACCACATATCTGTACCTGGTGAGGTAAAATTATTACACATGCCTGGATGATTGACGTATTGAAGCTATCCCAAGATGACAGAGCTTTCCAATACACATTGATCATCTGTGGTTGCTTCCAGTCTAGGAACTTCAGTGCTGCTGGAGAATTGTTTTCCCCCACAATCAGCTGGAAGTCAGATTAAAGCAGTGTTTCCAAATGGCACTTATATTAACTCCCTCTAATGGTGAACTACGCTAGTGATTGCCAATTGAATTGTAGCCCAAATGAAGTTACTGAAATACGAAAGGGAGGCATTAGCATGCTAAGATGAAGCTTGACGTCTGAAGGTTTTTATATATATATAAAAAAAACTAAGGTGTCAAAACAACAAAGCCTCAGTCTTGTGAGCACTGAGCACTGTGGAGTATCCTTGAAGAAAGCATGGCTTTCTGGTTGGAACGCTGAGCAGAAGCGATCTGCACAACAAAAGTTTGTTAAAGGTTCCACTTGTAATGATATGGTGTCCAGCAATGCCCTTGTGATAATGCATGGTTAATGTCAGGGTCATGGGTTCTTGCCCCATGTGGAGCAACAAAGATTCCTGAATTGCAGGGGGTTGGACTAGATGGCCCTTGTATTCCCTTCCAACACGACAATTCTATGATTACTTAGCAAAGGTCCCCTGCAATGTTTAACTTTGCAAATAAAGGATTGGATTCAGGCTTAATTGTGCTCAGAACAGACCCATTGAATTAAATGAAACTTAAATCCAGTGGGACTTTGTTGTTGTTGTTTAGTCATTTAGTCGTGTCCGACTCTTCGTGACCCCATGGACCAGAGCACGCCAGGCACTCCTGACTTCCACTGCCTCCCGCAGTTTGGTCAAACTCATGCTGGTAGCTTCGAGAACACTGTCCAACCATCTCGTCCTCTGTCGCCCCCTTCTCCTTGTGCCCTCCATCTTTCCCAACATCAGGGGCTTTTCCAGGGAGTCTTCTCTTCTCATGAGGTGGCCAAAGTATTGGAGCCTCAGCTTCACGATCTGTCCTTCCAGTGAGCACTCAGGGCTGATTTCCTTAAGAGTGGACAGGTTTGATCTTCTTGCAGTCCATGGGACTCTCAAGAGTCTCCTCCAGCACCATAATTGAAAAGCATCAATTCTTCGGCGATCAGCCTTCTTTATGGTCCAGCTCTCACTTCCATACATCACTACTGGGAAAACCATAGCTTTAACCATACGGACCTTTGTTGGCAAGGTGATGTCTCTACTTCTCAAGATGCTGTCTAAGCCTGTCATTGCCCTTCTCCCAAGAAGCAGGCGTCTTTTAATTTTGCGGCTGCTGTCACCATCTGCAGTGATCATGGAGCCCAAGAAAGTAAAATCTCTCACTGCCTCCATTTCTTCCCCTTCTATTTGCCAGGAGGTGATGGGACCAGTGGCCATGATCTTCGGGGGTTTTTATGTTGAGCTTCAGACCATATTTTGCGCTCTCCTCTTTCACGCTCATTAAAAGGTTCTTTAATTCCTCCTCACTTTCTGCCATCAATGTTGTGTCATCTGCATATCTGAGGTTGTTGATATTTCTTCCGGCAATCTTCATTCCAGCTAGGGATTCATCCAGCCCAGCCTTTCGCATGATGAATTCTGCACATAAGTTAAATAAGCAGGGGGACAATATACAGCCTTGTCATACTCCTTTCCCAATTCTGAATCAACCAGTTGTTCCATATCCAGTTCTAACTGTTGCTTCTTGTCCCACATAGAGATTTCTCAGGAGACAGATGAGGTGATCAGGCACTCCCATTTAATGCCAGCACACTTGACTTCAGGTGGTCTAAGTCAGGATTCAACCCCCAAAGTTTGTTTTTAAATCAGTAAAGGATGGCAATTCCAGAGGGCGAAAGGGGTTAATGGAAGTAGGTTGCGAAGGCTCAGACAACGTGCTTGCCAAATATATGTTTGCACGTCACATTAAGTTTCCACTGGGCAAATGGTTGTTTGTAGCCACCAGGTAACAGAGGAAAGAAAGAAAGAATTAAGTGATAGGCTGATTCTGAAACTTGGAGCAAGACGACTTGCTCTGACGCATTGCTGCCCTCCATTCCATTAATGCCTAGGGTTTTCTGAGTTCGTTAACCTGAAATCTGCCAACACCTTGTCCCCGGTTCCAAACTCCCCTTTGCTGGATCTAATATATCACCGTCTCACCTCTGCTTGATTCATTTTCTTTGTTAGAAACACTCCACAGCTCTGGCCTGTTCATTAATTATCTCCTTGGATAAGGGCCTTGCTTAGGTACAGCCTAGCTGCCTTTCATCTCAAAATATCAGGTAATATGATATGATTTTTTAAAAAAGCAGTGGAAATGCCCCATAAAATACCAGCAGCTGACACTGTGTCACGGTATACTCTTCACATACTGTTATGCTGTGTGATTCTTTTCTTTGAGGGGATATTCCCACCCCCATCTTTCTGAAGAAATAAGTTCAGGATAGCTTCTGCAGGAAATTGCAGGTACAAATCTGAATGGTTGCAATGGAGGGCAACATGGACAGAGCCCCTCCAGAACGCTGGTTTTTAGTAGGTGAATTCTGCAAGTTGTCACTAGCGCAATAATAGTACATTAGTGGTGGATTTATAGAGGAAAGTCCAGACATCATCCCACTTGGTGAGCTGTTCTGTGATGTTTCCTCAAGGTCACCAATTATTGAGGGTAGGGTTAGTGACCCAGCACAACAAAGGCATGGGAAGCACATGGAGACAAAGAGAACATCTGTGGTATGAAAAGCAGGCAGGATTTTTGTAAAGAGAAAGAAGGTTCCTTTTATCATAAGTGGTGGTCTTGTAGTAAGGTTAAAGCTTACTGGGAAATGATATATAATGAATTGAAAAGGTTGTTCAAAATAACCTTTGTTTAAAAAAACAACCCAGAAGCTTTTCTTTTGGGAATTATAGGGACAGAACTACCTAAACTGTATAGAAATTTATACATGTATGCTACTACAGAAGCAAGAATGCTACGTGCCCAAAAATGGAAAGAAGGAGAAGTCCTAGCAAAGGAAGAATGGATACAAAAAAACTTATGGAATACGCAGAAATGACGGAAGAATAAGAAATTAAGATAACAAACTTTTTATAAAAGAATGGAAATGGTTTATTGAATATTTGCAGATAAATTGCAAACAGATAAAAATATTGGAAGATTATTGTAACAACCTGCAGTTTCGTTAGAGTATATATTTAAAGTAGATAATTAAATGAATTTAGATATGCAGAAGATATTAAAAAATAAATTTAAGGAACTGCAGATAGAGGGGAAAGGAAGTCAAGTTTTAAAATGTTAAAATGATTGTAAAATTAATGAAATGTATAAACTTGAAAAGTATAAATAATTTTTTAGAAGAAGAAGAGGAAGAAGAAGAAGAAGAGGAGGAGGAGGAGGAGCAGGCAGGATTTCAACAGGAAGTCACAGGACATGCACTGGTGGGAAATAAAGCAGTATTTCCACCCTGAAACATCTGCAGGTATAGACAGTATTGAACTGCCCTGATACCACGATGACAAGAAATCATCATCATGTTGTTGTTGTTGGCACCTGTCTGTCTTTAGAGGCTGGGGAGTGTACATCTGGGGGTGATGTCAAACTGTTGTGTTAGCAACACCAACGTCACCTCCTCAGGGTACAAGCCTGGGCAGGGTATATGGGGGAAGAGGCCAATGGTCTCCTGGACAAACGGTCTTTCGAAAATGGCTCCTTAAATCAAAGGCACTCTATTTAAGGAAACAGAAAGCATTTCAGATGAGCTAAAGCATTTTGGCTGCAAGCGGTCAAACTGCAGCACTGAAATCTGGACAAGATGAGTTGTTATAGCTGTTGTAGCACGTCATTTGGCCTAACCGTCTTAACCTAAAAAGAATAATGGAAGGTTGGGGGGTGGAATCAAGACTGATTGTTCAGAAACTTAAATTCCATTTTGGGCTGCAGTTAATTAAAGCGGCTGCAGTGGAGTTGAGCTGCATTTATTTCGGATTCACAAAGTGAATGTGAATATTCATTTACTTGGGTGAATACACAGATTAAAATTCTTACTTTATGAATCTGTGGGATGCATCCAGTCTGATAGATGCTGTTTATGCTCCCTTTGAATCTACAAAATAGGCCATACATCAGGGGAAGCCAGAGTGGTTCACTCCAGATGTCACTGGACTACAAGATCCACCATATGGGATGGTTACATATTCCTGCATATTCCTAGATGATCCTCCTGCCAACTCTACAATTCTGTGACCAAGACTTGTGTGGAAGCCCTAAACTTGCAAAGATTAATGAAAGACCTGAACAGGAAAGGAAGCGTAATTTAAGGTTACCAGACATCCCATTTCCTGGGGACAGTCCCCGGATTTACAAATGAGTCCTCATACAAAATCCATTGAAGTTGAAAAGTGTCTCCGGATTCATTGAAAAAAATATGCTTATTTACTGCCACCAGGGGAGGGATCGGATTCCCCGAAGCCTGCCGCTTTGGGAGACAGGTACAGGGAAAGGCAAGGTACACACCTCTGCCTCCCTAGAATTAATACCATGTTGTGCCAGCACTTTGCGGTACAAAAAAATAAAATAAATGGCCTTGCCCTACTGTAACTGTAGCAGCATTGGATTAGACTGTCATTATGACACAGGTGGTGCTGTGGGTTAAACCACAGAGCCTAGGGCTTGCCGATCAGGAGGTCGGTGGTTCGAATCCCTGCGACGGGGTGAGCTCCCGTTGCTCGGTCCCTGCTCCTGCCAACCTAGCAGTTCGAAAGCACAAAGTGCAAGTAGATAAATAGGTACCGCTCTGGCGGGAAGGTAAACAGCATTTCCGTGCGCTGCTCTGGTTCACCAGAAGCGGCTTAGTCCTGCTGGCCACATGACCCGGAAGCTGTACGCCGGCTCCCTTGGCCAATAAAGTGAGATGAGCACCGCAACCCCAAAGTCGTCCGCGACTGGACCTAATGGTCAGGGGTCCCTTTACCTTTATGTTTTTATCATTGATGTTTCATAATGTGTTTCTAGGGTTGTACATTGTCCTGAGATCTTTTGATAAAGGGTGGAATATAAATTGAATTATTATTAGTAGTAGCAATACATTGTGTGTTTTTATCTTGCATTTCTATGTTGTGAACCACCCTGAGAGCTACAGATGAAGGGCAGTACATAATTGTAATAAATAAAATCATCATTATCATCATGAGAACCTGCGGTATACAAATTCAATAAATCATCATCATCATTAAAGGTAAAGGGACCCCTGACCGTTAGGTCCAGTCGTGGCCGACTGGGGTTGCAGCGCTCATCTCGCTTTATTGGCCGAGGGAGCCGGCGTACAGCTTCCGGGTCATGTGGCCAGCAGGACTAAGCCACTTCTGGCGAACCAGAGCAGTGCACGGAAACGCCATTTACCTTCCCGCCGGAGTGGTACCTATTTATCTACTTGCACTTTGGCGTGCTTTCAAGCTGCTAGGTGGGCAGGAGCAGGGACCGAGCAACGGGAGCTCACCCCGTCGCGGGGATTCGAACCGCCAACCTTCTGATCAGCAAGTCCTAGGCTCTGTAGTTTAACCCACAGCACCACCTGCGTCCCATCATCATCATTATGCTGGCTTAATTTATGCCAGTGTGCTTTATGCCACTTTCTTGGCAATAGGATTGCTTCCTCGGTGTGTCACCTGTCCATGATTTGTTCCAACTTCCTCCAAAGTGAGACCAGAAGGGTCTTTACGGTGGTGGCTCAACCTTCTTCTTTGCCGTCAATCGCCTTGACCTCATTTGCCCTGTTTAGCTGTATTGGCTGCGGTGACCCATATCACAGCTAGCATAGTGATGCCACTGGTGAAGTAACATGGGTCACTGTAGACAGTGTGGGCAAATGAGGTGAAGAACAGGGAGGGCAGGACCGAAGGAAAACAGCATGGAGAAGAACGTCACAGAAGCAACGCAAGCATGGTTTCAAAGGACATGGAAATTCACCGGGAAAGGAGGTGCTTTTCACCGCTTGCAAAAGCAACGGTGAAATAATCTCAGCCACGTTAGGCTTTGCTCTAATTAAAACACGTTTGCCCATAATTCTCTCAAAGTACGCTGAACTTTGGAACTTTGGCATATCCCTGTGAAAGCAATTGTGAAGTCTGCTTTCACTTAAAGCCTGTCCCTGTGGCTTGCTTTGCAGCAACCTAAACGCCACTGGACAGAATCTTGATTAGTCCCTCTACTAATTACAGTGACCTCGATATATTTGGCCCTCAGGTCGTCATCCGTCCTGCTTCTCATCCCTTGATAAATGAGAAGAGAATGTCTTGGGAATGGCAGAAAGCCTGGCAGGCACAAAGATTGTACAAAGATTCATTGTTCCTCAGCCAATGTTTAGCTGCACTGCTTCTGTCTTTCGGGTAGTCTGTGTAGATGAGATCAATTAATCTGTCATGAAGCGTGTATACAGCTGAGATACAAAATGACTACAAAATGACTCCATCTAACCAGGGCCATTTTCAGGCTGGTGATCGACTGTGTGAACTATTCTACTCCCTCAAACACTTCCCTTGCATTGCATAAGCTGTTTTAACTTCCTCTCGGTGTTTTCCCCGAGTAGAAACCTCAAAATTTGCACAGATTTTGCTTTGGGTGGAATTTGATAACACGGAAAGATCTGCATACGTACCTTTTGCTTACTCTTCTAGCTTCCACCAGGGCAGAGGATGGGATTCAATAGATGTTTGTGTGCCAAGATTACTGCTAGTGCAACAGGACTTTCTCACATCTCCTCTCCCTTCATGTGCCCCCAGATTTGCTCTGGAGGGCTGAGTGAACCCCCCAGAACAGATTTAGAGGGTGGGGGGAGGAAGAGAGGGGTAGAAGCTTCCTTCACACAAGGGGAAACTCCTGCACTGTCATAACATTCACCTTAGTCCTATATTGAACACAAACCAAAGAATATAAGGGAAGTGAACAGGCAGGTTCATACAGGTCTTCCATATACCAGACGCAGGTGGTGCTGTGGTCTAAACCACTGAGCCTCTTGGGCTTGCTAATCAGAAGGTCGGCGGTTCGAATCCCCATGACGGGGGGAGCTCCTGTTGCTCTGTCCCAGCTCCTGCCAACCTAGCAGTTCGAAAGCACACCAGTACAAGTAGATAAATAGGTACCACTGTGGCAGGAAGGTGTATGGCATTTCCATGCACTCTGGTTTCCGTTACGGTGTTCCGTTGTGCCAGATGCGGTTTAGTCATGCTGGCCACACGACCCGGAAAACTGTCTGTGGACAAACGCTGGTTCCCTCGGCCTGAAAGCAAGATGAGCGCTGCAACCCCATAGTCGCCTTAGACTGGGCTTCACCATCCTTTACTATTTGTTTTTAACCATATACCATGGTCTCAGAATGGTTAGGGACTCCAAAATAGCATTTTGCATTGTGCCTGGAAGCACGATACTTCAGTTCTATGTAATAATATTTTACTTTTGCATCCTGACAGAGAAATAGTGTTATGTACAGGTGTCTTGCTGTTAATTGACTACCAGAAATGTTTGCCAATCTGATGTGAATTGGCTTCATTTAATTATGCAATTTGTGTGTCCCTGTGTTTGATTTTTTCCAGTTGCCTATGACTGATAGTAATAAAACAAAGCTGTAAGATTTACCCACTTACCTCCTGAATCCACTTACCTCCTGAACTCAATGGGGCAATATAAAATTGGGCTGTCCTTTGATCCCCAGTGTAATATTTTTTTTGGGTGGGGAGGTTAATCTTCAGGAGCCAAAAATGCAAACTGAATCAGAACCACCCTCCTTTATTACACTGCCATGTACATTTGTCACCACCAGCTTTTGCCTCCATGACTTCCAAAATAAAATGGCACAACAAAAATGAAAACAAAACAACAACTCCCAAGCCTTGAGATCTGTTGGTTTCAGCTGGACTGGCTTCAAGAGATCAGTTGCAAAAGCAGATGATAGGTGATGATAGATAGATAGATAGATAGATAGATAGATAGATAGATAGATGATAGATAGATAGATATAGATAGATAGACAGAGATAGATAGATGATAGATAGATAGATAGATAGATAGATAGATAGATAGATAGATAGATGATAGATAGATTGATAGATGATAGATAGATAGATAGATAGATAGATAGATAGATAGATAGATGATAGATGACTATCATCTATCTATCTATCTGTCATCTGCCATCTATAGATATAGATAGATAGATAGATAGATAGATAGATAGATAGATAGATGATAGATAGATAGATGATAGATAGATGATAGATAGATGATAGATGATAGATGATGATAGATAGATAGATAGATAGATAGATAGATAGATAGATAGATAGATGATCGATAGATGATAGATGTTAGATAGATCCACATGCACACTTGGCCTTCTGAACAAACAACCCAGCAAACATTTATGATTTACTCCTTGCTGGTTTGAAGATCCCCAGCAATATTTAGATTCTGCTAGCCATGAGTCAGGGCAGATTCCATGCATTAGAAATAAGAAACGATTCCGTCATTGTGACTGGGGATAGCTTTGGAGGTGGGAGGGCTGAGGAGTCAGAAGTCCCTGAATATTTTTAGCTTGCCTGCATGGAAACAATTTAGGGGAACCAAATCAGTCTTTAAATTGCTACAGAGCGCAACTATGAATTACCCTGGAGCCTTTATGCCAGCATATTGATTACTCTACAGTCAAGTGCAAATAGATGCATAGTCTACAAGAGCCATAAAAAAGAGACGGTTTTATTTATTTAGAGTTTTAATCAACACTGCTCTTAAAGGCTCAGTGAATAACAACATTTTAAAAAAAATAAAAAAAATGAATTTAAAATAGAAATACATTCCCAGATGCTAAATGCTTGCATGGATAAAAATATCTTGTATTTCGTTTCTGAAAGGTACCCAAGCTCAGTCTTTAACACACAATTATAGTAAAGGGACCATAGTACAGTGGGAAATGATTGGAGGATTTGCAGACCACTCGCATTCTGAGAGCAGACCACTGAGGATTAACTTTTTATGGACCTTCACAACTTCATAGCTTTCTCTTTTATTACAGTGTTCATGTTTGTGTGGGTTTTTGAGGGTGTTAACTGCTTAGAAGATATATTTACAAATCAAGTGGTATACAAATTATATATATATATATATATATATATATATATATATATATATATAGTAAGAAGAGCCTGTTGGATCATGCCAACGGCCCATATAGCCGGTGCTTTTTTCTGGGGGGGATGCAGGGGGGGCGCATACCCCTAAACATTTTGTGAATATTGTACTTTTGTCCATTTACTGTATTTATTTTTCCCAATTTGAACTATAAAATGGTGTTTTTCTTGAGTCCAAATGGGAGTACCCCTAAACATTTTCTAAGAAAAAAAATGCACTGCGTATATTCCAGCATCCTGCTCTCATACTGTTGAAAAAAGTGAACAATGAATGGTCAACCTTCAAAGAATATCTTAAAAACTATACTGACAACACAAATCTCCTGGAAGATATAGATTAAATCTTGAAAACAAAGGAAAGATATGACAAAACCGGGTTAGATAAAAACAAAAGAAAAGTAGAATAAGAACATGAAATGCATCTAGAGTTAAGTTTGGCAACAAAGTACAAAGAGAAGAGTTGGAATTCTAATATTTGTGGTGTACATGTAGGATGTGTAGCTATGTAAGGTATGTAATGTATTTGTCAAGTTTTTAAAGTGAAGTATAATAAAGGCAAAGGTAAAGGGACCCCTGACCAGTCGTGGCCGACTCTGGGGTTGCGGCGCTCATCTCGCTTTATTGGCCGAGGGAGCCGGCGTACAGCATGTGGCCAGCATGACTAAGCTGCTTCTGGCAAACCAGAGCAGTGCACGGAAATGCCGTTTACCTTCCCACTGGAGCGGTACCTATTTATCTACTTGCACTTTGACGTGCTTTCGAACTGCTAGGTTGGAAGGAGCAGGGACTGAGCAATGGGAGTGCACCCTGTTGCAGGGATTCAAACCACCAACCGTATGATCGGCAAGTCCTAGGCTGTGTGATTTAACTCACAGCAAGATCATAAAAATAATAAAAAAAAAGAATGCCAGTAAGTTCTCAGTCTTGATAACCTTTCATGACCTGGACTAGCCATGGGTGGGATTCAAGAGAATCAAATCCATGTTGGCCCCCTCTGTGTGTGAACCATATCCTGAATGAGACTCGCTCGCTCACTCGCTCTCACTTTCTCCATCCATTTTGTTCTGCATGGAGGCTGAAGATCACACCCAGTTCACAAGACAACCATGAAAATAAATCAAGCGGCACTTTCTCCTGGGTGTCTCGAGATGTTCACAGAGTCGAGATCGCACTTTCATATCTAAACCAGTTCAATTAGCAGTTCCAATCAAAGGAGCCAGAGGCTGCTGAACATCTATCGAGGGTACAGACTTCAGAGCAACCATCTATAACTTTTGCAACAGTGTCCTGGACAGTGCAGCTCCAGCACCGCAAGTGAAGACTGTCTGAAAGATTTTGCATTTTCAATTAACGTGGCTATTTTTACAAAGTCTTCAGAAGAGTCAGGGGGGAGGAAGAGGTGATGATAGATGGAGCTGCACCCTTCCTGCTTCTCTCACATTGTGTCACCTACTTCCTCCTCAAAGGGATGGAAGAGAACTTCAATTGCGTGGACAGGGGGAGTCCCCCAGATCCTGGGCACCCCCCCCCCCGTGTCATGTGGAATAACGACGCAAGACAACGTGCTATGGGATTAAATTGGCCACAACTTTATTATATTTCAGATGTGGGTAGATCTTGGCTCAGGCATTGGGTGTTATCCCTCCCCAGTCCCCAGCCGGGGACCTAGGGAACATCAGGGTTATCCAGTGTGGGGGGGGGGATGGGCCAGCTCTGGAGAACATATGTTCAAGCAGAGATAGCCGCCCCCGTTACGCTGCCATCGCAGGGGAGAGCAATGACGACCTCTCGGCATACGGTCAAAGCCTCCCTTCAGAAACCCCTTTAATGGGGAACCCTGGTATCGCCGTTACAAAGAGGATGATAGACTAAAGGATTCCGCCCAAGGCCTGATACCGCCAAAGTTGTGACGTTTTGCTACGGGAAAGGCAAAACCTGCCAATGGAGGGGAATTCCTTTCCGGCCCTTTAACAGCGACCTTGACGTAGCAGCGCCCGCATACCTGTGAAGAAAAGTTAACCTGCAAAATAAGACTTAACTGAGGGTGGTTAGGGTGGGAGAAGCTCTGGAGCCAAGTGAGGATCCCCAGGTAAGATCCTCCCTCTATTGTGTGGGCAGGTAGTATCTCCCCTACCTGGCCTGGTCTCCTTGGCAACGCTTCCCCCAGGCAGGATTGGACAACTGACTGAGGTAGGCGGAGACCTCCAGGTATCCCACCTGAGGGAAGGCGAAGCCAAGCCTGTGTTGATGGAGCCACTCCAGATCCAGGGGCTGAGCGCGTCCACGCAAAGGGCACCCCCTGTTTTATGGGGGGAGCGATCATTCAGGCCTCATTTCAAGGTGAACCCACCTAATTTGCACCTCCTGAAACAATGCACAAACCAATGCATAGCCATTGTTCAAAATCTGCACTTCTCTAAATTCGCAATGCAGTTCTCCGGCCAATCGGTGTGTGCAAAAAATGAGCAAGCTAGCATAAAAGGTTCATAAACATGCACACATTGGTGAAAATGACATGCAATAAATGCATTGCATTAGGGAAAGCGGCTTTGCGACAATGTACCTAAAATCGCTTACAAGAATGCGTATATTGGGAGAAACTCACGCTCAAGTGCTGGCAAATTGTTTTAAGGAGTTTTAAAGAAAATCACATACTGATGTGGAACTGTGGAAGACTGAAATTAAGACTGGGAAAATGAGAAACCGAGAGTAACTGAATTTACAGATTCCCCCATCCCAACTCCTCAGACCAGTACACTGGACAAAATTCATATTGAAAAGCAAGGTGGGTTGTATGCACGGTTTCTTTACAGACGGAACTTGCCAGAATTCACTTCCGGCCCCTCTCAGGTGGGTGTCATTGCCATTCTGAGAGAAGGAGAGAGGCATTACTGGTGAGTTGTGGCACCTATTTTTCTAGAAAAATAGAACTGGTTATATATGTCCAGTAAGTTCCCTCCAATGACAAGCATCATTCAACACACCCCACCAGAAGACCCCTTGCACAAAGTGAACACGAGTCCGTCTTTACGCAAGACACTCCTCACTTTGGTAATTTATATGTGTAGATGCAAATATAGTCATACCTTGGTTTTCGAACAGCTTAGTTCTCGAACGTTTTGGCTCCTGAATGCCGTAAACCAGGAAGTGACTGTTCCAGTTTGCAAACTATTTTTGGAAGCCGAATGTCCGGTGCAGCTTCTGCAACTTCTGATTGGCTGCAGGAGCTTACTACAGCCAATCAGAAGCCACGCTTTGGTTCCCGAACATTTTGGAAGTCAAATGGACTTCAGGAACGGATTCCGTTCAACTTCCAAGGTACACTATGATCTGAATAGAAATGCAATACATCTATGGGAAGGACCCTGGATTACCTGGGTGACAAGGATCCTGCTCTGCTTATTTCGGGTTCCTCCTCTTTAAACCAGACTTGAATGGGACAGCCATCAGTTAGAGAAGACCGTCCTTGGACAACCCTCCCCCCCAAAGGACTGCCCTCTGTAAATTAGGGCTAAATAAGTCTTCCTCTCCATGCAACCCCACCCCAGATCACCTGCAACATGTTTTTGTGTCTGCCATGAAAGATACGGGAGAGCTGGTAGCAACCAGAATCCTCTCTGGAATTGGTTCATTAGCCTGTTTGTTCTTTCATTGTTGCCTTTTTGGACCTGGATACTAAAGAACAAGCCTCGCGGCCCCTTTGATACTGAGATAACCAGTTTCCCAACTTTCTGACACACCTAAGGTTGCCTAGTGTTCAACCATCTCCTTCCTTTAACAATGATCTGATTTGCACTAATCAGCCAGCGCTTGTGCTTATCTCCAAACTGTGAAAAGCGACACCTCCAGATTGCTGAAAATTGAACTGCTGTTGAAAGTACAGGAGCAGGTCAGGCTGTTGTTTTTTTCTGAACAGTTGACAATACTAGTTCCATGGAGCTTCTTGCTCAGCTCCTGGCCATTTCACTCATTTTCCTCTCATGTTTCCAAGGGCAATTTGCTGACAGTGTCCGCTTTATGGTTACCAGACATCCCCGCTTCCCGGAGACAGTCCACGGATTTACAAATCTGTCCCCAGACAAAATCCATCTCTGGTATGTCCCCGGATATCATTTAATGTCCCCGGATTTATATTTTAAGTGTTGTAGATTTATTTGTAGGGAATGAATGTTGCGTGATTGGTTCAATGGCATAAGACACATCATATGGGGACTTCCGGCGAGGCAAAATGGCAGGCGCCACGGCAGCGAACAGCACCTGAAGCCAGCCAGAGCAAACTGCACTACCAGGCTGGCTCTGGGCTGCTGAGACTGCCACTGCTGCCGCCACTGCCGAGGGGGAACCAGGGACGCATGGAACGTCAACTTAGAGAACTGTCGACACACACCCGCACGACCCAAATTGAGCTGGGAGCGAGAGCGCCTGGCCACCCTGCTGACTGCCCAGCCGTGCTCTGGGGACAGGAAAACCCCAGAGCCGATGCAGGGAGAAGGAGGATAGGAGAAGGAGAAGGAAGAGAGAGAAAGAGGAATGAGAAAAAAGAGGGGAGCCTCGACCTTGCCGTGCCACTACTGCCGCTGCCACTATAGAGGAGAGGTAGGAGAGCACCGGGAGGGTAAGGACACGTGGCCGAGCCCAGGCCCAACCCGAGCCTACTCCACAGTGGCTAGTGCTCCAAGAGAGCAGGCTGGGGCCCAGAGGAAGGCTGTGCAACAGACGAGACCACAGAAGAGAAAATATTACTTCTTTTTTTAAAAAATAACTTTTTTTAAAAAAAAAATTATCTTTTCAAAAAAAAAAAGTGTCCCCGGATTCTTTGAAAAAAATCTGGTAACCTTAGTCTACTTGACCTCCATTAAAAAATATATTTAAAAAATCTTTCTGCAAAAACAACTGGAGATAACAAAGCTGTGACAGATGATTAGAAGTCTGAACGGGCTTGTAGGAAAGTCAACGATGCCCAAATTGTGTGCCCTCTGCCATCTTCCATCCCTGTCACCTGCTGATAAAGCGCAGTAATTAATGCTCTCAAGGTCTTCAGTCTCCTTTCAGTGTTTAGCATTCTGACAGATGATGGCTTCAAGGTAGCTCCATGCCAGCTTCCATTGCAGATCTAGGGAGGACTGTATGCCCAAAACAAAACAGGAAGCTCAGTAGTGAAGGACTAAGGACACTATCAGAGAAGACACTGGCTGAGTATGGGGTGCAGAATGATTTGATGGAAATGGTCCTCAGTGGTGAAAGATTATCCTTGCCGTTCAGGACATGTCTACAAAAAGAATTGATATGATTGATTCAGGAAGCATTGCCTGAACAGGCAAGCTTATTTACTGCATTGGAGCACCCTGGCTATTGGCCATGCTGACTGGGTCTGATGGGCCACAGGTTCTCCAGACTTTGCCCAGATGTCAAGGACTGGCTTGATGAAGTGGTGGAAGGCAACAGCTGGGGAACCGCCAAGGGAAGAAGGCTCAGAGTGGTGGGTTGACGATGAGTGATCAGAGGGCAAAGACTGGGGGGGGGGGGAGGCGTCGGAAGCTGGAGGGGCAACAGGGTGCCCAGAATACCATGTCACTCCTTTCACCCAACTGATCATTACACACTACAAGAAAGGGCCTCCCGCAGGTACCATCTTATCGGAATTCCCATTCCATACAATGTAGGAACTGGGCCTTTAGCGTTGTGGTGCTATCCTTTGAAATTTCCTCCTTTTATGCACCAGACGGGTGCTGTCTGTGTTGTCTTTTTGGCACCTATTCACCCCCCTCTTTCCCCCCAACCTTATATTATATACAACATTCATGTCTCACATCGAATGTAATTGATCTGTAGAAAAGACTCTATGACCTGGAAATAGAGAGAATGCACGTACTTTTGTAACCCAAGAATAAAATAAAATAAAATGAATTTTTAAAAAGAATTGTAGACATGGAAGACATCCTGAAGATCATCTAGTCCAATCTCAATATGCAGTCTCCCATCCAATCTGAAACCATACGGGACCCTGCTTAGCTTTGCAAATGTGCTAGTCATTTTATTGCTGCACCACTAGAAAACCTTACAAGCCTCTTAAGTGGGTTTTTTAAAAAACATCTCAGTCTGCATTGTACTTTTTTTTTTAATTATGATTTTTAAAATTTTTTTCATATATGAGCTTTCTAATATGTGATATTGATTTACATATTATTTTATTGTTAATGTTTTAATTGCTATAGTTTTCCACGAATGAGTCACAGGAAGCAATTTACAAAGGAAACAGATAGACATGCTCCCTTCTTCGTAATGTCTAGTACAAAGTCAGGTCAGCACTGGAGGGGAGCATAGTTAGAAGGTGCAACCCTCTCCCCGCCCCATTCTCTGAATAAAAGGAGGGGAGATGCTTGAACATTTGTGGGTCACTGAAGCCTAAGAATGCATGTGTGAACTGGCCCCAAGTGTTAAATAAACCTTGGTTAGAAATCCTGCGAAATAAATGCATGTGTGAATCAGCACTCAGCCTAATGTTAAAAGCGTATTATATGAAATAGTAGCCTCTGGTGAGAATCAGCAGTTGATTATTAAAAAAGCGAGGAAGGACGCAGTTGAGAACTTCCACCTTGTGTAATTTGTCTAGAAAAAGAAGTGCCTGAACTCACAACAAACACCTCCCTTGTTCTCTTATACAGTGGTACCTTGGGTTAAGAATTTAATTCGTTCCGGAGGTCCATTCTTAACCTGAAACCGTTCTTAACCTGAAGCACCACTTTAGCTAATGGGGCCTCCTGCTGCCGCCGCACGATTTCTGTTTTCATCCTGAAGCAAAGTTCTTAACCTGAGCTACTATTTCTGGGTTAGTGGAGTCTGTAACCTGAAGCGCCTGTAACCTGAGGTACTACTGTAATGGTGATGGTGCCCACCTGAGAGGTGCAGGAACTGAGTTCCGGCAAGTTCCGGCTGAAAAAAAAGAAGCCCTTTTCCCACCCATCTATCCTTTTAGACTTACCACTCTGGGGAAAGTCTTGCAAGACCACCAAAGGTTTTTTCGGGTGCTTGCTCGGAAATTAATCCCCTACAAGCTGGAAGTGTCTTGGCAGAAGCGACAATCCCTCCCTCCAGATGATGTGGTGACTATTGAAGCCTTTGCAGCCTGATGGAATTCTCCCAATAATATGACTCTCTCATAAGATAGCCCATAATTGCTATTTCTGGCTAGGCTGTAAATCCAGCAGAACAGCTTTATTTTTAATGGCATTCGAGGCAGCAGTTCCTGGTCCAGGCAGAATGCTGTGTAATAATATAACTAATATTTCACCCACAAGCTCATACACACATAATGCAGAATATATCTTTCTCTGTGTGTGTTTGTACGCACATGTTGGTGTGTGAGAGACACACTCACGCATATAAATTATAATTTATTATATAAAGAACAATAAGTATCAATTATATATAAGAAAACAGGAGAAACCAGCTGCAAACAGAGGGGAAACCCTTTTCTTCTCCCAGAAGAAGATGTTCCAGCCATGTAATGTAATATTTACCGCATACACAACCGGTATAGTAAAGAGAGAGACATTAGTTCAGTCTATGTTTATGAGTATCTCCAGGCTTGGTTATGCACCTTGTACCTTAGTTTGTTTATTGTTTAGAAGGTTTATGAGTTTATATACCTATTCTAGTAAAATTGTCCTTTATATTCATAAGCCAGTTTTGGTGTTGTTGGTTTGTTGTTTGTTGTATAATTATCCTCACAGTTGTCCAAAGATAATATGTGGTGATAAGCCAATTTGCTGTTCTATTGTTTTGCAAGGAAATAACTTTCATCAAAGATTGGCAAGGCCACTCAGCGTCCTTTTCCTTCCTCTTCGGCCAGCACAAATGGAGAATCCATTTGTGAAAAAGCAAGCAACAAACAAAGGAAGAAACGAAAACCTAAAGAGCCACGGCATAAAATAATTAGAGCGAAAAAATGTTTTCAGCTTTGCCGATGAAACACATCTGGTCAGAATCAGATCCATGCAAATATATTCTGCCAGTACTCACTTCCAAATTACCTTAGTACTTTCATATATGCCCTGTTATATGTTATATAAGGGTAAATAAGGCAATATAAAGGGACACGGGTGGCGCTGTGGGTTAAACCACAGAGCCTCTTGGGCTTGCCGATCAGAAGGTTGGCGGTTCGAATCCCCGCAACAGGGTGAGCTCCCGTTGCTCGGTGCCTGCTCCTGCCAACCTAGCAGTTCAAAAGCACGTCAAAGTGCAAGTAGATAAATAGGTACCGCTCCGGCGGGAAGATAAATAGCGTTTCCATACGCTGCTCTGGTTCACCAGAAGTGGCTTATTCATGCTGGCCACATGACCCAGAAGTTGTATGCCAGCTCCCTCGGCCAATAAAGAGAGATGAGAACCGCAACCCCAGAGTCGGTCACGGCTGGACCTAATGGTCAGGGGTCCCTTTACCTTTAAGGCAATACAAGCAAGACCCCTAAACAGACTCACATTGTTTCCATCCGGTGGAACATAAATATATGAAATATTTGCACAGCATTTTCAAGTATTTCCAACACTTCATATGCATTGTCCGGTTGCAGGGTAACTCAGTTTTCTTATCTAGGGCTGGGCATTCAGTCCAGACTAATCCCGCATCCCAAACCAAATTGAGCCAAACTGGGATTTGTTCAGAGTGGGTCAAGGCAGCCTTGGGTTGCTCTGGGGAGCAATCCAGAGCTGGCCAAAGGGAGCAGTTATGAAACATGCAGTCCAGCAGTGAGGAAATGAACAAAACAATGCAGTTGATTGGAAGCCGCCCAGAGTGGCTGGGGAAACTCAGCCAGATGGGTGGGGTATAAATAATAATTTATTATTATTATTATTTTAGGGGAGATGTGGGGAGAGATCAATGCTCAATCATCAAGCTGATGGTTGAACGCAGAAGGATCCTAGTTCAAGACCTGCCACCTCCAGCTAAAAGGGCAATGGGTGATGTGACAAAGCCACTGAGAGCCACTGCTAGTCAAAGTAGATAATAGTGCTCTAGATGGACAACTTCTAGGAACCACCAGGTAAGAGCTGATTGCAGGGTGGCAACCAAAGGTGGACAAACTACCCCAGAAGGAGCATGATGTGTCTTCCATCAGAGATACTATCCTTCCCCTAACACCCCAGTTGTCAGGGACTGGGTAGAGGAGGAGGAATGGTGGAAACCAACTCCCCATCCTGACCCTTCCAGGGAGGAGGAAGAGGAAGACAGTATAGATTTACAATAGGGGTTTGAGGGAGGTCACAGCTCAGAGGCAGATGAAGGGGAAAGTTAGGCAATAACGGGAGAGCCAGAGCAGCAGCTGGCTGACACATCGTCATTAGAAAGCATTTCAGACCCACCACCTCCCAGAACCCGGCGAGCCTTAAAAGTAGGAGAGCAAAGAGCTCAAAGACAGAGGGCACTTAGCAGCACCGGTAGAGGAGGTGATGATGATGATGATGACGAATGAGATTGGGGATGGAGATTCACTTGCGATGGCACCATTATCCAAGAGGCTGGGTTCTATATCCTTTCTCTGTAAAGTTTGGAATAAAAAAGGACTGTAAGAAACTTTTCCTTCTCTTTATACTTTCCTGGGCAACCAGCTGGGAGTCATTGGCCGCGTCCTGACACCAGTCAACCTAATTGCCCCACACAACAATGCTGCAACGTTTATAATCTATACACAAACCCTCTGAGCTAGTCATCTGGGAGCACGTGAAACGTGCTTGTCCAGCCTACTCACTTTGCCTTTAACAACCTAGACTGGTTCTTGTTTGTTCAGAACTTAAGCTCTTCCAACTTCACCGGGACCTACTCCCGAGTAAGACTGAATAGAGTTGTAACCTTAATCACTTTTACATTAGCACCGGGTGATTCACTCCATGGCCTTTTGAGATACATCCTGGCTTTTAAATTTTATGATTCTATAATGGGAAGGCAGCGAGTGTGCACCTTTGAATTATTTGAAGGAAGAAGCAGTGTGAAGCTGCCCTCCTTCTTCCTCCAAATATGTTTAAACACTGTGAGGTTCTGAGCTGGAAATAAAGGCAGGAGCCGAGAGCCTGAAGTGTTGTAATAAAAAAAGAGAAGGTCTAATGGGCTTCTGAGGGATATGAATTAATCTGTTTCATGGGGGACTGCTGTTTGATAACTCCGTGAATATTCTAGCAAGGGGATACATTTCACACCTACCCAGAATTTACTATTATGCATATCCTGAATGCTGTTCAAATCCCCTGCCAAATCTCTACCCTCTAATGTCTATATAATAAAAGCTAATGTGTATTCTTAGCACGCAGGTAATAAATAGGGACGCATTCAAAAAAAGGGGGGGCTCCTCTCTTCAAGAGGAAATTCGAGATCTTATGGGATACGCATTAGTCCCTGCAATAAAAGAACACAAATCAAAAGACAGGCCTGGGTGGGAGAGATGAGTGACTGATTATTCTGGGCTTCTAATGAAACCCACTCCATGAACGGCGTTTGAAAGATTGATTGGAGTTTAGTTAGCTGCCCAAAATGTCCATCGCCATAATGAATCTGCCCAGAAATATTTCACTCGCTTTCTGCAGTGGGGTGTTTTGCTGCGAGTTAAGCACCGCAGGCTCATTTACAGTCTCGGGGAATCGGATTGGTTCTCAGCAATTTTTGATGATTATTATGATTTCCAGGGCTTCGGTGAATATGTTTCTGAGCAGGCTCGAATTAACTGCCGTGCTAAGTAAACTGTAGGATAAGGAGGCACATTTCTCAGAGCGTTAAGGCAGCGCAGTCTGAGAAGGAACGGTGGATGCTAGCAGAGGAGTGAGCCTAGGAACATACACAGGGAACTGCTATGTACAAAGTTGGAAGCTTGGTCTACCTGGTTCAGTGTCGTCTACACTGACTGCCAGCAGCCCTCAAGGGTCTTAGGTGGGAGTCTTTTTCAGACCTACCTGGTGGGGTGGCCCCTCTATCCAAGGATCCTCCCAGGCTGCCCTCCTCGCTGTGTCTGCTCCTTGAGGGCCCTCACCTGAGTGGAATGTATTTCTCAACTGTGATAATACCTCTTGCACACCTGGATTGGTAGGTATGGGTTTGCATGCGCATAGAAAAATCTCTGGCTTTTGTGTGGCTGGGACTATCTTACTGTACAAAACTAAGAGCCATATCCACTGCTCAGCTCACTTTTGCCTCTGGCTTGTAAGGGAATAATAATAATAATAATAATAATAATAATAATAATAATAATGAAGTTAAAAAGTGTGGGGGCTAAAATGCAGCCTTGTTTCACACCACTAGCTGACTTGAAAGATTGAGACAAGCAGCCATTTAGGCTGACTCTTGTGTCAGTATCGCTGTACAGCTTTCAGATCACAGGAGGAGTCTACAGTGGTACCTCAGGTTACATACGCTTCAGGTTACAGACTCCGCTAACCCAGAAATACTGCTTCAGGTTAAGAACTTTGCTTCAGGATGAGAACAGAAATCGTGCGGTGGCGGAGCAGTGGCAGCAGGAGGCCCCATTAGCTAAAGTGGTGCTTCAGGTTAAGAACAGTTTCAGGTTAAGAACAGACCTCCGGAACCAATTAAGTACTTAACCCGAGGTACCACTGTATGTTCTATATTGGTGTTTAGGAGTTTCTCCCACAATCTGCTACAATTAATGGAGTCAAAGGCAGCGGACCAATCTATGAAGGCAGAAAACAGCTGGCACTTTTTAATTCTAGTATACTTTCTGATGATATGATTTAGAACAAAGCATTGGTCAATGGTGCTGAATCCTTCTCTAAACCCCAAATGTTATTTGTATGTAGCCAGTCAGTTAACTTTATTTGTAAATGCAGAACATATAACTTCGAAGGGATATCTAACAGGCTGGTGGGGGCAGTGAATTTGTGGCAAAGATCTGTCTCCTTTCTTGAAAATTGGAACAACGATGTTTGTCTTCCAGCTGGGAGGAATTTGGGCTGTGTTATTTATATGTGTAAATAGCCTGGCCAAAATAACCTAACCACCATTCCTAGTTTGAAGAGCTCTGGAGGCGTAATGTCTTCTCCTGGGCCTTTGTTTGCTTTTAAGCCTTCAGTGAGATGTTTTATTTCATTTGGAGAAACCTCTCGCCATTTGGGTAAATTTGACAGGTGGGTGTCCATACGCCGCCCATCTGACTGGGTTTTGCCCCAGCCACTCTGGGGCAGCTTCCAACAGATATAAAAACAAATATAACAAAACAGTAAACATTAAAAAGCTTCCCTATACAAGACATCTTCTTGTCCTTCAGACATCTTCTGCCAATTCCTCTTGCTTTGACTGGATTAAGGATATTGTTAGGAGAACCTGCTAACTCGGACTGTATTAGGAATGTGTCAAGAATGTTTGTGGGGGGAAACTCGTAGATAGAGAAGAGGCACCTTGTTCTTTTCACTGAACCAAGCATCCAGCTCTGATAATGCAGGAAAGCTTCTCCTCAGAGAACGTGACTTAATTTCTATGCGGGAATGCCTTTGTATAAGCCTGTGTAAAAGAAGTACAGTGGTACCTCGAGTTAAGTACTTAATTCGTTCCGGAGGTCCGTTCTTAACCTGAAACTGTTCTTAACCTGAAGCACCACTTTAGCTAATGGGGCCTCTTGCTGCACCGCTGGAGCACGATTTCTGTTCTCATCCTGAAGCAAAGTTTTAGCCGGAGGTACTATTACTGGCTTAGCGGAGTCTGTAACCTGAAGCGTCTGTAACCTGAAGCCTATGTAACCCGAGGTACCACTGTATTTTAAAAGACATCTGAAGGCAGCCCTGTATTGGGAAGTTTTTAATTTTTGATGTTTTATTATGTTTTTATATGTGTTGGAGCAATAAGTAGGGGTATAGGCCTGTGGACTCCACTTTCTGGCTCCCTTGATGGCTGCTGTTTCATTTGACCAAGTAAAGTCACCCCAAATACAGTGGACGCTCAGGTTGCAAATGTGGTCCATGTGAGAGGCATGTTCGCAATCTGCAGCGTTTGCAACCCACAGCACCACGCCTGCGCATGTGTGGGTCGCATTTTGGAGCTTCTCCGCATGCGCAAAGCATGATTTAGTGCTTCTGCACATGTGCGAGAACCGAAACCCGGAAGTAACCTGTTCTGGTACTTCCGGGTTCGGCACGGTGCGCAACCAGAAAACGAGTAACCTGAAGCGTCTGTAACCTGAGGTATGACTGTGTCACAATGGTGTTTTCATTGAAGAAATCCAGCACAGCCCCTGCCCACTTTATGCCTCTTTCACTAATCACCATATCTATGTGGCTCCCAGATACTTATCTGTAAGAAATCGAAGCTCCTGGGCCGTAAAAGTCCCCTCACACACACTTTGAAAGAATGAAGAATATCATCAGTTTTATAGACTATTAAATAGCCAACCTGTGTCTTCATCTTCCTCTTGCACAAACAGGACCATCCTGCCACATGCAGATGCCGAACGGGTTAACTTGTTTTGTTGCTTTAGGTTTCTTTACCTAATGAGTGATCGGAGAACCATTATCGCGCACAACATTTCACCAGCTGGAGCCTTAATTGAAATTTGTGCTGAGTTCATAATAGCATTAGGTCATGTTCCGCTTTTAGCATTAAGTAGTGATTACATCTAATGCTTTTGTATTTTAATTAGCTCCTTTGGTTCTCCATGAGAGAGAGAACCTTCCTGGACCATAATTCACTTCAGTTTACAATGGCAACAGCAGAACAGGCAGTCATCTTGGGTGTCAAGTGTGTGGATGTATAATTTACATTAGTGACTTGAAGGCTATTGGACCTGGCGATATTTTGATTTTCTGTCGCTTATCGGTTCTGCTAATTGTCCTTTAATGGTGGCAAGGTGCTAGCATTAGTACGTTCAGGGAAATTATATAACACATATATAACATTTCCTTCCCTGTGAAAAGAAGGAACTGCTGGCTGCAGCAGGAAGCCTTTCGGAAGAAGAAATATGGGGCACATCACTGGGGGTAAGATTCAAGAAGGCTGGGCAGCCGCCATTGCAATAGATGATTGAAGGGCCCATTGAACTCCAACCACAACACAATCCCTACAGTTACAGGTAGGAAGTCATGGTGTGTGTGTGTGTGTGTGTGTGTGTGTGTGTGTGTGTGTGTGTAAAACAGACCACCTCTTTAATATTATATTCATGCATATTATATTCTTAGCTCTGTTCCATATTTACTCTGCAGAGATGTTCATATCTATATAGTATGAACTGTAAATTTTCTCTAGCCTTCAAGATATGATGGATATGGTAGTTAGTCTGAAGAGACCTTCGCTTTGTAGATTAAGAACAGAAGAATTGCCTTGCTGGGCCAAACCAAAGATTCATCTCGTTTGACACTCGTCTCCCGCGGTAGCCAGCCCAGATGTCTCCTGGAAATTCACAAGGGCCTAAGGAGGATATTCATCTCCTATTGTTTGCCCTAGCATCTGGTAATTAATAACAACCCTTAACATCTTGTAGAGCACCTTTTAAGGGTTTAAAGCTGGAGCATCCTTGACAAGTGCCTTTCTAAAGGTGGACCACGGAGCCCTAAGCAAGCACTTCAGGCAAGAGCATGGAACCTGGTGCCCTTTGTATGTTTGTTGTTTAGTTGTTTAGTCGTGTCTGACTCTTCGTGACTCCATGGACCAGAGCACACCAGGCACTTCTGTCTTCCACTGCCTCCCGCAGCTTGGTCAAACTCATGCTGGTAGCTTCGAGAACACTGTCCAACCATCTCGTCCTCTGTCGTCCCCTTCTCCTTGTGCCCTCCATCTTTCCCAACATCAGGGTCTTTTCCAGGGAGTCTTCTCTTCTCATGAGGTGACCAAAGTCTTGGAGGCTCAGCTTCAGGATCTGTCCTTCCAGTGAGCACTCAGGGCTGATTTCCTTCAGAATGGATCGGTTTGATCTTCTTGCAGTCCATGGGACTCTCAAGAGTCTCCTCCAGTACCATAATTCAAAAGCATATGTTACTGGGCTACAATTTCCATCATTCTTGTCTACAGGCTATGCTCTCTGTGGCTGATACAAGCTCGGTCCAGCAACAACTGGAGGGGCACAGCTTCGCCATCCCTTTTTAAAAGGACTTCACATGCATGACCTTGTAAAGTAGGTCTGAATTATTATTGCTGTTGTTGTTGTTGTTGTTTTATTCAAGTTCGGGATATTTACATACATTATATTATCTCTTTCCAATTTTTAAATTTCCCGTACAATTTTTTCCTTTCCCTCCCTTTCCACCCACCCCCCATATCCATTGGAAGGGTTCAGACAATTATCCTCAGCCATGGGCATAGCGTCTTTAGTTTCCACCGAATGTCTTTTGTTCCAGTAGTTTTTATCCATTGAAGATAGGGGTTCCATCTGTTCCTTATCATGATGGACTTTACCTTCCATGTTGTTTCCTGTGACATTACTGCGACAATGTCCAACTGAATAAGTTCAAACAAATAACTATTCCATGCCTCTACTGTCCATTTTTCTCCATCTTTCCAACCTAAAGCTATCGTTGCCTTTCCCGCTAATATCATAGCTTTGAAGATAAACTGGTCACCTTTCTCTATAGCCGTGTTTCCAAGTATACCCATTGTCATGAAATCAAAGTCTATTGAAAGCTTCACTGAATTATTATTATTGACATATTGTAGGCAGGGAAAGGGCTGAAGGTGAGAGCTGCTTGCCTATGATCGCCTAGCAAGCTCATGAAAAAAACGCACAATTTGAACTAGGGATCACCTGTTTCTGGATCATTCCACTATGTCTTTTTTTAAAAAAAATATTTTTTTATTAATTTTTAACATACAAAATTATAAAACGTACCACACAAAATTATCACAAATACAATCTTACTGGACTTCCATCAGCACCTCTGATAATCCTCCGTCTTACATCACTTCTTATGCATTTCCTAATTTAGTACTGCCTTTATATCTCTTATTCTATCTTCTCTCCTTTTCCATTTTAACAATATTTCCATTAATACTCCTCACAGAACTTCTTGCAAACCTACAAATGCCGTCTGGTCATCACAAATACTCTTCAAATAGTCTGTAAATTTACTCCAGTCTACGGTAAACTTCTGGTCCCGCCGGTTTCGGATCCTTCCTTTTAGTTTGTCAAGTTCTGCATAGTCCATTAATTTCATCCTCCATTCTTCCACCGTTGGTAATTCTTCTTGCTTCCATTTTTGGGCCAATAATATTCTTGCTGCTGTTATTGCATATGAAAAAAGCTTACTTTCCTTTCTATTTATATCATTTCCAACCATACCCAAGAGAAATGCTTCTGGTTTCTTTATAAATGTATATTTCAACATTTTTTCCATCTCATTATATATCATCTCCCAGAAGCATTTCACCTTTTTACATTCCCACCACATGTGATAAAATGTTCCTTCTTTTTCCCTTACATTTCCAACATTTATTACTGGTTTTATACATTTTTGCTAACTTAACCGGTGTAATATACCACCTATACATCATTTTCATCACATTTTCTTTTAATGCATTACATGCAATAAATTTTAAACCTTCTTTCCATAATTTTACCCAGTCATTCAGCTGTATATTATACCCAAATTCTTTGGCCCAATGAATCATAACCGATTTAACCTCCTTGTCGGATCACTCCACTATGTCAGCTCTTATAGGAACATAGAAAGCTGCCTTCTACTAGCGATGTTCAGTGGCCATCAGTTTCACCTTCTATCTGTAGCACTTGTAAGTAGCCTGATCAGTTTTGGATCCACCCTGAATGGATTCCAATTCAATCCACTGTTTGGGTACAAAGCTGTTCACTCTGAAGCTCTGTTTCACCTTCATTGACTCTAACAGGGAATCTAAAAATGTCTGTAGGTTTCCCCCCAACTATCTTCACAGAAGTGGATAAAATTTGCAGGGAAAGATGTTCCTATGAAATGGGTTAAGCATGCCAAATTAAGAGCCAGACTAGCTTGTTCTGAGTCAGATTTGCATGAAAACGGCAAGCATAGTTGCAGTAGTTCTGCGACGAAAGAATTTACTGTTTGGGGGTGAGAAAATTGAAATCATGAGTAACTTACAAGTGTTACAAGTAACGCCTCAATGCCTTCCACATGCACTGTGTCAGGAAGATTTTGGGTATCACATAGCAGGACCGTCTCAAACAAAGATAGAATCATAGAATCATAGAGTTGGAATACACCACAAGGGCCATCGAGTCCAACCCCCTGCCAAGCAGGAAACACCATCAGAGCACTCCTGACATATGGTTTTCAAGCCTCTGCTTAAAGACCTCCAAAGACAGAGACTCCACCACATTCCTTGGCAGCAAATTCCACTGTCGAACAGCTCTTACTGTCAGGAAGTTCTTCCTAATGTTTAGGTGGAATCTTCTTTCTTGTAGTTTGGATCCATTGCTCCGTGTCCGCTTCTCTGGAGCAGCAGAAAACAACCTTTCTCCCTCCTCTATATGACATCCTTTTATATATTTGAACATGGCTATCATATCACCCCTTAACCTCCTCTTCTCCAGGCTAAACATGCCCAGCTCCCTTAGCCGTTCCTCATAAGACATCGTTTCCAGGCCTTTGACCATTTTGGTTGCCCTCCTCTGGACACGTTCCAGTTTGTCAGTGTCCTTCTTGAACTGTGGTGCCCAGAACTGGACACAGTACTCCAGGTGAGGTCTGACCAGAGCAGAATACAGTGGCACTATTACTTCCCTTGATCTAGATGCTATACTCCTATTGATGCAGCCCAGAATTGCATTGGCTTTTTTAGCTGCTGCATCACACTGTTGGCTCATGTCAAGTTTGTGGTCAACCAAGACTCCTAGATCCTTTTCACATGTACTGCTCTCAAGCCAGGTGTCACCCATCTTGTATTTGTGCCTCTCCCAAGCCCACATTCCGAACATGTTTGCACTCGTGTCTCAGAGATGTCTTTGCCGGCTTGTTCATGTCCACACAATGAAAGATAGCAGAATCCCCAATGACGTGCTTTATGGAGAGGTGGATTCAGGCATCAGGCCTGCTGGCAGACCAGTTATGCATTACAAAGATGTCTGCAAATGTGATAGGAAGGCTGACAATATCAGCCCTGCCATCTGAGAGTCCCTTGCAGGTGGCTGAAATGCCTGGAGACCGTTAGATCATGCATCCACACCAGTGACCAGAAGAGGAATGACCGCTGTGAGGAGTGCAGAGAGAAGAAAATGCCATGGTCAGGCCCTCCAAGTGTCCCTGTTTTCAAGGAACAGCCACCAATTTACAGAAGCCGTCCCGGTTTCTGATTTGATCCTGGAATGTCCTGCTTTTCCTTGTTGTTGTTTAGTCGTTTAGTTGTGTCCAACTCTTCGTGACCCCATGGACCAGAGCACTCCAGGCACTCCTGTCTTCCACTGCCTCCCGCAGTTTGGTCAAACTCATGCTGGTAGCCTTGAGAACACTGTCCAGCCATCTCGTCCTCTGTCGTCCCCTTCTCCTTCTCCCCTCCATCTTTCCCAACATCAGGGTCTTTTCTAGGGAGTCTACTCTTCTCATGAGGTGGCCAAAGCATTGGAGTCTCAGCTTCAGGATCTGTTCTTCCAGTGAGCACTCGGGGCTGATTTCCTTCAGAATGGATAGGTTTGATCTTCTTGCAGTCCATGGGACTCTCAAGAGTCTCCTCCAGCACCATAATTCAAAAGCATCAATTCTTCACCGATCAGCCTTCTTTATGGTCCAGCTCTCACTTCCATACATCACTACTGGGAAAACCATAGCTTTAACTATATGGACCTTTGTCAGCATGGTGATGTCTCTGCTTTTTAAGATGTTGTCTTTTCACCAGAGAAATGTTGAAGGGCATGGAGCTATGTGACCCCCAAGCAAAGTAGATAAATAACTATACAACCTTAAGAAAATACACCTGGAGGCAGCTCTGTATAGGGAAGTGTGTGTGTGTGTGTGTGTGTGTGTGTGTGTGTGTGTGTGTAATGTTTTATTAAGGTTTTATTATTTTGTAAGCCGCATGTAGTGGCTGGGGCTCCCCAGTCACATGACTGGCTTATAAATAATAAAATTATTGTTGCTAATAGGACAGTCCTATTTTTATCGGAGAAATGTTGGAGGGTGCATCTGTAGCAGCACAACTGGGCACCTTCATCTGTCCCAGTTGCAATAAAACATCTCTCTCCCACATTGGTCTCTACAGCCACAGCAGGCACTGTGACTCTTCAACAGTTTGACTTCACCCCCAAAGCCGTGCTCCTCCATTGTCTCCCTCCCATTGATTTTTCTTTTCAATCAGTTTGAAAACTGAGGGCATGAGGGAGAGTTAGTGTGGGGTCTTGGTTAAGAACAGTTGTCTCGTAACCTGGTGAACCGGGTTCGCTTCCCTGCTCCTCCACATGCAGCTGCTGGGTGACCTTGGGCCAGTCACACTTCTCTGAAGTCTCTCAGCCCCACTCACCTCACAGAGTGTTTGTTGTGGGGGAGGAAGAGAAAGGAGATGGTTGGCCGCTTTGAGACTTCTTCGGGTAGTGATAAAGCGGGATATCAAATCCAAACTCTTCTTCTTCTTCTACTGCCAAAGTTCAGACAAATAGGTCCAGGGGCTATTGAGTCAGGTGATCTTACCTTCATTCTATTAGAAAAAGAATGGGGAAAGTCATCATTTTTTTCTTGCTGTTAACTCTTCCTGGAAATACCGTGCAGGAAGAAAGTAGGACGGGGAGAGAATTCTGATTTTAAATTGTTTAAGAAAAAGAATGATTGGAGAAGAAGTAGCCCCCCCCCAATTGCCTAACTTTGCTACTTACTCCCAGCTGTCACAGCCAAAATAGAAAGGGAATGATGTCCTGCTTGAAGAACAACTCTCTTTATTTACTTCAACATCCCTCCTCCAAATCATTGTGATTGAGTGCCCATGGGAAATAATTCACCGTGATTAAAAGCTGGACCTGTCCGTCAAAAGAAAAGATTGCTTCATTTCTCCACTCGCTCCCATCTCCTCTATAACCCGCTGAGCACTGGGCTTTCCCCCCCAGTTAGTTTGGATGTGTTTCTCAGAAAAGAAAAGGAAGGGGGAATGTTTTGTGCTTAATCTTTAGTTGTGGGGGGGCGGGGACCCCAAGGCAACATAGCTACTATGAAGGCTGGGGACTTCCTCATCGACCTCAGCAAGCTTTGTTGATGATATGATTCTATATTAATAATAATAATAATAACAATAACAATAACAATAATAATAATAATTTATACCCCGCCCATCTGGCTGGGTTTCCCCAGCTACTCTGGGTGGCTTCCAACAATATATCAAAATACAATAGTCCGTCAAACATTAAAAGCTTCCCTAAACAGGGCTGCCTTCAGATGTCTTCTAAAAGTCTGGTAGTTGTTTTTCTCTTTGAAATCTGGTGGGAGGGCGTTCCACAGGGCGGGCGCCACTACCAAGAAGGCCCTCTGCCTGTAACCTGGCTTCTCGCAGGGAGGGAACTGCCAGAAGGCCCTCGGCGCTGGACCTCAGTATCCGGGCAGAACGATGGGGGTGGAGACGCTCCTTCAGGTATACTGAACCAAGACTACCAGAGCTGGCCCACTAAGGCTGGTTGCTAGGATTCCCACCCTTCATCCAAGCCATTTGTTTGGGAGATTAATTCAAACTGAGAAAGATTGTCTTCCCAGGATATCTTGCCAACATGAAGAGTGGACCACACCAAATGCAGTTTCCTGTCTGTCAACCAACCCAAAGCTCTCCCCCTCCATAGTCCTGTGTGTTCTGCTTGCTAGCAACTCAGCTGCTACTTTTGTGAATGGGCAAGAAAGCTGAGAAAATGACTCATCTGTTTATCCTCTTGGCCAGGCAAGCTAAACTTTCTGTTGTGGATTCGGACTGTACTGGGAAATGAAGAAAGCTGAATTGATCTCTGCAAGAACCCTGTGATACCAGTGCACCCCAGTGCCCACAAAACCTAATGGTGAAGCAGTATCTGTTGGAATATTAGAGCTATAAGCCTCCACCTTCTCCTCAACTCATAAACTTGTAAATATATACAAAGAATATTACAAAATGTCGCAGGTCTGAATTTGAAATGAATGATGATCTCCTGAAGCATCTCACTGCTTGAAAGGGGATGTGATGGCCTGGGATTCGGACTCGGATGCTGAACCTGAGGGATCCCTGCCTGCACAGGATTCCCTGCCTCCAGAACCAGCTGAGCCGGGGCTGGGGAATGAGCCTGAAGGGTCCTCACCTGTGCTGGATCCTCAGGTGCAGGCACCAGCTGAGTCTGCTCTCGCTCCTGAGGTGATGGAGGACCCATTGCCTGCAGGTGCTCCACTCTCAGCCCCGTCAGAGGAAGCTGAGGTTGCCTCTGGGTCCGGTAACCTTCCAGCCTCTCCTGAGCTGCAGAGGCTCAGGGCAGAGAGGCGGAGGGAACGAAGTTCCCACAGGAGGAGTGCTTGCCTCCAGGCCAGGAGAGGCGAGTCACCAAAGGCCGCCCTATGCCTCAGGCCAGATAAAAGCTGGCCAGCCCCACTCCCAAGTTGTGGGAGCAACATTGCTGGTTGCTAGTTCCTGCCTGAACCCTGTCCTGCTTTTCTGCCAGCGTTCCTGACCCGTCCTGGCTTCCTGCTTCCAAGCCTGTTCCTGACTTCACCCAACTCCTTGCCCTGCACCCAGCTTCAGCTACTACGGACTGCCTCCCCGTTGCACCTTTGACCACGGACTGGACTTGGACCTTGCCTCTCGGCAACCCACGGGACCAGCGCAGGGGAGCCAACATGCACAGGAGTGTGGTGTAGTGGTTAGAGTTTCAGACTAGGACCTGGGAGACCAGGGGTCAAATCCCCACCCAGCCAAGAAGCTCACTGTGTGACCTTGGGCCAGTCTCTCTCTCTCTCTCTCTCTCTCTCTCTCTCTCTCTCTCTCTCTCTCTCCCTCTCCCCTTGGAGATAAAGGTAGAATGCAAATGTCACAGCCACAACAAGCAACACCTGTGTGTGCTGCTTTGGCCAGCGAGGTTGCATGAAACCCCAGTCTTGGAGACATTTGAAGGAAACGAGGATGTCTTTTTTGAAAGAGGCAGGTGGAAGTAACAAATCCATCTGTGCAACTCCTTAAAAAGAAAAGAACATTTGGACAAAAAGGGAATCCACCCATGTTTGTTCGTCTCAGCTGAGTGATGTGCAGCAAGAAGCCTGCTGGGCTCAAGGAAGAAAGCACCAGAAAGATGTTTGTGTGTGCAACAGGAGGACAAATTGTCAGAGGCCACATACATTCCTTTTTGCGGCTCCTTCTGCTTCACTGACACAGGAGAAAGAGAAGCAGCCCGACGGATGGAGACAGATTTTCTCACACACATGCACACCGAAAGCTGGAGATAGCGTGAAAGAGCTATTTTTGCTTGTGTAGCGCATGGACAGACTCATTAAAAAATATAAATCCTGCTAATGTCTTCAAGCAGGTTGTGCAGGTTTGTTGTTCTTCTGAAGAAAGCAGTTATGTGCACCACAGGCTGTTATTAAAGAATAGAGAAAAGGCTTTTTTTATCCCTTCCTCATAACATTAAAACCAAATTTCAATTTGGTTAGCAAGCTTAGCCCTACTATCTTTGGACGCAGGTTTCACAATGCACCACAGGGAACTAGTAGGCTTCTTCCTGACCGCAGCACGAATAGCGATTGCTCAACAATGGAAGGACCAGTCTGAAATAGCCCTGAATATATGGGGAAATAATATATGGGATACAGCAATACCCAGGCATCTCACCAGGCACAAGAGGGTAATTAAAGACATAATGAATAGAGACACCTTCCAAGAAACATGGACCCCTTTATTTAACTATGTTAATGGCCAAAGTCAAGAGCTGCTTATATCAACCGCTCAACATTCTCAATGTTGTAACCTCTCCACTGAGGTTACATTAAGTAATCTGTTTGAACATTGAATGTGTAAATATATGTCTAGAGACAATGGATAAAACAAATACCATCAGATGTACTGCTGGATAAGTGTTTAATGGTTATTGTATTTGTTTAAAAACAAAAAATGTATAATAATAATAATAATAATAATAATAATAATAATAATAATAATAATAATTTTATTATTTGTACCCTGGCCATCTGTCTGGTTTCCCCAACCACTCTAATTTTTTTAAAACTAGAACCTGTGGACACACCAAGAAACTGAATGCTGGAAGATTCAGGACAGATGCAAGAAAGGTCTTCTCATACAGTGCCCAGCTAAACTATGAAACTCCCATCATCCCCTAATCCCTAGTCCTGCTAGCTAGGGATGATGGGAGTTGTAGTCCAACAACAGCTGGAGACCCAAGTTTGGGAAACCCTGTTGTAGACAAACAGTGTAGACCCCAAACACAAAGTAAAATGGGATGATTTGGGGCAGGCTCCCACACGATACACAGCTCTACCTCTCTTTTAAATCAGAACCAGTGGAGGTGGTGAAGGTCCTGTGTGAGTGCCTGGAGGCAGTTAGAGGATGGATGGTGGCTAATGGATTGAGGTTGAATCCTGACAAGACAGAAGTACTGTTTTGGGGGGACAGGGGGAGGGTGGGTGTGGGGGACTCCCTGGTCCTGTATGGGGTAACTGTGCCCCTGAAGAACCAGGTGCGCAGCCTGGGAGTCATTTTGGACTCACAGCTGTCCATGGAGGCGCAGGTCAATTCTGTGTCCAGGGAGGCTTTCTACCAGCTCCATCTGGTACACAGGCTGAGACCCTACCTGCCCATGGACTGTCTCACCAGAGTGGTGCATGCTCTGGTTATCTCCAGCTTGGACTACTGCAAGCTTGGACTACTACATGGGGCTACCTTTGAAGGTGACCCAGAAACTGCAACTAATCCAGAATGTGGCAGCTAGCCTGGTGACTGGGAGTGGCCGCTGAGACCATATAATCTGGTCCTGAGAGACCTACACTGGCTCCCAGTACATATCTGAGCACAATTCAAAGTGTTGGTGCTGACCTTTAAAGTCCTAAACGGCCTTGGTCCAGTATACCTGAAGGAGTGTCTCCACCCCCATCGTTCAGCACGGACACTGAGGTCCAGCTCCTAGGGCCTTCTGGTGGTTCCCTCACTGTGAGAAGTGAGGTTACAGGGAACCAGACAGAGGGCCTTCTCAGTAGTGGTGCCCTCCCTGTGGAACACCCTCCCATCAGATATCAAGGAAATAAACAACTGTCCAACTTTTAGAAGACATCTGAAGGCAGCCCTGTTTAGGGAAGTTTTTAATGTTCTGTTGGAAGCCGCCAAAAGTGGGTGGGGAAACCCAGCCAGATAGGCATGGGCAGGGTAGAAATAAATTATTATTATTATTATTATTATTATTATTATTATTATTATTATTACTATTACTACTACTATTACTACTACTATTACTACTACTATTACTACTACTATTATTATTATTATTTCTCACATAGGAGAAAATGCAGAGCTATCTAGAATAATAGAATCATAGGGACCCCAAACTAGTCCAACCCCCTGAAATTTGGGGGTGCCTTGGACCCACAGTTTGGATCAGGACCCACTTCAGGAGTCGTGGGAGGAAGGCAGAAGAGGCCTTTGCAGAGTTTGCTGAGGAGCTGAGGCATAATGCAGACCTACCCAATCTCTCACTTCCCGAAACAATTATGCACACTGAAACACAGCTATCCTTCTAAAGTCACACTTCTCTGAAGCTTGTGATGCAGTACCCCAAGCAAATACTTTGCATTAATGTGCACATATTATATTTGACAAAAATGCATGCAAACACACACACATAGAAAGTGACAAATGGATGCAGATGACAGAGGAGGAAAAATGAGAAACTGAAATTTCCTGGTTCATCAGCACATGCCCAGGCCAGATCTAAACAAACTACAAACTCAAAGGTTTGGGAAGAATCCTTGAGAGACCATCCAGAGCCCCCCCCCCCCCGCAATGTAATAACAACATGATACAGAAGCTGCCTTCAACCAGGTACTGCTATTTGCCCACCTAGGCCTGTATTGTCCATTCTGTGGCTAGCAGAAGCTCTCTAGAGTCTCGAGGTAAGAGTCTTTCCCATCACTCACTGGCAACGGATCCTATTAAATTGCAGTGGCCAGGAATTGAACCAGGGACCGAGACCACATAACACCGGTCTTGAAAGACCTACATTGGCTCCCAGTACGTTTCTGAGCACAATTCAAAGTGCTGGTGCTGACACTGAGGTCCAGCGCCGAGGGCCTTCTGCCGGTTCCCTCCCTGCGAGAAGTGAGGTTACAGGGAACCAGGCAGAGGGCCTTCTCGGTAGTGGCACCCGCCCTGTGGAACGCCCTCCCACCAGATGTCAAAGAGAGGAACAACTACCAGACTTTTAGAAGACATCTGAAGGCAGCCCTCTTTAGGGAAGCTTTTAATGTTTAACAGACTACTGTATTTTAATACTTTGTTGGAAGCCACCCAGAGAGACTGGGGAAACCCAGCCAGATGGGCGGGGTATAAATAAATTATAATTTAAAATATTATAGTAATAATATTTATTATTCCATATGTGGTTCTGCTTCCCATTGCTCCTGTGTATGTGGGAAGCTCTCATATGTTGTTGTTTAGTCGTGTCCGACTCTTCGTGACCCCATGGACCAGAGCACACCAGGCACTCCTGTCTTCCACTGCCTCCCGCAGTTTAGTCAAACTCATGCTAGTAGCTTCGAAAACACTGTCCAACCATCTCGTCCTCTGCCATGGCGAAGGGGCTTGAATAACTCAGAGAAGCTATGAGCTATGCCGTGCAGGGCCACCCAAGATGGACAGGTCATAGTGGAGAGTTTTGACCAAACGTGATCCACCTGGAGCAGGAACTGGCAAGCCACTCCAGTATCCCTGCCAAGAAAACTCCATGGACAAAGACAACAGGCTGCCATATACCCTTGGTCTGTCTAGCTCAGTATTGTCCACACTGACTGTCAGCATCTCTCCTAAGAATGACCTGCTTAATCAGGGCAATGGCCATCTTGTCCACCCCTCTGTTCTGACAGTGGCCATCCTGATACCCATGGGAAGTCCATAAACAAGAACCCAAGGCTCTCCAGGGTTTCTCTCCCAACCTTACCTGGAGATGCCATGAATTGAACCTGAGACCTTCTATTTGCAAGGGAGATGCACTCCCTTGAGCCACAACCACCACCACTCCATGTCCAGGTAATATGAGATGCCTAAGGTCATATGGGAGGAACCCAATCTATGGCATTGCTGGAAATCCTGGGTTAACAATGGGATGGGGAGGAGTCACAGTATGTGTTATGTATTCAGTGCTCTGTGTTAGCCTAAGCTTGACTCTGGACTAAGGATTCTGTGTTCTGATTCGATACATGATATCCAATCACAGAACATTTCAGGATGTGGGCCACTGCCATTGGCCCGTAAACCCTGAGTTATGATTCGCAGCTTGGAAGCTTAGACAGCCAATCACGTTGGGAGTGGCAGTGGCCCAGGCCTACAGAAATGTAAATAAGCAGTTGCTTTGCCCCTGTTGTCCAGTTCGGTTAGTTTAATAAACATTCTTGCTGTTATCACGGTGTCTTGCCTTGTGGGAACCCACCTACACTTCAGTCTGGATAAAAGGTAAAAGGTAAAGGACCCCTGGACAGTTAAGTCCAGTCAAAGGCAACTATGGGGTTGCAGCACTCATCTCGCTTTCAGGCCAAGGGAGCCAGTGTTTGTCCACAGTTTTCTGGGCCATGTGGCCAGCAGGACTAAACCGCTACTGGCGCACGGAGGACTGTGACGAGTGCCAGAGTGCACAGAAACGCCATTTACCTTCCCGCCTCAGTGGTACCTATTTATCTACTTGCGCTGGCATGCTTTCGAACTGCTAGGTTGGCAGGAACTGGAACAGAGCAACGGGATCACACCTTATTGCAGGGATTCAAACCACCGACCTTCCAATCCACAAGCCCAAGAGGCTCAGTGGTTTGGACCACAGCGCCACCTGCTTCCCTACTTCAGTATGGACCTCTGACATGACCTAGAGCATTGGAAAACAGAATCCAACTCACTCTCTCCTTTTTCATGGTTTTGTATTCCTCTTGCCGCTATCAGTCTTGTGGAAAAACCAACATATCAAAGCTACAGGCTTTGTCGTTCTTCCTCTCGACTACTCTTTTTCTCACTCAGCTCCTAACATTAATATTAATGGCAGCTGTACCTGTCTTCGTTGTTCCTGCTGCTGTTGCTGCTCCTTTTTCTTTTGGTCTCTGGGGAGTTCTCAATCTCTGTCTCTTTTTGTAGGAGCAAATGCTTGCTTGACGGAGCACCAGGACATGTTGAGAGGAATGCATGTGATAGATGTTATACGGTAAAAATTGGGAATAGGCCGCATTGTAGAGAAGTGAACCCCAATACGTTCAAACTTGTACTAGACTGAGCATGTGCCTGCCATCCCATAGCTGGAATCTGTCTGTCTCAGGAGACAATGGAGGAGTGGGCCTTTGGGGGCAAAGACAAATTGTTGGAAGGCTACGGCGCCTGCTATGGCTGTAAATGGGACAAATTGATATGGGACAGACATGTTTTGTTGCAGCTGGGGCAGATGAATGTGTCCAGTTGTGCTGCTGCAGATGTACCATAGCGTTTCTTCTCTCTACGGTCATTTCTCCTCAGGTCACTGCTACATATACACAACTTGACTGCCTGTCTCCAGGCAAAGTGGTCACCTGCAAGGAATTCCCACCTGGCGGGGTTGATGTTACCAGCCTTCATATCTGATTTGCAGCCATCCTTGTAGTGCAATTTGGTCTGGTGCTCGAAGCCAGCTCCCTGTAGAGCACATATTTGGCAGAGATATTCAGACAGTCGGGTTTCAGGTTCTGTGAGTGTGCTGGATGTCAGTCTAAGAGACCAGTGAGAAGAACCATCTGGGGCAGGCACAGGGCAAGTTACAGAGGTGACATATTCCAAGCCCATGAAAGAAAAGCCCTGCAAGATGAGGCCAAAGACCCATCTAGTCCAGCATTCTGCTCTCACCGTGGCCAACCAGAGGCCTGGGATAGCCCGAAAATGGAACCTGAGGATTGCAATGCTCTCCCTGCTTATGATTCCCATCAAGTGGCCTTCAGAGATACACTGCCTCCAAAGATCATGGAGATAGTTGGGTTTCAAAAACATGGAGATGATGGTAGCAGGACAATCAATCGGGAAACTCAAACTAGAGAAACTAGAACTGGAGACAGCAGTTATCACCCCATATTGCAGAAATAGCCAACCTCCAGTCTCAGCCAGCATGGCCAATGGTCATGGAGGATGGGACTTGTAGTCCACCACATCTGGAGGGAAGTTCATTTGTCTTACTGCCTCTCCAGATCATTCAGTCCAACTGGTCTGATAAGATTTCCAGCCATGTTTAAGGTTGGTGATAGAGAGCAGTCTGGATCAGGCCAGCCATTCCCTCCATTTGTGAGCTGTCCTGGTGGTGCAGAGACAAATATACCTTGGCCCTGATACCAGATTTCTCAGTTTGAGTCACTGGTGATGTAACGCTGATCACACTTAGCATGTCAAAATGAACCTCATCATCGCTGCTGGTAGAATCACAGGTTGCATTCTAGAGATGGCATCTAAGCAGTCAGGTATATGCAGTTAGATGCTGAGATACCTTCTATAAACTGGGGCATGGGGTGAATAAACAAGAATCATAATTGTGGGGCATGTGAATTCTGCAAACTAACGAAGTTGGGAAAGTAAGAAGAGGACTTTAAAAAATGAAGATCTAGGGTTGTGCTACTAGTCCTAATCTAAGTAGACCCAGTGCTATTTTTCTAGAAAATGAGGTGCTGGAGCTCACCACAAACACCTCCCTTGTTCTTTTAGAATGGTAATGGCACTCACCAGAGAGGTGCCGGAACTAAGTTCCAGTGAGTTCTGGCTGAAACAAAGTTCTGAATAGACCTATTGAAATTATTGAATGTAGCTAGTAATTTCCAATAGCTACAGTATGTCTACTCCAAACAGGACTAGCATTAGTTGTGACAAAAAAATGCGTACAAAAATGTGAAAATCTGCAAGAAGTGCCTGCGGAAAGGGATACGCTAGTGTAAGCAATGTACAAAAGTGCATTCCGTTAGGGGAAAGTTGCTTGCCAAAAAGACACGTAAGACTGCAAAAAGTCGACAGATTCACCCAACCCTGCACAACAGAGTCTGAAACACTGGTGGAACTTCTCTTTCTTAATAATAGTAATTCATTAATGATAGCAATTTGCTATTTACAGGGAAAAGGAAAAGGCAATTTACAGTTAATTGGACATCCCATGCTGTACTAGGTGCTGTACTAATTTTGAAAAAGGAAAGCCTTGCCAAAAGCTTCCTTTCTTCACGCAGGGAGAGAGATTTCTAGTGTCGTAAAAAGGGCATCTCAATGATTGTTCCTTTCAATTGCTGGAGTGAAGTTGCATTTTCCAAGCACTTACAGCATGGATAGGCAAAATAAGGCCCAGGGGCCAGATCCAGCCCAATCACATTCTAAATCCAGCCTGCGATGGTCCCGGGAATCAGCATGTTTTTATGTGAGTAGAATGTATCCTTTTATTTAAAATGCATCTCTGGGTTATTTGTGGTGCCTGCCTGGTGTTTTTACATGAGTAGAATGTGTGCTTTTATTTAAATACACCTCTGGGTTATTTGTGGGGCATAGGAATTCGTTCATATATTTTTTTCAAAATATAGTCCAGCCCCCCACAAAGTCTGAAGGACAGTGGACCGGCTCCCTGCTGAAAAAGTTTGCTGACCCCTGACTTACAGGGACAATGCTACAGCAGACTCCCATGAGAGGTGATGGACTCTCCTTCCTTGGAAGTTTTTAAGCAGAGGTTGGATGGCCATCTGTCATGAATGCTTCAGCTGAGATTTCTGCAGGGGGTTGGACTAGATGACCCTTGGCTCCCTTCCAACTCTAAGTTTCTATGACGTTTGTTCCGATTCACTGGTAAACCCCACCCATGTCCCCATCTGAATTACCCTCCAAAGATTCTGCATTTCCCCCTTCCAGGCACCCCAACGAATTCTGTTGGTGTGTCTTTAAAAATAAAAATAAAATAAAAATCCTCAAAGCCTGGAAATGCAGCTGAAAATAATGTCCAAAATCTGTTTCTCTCGACTTTTTTCTATCGTTTCTTTCTTTTTTTGCAAAAGGCCTAATTTGAAATCCGAACAGCAAAGGTCTTTTGGGCTTCATGCTAAGAAATCTAACACTGAAGAACTGTCTGTATTTGCAAAACACAGAGTCTAAGCAGGGTTGTTTCTGAGATCTCGGCAGGGAACGTAATAGGAAAATTCAAATCAGGTTTCTGCGCTTCTGGCAATTTCAACACCCCCACCCCAATAAAAAAGGATCTCTCTGCTCCCCAAGCTTTTAAACTTAATTAACTGTCTCTTACCCAGCCTAGAGTATAGAACAGCCCTCCCCAAACTAGTGTCTTCCAGATGTTTTGGACTACAATTCCCATCAGCCCATCAGCAACGCTGCCTGGAGTAAAAGGAGCTGTAGTCTAAACATCTCAAATCCTCCATGCTGGGGGTCGCTGAGATAGAACTTCAGTGGGGGTGGGTTGCTACTTCCTGGACCACCCGCTTCCCAATTCTTCGTGCCCCATTGTTCATTTGTTCCTCCTGTCTGTGCTTCAAAGAACAAGCAAGCTGTCTGTAGGTTCAGCATTAAGCCTATAGTGTCCTCTGTGGCTAGCAGTTCCTTTTATGAACATAGTCTGGTTCTCCAGGTCTGGCCATTCCTGGACAGGGATAGCTTGACCACTGTCGTCTATGTGTTGGTGACCTTGAAGCTGCAGTGCTATGTGGGACTGCCCTTGGGTCTAGTTTAGAAGCTCCAGTTGATGCAGAATGCAATGGTCAGACTGCTGATGGGGACATCTGGGCATGAACATTTATATTGTTAGAAGAGAATTACCGTATTTTTCACTCTATAAGACGCACCAGACCACAAGACACACCTAGTTTATGAAGGAGAAAAACAAGAGAAAAAAAATCTGAATCTCAGAAGCCAGAACAGCAAGAGGGATCGCTGCACAGTGAAAGCAGCGATCCCTCTTGCTGTTCTGGCTTCTGTGATAGCTGCACAGCGTGCATTCGCTCCATAAGACGCACACACATTTCCCCTTACTTTTTAGGAGGGAAAAAGTGAGTCTTATAGAGCAAAAAATACGGTATATGAAAATGAAGTATGGATCACACCCTGAGGCAAGTCACAAAATGGCGCCCTGCCCCCTATGAGGGAAGAAGGGATGAGTGAAGATTTGTTTTTGGTTTGTTTAGTATACTACCCTATACTCGCAGATCAGGAACAAGGGAGGGAGGAGACCAGCAACGCCTCCAATTTGGGCACCGGGAGCAGGGCTACAGAGGAGATGGCAGATCAAAGGAGCACAACACAGCTGCCACTGCTACCATGGCAGCAGCAGCAGTGGGCAATACATTCCTCGGAGACTAGACCTGCTGCCCCTGTGGATCATGCTGCCTGAGGTGGCTGCCTCACCTTGCCTCTTGAGTGGGCCGGCCCTGCACGCACAAGCTTTGCATGGATAAGATCTTGGTTCAATCCTTGGCACCCCCAGTTAGGTTTGCCAAAGGACCCTGGTGACTTTCCAATGGAGAGCTGGTGGCATTTGGACCAGGCGTTAGATGCGCCAATGATCTGACTCAACAGAAGGCTGTGTACTATGTTCATATGCTCACCTACTGTGGGTTGGCAGCTACCGGATTCCTTAATAATTGTACATTATCTATAAGTATATTATGTTAAGGCATTTTCCCTGGCTGCAACAGAGGGAGACATGGCTGGGAGGGAGCGCAGCTAAAATGCCTCTTCCTGAACTGTCTTCATTCCAACTGGTTGATCATAAGCCCGGTTTTGTAACTTGAATGACTGGTGCCTTGAGTTCCCATTTCCTCTTCCTTACCTATCCCTTTTCTCCTTTTGTGCCATGCCTGTGGGCAGGGATTATATTCTGGAAAAATTCTAGCTGGTTTATAAACCAGCAGCACAACAACACATAGCTGAGACACAAAGACTCTCCTCCCTGAAAGAGAGGGGAGTGGTTGTGGGCGGGAGCCCGAACACCGCTCCTAGCAGGGGGCGTTGCCCCCTGCCTCCAGCTCACCTGGCTGGCGCTCACGCCCCCCCCCCGGTGGCCGCCCAACCAGGTGCCATGGGGGGGCATGTCCAGCAGCCTTTATGCTGCAGTGCCAGCCTCTCCCCGGCCTCATTTCTCTTTGTCGTCCTGCAGGGATCGAACCTGCAACCTTGGCATTATTGTCACCATGATCTAAGCAACTGAGGGTTCCGCAATATATGTCAATTATTTATTACACATTTCTACTAGAACCATCAGTGTTGTCTCTACTCCCCCACCGCTGATACTGGCTACATCAGGGATGCAGAAATAGTTAAAACACCATCATCCGGCTGTATTTCTCAACCAAATGCAATTTAGGGCACAAGAGTGCCAAGAAAATAAATTACATTTCAAGTTCGGTTACACTGTGTAAGACTGATAGAACTGAACACTCAGCAAGCCCCAGCCTGCGTTCAGCTTCCAGCTGTGATGCTGCAAAGCTCCATTTCTGATTGCCACATATCCCTACCTTTCACAGAGTCCACAAAATATCACTAATATGTTTTTTTTTTCCCTTCCCTTTCCATTTCGCCTTTTCACCCCTTTCTCGCTGAGGCCCAAGCTGTCGCTTTAAACCTTTTGAAAGAAGCCAGCCGGCTCAGTTGCAAATTTTGCTTGGGTGGGCAAACATGGAGATTTGACTGAGAGGGTGGAAATCTGCAGCTCTGGCTTCTGAATGCTCCCCTCCGCCCAGGTTTAGACACTGGTTTATGTCTTTAGGAGTTAACAGTGGTGCATAGAGCATTATGATGGGATGACCGCTCTGGAAACAATGGGCTAGATTTCTCTTTCGTAGTCCAACTTTTTCTTACTGCTCTCAATGGATGCTGCCAAGGAGAAGACAGAAAATACAGTGGTACCTCAGAAGTCAAATGGAATCCATTCCGGAAGTCCGTTCAACTTCCAAAAAGTTCAGAAAACAAGGTGCGGGTTCCGAATGGCTGCAGGAAGCTCCTGCAGCCAATCAGAAGCCACAGAAGCACGATCAGACATTTGGCTATCAAAGAACATTTGCAAACCAGAACACTCACTTCTGGGTTTGCGGCGTTCGGGAGCCAAAATGGATGAGTACGAAGGCATTCAACAACCAAGGTACGACTGTAAGAGAGTTTGATCTTCAATAAACCAGCAGCCTTGGTCAGGAATTCTAAGGGAGCAATTCTATGTAAAAGAAGCTAGCATAAAGTTGCAGCAGATCCAAACTCCGTTTAGTAGCAGTTTAGAGAGCGGAAAAAACAAGCTAGTTTAAGATTGGAAAGGCTCTTTCTTCCAAAGGTGAGGAATGGCCCAGAGTAAGGAGGGATCTGCCACCTGAGGCAGTTGCCTCACTTCGTCAAATAGTAGGGCCGGCTCTGTTTCTGTTTCATCTCGATCCTGCCTTTTAAAATTTTTAAATCAATTTTTTTATTAAAAGTTTTCAATGTAAAATACAATAAAAGTCAAACTAACCTAAAGAGAATGAAAGAATAGAGAAAGAGCAATAGAAAGTACTATAGGAAGGAATAAGAGAAGGAAGGAAGGACAGAAAGCAAGGAAATAGGACTTCCAACTATCCGTCTGTCAGTTATATATGCAATAGTTCTTCAAAACAGTCAAATGTTCAGTCCAAATTAGCATTCAGGTGCTCCCCCTCTGCTAGGTGGTTTTCCAGTCTTTAATCCAGGACTCTCCAGCTCATTAGTTCTTTCAATGCAATAAGTCCAAGGAAGCTTCTCCAAATAATATAATAGTCTACAATAGATTCTCCTCAGGTCCAGCATCACAACGTTACCTCCAGTATTAGGAAACATTCAATCCATCTTCTTCATTTCCTCCAATATTTCTTTCACTGTGTTTATGTATTACAGCACCAGTCTGTAATTAGTTATTATACAATCTTTAATCCACACCGAAATCCTTGTATCCCAGTCTCTTTTCATGTGAACTATACTTATCCGTCCATATTTTTTCCTGAAAAATTCAAATTCCCATCTTCTGTTTTTTCCAGCTCTGTTTTGGTTTCATCTGGATCCTGTCTATTTTCCGGATTGGATCTTAAGACTGTCTATGTGGTGTACCAAATCAATTTCCTATCCATGGACTGACTTGAATGTCTGGAGGCAGTTGGAGGATGGATGGCGGCTAATGGATTGAGGTTGAATTGTGACAAGACAGAAGTGCTGTTCTTGGGGGAACAGGGGGTAGACTGGTGTGGAGGACTCCCTGGTCCTGAATGGGGTAACTGTGCCCCTGAAGGACAAAGTGCGCAGCCTGGGAGTCATTTTGGACTCACAGCTGTCCATGAAGGCGCAGGTCAATTCTGTGCCTGCCCAGGGCGGCTGTCTATCAGTTCCATCTGGTACACTAGCTGAGATCCTACCTGCCCGCAGACTGCCTTGCCAGAGTGGTGCATGCCCTGGTTATCTCTCGTTGGACTACTGCAATGCGCTTTATGTGGGGCTACCTTTGAAGGTGACTCGGAAACTGCAATTAATCCAAAAGGCGGCAGCTAGACTGGTGACTGGGAGTGGCTGCTGAGACCATATAACACCAGTCCTGAGAGATCTGCATTGGCTCCCAGTACGTTTCCAAGCACAATTCAAAGTGTTGGTGCTGACCTTTAAAGACCTAAACAGCCTTGATCCTGTATACCTGAAGGAGCGTCTCCACCCTCACCGTGGAGACTGAGGTCTAGCGCCGAGGGCCTTCTGGCGGTTCCCTCCCTGCAAGAAGCCAAGTTACAGGGAACAAAGCAGAGGGCCTTCTTGGTAGTGGTGCCTGCCCTGTGGAACATGCTCCCATTAGATGTCAAGGCAATAAGCAACTATCTGACTTTTAAAAGACATCTGAAGGCAGCCCTGTTTAGGGAAGTTTTTAATGTTTAATGCTGTATTGTGTTTTTAATACAGCCATACCTCGGGATGAATACGCTTCAGAATAAGCATTTTCTGGTTGCGCTCCGCGGTGACCCAGAAGTAACAGAGTGCATTTGTCAGAGCTGGCTCCAGGTCCCAGCTCACAGAGGACCAACGCTAGCCGGTAGTAATGTACAAAAGTCTTTATTGAAGTACAGTTTCCATTTTCAAGCCGCAGCGCCCCAGCTCTACGTCTTAGAGGCTAGACCGGCGAAGCTCCATCTGAGTCTCCACCCCCTGTACACCAGCTTAAGACTCTAACCTTACTCCACCTCTTCCGTCTCTCCTTTCTCCTCTGGGTCCTTCTGCCCCCCGAGGTCTCCTCCTTTCTGGACTCTTCTGACGCTGACGCTGACCCCCCTGACTCCTCCCCCTCCTTTCGGCGGGCTTTGGGACCTGGCTCCCTATCCGGGCTGCCAACTGCGCCGCCCTCCTGTACATTTGAACTTGGCGCGCGCGCCCAGCCTTCCACCTTCCTCTTGACCGTTTCCTCGCTCTCCGATGGAGGCGTGGCCAATCCTGACTCCTCTCCTCCCGCTGGCGGTGAGCCTCCTGGTCCCGATACCTGGGACTCCTCCCCCCTACTGCGCTCTGGTGGGGAAGCTGGTCCTGATTTCCAACTGCTGCTCTCTGAGTCCCCTCTGGCCCCTTCTTCCTGGGGTGTCCCCCTAGGCACCCCCCTTGCTCTGACCATGGGAGCCCCTTTCTGTGAATCTTCCAATTCGCTGGAAAGACTCAGAGACCTCGGACCGCTGTCATCGCTAACATTTCCTTCGGATTCCTCCCCCTCGCTCTCTATTTCCTCCCTTTCCTGTGCCTCTGCTCCTGAGCCCCTGACAGCATTACTTCCGGGTTTCGCTGCTCACGCATGCGCAGACGCTCAAAATGTCACGCGCATGCACGGAAGCGGCAAAACGAGAACTGCGCACGCACAGATGAGCAGTCACATGTTACGTTCGCTTCAGGATGTGAACAGGGCTCTGGAACAGATCCCGTTCGCATTCAGAGGTACCACTTTTGTATTTTGTTGGGAGCCACCCAGAGAGGCTGGGGAAACCCAGCCAGATGGGCGGGGTATAAATTAATAATAATAATAATAATAATAATAATAATAATAATAATAATAATAATAATAGACATCGATTTGCTCAGCTATAACAAGATTGGCGCATCATGTGCCTTAAGGCTGCACCCTATCCTCCTTTGGAATCAAAATATTTTCCTCAATTTTGATTTGCACAGGGCATTTTTGTCTACACTGAAAGTTGCCTCCATGTAGAAGCTGCTCCCTAGCAGTGGGACTTAAGATCCCCAGAGGGCTTTCATCAGTTGTAGTATGAGGACCTCAGTTTCACAACTTGCCTTACTCATATGCATATTGCAAGCAGAATAATGGACCAACCATCAGTCTTAAGAACCAAAAAAAGAGGAAGAAAACTTTAGAGTCAGAAATGCCCTGAGATAAATGTGCAGTCGACATGTTTGTGTGAATCTGTGCCAGGAATGGGGATCTTCCAAACTCCCTTCCAAATACTGCTAGACTAGAACTCCCATCATCCCTGACTAGTGGCCCCAGGGCTGAGTCCAACCACAAAAGTCCTCATCACTGATGCATGCAATGCTTTGTGGGTTCCAATTTACTTACTATTTATTTGACCATTTTTACTATTTAAAAAAAAACAGTCAAAATAGATCCATCACTAATTTTTCCTCTCAGTTCAGAAGATGTTTGCAATTTGCATTAAAATTACAGCACCCTGCAGCATTTTTTAAGCTAGATAACAGATGTCTAGAGTATCAGATGTGAAGGTTTATGGAATGTGGACAGTTTGAGCAGCATTCGTTTTGGTTCAGGGGTGGTCAACTGTGAAATAGATTTGGAGCCTGTATTTTACTCATCGGTAAGAGCTTTTCATCTTTTCAGGATTTCAATAGCATTCTATGAAATGTGTGGATTTTGTATTTGTTCCATATGCATTGCACTTCACTTTTAAACGGCCAGTCTTTCTTTCTTCAACACAAATAGCCATATATTAAAGGTAAAGGTACCCCTGCCCGTACGAGCCAGTCTTGTCAGACTCTAGGGTTGTGCGCCCATCTCACTCTATAGGCCGGGGGCCAGCGCTGTCCGCAGACACTTCCGGGTCACGTGGCCAGCGTGACAAAGCTGCATCTGGCGAGCCAGCGCAGCACACGGAACGCCGTTTACCTTCCCGCTGGTAAGCGGTCCCTATTTATCTACTTGCACCCAGGGGTGCTTTCGAACTGCTAGGTTGGCAGGCGCTGGGACCAAGCAACAGGAGCGCACCCCGCCGCGGGGATTCGAACCGCCGACCTTTCGATCGGCAAGCCCTAGGCGCTGAGGCTTTTACCCACAGCGCCACCCGCTTCCCAGCCATATATTACATTGTGCTTAAAAGTTCATATATTACATTGTGCTTAAAAGTTCATTGGTTTATATTAGAACCGCTTTGGGAGTTGACTTCTCAGATCAGCTATCAGCTTCAGATCAACATGCTTCAGATTAGCTGTTTGCCTTTTTATCATTTATTTTAGTGATAAATTTATTATTAGTATTAATAATAATAATAATAATAATAATAATACCCCGCCCATCTGGCTGGGTTTCCCTAGCCACTCTGGGCAGCTTCCAACCGAATATTAAAAACAATAAAGCATCAAACATTAAAAACTTCCCTAAACAGTTGTCTTTTAAAAGTAAAATAGTTCCTTATCTCCTTGACATCTGACCGCATTTTTTGCTCTATAAGACTCACTTTTCCCCTCCTAAAAAGTAAGGGGAAATGTGTGTGCGTCTTATGGAGCGAATGCAGGCTGCGCAGCTATCCCAGAAGCCAGAAGAGCAAGAGGGATTGCTGCTTTCGCTGCGCAGTGATCCCTCTTGTTGTTCTGGCTTCTGAGATTCAGAATATTTTTTTTCTTGTTTTCCTCCTCCAAAAACTAGGTGCGTCTTATGGTCTGATGTGTCTTATCGAGCGAAAAATACAGTATATTTAATTATTGTTGGAAATGATATGTTTAAACACACACACACACATATATATATATGAGAAATACTAGAGAAGAGAATTAGTACATTGGAGAAGGATGCTCAGCTACAGGCCCCGTGAACAAGACGGCTCATTCTTTTGGAAAATCCTGCGGGAAGGACTTTGCTTCCGCCCTTTGCTCTCTCTTTTTGCTCTTGGTGGATCAAAGCGAAAACCTTCCAGTTCAGGGAACGTTCTGACCATTATCCACATTTCCCACCTATATATAGGCCTAATGCATCATGTATTTTAATACCAATGCTTAATGGCTGCGAGTGGCAGTTTCTGAAATGAAATGCGGGTAATGACCCAAGGAGCCAGAACCCAAGGAGGGCTGGCGGAGGAGGAAACAGAGCATACATTACAGCCGAGGAGGTTTGAACAATAGCTCTTTGACACCAACAGTCTTGGCTCAGTGGCCACGGGTCTCATAAAACCAGCACATACAATTAGGCGCAACCTATGATCTATATTTTGTTCGGAATCTGCCATAAGCAGGCTGGCTAAATTCTCATTCATATACCCTTGAAGACGCAGGGCCTTTACAAGGTCACGGGTGTGGTCGTGCCCTTGCAGTGGCAAAGACCTCCTTTCATATACTCAGAATCACGTAGTGATTTCATGCTCTTTATTGCAGCTCGAAAAACAGTGAATGAATTTCCCCAAAAAACCTCAGGCTTTATATACATTATTTACACAATGAGTCCCATCTGATTGGTTTATTCTGTTTCCCTCCTGGAGCCTGATTCGGCTGCTACTGCAGGCCAATCAGTTGTTGCATCCTAGGTTCCTACCAGCCTAATAGGCTGGTTAACTTCCTTCTGGGGTCTGATTGGGCTGCCCCTGCAGGCCAATCAGGTTGTTGCATTCTGGGATCCTACCTGCCTATTGTTCTAGGATAGAAGCTTAGTCCATAACACACACACACACACACACACACACACACACACACAACATCTTAAAACATTCTCCCCGTGCAAAGATAATTAGCTAGACTTGACAGGAAGGGGGAAGAATGAACCTTCAGGTAAATATTTCTTTTCTTTTTTTAAAAGCAAAATAGTTTGTAACATCACTAGAAAATCACATAGAAAATGGAGGCAGAACCAAAAAATAAAGGCTTGATAGAAATTACATACCATACCCCATTAGTTAAGTGGTCTGTTTCCACGTTCTGATCTCACAGGTGTGCTGAGAGCTCCAACGCTCTTTCTCCTTCAGAATCGCTATACAGTGGTACCTCGGGTTACAGATGCTTTAGGTTACGCATTTTCGGGTTGTGCGCCGCGCCGAACCCAGAAGTAGCAGAACAGGTTACTTCCAGGTTTCAGAGCTTGTGCATGCGCAGAAGTGCTAAACCGCGCTTTGCACATGTGCAGAAGCGCCAAATCGCGACCTGTGCGTGCGCAGACGTGGCACTGCGGGTTGCAAGGATAGCTGACACGCAAACCTGAGCCTTGTATGGATATGCAGGATAGTGGTTCCTTTGGATTAAGCCTGGCACCAAGGGAAAGGAAGTACAGTGGTACCTCGGGTTACAGACGCTTCAGGTTACAGACGCTTCAGGTTACAGACTCCGCTAACCCAGAAATAGTACCTCAGGTTAAGAACTTTGCTTCAGGATGAGAACAGAAATTTTGTGGCGGCAGCACAGTGGCAGCAGGAGGCCCCATTAGCTAAAGTGGTACCTCAGGTTAAGAACAGTTTCAGGTTAAGAACGGACCTCCAGAACGAATTAAGTTCTTAACCCGAGGTACCACTGTACTTCTCTTGGAGTTGCTTCCAGGAGCTAAGCAAAGTGATTGTACATGATGGACCGTAAAGTCCAAAACCTTTTCTAATTGGACACTTGATTTTCCCGGTTTGTCATGCTCCAAACACAACATAAGTATGGATAGCTGAACATTTCTTAGACTTTGTTTGCCTGGGGAACCTCCACTCACTACCCAAAGGACGAGTCCCGCACCCTGACATGAAGAAAGATGCCGCTGATAAAATGGCTGTGTTGCTGTTGATTTCTGTTCCTTCCTTAGTGTTCCTCCTTATTAAATTTCCCTCCATGCAACCATTTTTGGAACACTTTGGTTCCTACTCGGCGTCACTGGCATCACATCACAGTCAGAATATGACAGTTTGTTCTCAAGGTGGTGGTGAGAGGTGTTGCAGGTGGGGGACAAAGGAAGATATTCTGAAGGCCTTCAAAAGAGAAGAACATCAAAGAATCTATATAAATATTCGAGTACATTCTCAACAAACCAGACAGTTATGTACGCTCAGTATGTACTTGGGTCAAGGGTGGATGTGGAATTCTGCATTCAGGAGTTGCCAGGCTGGTTTCCCTAGAAAACAAAACATGTTTATGGGTTTGAGCACCTTCTGTGGGGACAAGAAGAAATAGCCAAGGGGGGAGCCGGGCTTTGATGTGGAGTTTCGAATCAAGCAAAGCTCACAGGTGGAAAAATGTGCCAGCCTTTTCCCATTCATTCCACGTTATCTTGTTTTATTTGATCGTTTTATTTTACAAATGTCCACTCTGCCCTTTGATATGCGTACGTAGTTCAGGGGCAGCCAGCGATAGTAAATGCGATGGAAACAATGGAATCGAAACGATAAAACAGAGAGTAAAAGCAACGAGGGGGGAAAGTAAACTAATAGATTTACTTGCAGTATAAGGTTAGTGTCAAAAAGGTGAAACCTGGTCCAATAAGCTGCTTCCATGTGATCTGTTTATTGAACATCCATTCTGATGTGTTTGTGGGAAGATTAGGCAAGAAATTGTTATCTTACACCTTCCATTGCATCCTCCCAGCGATATGCTTACCACAAAGACTACTTTTTAGGGAAAGCGGGTTCGTTATGAAAAAAAATCCCCGATTCACTTTGAACACACAACCCAACTTTGAAAATATGTGATTGAATCTCACCTGAAAGCATTAACAGTCTGGTAGCACCTGTAAAAAGACCAGAAATTCCTATTGGCATCATCACACTTTTAAAAAAAAGTTGAGCGGCTGTGAAGGTAGGCTTTAAAAAAGGTTCATAAAGCCACCCATTGTTTGAACGTTGCACGTGGTTCCTAATCCCGGTTTAAGCCCAACCAATTCAGAGCACCTTTACCCCATTTGGCAAATGAATGAGCAGAGGAACGAAAGATGGGGGCCTACCTAGTAAGTAATCCAAGAACTGTGAAACAAAGCCTTAATCTTAGCAACTGGGGGCTTTTGTGCATTCCAATCAGACACCGGCAAACAATGCGGTGGGGTGAGGAGACATTCCAAGCCAACCTAATCAAGGACAAGCTTAAACCCTAAGAACTCAAAGCTCCTTTTGTGATAAAGAGTGTGAACTATGCTACTGGGAATATTAAGGAGCCAGCTTGCAGTTCGGAGGAGCCTCAAGCTTCCCATTCTGCAGAGGAAATGATATTTTCATGACTCTTGGTGGTTGCGCCACATCCTTTAAGGCTGCAATCCTATACACCAAGGAGCGCTGAAATATACTCAGAGTCGAGAGTGGATTTCATGCTCTTTATTCAGCTGATAGTGGTGAGGAGGAATGGAAGTTCCCCCAGAATGTCTGCTCTATATACAATATTTACACAATGGGCCCCATGTGATTGGCTAATTCCGGGATTCTCCTGTAGGCCAATCAGGTTGCGGGTTCACTTCCACCTGGAGCTGGATTGGGTGGCTCCTGTGAACCAATCAGACTGCTGCATTCTGGGTCCTATTGTTCTAGGACCAATCAGACTGCTGCAGTTTGAATCCTATTGTTCTAGGACCAATCAGACTGCTGTTTTGGATCCTATTCAACTCAATACATAACAATCGCCTAGGGGATGAGGAAGTTTCAGGGTCCCAAAAGTATTTTTGAGGGGACCAAGCCCCTTCAATATTCAGGAGGCATTTGGTTCCGCCCCCTGGCGCTGTGCACAGACCGTCAGGACGTCATGAGCTGTTATCTGCATGACATCATGATGTCGTACAATGTTGTGCACAGGCCCCCTCAATCCCCTTAAGAAGATGGCATTTCTGCTACACATTTACCTGGGGAGGAAGTCCCACTGAACTCAATGGGGCTTTCTTCTGAGTAGGCGGCTATAGCAGTGGCTCCCAATCAGCTAAATAGTGTGGACCTCTTTTTTCCCTAAAAGCCAAGTCATGGGCCCCCTACTTTTGAATATTTTTGATATCTCCATGGTAGTTTTTTTTATTTGAATGGTGCCACAGACCCCCCGGTGGTGTAGTGGTTAAGAGCGGTAGTCTCGTAATCTGGGGAACCGGGTTCCCGTCTCCGCTCCTCCACCTGCAGCTGCTGGGTGACCTTGGGCCAGTCATACTTCTCTGAAGTCTCTCAGCCCCACTCACCTCACAGAGTGTTTGTTGTGGGGGAGGAAGGGAAAGGAGAATGTTAGCCGCTTTGAGACTCCTGAAGGGGAGTGAAAGGCGGGGTATCAAATCCAAACTCTTCTTACACAGACCCCCCTGAGGTCTGCAGACCCACACTGATCTATAGGATTGTATTAATGGCCTGACAAACTGGTCTTTGATCCAGAAAGGATGCTGGAATTTGCCTCAAAATACCATGTTCAAAGCTATTTTCAAAACAATTTTTCTTTGTCTCGCTGCCTGCAAATTGAAGATGTGTCACTTCTGACCTTTTGGTTTATTGATATCGGAGGGCTCCCAAAATCTGGAAATTAGTGTGTGACGGCGTTGACAGTCTCAAACAATCTCCAGATTTGATTTTCAACCCCAAAACAGTGATTTCAAAGGAGTACAGCGGTACCTTGAGTTACAAACGCCTCAGGTTACAAGCGCTTCAGGTTACAAACTCTGCTAACCTGGAAGAGTTACCTCAAGTTGAGAACTTTGCCCCAGGATGAGAACGTAAATCGTGTGCCGGCGGCGCAGTGGCAGCAAGAGGCCCCATTAGCGAAAGCACGCCTCTAGTTAAGAACAGTTTCAGGTTAAGAACGGACCTCCGTAACGAATTAAGTTTTTAACTAGAGGTACTACTGTACAAGTATTGGGTGCTGCCATTCTGTGGTAGCAATGGAACTTTCCCCACCTGGGCTCTCTCCTGAAGGCCACCCCCAACATCCTCAAAAATTGCTCCAGGGGGAATCTCTGGGGTTGATTCTGAGAGAGTATGGAGAGAGAAGAAGGGAAGTCAGACTGCATGAGAAGAATACAGCTCATGCAGCATTTGATGCAACTTATGTCCTCCCCATTGGGATGCGGGTGGCGCTGTTGGTTAAACCACAGAGCCTAGGACTTGCCGATCAGAAGGTCGGCAGTTCGAATCCCCGCGAAGGGGTGAACTCCCATTGCTCAGTCCCTGCTCCTGCCAACCTAGCAGTTTGAAAGCACGTCAAAGTGCAAGTAGATAAATAGGTACCGCTCCGGTGAGAAGGTAAACTGCGTTTTCGTGCGCTGGTCTGGTTTGCCAGAAGCGGCTTAGCCATGCTGGCCACATGACCCGGAAGCTGTACGCCGGCTCCCTCGGCCTATAGAGCGAGATGAACGCCGCAACCCCAGAGTCGTCTGCAACTGGACCTAATGGTCAGGGGTCCCTTTACCCTTTTACTTTTATGTCCTCCCCAACGTTTCAACTATGTGATTTTTTAAAACGATGTATTTTTAAATCCTGTTTCTCTCCCCTAGCTGCTGCTGCTTTGACACCTTCCCCTTCTGCTGCACCTAGTGCTCATAGCTCATGATTCAATCATCACCTGCAGACACAGAGGCCTCCTGTGGCTCCCACGTGGTCTTCTCCCTGCCCTGAAATTAACTTGAAGGAAGAAAGTCAATACAATAAGAGGCAATGTGTGCTTGGTGGGAGAGTGCGTTTGTGTGTGTGCCCATGACAGCTAGAACTCATGGGCATCCGATGAACATGAATCTTGGAAAATTCAGGACAGATAAAAATAAGTGCTTCTTCACAAAGCACTTAGTTAAACTATGGCACTTACTCTTGCAAGAGGCAGTGATGGCTTTTAAAGAGGATTAGACAGAATTCTGGATCCCATTAATGTGATCTGAGTTGGGTAACATTTTCCCCATCCACAATTATGAAGGAGCGTCTCCATCCCCATCATTCAGCCCGGACACTGAGGTCCAGCTCCGAGGGCCTTCTGGCGGTTCCTTCCCTGTGAGAAGTGAGGTCACAGGGAAACAGGCAGAGACACTTGTCGGTAGTGGCACATGCCCTGTGGAACGCCCTCCCATCAGATGTCAAGGAAATAAACAACTATCTGACTCTTAGAAGACATCTGAAGGCAGCACTGTTTAGGGTAGTTTTTATGTTTGATGTTTTATTGCTTTATTATTATTAATATTCTGTTGGAAGCTGCCCAGAGTGGGTGGGGAAACCCAGCCAGATGGGCGGGGCATAAATAATGATTTTTTTATTATTATTATCATTGTTGTTGTTGTTGTTGTTATTATTTGGCTAGCCAAGAGCTTCTGTGATCCTCATGCTCTCACAGAGTCCGAGTTTAATCTGTAGACTGAGGCTGTAATCCTTTACCTGGGAGTAAGCCCCACTGGGGTCAATGAGACTTCTGAGTAGACACATGTAGGATAGCTCAGTTGGTAAAGCCAGTGGCCGGGGGAAGGGGGGGTATGGTGGGGGCGAACCACCTCAGGTGTCATCCCTGAGGGGGAGTGACATTAGGTGCACTGCCCGCCTGCATTCCTCGCTTCCCCCTTCATTTTGACAGCTGGCCTAGGCTTGGAAGTCACGGGCAGGCAGCACGCCGAATGTCCGCCATGGGCAGCTTGCTCCGCCTCCGTGAGCGGCTTGCTCTGTCCCCGTGGGCAGCTCACTCCGCCCCTGGCTGGAGGGTGTGTGTGCTGCTCCAGGCACCCGAGCGGCTATCCCGTGCATGGGAGGGCACCCTCCATGCCACACACCCCTCGGGAGTGTGCCCACCTTGGGCACCGCGGGCATATGCTCTGCCGCTGGGTAAAGCATGAGACTCTTAATCTCAGGATTGTAGAGTCACGTTAGGCAAAATATTCCCGCTTTGCAGGGGGGTGGACTGAACAATCCTTGTGGCCCCTTCCAACTCTACAATTACATGATTCTGCAAAATTCATGGAGAGGGTTATTGATGTCTACTGGCCATGATGGCAACACTCTGCCTCCACAATTGGAGGGAGAAACACCTGTTACTCGAATCAATATTGCACTTGTCCATATAACTCTACTCTGTAAAAGCTGCTGCTTACAGCAGCTACTACTATGCTATAAGATCCACTGTCCTGTGATATCATATATGGTCTGTACGGTTGTTGATGGTTTTTATATTATTTTTGCTGTAAAAATGTGTGAGATTACGATATTATATTTATGGGTTAAAGCCTCAGCGCCTAGGACTTGCTGATCGAAAGGTCGGCGGTTCGAATCCCCACAGCGGGGTGCACTCCTGTCATTCGGTCCCAGCGCCTGCCAACCTAGCAGTTTGAAAGCACCCCCGGGTGCAAGTAGATAAATAGGGACCGCTTACTAGCGGGAAGGTAAACGGCGTTTCCATGTGTGGCTCTGGCTCGCCAGATGCAGCTTTGTCACGCCGGCCACATGACCTGGAAGTGTCTGCGGACAGCGCTGGCCCCCGGCCTATAGAGTGAGATGGGCACACAACCCTAGAGTCTGTCAAGACTGGCCCGTATGGGCAGGGGTACCTTTACCTTTTACCTTTTAGAGTTTGTACTACTGATGAAGCCTAGGACGGCGAAACAAGGCTAATATTCCGGAAATCCTTGTCTTAGACTCTGTGAAAGGCTTCTGTGGAACTGCAACAACCTTTCGTGTGAATTGTTGGACTCTACGAACAGACAGGTGGAATAGACACTTTCACATATATGGACCTTATGCATAAACCGATTAGAGAATGAACTGATCCACTGGGTCTTCTACGTTTTTCGTTGAACTTTGTGAGCTACTTCTGTTGGAAGCCACAGTAGGGCAAAGTGCTCTGGTCCTTGCGTTCTGTTTTGGATGGGATGCTGAACTAGACGGGCGACTGGCCTGATGCAACAGGCTCTTATGTTCCGTTTTACAAATGTGTCCACAGGCCCGAAAAGGATAGCAGGCCCCAGCCCTAACTGCTGCTGAAGCAAGAGTCATGGCAGTTGAAATCTTCTCGGTGTACCAACTGTGATCTGCCCCGAATGCTGCTGCAACCCCCCTTAGTGCTTAATTTATTTTGTTACTTTTATTCCTTTGAAATATATCAAGGCTGCTTTTTGTTTTTTAATCTGGGCAAACGCCCATCCGAAGCAGCTCACAAGCAAAACAAAAGATAAAAACAGTGCTATGTTTAAAATAGTGCAACCTTTAAAACTTTAAAAACTTAGCACTACCAATCGGCACTTGACATAAAAATTATAGAAGTGGAGAGAACATAATTGAGTCAGACCGTCACCCAGCTAGCAGAATGTTACCCAGCTATTTCTCTTTCCAGAAATAGTTGTGAAAAGAGAGGAGGAAGGGATGTAGCTCGTCACCTGCTTTGCAGGCAGAAGGTCCCTGGTTCAAACCCCAGGATCCCCAGGTAGTGCTCAGAGACACTCCCTCCTCAAAACCTCAGAGAGCTACTCCAGTCAGTAAAAGACAATAAAAGGTAAAGGTCCAATCGTGGCTGACTCTGGAGTTGCAGCGATCATCTCGCTTTATTGGCCAAGGGAGCTGATGTACAGCTTCTGGGTCATGTGGCCAGCATGACTAAGCCGCTTCTGGCAAACCAGAACAGCGCATGGAAACACCGTTTACCTTCCCGCCGGAGCGGTACCTATTTATCTACTTGCACTTTGACGTGCTTTCGAACTGCTAGGTTGGCAGGAACAGGGACCGAACAACGGGAGCTCACCACATCATGGGGTTTTGAACCGCCGACCTTCTGATCGGCAAGTCCTAGGCTCTGTGGTTTCACCCACAGTGCCACCCCATCCCTAGCATAGACAATACTATTCGCCAATTTCAATGTTCACTAGGCATGTGCTTCAATTCCCTTTGGTTTCCTTAGCGGGTGCTTTCTCCTGCTTCTTCTGAGAGCCAGTGTGGTGTGGTGGCTAAGACTCATAATCTGGGGAACCGGGTTCACGTCTCTGCTCCTCCACATGCAGCTGCTGGGTGACCTTGGGCCAGTCACACTTCTCTGAAGTCTCTCAGCCCCACTCACCTCACAGAGTGTTTGTTGTGGGGGAGGAAGGGAAAGGAAATTGTTAGCCGCTTTGAGACTCCTTAGGATAGTGATAAGGCAGGATATCAAATCCAAACTCCTCTTCTTGGATTAGACACATGGACATTCACATGCAATCAGGGATGACCCAGAGAACTGGATGATGTCACAACGCTATGCAGCCAATCAAGTTTAGCAGTATGATGACATCACTGAGGACAAGCACAGGCAATTAGAAGCAAGAGGAATGTCAACGAATAAGTGAAACACTTTTGCAAGGAGTGCCAACAAGCAAACAAAACCCCCCAAAATGAAACCAAAAAAAGCAAAAATCCACCGCCCTGAAGGATAGCTTTTTCTTTCAGTTCCCTTGGGTTTCCTTAAAGGTACCCCTGCCCGTACGGGCCAGTCTTGACAGACTCTAGGGTTGTGCGCCCATCTCACTCAAGAGGCCGGGGGCCAGCGCTGTCCAGAGACAATTCCGGGTCACGTGGCCAGCGTGACATCGCTGCTCTGGCGAGCCAGAGCCGCACACGGAAACGCCGTTTACCTTCCCGCTAGTAAGCGGTCCCTATTTATCTATTTGCACCCGGGGGTGCTTTCGAACTGCTAGGTTGGCAGGCGCTGGGACCGAACAACGGGAGCGCACCCCACCGCGGGGATTCGAACCGCCGACCTTTCGATCGGCAAGCCCTAGGCGCTGAGGCTTTTACCCACAGCGCCACCCGCATCCCTTGGGTTTCCTTAGTGGGTGTTTCATCCTGCTACTTGGATTAGACACATGGGAGTTCCCATGCAATCACAGATAACCCAGAGAACCACATGGTGTCACAGTGCTATGTAGCCAATCAAGTTTGGCAGTATGATGACATCACTGAGGATAACCACAGGTAATTAGAAGCAAGAGGAATGTCAATGAATAAGTGAAACGCTTTTTCAAGGAGTGCCATAAACAAGCAAACAAAATACCCAGAAACAAAAAAGCAAAAATCCATAGCTTTTCCTTTCCTTTTCTTTTTTGGGCAGAATTGAAAATGCTGGCAATAACCCCCCCCCCCCCCACTTGAGTATTTTCAGCTCAGCTCTAATTAGCAATAATGTCCTTTCCACCAGCCTATCCATAGGCAGTTGCATTAAGCCTGGTGCGTCAGGAGCCGAAGCAATGCAGCAGCGCATCTCCATATGGGTCTGCAACCAGTCTGTGGAGGCAGATGAAACTGAAAATGGCTGGGAGGTTGCCCTGAAGCAACTGAAGCTTTAAAGTTAGATTTCTGTCTGGGAGAGAGCCAGGCAGGGTGCGGGGGCACAAAGCTGGTTGGCAATAAGAAGACTTGAATTACAGCATCTCATTTGCTCTCCTCGTCCCCTCTGCCCAATGGAAATCAACTTCCAACACCGGGTGGAATGGCATCTGTCCGCAAAGGGGGGAGGGGCAAAAATGTGCCCAGCTGTCAGTTCTGACAGGTATCAGAATCATTTTTACGAGCGCATGCATCATTATCCACGCTGAACTTGATAACTCCATTCTCAGTGCGCCATCAAGCAGGCCAATCGCTTCCTCTCCAGAGGTGAGGTAGTTTTTAATCCAACAAGTGTGGAGGACTAAAGGAAGATCCATCTGCTGCTGCCAATCCTTCCCAGAGAGCCCGCCGCAGATGCTTTTCTAATCATCAGCTCGTGAATGAAAACGGTGGCATCTGTGAAATTGTTCTGCACCAGCAGAAAGGAACCCCCGGCATGTAGGCGTAATGTTTCTACCAAGTGGTATCCGCCTGCCCTCTAGATGTCAGCGTCAAGGAGCTGTCAATGAGGCAGGTCAACCACAGAACAGGCACACACACACTGCAGGCATGGAATAATAATAATAATAATAATAATAATAATAATAATAATAATAATTTATACCCCGCCCATCTGGCTGGGTTTCCCCAGCCACTCTGAGCAGCTTCCAACAAAACACTAAAATACAATAACCTGTTAAACATTAAAAGCTTCCCTAAACAGGGCTGCCTTCAGGTGTCTTCTAAAAGTTTGGTAGTTATTTTTCTCTTTGACATCTGGTGGGAGGGCGTTCCACAGGGTGGGTGCCACTACCGAGAAGGCCTTCTGCCTGGTTCCCTGTAACTTGGGTTCTCGCAGTGAGGGAACCGCCAGAAGGCCCTCGGCGCTGGACCTCAGTGTCCAGGCAGAAAGATGGAGGTGGAGACGCTCCTTCAGGTATACTGGACCGAGGCCGTTTAGGGCTTTAACGGTCAGCACCAACACTTTGAATTGTGCTCGGAAACGTACTGGGAGCCAGTGTAGGTCTTTCAGGACCAGTGTTATATGGTCTTGGCGGCCGCTCCCAGTAACCAGTCTAGGTGCCGCATTCTGGATTAGTTGTAGTTTCCGGCTCACCTTCAAAGGTAGCCCCACGTAGAGCCCATTGCAGTAGTCTAAGTGAGAGATAACCAGAGCATGCACCACTCTGGCAAGACAGTCCACGGGCAGGTAGGGTCTCAGCCTGCGTACCAGGTGGAGCTGGTAGACAGCTGCCCTTCACACAGAATTAACCTGTGCCTCCATGGACAGCTGTGAGTCCAGAATGACTCCCAGGCTGCGCACCTGGTCCTTCAGGGGCACAGTTGCCCCATTCAGGACCAGGGAGTCTTCCACACCTGCCCGCCTCCTGTCCCCCCAAAACAGCACTTCTGTCTTGTCAGGATTCAACCTCAATCTGTTAGCTGTCATCCATCCTCCAACCGCCTCCAGACACCTCTTCTTCTTCTTCTTCTTCTTCTTCTTCTTCTTCTTCTTCTTCTTCTTCTTCTTCTTCCTCTTCTTCTTCTCTGCCCCTGGAGACCCTCCCTCACCTAGCCTCATGGGTGGGCCAGCCCTGCCTGTGCCTGTGATTTGTTTTAACTGTTTTTAACACTGAATTTTATTATTTTTGTTATCACACCCTGGGACCTGATGGTGCAAAGCAGGTAGAAAGTCATCGACGACAATGGTGTGCTGGTCTAAAGGATGTTGTGTGACCTGTTGCATTCATCTCTTCAGCATAAAGCAAGACCCTACAATAGATTAGTGAAGGTTGCACCAAGGAGGGGCCAGAGAGGAGGTAAGTGGCTCCTACTAAACCCACCCACCCCCAATTTTGGAAGAATGTGGAGCAAACCACCAGGGTGTGGGCAGAGGGGAGCCTTTCCTTCCCTCCCTTCCCCCCCGCTGCTGGTCCCCCACTGCAATGTGCTGTCTACTTAGTAGGTACTAACAGCACCTCTTCAGCACCGGCCTTAGGTCGATATGAAATTATACAGCTTGAAATGGCTTTTCTTTCGAATTGGATGCAATTGATCCATTGCAAGATCTGAGAGGCAAGGGAGATCTACATTGCCAAAGTCAATCCAGCCGCAGCAGAGAAAACCTCTAATTGCCCTTTCTCTAGTGCGCCGGCGAAGCTCTTATTTTGTTTTGCTTTCCTAAGAACCCTTGACTCGATACTGCTGACTTCTCCTCTGGGGCTTTAAGCAACAGGAGTCTATGCAACTTGTGGCTGGATTAAAGGCCTAGGAACGACACAGCCCAGTTGCTCCCCCTGTCCCGGTAACATCTATTATGCAGCACACAGAATCGTCAGACGTGTGAGAGTTCTCTAACTCGTGGGAGAATCAAAGTCCTCCATTTGGGAGTCAATGCTCATTGCACACAGATATATGAGAATCCTGGCATATTCCAGGCCCAACCAGACAAGAAGTTTCTTACCTGAATGCCATGAATCATCATAGTGTAAGGGAAAGCATTAGCAGGACTGGGAACCTGGGAAGGAAGAGTTTAAGCCTTTCCTCAGTGGTCCCAGTGACCTCCTCCCCATCAAAGCTATTTGCACTGTAAGGGAAACCTCCATTGCCACAAATGAAGGTTTCTCTCCTAAGGCAAATAGCAGTTTGGGGTGGGGCAGGGAGTGTTTGTCACAATTGCGGAAGGAGGAAAAACAATTAAAATCTTCGTCCTGGCGGTGAACACACCACACAATTAAAGCCCATTACTTTCACGAAGGAATCCTGGAAATTGTAGTTAACCCCCCCCCCCCACACACACACAAAATTACAATTTCCAGCACCCTTAACAAACTACAACTCCCAGGACTCTTGGTGTGTATGCAGCCCCGACCCCTTCAATCCTGATACTGAATGTCCCTCCCCTGACTGCTCTTTACATTTAAAAAAATTAAGCGTGCATTAATTGCCTTCACACAATTGGCATCATGAGCACTACTGACTTAGGCTGCAATCCTAACCACACTTTACTGGGAGCATGTCCCATAGAATTTAGTAGTAGTAGTAGTAGTAGTAGTAGTAGTAGTAGTAATAATAATAATAATAATAATAATTTATTTATATCCCGCCCATCTGGCTGGGTTTCCCCTGCCCCCTCTGGGCGGCTTACAACAGAACACTAAAATACAATAACGTATTAAACATTAAAAGCTTCCCTAAACAGTAGGACTTACTTCTGAGTAGACCTAGGTAGGACGACACTGTTGGGCAGCTGTTTCCATGGCCAGGAGCTCTCAAGTCTGGGTGTTGAATAAAAAAAGATAGAAAATGATTCACTGACCGAATAACTGCACCACAGTGAAAAATGCATTGGGGAGGTGTCTGTAAAACGAACTATTCACGCTATTAAAGCTTATGAAGGGGAAACCATGTAACATTGAAGTGCTGTTGTTGTGTCACTTCCTTAATTACCCTCTGGCGTTGGGTCAAGTGCTCAGATAGAGCCATGTCCCAGATGTTTCACTGTCCTCATGGCAACACATTTCCCTGCTCCTACTTCATATCATCGGCTGCTGAGGACAGGAGACCAGGTATTTGTACAAAGTTGTGCTTCACCAGGCTATGGAAAGAGTAGAGCTGCTCTTATTACATTTCTATCTCCACTTTCTTCCACTATAAGAACATAAGAAAGTGAGTCTGGTGGATCAGACCAATGGCCCATCTAGTTCTGCTCTTACAGCGGCCACCAGATGCCTGTGGGAAACCTGAAATCACGATTAGAGCTCAAGAGCCCTCTCCCCTCGGGTTGCTTCCAGTAACTGGTAGGCATCAATTGCCTCTCCTTCAAAAATTTGTCTAATTCTCTATTAAAGCTATCCAAAAGGGGCCCCATCATTAACTCTTATGAGAGCAATGTGAAGTACTTTCTTTTTTAAAAAAATTATTATTAAGTTTTCCAAAAGAAAATAAAACAAATTGTACAACATTTTCCAATTAGCATTCTCTAAGTATTCATCTTCCCCTCCACCCTTCCATGGTTTCCTCAAGTTTTCTAATACTGCTGCATATTACAGTCGTACCTTGGAAGCCAAATGCCTTGGCTCCCGAACAAATCGGCTCCCAAATGATTGAAACCCAGAAGTGAATGTTTCGGTTTTCGAGCAATTTTTGGAAGCTGAACGTCCGGCGTGCCTTCTGCACCTTCCGATTGGCTGCAGGAACATCCTGCACCCAATCGGAAGCCACACTTTGGTTTTTGAATGGTTCCAGGAGTCAAACGAACTTCCAGAACACATTCTGTTCGAAAACCAAGGTACCACTGTATCATTATTCTAAACCAGGCATAGGAAAATTCGGCCCTCCAGATGTTTTGGGACTACAACTCCCATCATCCCTAGCTAACAGGACCAGGGATGATGGGAATTGTAGTCCCGAAACATCTGGAGGGCTGAGTTTGCCTATTCTAAACCTCTCTTTTACTATATTCTCAGATATACATTTTAGTGCTGTCCTTACTCCAAACCTGCTTGTGTTTTAACATGTTCACAATACATATTTTTTGATAGTCTACAAACATATTCCAATCCTCCTTGAAAACTGTCTCATCTTACTCTCCACCTCTTGGTAATTCAGCTTATCCCATCAGTTTCAATGGCCCATCTTTTCTAGTAGGTAGATAGTCCTTTTATTTGTCCTAAATCTTCCAAGATTCCGCTTCATTGGATGCCCATCAGTTCAAGTGTCATGAGTGAAGGAGAAAAACTATTCTCTAGCCACTATCTCCATGACTTCATGGATGTATCCAAGTATGCATGAATGTTGTGTCCGGGAAGTCTCCCATACAGACAACTGACTGGACAGAGACCTGAATAGCTTCAGGAAGATGGTGGCCTCATGTGCCTTTGGACATGATCGTCAGGTGACTGCCATTTTCAACAACAGACCTGTGCTGCTCATGCCATGTATCAGGTCACTTTCAGAAAGCAACAGTCTCCATGCATGGGGTATGCTAGGCTGACCAACTCATTGACCGATTGGGGGCTAGCTGCCACTAGGACCCTAACCAGTGTCAAAGCAATGATTCTTCAACATCAACTTTGTTGGACTGGTCATGTTGTGCAGATGCCTGATTATCATCTTCCAAAGCAACTACTCTATTTCAAACTTAAAAATGGAAGCATAATGCTGGTGGTCAACAAAAGAAGTTTAAAGACTCTCTCAAGGCAAAATGTAGTACAGTGGTACTTCGGGTTACATACGCTTCAGGTTACAGATGCTTCAGGTTACAGACTCCGCTAACCCAGAAATAGTACCTCGGGTTAAGAACTTTGCTTCAGGATGAGAACAGAAATCGTGCAGCGGGAGGCCCCATTGGCTAAAGTGATGCTTCAGGTTAAGAACAGTTTCAGGTTAAGAACAGACCTCCGGAACGAATTAAGTACTTAACCCGAGGTACCACTGTATAAACACTGACAACTGGGAAACACTGGCCTGAGACCGCTCCAATTGGAGAACAGCCTTTACCAAAGCTGTCATGGACTTTGAAGATGCTGGAACTCAGGACGAAAGGGAGAAACGTGCTGAGAGGAAGGCAAATTTGGCAAACCCTCACGGTGATCAACTCCTGCCCGGAAATCTATGTCTCCACTGTGGAAGGACGTGTGGATCCAGAATTGGCCTGCACAGTCACCTACAGACTCACTGTTAAAACTGTGTTCATGGAAGACAATCTTACTTGCTTATGAGTGATCGCCAAAGAAGAAGAAAAAAGAGGACCCTAACTTCCAGAACTATCTCTGTTAGGACCATCTCATCTGCTCACATCCCTTTTCCCATTCATATCAGGTTTGTTAGACTGTAAGCTTGTGCTGGCTGAGACTGTGCTGGTACTTCTTTTTTTAAAAAAAATTATTTAAACAAAGTCTAGTGATACATTTATAAACAGAAAATGGGATAAACTACATAAACAAATATCTTACCATATAGCTCATTCCAGTAATGCACAAAACAATTCCATCTCTCTGCATACATAATATTCCATTTTACACCTTCTCTTTTCCCAATAGCACCTATCAATTTATCCTGTGCTGCCACTTCCGACACAATTCATTAGCCATTCCCAAACAGTTGGTACATTCTGGTCTTTCCATTTTCTTACCCAAACGATTTTTTGCAGCCATTAGTAAGACAGAGACTAAAGATCTCAATCTCTTCTTCATCTCACTTTCAACCAAGTTAAGACAAAATCAACAAAACAGTAGGTCTTCTTATAAGGCCTGCTACATCTGAAATGCGCTGTGAAATTGTTCTCCAGCAAGTTGTAGCAAATGGGCGTGCCCAACACACAAGGACAGCACATCCCATTTTGCCACCCGAGGTAGAATTAGATCACAGCAGCGACTCACACAGAGACACAATGGACAACCTCTTTTCATAGAACCGTTCCGACCTTGGAACGGACAGCTCACGGAAGAACCCCGACCAGACCTAAGAGGAGGCGTGTAGTGGTGATAGGGGATTCCCTACTGAGGGGAACAGAAGCAGTGATCTGTGGGCCTGACAAGATGTCTCGGGAAGTGTGCTGTCTCCCCGGGGCTAAGATCCAAGATGTAACTGAATGACTGCAAGGAATCATAAAACCCACTGACAAATACCCCTTCCTCTTGGTTCATGTGGGAACCAATGACACTGCAAGCAATAGCCTCCAGAAGATCAAAAGAGATTACGAGGCTCTGGGCAGGAAATTGAAGCAATTAAATGCACAAATTGTCATCTCATCTGTCCTCCCAGTTGAACGACGTGGCCCAGGGAGAGAGGGAAAAATAGTGGAAGTGAACAACTGGCTTCGCAAATGGTGTAAACAGGAACGGTTTGGATTCTTAGATCACGGATTGCAGTTTCTTGAAGATGGACTTCTGGCAAGCGATGGACTGCACCTCACAACGGTTGGGAGGAATGTTTTTGCCAAAAATCTCAGAAACCTCATCAGGAGGGCTTTAAACTGACTAATGTGGGGGAGGGAGACAGTGCTCGAGAAGGTCGGAGTCAATCAATTGATGAAGATGATCATCCAAATGTCATAGACCGAATGGAGCAAACAGCACGCAGAACTAGTGGTGGGAGGAAAAAATCCTTAAATAAGAGACACGGGGGAATGATTAATGGACTTCAATGTCTGTACACTAATGCGCAAAGCATGGGAAATAAACAAGATGAGCTTGAGCTCTTGGTACAGCAAACTAAATATAACATAATAGGCATCACTGAAACCTGGTGGGATAAGTCCCACGATTGGAATGTAATAATGGAGGGATACAATCTATTTCAGAGAAACAGACCAGACAAGAAAGGAGGAGGAGGAGTGGCGTTATATGTCAGGGATGTGTTTACCTGTGAAGAGATCCAAGATTTAGAACCTCAAAGCCAAAGTGAGAGCATTTGGGTCAAAATTAAGGGAGAGAAGAATAACAGAGACCTCATTGTGGGAGTTTACTATAGATCCCCAAGCCAAACGGAGGACATAGATGATGCCTTCCTGGAACAGATGGCCAAGCATGCAAAAGGAAGGGAGATAGTAGTAATGGGGGACTTCAATTACCCGGATATTTGTTGGATGTCAAACTCAGCCAAGAGCATAAGGTCAAACAGATTCCTCACTGGCCTTGCAGACAACTTCATTGTCCAGAAAGTGGGAGAAGCAACAAGAGGAACAGCAATTTTAGATCTGGTCCTAACCAATGTTGAGGACCTGGTTAGTGGGGTAGAAGTGGAAGGATCATTAGGCGCGAGTGATCATGCTCTTCTGAAGTTTACTATACAGCGGAAAGGAGCAGCCAAGCATACTAGGACTCAATTTCTTGACTTTAAGAAAGCCGACTTCATAAAACTTAGGGAAGTGCTGGGTGAGATCCCATGGACAGTAATACTAAAAGGAAAGGGAGTTCATGATGGCTGGGAGTTTGTTAAGAGGGAGATAGTAAAAGCACAACTTCAGGCAATACCAATGAGACGGAAACATGGAAGGTGCCTAAAGAAGCCAGGGTGGCTATCTAAAGAACTTTTAACTGAGTTAAGATTAAAAAAGGATGTGTACAAAAAATGGAAAAGGGGGGAAACCACCAAAGAGGAATTCAAACAAATAACCAGCACGTGTAGACACAAAGTCAGAAAAGCTAAAGCACAGAATGAACTCAGGCTTGCTAGAGAGGTTAAAAGCAACAAAAAAGGCTTTTATGGGTATGCTCGTAGCAAAAGGAAGAACAAAGAAACAGTGGGGTCACTCAGAGGAGAAGATGGTGAAATGCAAACAGGGGACACAGAAAGGGCTGAACTCCTCAATGCCTTCTTTGCCTCAGTCTTCTCTGATAAAGAAAAGAATGCCCGACCTGAAGAATTTGGAGCAAATGATTCAGCAGAGGAAACACAGCCCAGAATAACTAAGGAGATAGTACAAGAATACTTGGCTAGTCTAGATGTATTCAAGTCTCCAGGGCCAGATGAACTGCATCCAAGAGTATTAAAAGAACTGGCAGATGTGATTTCAGAACCACTGGCAGTCATCTTTGAGAATTCCTGGAGAACAGGCGAAGTCCCGGCAGACTGGAGGAGGGCAAATGTTGTCCCTATTTTCAAAAAGGGGAAAAGAGAGGACCCAAATAATTATCGCCCAGTCAGTCTGACATCAATACCAGGGAAGATTCTGGAGCAGATCATTAAGCAAACAGTCTGTGAGCACCTAGAAAGGAATGCTGTGATCACCAATAGTCAGCATGGATTTCTGAAAAATAAGTCATGTCAGACTAACCTGATCTCGTTTTTTGACAGAATTACAAGCCTGGTAGATGAAGGGAACGCAGTGGATGTAGCCTACCTTGATTTCAGCAAGGCATTTGACAAGGTGCCCCATGATATTCTTGTAAAGAAGCTGGTAAAATGCGGTCTTGACTATGCTACCACTCAGTGGATTTGTAACTGGCTGACTGACCGAACCCAAAGGGTGCTCATCAATGGTTCCTCTTCATCCTGGAGAAGAGTGACTAGTGGGGTGCCACAGGGTTCTGTCTTGGGCCCGGTCTTATTCAACATCTTTATCAACGACTTGGATGATGGACTCAAGGGCATCCTGATCAAATTTGCAGATGACACCAAACTGGGAGGGGTGGCTAACACCCCAGAGGACAGGATCACACTTCAAAATGACCTTGACAGATTAGAGAACTGGGCCAAAACAAACAAGATGAACTTTAACAGGGAGAAATGTAAAGTATTGCACTTGGGCAAAAAAAATGAGAGGCACAAATACAAGATGGGTGACACCTGGCTTGAGAGCAGTACATGTGAAAAGGATCTAGGAGTCTTGGTTGACCACAAACTTGACATGAGCCAACAGTGTGATGCGGCAGCTAAAAAAGCCAATGCAATTCTGGGCTGCATCAATAGGAGTATAGCATCTAGATCAAGGGAAGTAATAGTGCCACTGTATTCTGCTCTGGTCAGACCTCACCTGGAGTACTGTGTCCAGTTCTGGGCACCACAGTTCAAGAAGGACACTGACAAACTGGAACGTGTCCAGAGGAGGGCAACCAAAATGGTCAAAGGCCTGGAAACGATGCCTTATGAGGAACGGCTAAGGGAGCTGGGCATGTTTAGCCTGGAGAAGAGGAGGTTAAGGGGTGATATGATAGCCATGTTCAAATATATAAAAGTGGTAAAATTATGCTCAGTAGCATATAAAATTATGCTACTGAGTGGTAGCATAATCAAGACCTTTTGAGGGGAGGCGATTCTCCCTGGTTGCTGCATGGGGAGTTATGGGGAGTTATGGCATGATCAGAAATACACACAGCCAGCATTAGCTAGCCAGATATAACATCTCGGATTCACAAACCAGGTGACCATATTCTGTCCCTTTCTGACCTCAGAAGCAGAACAATACTGAGTGTTGCGGTTTATTATTGTGCTGGCAAAGCAATTGGCCTTTATTACTTACTGGAATCAAATAAGAGGTGCTGTTTTTGTACTGCTTTCTTCATCTATTTTATGTGGGAGAATGGCTTGGTGGAGAATTTTATTTTTATTTAAAAATCACACTTACTATAAATTATAAAACAGATATTAAAACTAATTTCCAGTTAATGCTCGACTCTGGCCATCAAAAACTTAGCCCTAACCAAAAGATCTTGCAAAATCATCATTTTTGTTGTTGTTGTCATTGTTTTATTAACATTTTATTGCAAACAAATATTTTCCTCTTCCCCATTTCCATCCTTTCCCAAGCTATCTCCTATGTGGGCATCCCACACAATTTTGAAAGTGTCCAGTGATGGACTGGAATCTAGTCCATAATGACTTGCTTCCATGGTACCATGCCCTCTCCTCGTTCTCAAGCCCACCACACCTGCTTCCTAGCTGATCCCACCTCCCCACCTTAACCTAACCCCTTTTGCACTCTGTATATGAACTCCTGACCAAGAAGCTAACCAAGAGAAAATACAGTGGTACCTCAAGTTAAGTACTTAATTCGTTCCGGAGGTCCGTTCTTAACCTGAAACTGTTCTTAACCTGAAGCACAACTTTAGCAAATGGGGCCTCCCGCTGCTGCCGTGCCACTGGAGCCCGATTTCTGTTCTCATCCTGAAGCAAAGTTCTTAACCTGAAGCACTATTTCTGGGTTAGCAGAGTCTGTAACCTGAAGTGTATGTATCCTGAAGCGTATGTAACCTGAGGTACCACTGTATAAGGAATGGGGGAAATATGGCAGAAGGAGAGGGAGGGAGAGGTGGCAACTCTAACCAGAGCACGTTTGACATTTGACTCCTTCACTGGAGGTTTTTAACCAGAGGCTGGATGACCGCATTTCAGGGGGTTGGACTAGATGATCCTTAGGGTTCCTTCCAATTCTACAGTTCTCTGATTCTGTGTCTACAGAAACCCTACAACTCACAGTAGCATCAGCTTACCACCTCTACGCAAAAGAACCCGCATAGTGTAGTGCGGTTAGATATCTGACAAGCATGTATCATGTTGTCATTTAGGCAAGCACTGAATACATTTTTAATGTTTAAGAAGGCTTTCCCTGAAGTCTGCCCCAGTCATTTCATGGAATAATAATTGCACACTTGTTTTTAATTGCACCGAGTTTGTAATATTTCATTTGGTGTTGTTTTTTATCTTATTCTATTGTGTGCCACTTTATAAATCTGCAAATAAATAAATGCATGATAAATAAATTTTGTTGTTGTTTAGTCGTTTAGTCATGTCCGACTCTTCATGACCCCATGGACCAGAGCATGCCAGGCACTCCTGTCTTCCACGATAAATAAATAGCAGATCACATTTCAAATACGCCATCTGTTAAGACTTAAAAAGGTGAAAGGCTGAACAAATCCCCAAGAACTGGTTCGCCTACGATAGTTCAAAAAGGTAAAGGACCCCTGGATGGTTAAGGCCAGTCTAAGGCGACTATGGGGTTGCGGCGCTCATCTCGCTTTCAGGCTGAGGGAGCCAGCGTTTGTCCACAGACAGCTTTCTGGGTCATGTGGCCAGTATGACTAAACTGCTTCTGGAGCAACGAGGCACCTTGATGAAAACCAGAGCGCACGGAAACGCCGTTTACCTTCTCGCCACAGCAGTACCTATTTATCTGCTTGCACTGGTGTGCTTTTGAACTGCTAGGTTGGCAGGAGCTGGGGCAGAGCAACGGGAGCTCACCCTGTCGAGCGGATTCGAACCACTGATCTCGAAATGATCAGCAAGTGCCAGCCGCTCCCCCTACACCTATGATAGTAACATAGAAAGCTGCCTTACATGCAGTCTGGCCCAAGGCTTTTTTTCAGCTGGAATTTGCCAGCGTTCAGTTCCGGCACCTCTCAGGTGGGTGCCATTGCCATTCTAAGACAACGAGGGAGGTGTTAATTGTGAGTTCCGGCACCTAGAAAAATACCACTGTCTGACCATTACTCCATTGTGCCCGGTATTCTCTATGCCAGGGGTCAGCAAACTTTTTCAGCAGGGGGGCTGGACTATATTTTAAAAAAAAAATGAACAAATTCCTATGCCCAAATAACCCAGAGATGCCTTTTAAATAAAAGCACACATTCTACTCATGTAAAAACACCTGGCAGGCCCCACAAATAACCCAGAGATGCATTTTCAATAAAAGGACACATTCTACTCATGTATAAAAACACGCTGATTCCTGGATCGTCCGCGGGCAGGATTTAGAAGGCAATTGGGCTGGATCCGGCCCCTGGGCCTTAGTTTGCCTACCCATGGTCTATGCCAACTGACAAAGGCTTTCCAGAATTCCAGACTTGGTACATTCACAGCCCTAACTGGAGATGCCAAGGAATTGACACTGAGACATTCTGCATGCAAAGCAGATGTTCTGGCACTGAGCTATAGCCCTCCCCCTGGTATCCAGTGCCAATTTCAGAGCCACAGTTTTAGGTGTACCCTGTTAGTGTTTAAGATTACCTATGAGCACGTGCAGGGGACGCGGGTGGCGCTGTGAGTAAAACCGCAGTGCCTAGGATTTGCCGATCGCATGGTCGGCGGTTCGAATCCCTGCGGCGGGGTGAGCTCCCGTTGTTCGGTCCCAGCTCCTGCCCACCTAGCAGTTCAAAAGCACCCTTAAGTGCAAGTAGATAAATAGGTACCGCTTTATAGCGGGGAGGTAATGGCGTTTCCGTGTGCTGTGCTGGTACAGGCTCACCAGAGCAGCGTTGTTACACTGGCCACGTGACCCGGAAGTGTCCTCGGACGGCGCCGGCTCCTGGCCTCTAGAGTGAGATGAGCGCACAACCCTAGAGTCGGACACGACTGGCCTTCGGGCAGGGGTACCTTTACCTTTACCTTTTTATGAGCACGTGCAGTTTGCCTTTCCTTCATCACCAAGCAAGGAAATCCTGCGCATCCCTGCTTGTCTGGAAGTACAGAGCTTACAAGGCAGATGGCAGAGCTTCCTTATAGGCCTGAACACCGGCATCTCTCTTTTTTAGAAATTAAGCACTTGCCCACACACCACTTGACAGCAGACAACGCAGTCCAAAAAATATATATGCCTGGAACATTTATAGCATATGCAGAAGTCAGAAGCTGCGGCTCGTTCGCTCCATTCCAGTGGTCCACGGAAAGCTTGCAGAACTGTGAAAGAATCATAGAGTTGGAAGAGTCACCTAAGGATCATCTAGTCCAACCCCCTGCAATGCAGGAATTTCAGCTAAAGCATCCATGGCAGATCCAATCTCTTCTTAAAACCCACCAAGGACGCAGAGTCCACAACCTCTCGTGGGGGACTGTTCCACTGTCGAACAGCTCTTACCATCAGAAAGTTCTTCCTGGGACTCAGCTAGAGTGGTGATGAAAAAGCGATTTATATGCATTGTATGTGCCACCAGAGGGCGATGTGGAGTCCTAGTTTTTCTCTACCTGTTTTCCCTGTTTCAATTTACAACACTTTAAACTGAAACGCTTCTTCGACCCAGGCCTGGTGTTTAGTCGGAATCTTCTTTCTTGGAACTTGGCCCTGCTGCTAATTTTTTTTTGTTTTGTGAAAATGGAGAACCAGGTTGTTTTCACCAGGGATGGATTATATCCAACTGGCTAGCAGTGCCCTCCTGAACACAGGCCAGCAATTTTCATTATTATTATTATTATTTATTGAATTTATTGAATTTATACTTCCCTTCATCCAAGGATGGCAGGATGGTTTACAATATAAAAAGATAAAAATTCATTCCATAGTAACAAAAGAAAACAATAACACAATGATTTAAAGGCTATAGATTGCTTAATTAGCCAAAGGCCTGGGAGAAGAGGAATGTTTTTGCCTGGCACATCAAAATATGCAAGGAAGGTGCCAGGAGAGCCTGCCAGGGGAGACAAGCAGGGAGCCACCACAGAAAAGGCCATGTTGCCATCCTCAATTAATCAATCAATCTCCAGTCGATATAACTATCCTTCCACCCCCAACTTTACGTTATAAAGGAGGCCTTCCCAGGAGCCTGGCCTAAGGCCTGTGAATATCACTCATAACACAGCATCGGTTTCGATGAAGATACAGATGCCAAAGGAAAAGCAAGACCCCCAGCAATTGTCAAGTGGTCTGCACACACAAAAAGTTCGAGAACTGCTAGCTTAAAATTATGCATCCTGTGCCACTTACACCAATCACAGGAAACAGGGGTCAGTTCACTGACCCCAATATCATTGACTCTGACTGGCAGCAGCTGTCCAGGGTCTTGGGCAGATGTCTGCCCCCCTCCCATTCAAAGCATGTGCTCTACCACTGAGCTATGGCCTGCTCATAGCTGTGAGTGTTGTCGTTTACATCTAGCTTGGGCTCCTCCTGTGCCTTAAAAAAACAGCTTGGTGCTTATGAATCACATACTTTTTACTGTATGGAGATTTAAACATCATGGCCTGCTAATTTTGGAGCATCGAATCGATGTTTTACATCGGCTGATTGGGGTGGGTGGGGAGATGGCAATTAGCATCGCCACTTGATTGGGGAGGGGGAAATCCAGCCTAGGCTGGGCGCGTGGCTTTTAACAGCAGCCTTATTTTACAGACGAAGAGCTGGCGAAGCTTTTAGGGAGAAAAAAGTCATTCGTGGAGGAGAGGATTCATCGACGGCTACTAGCCATGATAGACCTGCCCTGCTTCCACAGCTGGAAGGAACAATGTTTCTGGATAGCAGCTGCTGAAAACCACAGGAGGGGAGTGCTGCTGCGCTCGAATCCTGCCTACTGGTTTTCCCACGGACATCTGGGAAAACAGGGTGCTTAACTAAATGAGCCATCCTGCATAATCAATAACAAGACCCGGTGCATTGAAATGGCAATGCCCATCAACTTTGGGGAAACCTGGTCCCCTCAAATATTTTAATGCAATGGCCTGATCCAGCTTCTCATGTGCTTACGAAGCAGTCTGCCTCCACCCTCCGCTCAATTCCCCGTTAAAGGCACAGGCGGCGCGGCTGGGCTTTTGTTTTTTTAAAGTTGGCAACCTCCGCACCAACTCGGTACTTTCCGATTCTGACTGCATACGGCTCGGGGTTTTTTTTTCTTTGAGCAGCACCTCCCCGCGAAAAAAATAAAAACAACGCACAGAAATACGCACACCAACGGCTGCTTTAACTCCTCCTCCTCTCTCTCTCTCTCTATTCCCCCCCCCACACGATCTTTGCCCGCCCCCAAACCAAAGCTCCCTCCACTGGCTGCGATCGGCGCTGCGCGCACCGAGCAGGGCGCACGGAGGAGGAAGCGCCACCGAAGACGCGCGACTTTGCTGCGTTTGGGAAACAAAAAGCGGGCGGGCGAGAAAGCGCGCACCCGCCTCCCTCCCGGGAGAGCCGTGCCTTTAAATGCTGGGGGCCGAGCGCTCGCCGGGGACTCCAGCGCCCGCCTCGCTCTCTCCAGCCACCCGCTCCGGCTCCCGCTTGTTGCTCAGGCCGGCTGGCCAGGCGGGCGCGCGGCGCGCAGCCGGAGCGCACAGCGCGGCGACCATGAGCCACCTGCGGCCGGGCTGAGCTGGAGGGGGGAAGCCACAACTCTCTGTTGGCTGTTGCTCCCCCCCCCCCCAGGGGAGACGAATAAGCCTTCAGGAACCAGGCGGACTAACCGGCTCCCCAGGAGTCTCGCAGCAGCGTCGTCGCTTGGTAAGTTTCCAGCGCCGTCGCTGCCACCAGCAGCCGCTCTCCGGACGGAGGAGGAGGAATAGGAGGAGCGGGGGAAGGTATGGGGAGTGGATCAGGTGACGGCAGCCAGGCACACCTGGGCTGATCTCCGGCTTGTTTGTGCAGAGAAGGCGGCGGGAGAGGTGAGTGGTTCTCTCGGGCTGCCGCTGGCTGCTCGCGTCTCTCTCGGGCTGTATCTGGGCAGCCTGGTGGCCGCCGGCGGCACCCCGCCCCTCCTCTCCCTCCCCCACCCCATCCCACCCCCCAAAAAACTTTGATCGCTGGAGGAAGAATGTGATGGAGGAGCGCGAGGGGGAGCGCAGCTCGCGGAGAAAAAGATCCCGCTGGGAAAACTCACCCGCGATTCGATAAATGAACGAAGGTGGCCGGCAACTGGGCTGGGCTTTCAGCGTGTTCTCCGGCAAACACTCCCTCGTAGGCAAAGGCAAAGTTAGCCCAGACGTGGAGTCGCATTTTAAGGCTTTGGTTATCCTTCGGGTGCTTTCCAAATCAATTCGGGAAGAAGCGCTTCAATAACGCTGTAAGAGTCCCGTTTGCATTTTTTTTATATGTATATAAAAACGCTGATAGGAGAATGTGTGTCTTGCCCCTTACGAGCCCTAAATGTTTGGAATGAAGTCTTACTGAATGAAATTGGACTTCATTTTCTCAATAAGAGTGTTCGCTGGTGGCCTTTGACAAGGGGCTGTTCCAACGTCAGCCTCTCCTTGGCACTATGGAGAGAATGGCCTACCTTGCTGGGTAGTCAGCTGAACTGATTAGATGATGATGGTCTATGCCAGTGGTTCCTAATTAGCTAAGTCCTGTGGACCCCATTTTTCAAAAGCCACACACACACTTTTGAATTTTATATATATATTTCTTGGGTAGTTTTGTTATGTGGATAGTACCACAGTCCCTACTGGGTGGGTTACGCAAACTCCCAGTTGGGAACCACTGGTGTATGGGAAGTGCTTTGGAGACTCGGGAAGAAATGCAGAATTTTAATCCTGGCATTTAATTGCCATTTCTACTGCTGCTTCTTTTTTCATGCCCTTATCTGCTCTTCAGAGACATAGGAAGCTGCCTGGGATGGTTTGGTCATCTAGGTCAGTATCATTTACAGCGACTGGCAGGGGACATTGCTACCCATCCTACAGGGACTACCATGACTACCAAGAACCGCCCTACCAGGGACTGATCATGAGACCTGAGGTGCTTGTCCACTGAGCAGTTGCCCTTCCTCTGTCTAGCCACTGTCAGAAGTGGGATGATGAAGCAGGCAGATGGGCCTCTGTCTGACCCAGTAGCATCCTTCTGATGCTCTTACTAGAAAGGGCATAAGTGATGGAAGGGGGACCACCCCTGTAAATTTTGAGAATCCCCCAGGATCAAACGCAAAGCAAGAGCAGCATTTTCATCTTGGGTCCCTTCGGCTCTGCTCGGCCTTCTCACAGGAGTCGGCCGATGGAATGATGCAGATATCAAACTCTGTGCAGCAAGAGTCAAAGTGAGATTTTGCTTACAAGTTAAGTGTGCCTGGGGCTGGAGCCTGAAACTTACCCTGCTTTGCCTCTGACTGTGTGGAGAGCTGATCATCTCTAAGCTCTAGCCTTGCTATGTTCTGTGGTCCCCCTGGGTTTCTGAGGCCTTGCCAGAGCATGGTATTGATCAGTCTAAGAAATAAGCCAGGCACATTTTGTACCTGGCTTCTATTGGCCACTTGTGACCAGGTGAAGATGCCTGGGTGCCTGACATCTCCACCATCTGGAGGTGCATGTCTGGGGATCCTTGGGTCTTGATTGTTTTCACACACAAGCAACACATCCTGTAGAATTCAATCAGTTCTATTTTATCTCCGCAATTGGAATGAATTTCAAGAACCAAAATGCTTTTTCTGTGCAGCCTGAGCAGGAGCAGTGAACAACATTCTAGTTAACTGTTGTCTTCACTTATCCCACCCAACTGCCCTGCTCACACTTGTGAAGGATATTCTTACGTTATGAATGGTCCATGTCACCATGAAGAAAAAGAGGCCAGAATAGGCTAATATATATGTGGACTGTCCCTGGATCAAATGACTTTTCTTCTTGAAGTTCAAGGTTGTCATCTGAAACTAGCCAGATATTTAATTAAGAATCAATCACAGCCAGTCCTTCATTTGAAAAATTAGAGCAGTCTTTCCCCAAAATGCCAACTAGACATTCCATTTTGGTGACTGCAACCCTGGTTTAAGGAGACATTTGGCGCCTAGCTATCTGACTTTCTAACACTGGCTATTGATGCTTGCCACAGCCCCCCCCCCCCAAAGAACAACTGACTTCCTTCATCAAAGCCACCACAGAGTAAATGTTGGTGTGACTGCAAGGCTAGCTTTGTAATGCAGTAGAAGCTTTTTTGCTTTGTGGAACTGCTCCAGAGCTCCTCTTCCGGAGCTTGCATCTGGTAGTGCTATGGGAAGTAGAAACAAAGGGTTGTTTTGTTTTGGAGACTCGGTTGTTGTGGGTTTTGCTTTGACTCCAGGTTCTTTAAATAAGATGCTCAGGTTTATGGCTAGCAGCTCTTGTCCTTTCTGGTTCCTCTCCTTGCTCTGATAGCTTCTTCCCTCCTCTTTAGATGTAGGTAGTTTGTTAAGATTAAGGAGCCTGTCGCTTTGCTCCTGTTACTCAATAGCAGGGTTTCCCAAACTTGGATGTCCAACTGGTTTTAGACTACAACTCCCATCACCCCTAGCTAAGCAGGACCAGTGGTCAGCGATGATGGGATTTGTAGTCCAAAAACCACTGGAGAGACCCAAGTTTGTGAAACTCTGTTCTATAGGGATGGGTACACTGTGGTCCTCTGGACATTCCTGGACTGCAACTCCCATCACCCTTGATCACTAGGACTGATGGTAATTGGAGTCCAGAGGGCCACAGCTTTGCCAACTTTGTTATCAAGCAGTGTTTCCCAAACCCAGGTCTTCAGGTGTTTGGGGACTACAATTCCCATCATCCCTTGCTAGTTAGAAATGGTGGGAGTTGTTCAAAAATTGTTAGAGACCCAAGTTTTGGAAACACTGCTATAAAGTAACATGGCATGCTGATATTGTCTCATTTAGCAACAATGAAATTGAGACAAGTATCCTCTCAGCATTCATCCTTCCCAAAGAGTAGCAAATAATTTGGTGGGCGGATGTAGGTGGAAGGGAGGATAATCATGGCAGCAGTTGCCTTTTCTTTTTTTACCACATTTGAATGGTTTTACAAAAAAATGACATTAATCAACTCCAATGAAACCTGCAGAGTGTTGCATGTGTGCATCAGTCACATATAAAGAGGAAAATTTGAGCGGGGACACTGTCAAATAACTGAATCATAGGGTGCAATGCCAAGACTTCAGCTGCCCATAGCTTCTCCATAAGCAAGCAGCTGGCGGTCTGACATCAGCATCACTTCTGTTTACATAGCTGATAGATGGGAGCCATCCCTTGTCAAAGCGGCCGGGTTTAATTTGGCCTCCTTCTGCATTGTGTTAAGTGCTTGCTTTGTGTGCTCTTCAGCCAAGGCAGCAACCCTAGGCAGGTGGCAAAGTGGTAACCTTTCAGGCTCTCACCTGTTCTGTGATGCCTAGTCCTTCCTGTTCCTGTTTGAGATTCATCCCATGTCTCTGTGTGGTGTAGTGGTTAAGAGTGGTAGACTTGTAATCTGGTGAACCGGGTTCGCTTCCCCGCTCCTCCACATGCAGCTGCTGGGTGACCTTGGGCTAGTCACACTTCTTTGAAGTCTCTCAGGCCCACTCACCTCACAGAGTGTTTGTTGTGGGGGAGGAAGGGAAAGGAGAATGTTAGCCGCTTTGAGACTCCTTCGGGTAGTGATAAAGCGGGATATCAAATCCAAACCCTTCTTCTCTCTGTTGCATTGCAACTCCCTTCTCTTCTAACAGGTGGGGAAACTTGTTACCTGAGCTCCCTTTCCCAGCATCCTTTGCACCATGTGATACTTCCTTAAGTCTGTTTCCTGCTACAGTTGGAACTGGCTCAAACTGCTGATTGGAGACACACACACACACCTATAGTTTCCAAACCGATGTGCATCTCATCCTACACATCCCATGTTTTCTGTAGCAACTCCTCTTGGCTGCTCATTGTGTTCCTTTGCACCACATCTTCTTAATGTGGTCTTAGGGAGCCTAGATGAAGCATTGAAATGCCGAGCATCAGCTGAGATGTGTGTGTGTGATAATTATGGGGATTGCAGCAAACAGATGGGGGAACGAGACCCTCTCCTCTCCTGCTGAGGTCTTTAGCAAAATCCCTTTTCTAGCCTTGGTGTTTGCTGGGAAGGGGAATCCACCCCCAGCCTCCCCCCCACACTCAACTGATGCTTGTTGCATTTTTATAAAAACAGCCGTTTCAGCACAAAGACATATTTAACATCCTGCCTAGTTCAAGCCTGAAATATCTTTCTTCAACAACTCTGTTCTGTGCATAACCAAAAATATTTCTTCCTCTGTCACTTGTTTGCTCTTTTGTTTTTCCCTCCCCATTCTCTTTAGACTTGCCTGTGCAGTATGGGGAGCTTTTATCCTGTTCTGCAGGTACATTTCCAGATCAAGGGGTTAGGGGAGGTGCTCAGCCACCTACACACAAGTGTTAAAGCAAATGCTTTGCATGTCTAAGATCTCCGGTGCAAGCGCTGGCATTTCTGCTTCAGAAATCTCAAGTAGCAGAGCTGTGAAAGATCCTTGGCATTAGGCCCTACAGAGCTGCTGTTTGTCAGGGTAGAGGTGCCCTGGGTTTAAATGCTCCGGTCCGGTATAGTTTGGACCTGAGAGTGGTCACTAAGCGGTTTAGGGAGAGCAGAAGCAGATGGTGGATTTAGACACCCAAGGCTGCAGCTCCCAGGAGCTCCTTTTCATCAAGGAGGGGTGGAAGTTGGGGGTCAAGTTACACAAAAGAGTCTCTTACTTTTGGACATGTGTATGATTGCTAGATTTGGGGTGGTTAAGCTCAGACAGTCCAGCTGATTTTGCTGGACTAAAACCTGCCCTGTCGGGCAGCATGCCCAATGGTCAGGGACACTGCAATCTGTAGTCTAGCATCAACTGGAGGGCAACAGGTTCCCCCATGCCTGAACTAGAGACACTGGGGTGGTTGTAACACCGGGCGGGGGGGGGGGAGCTCAGGCTTGGTGGCCGAATGTGGCCCTCCATGTCTTTCAACCTGGCCCTCAGGGCTCTCTCTAGAGCACCAGCCCAGCTTCAGGCCCTCATGGGGTGGTTTTGCCTAGCTGGAATGTCTCCTTGGATAATGCCTCTTGCTTGGTTGGATGGAGAAGCAAGTGCAGAAACTCACCGACTGGATAAGGGTAAAATTTGTACCCATTGCCCTGCACTGTTTTACCTCTGGTCCTGTCCATCGCTAGCATGTGGCCCCTGAAATGTTGCCCAGAAAGAACCCTTGGGTTGGAAAAGATCTCCCACTTTTCCCCTAAGAGTTGCAGTACAGTGGTACCTCAGGTTACATACGCTTCAGGTTACATACGCTTCAGGTTAAAGACTCCGCTAACCCAAAAATAGTGCTTCAGGTTAAGAACTTTGCTTCAGGATGAGAACAGAAATCGTGCTCTGGCAGCGCAGCAGCAGCAGGAGGCCCCATTAGCTAAAGTGGTGCTTCAGGTTAAGAACAGTTTAAGTACGAACCTCCGGAACGAATTAAGTACTTAACCCGAGGTACCACTATATTGTGATAAATGGCCATGCAGTTCTGCAGCCTGTGAAGTGAGGGGTGAGTTTTTGGGGATTCCACCTGCACTAATGCCTCTGTTGGTTTTTCCTTTCAGCAGGCATGGGGAACCAAGTGGAGAAGCTGACGCACTTAAACTACAAGGAGGTTCCCACCACAGACCCAACGGGCATGGACAGGGATGAGGGCCCCCGGATTGGGGTCTCCTACATATTTTCTAACGACGACGATGACGTGGAGCCTCAACATGACTCCGTGGCACCCGACCTCGGCGGAGAGCACCCCACGTCTCAGCCGTACGACCCCCGGCTTCACGAAGTGGAATGTTCCATCTATTACCGCGACGAGTGCATATACCAGAAAAGCTTCTCTGGGGATGCGCCGACGTCCGACGGGGTGGAAGGAGGAGGCCAACTGGCCACCTACACCCCAGAAAACCTTTTGAACCGGTGCAAGCCTGGGGACGTGGTGGAGTTTGTCTGCCAGGCCCAGTACCCTCACTGGGTGGTCTACGTTGGGGATTTCCAAGTCGTGCACCTGCACAGGTTGGAGGTAGTGAACAGCTTTCTGACCGACGCCAGCCAGGGCAGGCGGGGACGTATTGCTAACCAGCTGTACCACTACAAGCCTCTGAGCCCGGCCACAGTGGTGCGGAACGCCCTGGACCAGGTGGGCTGCAAGGACCGTGACCTCAGCTGGAGGAACTCGGAGTGCTTTGCTGCCTGGTGCCGCTACGGCAAGCGCGAGTTCAAAATCGGCGGCGAGCTGCGGATAGGCAAGCAGCCATACCGCTTGCAGATCCAGCTGGGGGAGAAGCGTAGCCACACCCTGGAATTCCAGAGTCTGGAGGACCTCATCATGGAGAAGCGGAGGAACGACCAGATTGGGAAGGTGGCCGTCCTCCAAGAACTGTCCAGCCACCTGAAGCCGGCCGAAGACGCCGACGGCAAGGATCCCGGGGCCCAGACAGCCAACGAGTAAGCGGGGCTTGCACCGCTGGGCCCAGCCTGGGTGACACAATTAAAACTGAAGGCGGAGAAACTGAGCTGTTATAAGCCCCTTTGGGCTGCTTCAGGGCGGCTTCACTCCAATCACATGTGAAGGGAAGTGTGTGTGGGGGGGGAGCTGATTAAGTGTCTGTACTTTAGCACTTAACTCCTTCCGCGCTTGGTAGAACCAGCAACTTTACTTTTTTATTTTGTTTTCTTTTTTGGTCAAGGGTTAAAACTCAGGGAGATCTTCCTTCCTCTCTGTTCTGGTGTGGTTTTCTCTCCCCCAGCCGGCTCCAAGTCTGTGCTTTTAGCTCCTGCAGCTTTAAATTTGGGTGAAGTCCAGTGGCTCTGGGCTACATGATTAAAATGCAGAGCCGGAAAGTTCCCCTCTGCTGTCTGTTTCCCCCCTCCTTTACCTCCTAGTTTGCATTGGCATTTCTGGAATCTATTTCAGTCCTGGCCTCCCCAACCTCCCCTGCCCCCATTCCTCCAAGGATCTAATGGCTAAATCACTGTTAACGCTGTAGAATGGGGTTGTTGGCCTGTTTGCATTGGCTTCTTAATAAAGAGAAGCCAGCCTTTGGAAGGCTGTGGGATGGAGGCTCCTGGTTCCCCTTTGTGGGATCTCTGGAAGGAGCCCTTGTTATTAGACTCCTGCTCCCATCATCCCTGTCCATTGGCCATGTTGGCTGGGGGACGATGGGTGTTGGAGTCCTGCAACATCTAGAGGTCTACTGGTTCCACATCCCTGGTGTAGGAGGACAGTTGCAACTTTTTTTCACTTTTAACCGAGGAGCCTAAAATATGTTGGCAGAAAGTTGGCTTCTGTTTCCTGGTAGCAGGGCAGATTTCCTTTGGGTGCTACTGAAATGGTTGGCAAAGCTTTCCCTTGAATTCTGTTGAGCCATATGACCCACTTTCAATATATCTCACAGGCCAGTTGGGGTTTTTTTTGGGGGGGAGAGATCATACTATTTTGGTGGCAGTGGGAGAAGGATTAAATCCACGTGGCACCATTGGGATGTGAATTGGCTTCATAGCCACATAATGTTTGGGCACATCTATGTTATTGCAAAATGTGTATTAATTCTACACAATTTAATTGCACACTAGGAACTGATAGCTCCCCCTCTTTTTTTTAAGGTCTCTGGGTCCAAAATTTCTGGGTTTGCATGACAGTTGGCTTGGAGGGCAGACATACCCTGATTTAATTGCTTTTGGAGATCTTAGTGATTTGGAAGAAACTGGTTGTCTCGATCAGTTTGTATTGCAATTTGGTTTGCTTACGAAATTGATTTCAGGATCCCAGGAAAACTGTTTCTGAAAGGTTGGGGTTTTTTCACCCTTTCCCTTTCCCTTTGCACCTCAGTAAGATCTGCAGATCGTAGAAAGCCCTCTCCCTTTCTGAGTAGCGGTTTGGCAGTAGACTAGGCTTATCTGTTGCCTGAAGTTATGGTGGGTTTTCAAGCTGTGTTCTGGCTTCACCTGCTGCACGTAGATTCCTCCGGAAGCCTTTTTAAGTTCATCCCCATGTGCCGCTGCGCCACAACGATATTGTTGGGGGAAGAAAGAGGGAGCAATTGTTCTCCTTTTGGTGATAGATCTGATTTTTAAAAGCCATTTGACTCGTCAAGGGATCGTAGTTGCAGAAGGAGAGAGATGCAAAGCCTTCCTTTGTAGTGGCTTGCTAGCGCAGGGTAACAATTGAATTGGCCCTGTTTTCTGAAAGCTCTTTTCACTTCAATGGGGTTTATGTAATAGCCATGCTTGATGGGTTGTTTTCTGCCTGAGAATTGCATCCCACTTCCTAGCATTCAGAGAACACAACAGGGTCCTTCACACAAATGGGGCGAGGAAGAGAGAGCTTATTTCTTGAATGAGCCACCAGATCGACTTGAGGTAGCAAGAATTAGTACTGTATTTGGAAGCAAAGTTTTTTCAATGCAATTAAGCAGAATATATAGTATATCTCCCCCCCCCCCCGCTCTCTTACAGCTTGCAGTTCTCCACTACTTGATGCAGAAAAAGATTCCCTTGCCGTGCTGTCCATTGCAAGATTGGATCATATGTAATTGGAGAGAGTGGGCGGCCCCGCTCATGAAACATACTTTGGGGTATTCCCACGAGAGTTAGCAGGTCTGTTCCAGGGCAAGCTACTTTTGGGTTGCGAGTAGTTTGGAAGGCAAAGGAATTTCAAGTTTGATGCTGTTGTCGTGACTCTGAAGTTAAGGAAACTGTAGCACATAGGAAACGGTTTCTTAGCTTCCCCCCAACACTTTCTGTCTGTTTTTGGGATACACTGTTCTGTTGCAGCGGCAACTAGGTAAACCCACAAGCCAGATCATTTGTCTTAAACCAACGTAATATGGCATCCTGAAAGCCGTTTTCAACAGTAATCCCGAAGTGGCTTGCTCTGAAGTATTCAAACCTGAAGTTATTGGTGCACCTCAAAGAAGACAGCAGGTTGTACATTCAACAGAAAAAAGTGGTAGAGGCTTTCCAGGGCTGTACCACTTTAGGCTGCAGGTGTGTGTGGGGGGGGGTCACATGATTGGATGCTTCTCTTCCCAGAACAAACACAAACCTTCCCTTAGCATAGAAGACGCACGCCACAAATGTTCATATCACAATTTTCTCTGTGTCGTAAACAGAGTCTTATCCAATGCGGCACTCAAGATATGTGATTGCCCCCCCCCTACTTTGAAATAGTACAGTCCAGGAAAACAAAGTTGCTGCTTCATTCTGCTGAATGTAGAACTCCCCAGAAACTTGCAGCGCTTGTCTGATTCTTGCACTCCAAGCAAACCCACACTTGATTTGACTTAGCTGGGTTGTGGGCTGTTGCATCACTGTTTGTTTTTGGGTGGAGGGATAGCAATGCTATTATTTCACCAACCAGTTTCTGAGCTTTTCGTTTTGAGATGATGGAAAGTTCACGATAATTTCTCGAGGAAGCCACCGGTGTCGGAAAACACGGGCCAGCTTCTGAGTCGTGTGCTCCAGACCATGAGACCCCCTAAACAGCTGTGCACAATGCACAAGATCTGAAGGTGGCAATGAGGAGCAGGATGCGGCTCCTGGCATGCTTCTGAGGCTGTTGTCGGTGCACTTGCCTACACCGGAAAAATCCTGCTTCCGGTGATGTAGTCCCTTTGGTGGGTGTGAGCTGTGGGCTTGGTCTCTGTCCTTGCGAGATGGAAATGGCACCTGAGCATTGGGGGGGCACTTCCTATATACACGAGCCAGTTATGAACACCAATTGAGTACTTCCTGTCATTGTGCCCCCCAGAAATCTGTGGCTTCTTCCCTCCCCCTCCCCCTGTGGAATAAAAGGTTTTAAGGATGCCCTAAAATAGGGCGATGTCTCAGAACTGGGCTTGATGCTGGAGTAGCCATTGCTTATCCTGGAACCTGCATCTTGTTTGGCAAGGGGATGAGTGTGTGAGAGGGGTGGTTTCAACGGGTGAAGCAGTGGGTGGGATGCGATGTCTTGTTTCGCTGTTTTCCTGCCCCTTGATCCATAGACTTGTGTTGTGCAGTGTCGCCTGAAGGAAAACAATGGGGAGGGATTGTAGGAGAAAAGCAGCAGGTGGAGGAAGGGTTAAGCCAGGGGTCGGCAGCGTGTGGCCCATGGGCCAGATGCGGCCCTTGAAGACTGTTTTACCGGCCTACGAGCCACCCCCTAACCGAACTGCTCGCTCGGTGAGTCCCCCGCGCACTGCGCTAAACCGGTGCAGCACGGGGACTTGCCGAGCGGCACCGGAAATCACATCTGCTCATGCACAGATACCAGAAATTGCGTCTGCACATGTCCAGATGCCGAAAATCACTTGGGCATGCGCAGAAGCAATTTCTGGCACCGTGGACATGCGCAGACGTGATTTCACTCTGCACCAGTCCGGCCCACAGATGATCTCCATGGGAGTGATCCAGCCCATGGCCAGTAAACCTTTCTGACCCCTGGGTTAAGCACTCACATGTTCCTCCTCCCCTTTCCCCTCCATAGCTTTTCTGGTGGTCACAGATCTGAGTTTTCCCCTGAAAACTTCGCTCTCCCTTCGTTATGAGGCCTCTGTCCCAAGTCTACAGAAGGGAGGGTTGTGGCAGATGACACCTTCTTCAAGCACTTTGGTGCCATAACAGGTGAAGAAGCAGTACCTGCTGCAATTCTCCTTTCATTAAACCACTATTAAAGGCACAACGGAGCCTTGGCTTCCCGTTAAATCCTTCAACTGTATCCTGGCTCCAGAGTCGATTCTATAAAGTTATTAATGATTCCGGTCCTCAGTTTTGTGTAGGACGAGATTTATTCCACTATGTGACGAGTGGTTGTAAAATTATATTTTCTTACGCAAGTATTTTTTTTGAAAGAAAGCCTATAACGAGAATATTTACATTTCTTGAAAGTTGTTGTATTATTTTCACACGCAAAAAAAGAAAAAGAAAAAAGAATATCCTGCAAATCGGTTATTATTTTTGTCATTGGTGATCTAAAAGTATTTTCTAGGTCATAAATCTACTGTAAAAGAAACTATAGATGTCAAAGAATTGTGAATCTATGTATCTACAAGGTACTAAACTGTAACTTTACTGTGAAAATTATTTTCCCCTGTGTGTCCGAAACACTGAAGATGGTTTTGGGGGAGGACCTTTTTCTCATCAGCTTTTATTCCCCCACCCCCCAAAAAACCATGATGTGCTTTATTTGTAAAAGCAAATACTTATTCATTGTTGGACAGCTGCTCAGGTTTAAACAAAACTCATTTGTTAACTGACGTGTTGGAATGATCATGCTTTTATCTTGACAATGCTTAATGCGCATGGAGTTGGTCAGATGGAAAGATCAGGAGAGGCTGCAAAAACGCCCCCACAACACCCTGGAGAGCAGAAAATTATAGGAAGAAGCTGTAGTAACCATCTCCCCTTAATATTCTGTGTAGGAGGTCACTACAAGTCACTCTCCTATTTAGCACCTTGTGAGTAATATACATAAGGGGGAGCGGGGGGGAAACCTTGCTTACTAATGAGAGTAGATCCACATGATTTGAGACCTGCCAAGCTGAACACAAACCATTAGGTCCTCAATAAACTTTCTTTTTTGCAGCAAAATTAGGCGTGTCAAGCCCCATGGCGGGCCACAATACATGTCTAGGGTAGGGGCAGGAATTTGGTGACTGACGAATCATACAGACCTGAACTAACCCCATGTCATACCATAGCTCCTTGTTTTCTAAACCCTCGACCAGAATGGCATGACCAGGAGTGATAGCAGATGTTTGCAAGCTAGCAGGGCCACCTGCGGGTTTATGAACGCTGCACCAGCCCTCGGAGCTCCATGCTGGGGGCTGTGCTGCAGATGGGGCTATAATCTGCTCCCTTAATTGAAAACATGCTTATCTTCCCCCTCTCTCCTTGTAGGATCTGTTTCCACTTCAATAAGAGGGCTGCTGGTGTCCCAAGAGCTCAAAGCACAAGGCAAACCTCCCTTGGGTGAGGCGCTGGGACAGTGATGGCCAAACTTGGCCCTCCAGCTGTTTTGGGACTACAGTTCCCATCATCCCTGACCACAGCTAGGGATGATGGGAGTTGTAGTCCAACAACAGCTGGAGGGCCAAGTTTGGCCATCACTGTGCTGGGAGAATGGGAGGTCCTCCCAGCCATGGTGTAGACACAGATTGGGTCAAATGTCCATTGCTTCCCTGCCTGTCCACACGTGGAGTTGGTGATGCTGAAGAATAGCCTGCTAGGCCTGCGCTTTGGTGTGTGTTCTTTGGCCTTGAGCTTTCCACTCCTTGGTTTGACCGGTCTGCCCCAAACTGGGAACGAGTAGAGCTGTGTGGGCATATCTGCACTTACAGTTGTGTAATTGCTGTGGCTTCCCACCAAGAACCATGGAGGTTCCATCACCAATGATGGTTCTTCAGTTTCTGTGAAGGGTGGGGGTGGGATGACTATTATATGTGTCCAAGATAACAGCTATGCCTTCTGTTTCACTACATGGCATTCAGTGCTAGTCCTACTCAGAGTAGATCCATTTAAGCTAGTAGACACGGCTAATTTCATTAATTTCAGTGGGTCCACTCTTAGTAGGACCTACCGTAATTTTAGCACTAAGTGGAGCGATGGAATCATCTCCCTTCTCTTCCCCCCATGTTCTGCTTTTGGGTTATTCTTGACCCTCTTGGGTAGATTTGAGGGGAAAACCCCATTGTGTTCCTGGAGTCTCCCAGTAGCAGAACACATTAGGGGGGACACATTCACACCAAACATTTAAAGAGCTATGATACCACTTTAAACTTTAAACTATGATACCACTTTAAACTATCTTCCCCCCTCCAAAAAATTCTGGGAGCTGTAGTTTTTTAAGGGTGCTGAGAGTTGTTAAAGGTAAAGGGACCCCTGTCCATTAGGTCCAGACATGACCAACTCTTGGGTTGCGGCGCTCATCTTGCTTTATTGGCTTCCGGGTCATGTGGCCAGCATGACTAAGCCGCTTCTGGCGAACCAGAGCAGCACACGAAAACGCCGTTTACCTTCTCACCGGAGCGGTACCTATTTATCTACTTGTACTTTGACGTGCTTTCAAACTGCTAGGTGGCTGGAGCAGGGACCGAGCAACGGGAGCTCACCCCGTCGTGGGGATTTGAACTGCCGACCTTCTGATTGGCAAGTCCTAGGCTCTGTGGTTTAACCCACAGCGCCACCCGCGTCCCTTTGAGAGTTGTTAGGAGGCCTCTATTCATCTCCCAGAGCTACAATTCCTGGAGAGTCCTGTGAAGAGTGAATTATTAAAGCACTTTGGGAATTATGAAGGGAATAAGGGTCTCCTAGCAACTCTCAGCCTCCTTAAACTACAGCTCCCAGAATTCTGTGGAGAGGGGCAGCCACGACTGTTCAAAGTGGTATCATAGCGCTTCAAATGTATGGTCTGAATGTGGCCTTAGCACTGTGTTGAATTCCACTGCTTAACTTTGAGTCCCTGCCCCCCAGCAATGCCTATGGGATTCCTCTGGAGTAAGTGGCTTGAATGTTTGAGCCTTAACTTCCTATTTGTCAAGGTGACACTTTAGTCCACTCTGCCTTCCCTGAATCATTTGGCTTTGGCTAGTGCTAATGGGATGACTCATGAGTGCTTTGAGGATCTACATTTGCATGTAGCCTGGGCACAACTAGGCTTTGGTTTCCAATGCCTTATTAAAAAGGTCACTACTTAAAAAAACTATAAAAGAAACCTTTAGCCTGTAGCTTAACATTTGCCTGTCTGGACTTGCAGGAAGTGGTGATTCGTAGGACATTGGAAAGCAGAAAGGCCTTTAAAGAACCCTTGTTTTTGAAACAAGTCACACTTTCCATTTGATTCAAAGATTGTGCCCTTCTGACACATCTCTAGGAAAAGCCTGGTTTTTTTCTGGGCAGATGGGATGATAGGAAAGTCAGCTCACCAGGCACCTAAGCGGATCGTATCCATGGTGTCTCCTGTCTGCATATTTGCCTGATCAATATTATCCCTATTTTTCAAGAGAAACGAATAGGGCAAGAAGTTTTAGTGCTCAGGCTACCTTGCATATGCAAAGAGGCCCATGCAGGTATAGGAAACGGAACACAAGAAACTGCCTTAATATGCAGGCAAGTGGGCCATCTCACTCAGTACTGTTTATACCAGTGGTAACCAACCTGGTGCCCTCTGGATGTTGCTGGACTCCAACTCCCAACAGCCCCCACCAGTGGTCAGCAATGATGGCAGCTGGAGTCTAGCAAACACCTGAAGGTTTACGTTGACTGGCAGAAGCTCTCCAGGGATTTGGGCTGGGGACTTTTGTAGCCCTACCTGGTTGAAGCTGGAACCTTCTCTGTCCAAAGCAAGTGGTCCTCTATTCCAGACATCCTCATGGAGGAACGGGGATGGTGGCTGCGTTGCGACAGTAGGCTCCACCCTGATGTGGCTGCATTCATTGTACTGCCTGAGAAGGTCCCTGCAGACATACAACTGTTTCCATGGAGAGCTTTGTTTTTTCCAGGAATGCATGTGTGTAATTAATACATATGAGTGTTTGAGGGGAGGAGCCTGCTGCTGCTGCTGCATCCACCTCTCATGTGTGTTTTGTTTTGAGTGCATTGCCATGACTGAAAAGGGATGGTCTGTACGCCATTCCTGGCTGGCTGAGTAAAATCAACAGCACTGTGTTTTCAATGAAAGGAGCTTGTGTTGCAAGAAGCCCTTAAGGCAGAACTTGCAACTATAGGGGTAGCTTGTTTACACAGTACAGCACAAGTCACTGACATCCCTGGGGCTAGTCTGGAGCGAGGGCTGCTCCACGCTAGGTTTCCCCAGCCTGGTGCCCTCCGGGTAATTCTGAGCTACAATTCCCATCAGCCCCAGCCATGATAGCCCAGCATCAGGAATGGGAGTCGTAGTTCAGAACATCTGGAGGTTGTCCGGTTGCGGGGAGCTGTTTTAAAGCAGCCAGAGATCACATGGCGGTCTGTGCTACGTCTGGGTGCAGATCGGGGGTGGCATGCCTTCTGCAGAGGAAATCACCGCTTGCAGAAAGCTAGCACAGCAGGGACAAGGCTCAACTCGAACTCTTCTCTGTCACATTTTAAAAAAAGAATTATTTAATATTGACATTTGAACACTAACCCTTGCTACATGCACCCTGAAGGGCTAAACTCCAAGAACAGTTTTACCCCATGATCATCTGTTGATTTAAGACTAGCTCCGTGTAAAATCAATATTCTGGCCAGGCGTTCTAATACTTGGTTAGTTATATTAAATATGCTGGCAACCTGGCCATCAAAATCCTAATTATGGGACCCCAAACACTCACACGCACTTTGGTGTGTTTTTCCCCCCATTCAGGGCTTCTGTGCCTTTTTTAATCTGGTGTGACAGGAGGGGAATATGTAGGTGGAGTTATTTTTTTCCTTGGAATAAAGGTTCAGTTATTTGGTCATGTTGCATAAGAAAAGATGGCATCGCCTCACCCCTGGGACTGTCGCCTTGTGCCTTTGAACGACATATGACATGAAAAGCTTTGTATGACATAAAAAGCTGCCTACTGAGCCAGACCATTGGTCCATCTAGCTCAGTAAAAATAATAATAATAATAATAATAATAATAATAAATCTTTATTTATATCCTGCCCTCCCCAGCCGAAGCCAGGCTCAGAGCGGCTAACAACATTAAAATGATACAACATTCTAAAATCAGTTCATTATAAAATCAGTTCAAATCAGATTAATGGCAACCATTGGGCTAGAGTTCTGTGAGGATTACCAAAGGAGGGGGTCAGATTGTGCCTTGGCCAAAGGCCTGGTGGAACAGCTCTGTCTTGCAGGCCCTGCGGAAAGACGTCAAGTCCCGCAGGGCCCTAGTCTCTTGTGACAGAGCGTTCCACCAGATCGGGGCCACGGCCGAAAAGCCCTGGCTCTGGTTAAGGCCAGCCTAACTTCTCTGTGGCCCGGGACCTCCAAGATGCTTTTGTTTGAAGACTGTAAGGTCCTCTGTGGGACATACCAGAAGAGGCGGTCCCGTAGGTACGAGGGTCCTAGGCCGTATAGGGCTTTAAAGGTTAAAACCAGCACCTTAAACCTGATCCTGTACTCCACCGGGAGCCAGTGCAGCTGGTATAGCACTGGGTGAATGTGATCCTGCAGCAAGGACCCCATAAGGAGTCTCACCGCGGCATTCTGCACCCGCTGGAGTTTCTGGGTCAGTCTCAAGGGCAGCCCCAGTATTGTCTCCACAGATTGGCAGCTTCTTTTCAGGGCTTCAGACATGTGACATTCCTACCTGGGGATGTCAGAACTCGAACCTGGCACCTTCTGCATGCAGAGCAGAAGCTCTGTCACTGAACTGCAGCCCAGTAGACACTTTTGAACAGCAGCCCTCCTTGTAATATTTGGAAGAGAGTTCAGATGATATCTTGTGATAAAAAGCACATCAAGAGGATAGGGTGATGCAGGCTACCCTTACTGTTCACTTGCCATACACGCCACACATTAAAAGCACCCCCCCCCCAAAGAATCCTGGGAACTGTAGTTTGTGAAGGGTGCTGGGAATTGTAGTTCTGTGGTGGGTGAACTACAATTCGCTTTGTATGTATTGTGTGTACACAGCCTTGCTGATTAGGTACAGTGGCTGGAATCTGGCTAATCAGGGGCACAGTGTGTAAGCAAAAGTAAAATTTCTTAACCTGCAGCCAGGTTACCTTTCCCCCTCTGACGTGAGGACTAAAATAAACATTTGAACATCCAGGAGGGATGTTAAAACAAAAACAAAAATCAGGTTACTAAAGGAAACATTACATAAATTGCTGCTTCATATTTGCAAATCACAACCTTGTTGTTGTTTTTAAAAAAGCATTCTGTTTTCACCTGAATTCTCCAGATTACAACACAGGCAATGGGTTTCATCGGAGGAGAGGTATGAATTTTGCAGTTCATCTGTGAAATGCTAGGAATGTTGATAGCTGCTTTATACTGAGCCAGACCATTGGTCCATAGGACTTAGTATTGTCTACACTGACTGGCAGCATATCTGTGGGATTTCAGGCAGGGTTCTCTTGGCAAGCCTTAACTGGAGATGCTATGAATCAGACCTGGGAACTTCTGTCTGGAAAGTGAATACGCTACCAACCCCCAACCCCCGCCCCCCATATTAGCACTTTTACAGCTAGAGTTTCCCCAAGGGCAGTAGAGGGTTGTTTTGTCAGTTGCTTCAACACCTGTGCTCTTCAATGATTAGCCATTCACAGTTCCTGATAGCAAGAGTATAGGAACAAACGTTTCGGAAAGCAAAATATGAAGATCTTTTAATAAAAGGCAGTACTGTACAGAATCGAGTACATTCACAGGTAGAGCAGATTAGACTATATACTATATATAGCCAGCTGTCCTTTCCTTCCCAGTTTCTCCCCCACTGTTCATTGGTTTGTTTCCCATCCACCAGTTTCCTAAATCAAAAGCTGGAGGGAGTAACTGGAAATCAGTGAATGGTTTAGGATGATTTATTTTTTAATCCACAATATGTAGCCTTGCGAATGAAAATCGGGATGATCTCTGACTTCAACCTAGGTATTTCTAACCATCGCAAGATTTGCTTTATATTTTTTAATGTAACGAAGACATGTCATGATACTGTCCACAGCAATAGTTCTTGTTTTCTCCATGAACTGTGTTAATTCTGTAAGTTTGTGTTTCCGAAACTTCTAATCGTGGGGTACAGCGTTTTGTTTTTAAAACTGAAGGCCCACTTCATTCTTGCAAAAGGTGTGTGTTTTCTTAATTCATCCATGTGGACTCTCTTCCTTGGGGAGAGTTTATATTGTCCCTGGCATCTCCCTTTCAAGAAGGCCTCAAGACTGGGATTAGTTCTTTCCAGACAATGGGGATACTTCTGACCTTTCCCCCCAAGGCACCCCACTTTCACCCATCTCATAGCACAAAGTGTGCCCCAGGCGTACGGTTTGGGAATCACTACTGTCTTTCGTCGGTGAATGTTGAAAAGCTGTTTGCTCAGACGCCAGTTATTTCCATGGAAAAGTGAAGATTCCTGATTGTATGACTTCCTTCAAAATGAAGGGCATTGCCTAGTTATTAAGAGGAAATAAAATATTTATAATATCTTTTACATGCTTTCCTGCTGAGTTTTCTTTCCCCGCGTTCCTTACCCTTCCTTTTAAATCTAAAACTCTGAAATGGCCGTGATTTCTCTTTTCGATGTTGACGTGCAGAACAATTGGGGGATTAGAGGGACTATTGCAGTTCCCCCAAAGGAACATAAGAAGCTGCCTGATGCAGAGATGGACTATCAATCCATCTTGCTTGGTACGGCCTATGAGGAATCTTCAGCCTGTGGACTGGATCCATCCCGCCAGACTTCTCCGCTTGACCTGCAGGACAATCCTCAGGCCATATCCCCCCTCTGGCCTGCTTTAAAACCCCTTGGTGGTTTATTTTTATTTATTATTATTATTTTTAGTCTTGCTGGAATGCACCCTTCCCCTGAAATGACATTTCTGGCTTTCCTGGACTGTGGGAAGAGTAGAAAACTATGGCTTTTGCGTGGCTGGAATGTAGCCTTTAGTTCAAAGGTATCAGGGACACGGGTGGCGCTGTGGGTTAAACCACAGAGCCTAGGGCTTGCCGATCGTATGGTCGGCGGTTCGAATCCCTGCAGCGGGGTGAGCTCCCGTTGTTCGGTCCCACTCCTGCCCACCTAGCAGTCTTTTGTAATGATAAATACTTAGTTCCTGAGCCAGGTCACAGGCTCACTCTATTCATACACAGACAGACATACCCTTAAGACAGGATTTGTGAAGGAAATGACAATGGGGAGGCTTTTCCATTTTCCTTTGACCTTGCAGAGAAAACATTTGGTCAGATTGGGAATCAAAAATGGTTTCAGGTTGGTCTTCCTATGCTGATCTATATATGTGCTTGGTTGGTACATTTCTGAACATTTATTATATATCTAAGATTTTAAAATTCTTATCACACTGGTAAGATGAAGGGTGAGCTAAAAAATGACTTTAAGCTGTCTGTTCACACTAGCCTGGGAACTTCCTCTCTGCCCAAGAACATTGGAGGCTATACACCACACCTCAACAGTATTTATAGGAACTCAAACAAGAGAAGACTCCCTGAAAAGACAATGGAGGCTGCTATTTACTGAGCTGAATCCTAGAACAATAGGTTCCAGAATGCAGCAGTCTGAGTGGTCCACAGGAACCACCCAATCCAGCTCCACGTGGAAGTGAATCAGCAACCTGATTGGCCTGCGGGAGCAGCCAATCAGGCTCCTGGAATAAGTGAATCAGCAACCTGATTGGCCTGCAGGAGCAGCCTGGAATTAGCCAATCACGCGGGACCAATGTGTAACTAATGTATATATAGCTAAACGTTTTGGGGAAAGAGTCATTCATTGCTACTACGAGCTGAATAAAGAGCATGAAATTCACACTCGACTCCAAGTATATTTCAGAGGCCGTGCCTGTCTCATATTCGAGGGGTGGGAATTCCAAAGTATAAGTGCCACAACATGAAGGGCCCGATTCTTAAATTCTTAAATGGGCCTCATAAGATGGCATGATAAGGAGGTCCTCACCTGCACAGTGCAATGATCAATTGGGTATATAAGGTGTGAGATGATTTTTCAGGCTTCCAGGTCCCAAACTTCATCGGACGCTATATACCAAAACGAGCATCTTGAACTTAGCCCAGTAGCTACTTGGCCGCTCCCCCTGTCTTGCCATTTCTCCCAACTTTTTCAGCTCCAGAAACTGAGGAACCAAGGAAGCAGAGCTGTACAGAGTCAGACCAAAGACGGATCTAGGGGAGCGCAACTGGTATGGTCGCACCGGATATGGAGCTTCTGGGGGACTGCACCACAACTATGACATCCAACAGAAGGTGGGGAGGGGGTTTGTTGGATTTTGGTGTTGCACAGGCTGCCACTGAAATTTGAGGTGCCCAAAGGTCTGCCACCGGTCAGGCCATTGACTAAGATGGGTGGGGCCCCTAACATCTGGTGGCTACCAGGTTAGGTAAGGGCTGCTCTACACCACCTGGCAGTGATGCTCTAGGGTAGGGATGGCTAACTTGCGACCCTCCCATCATCCCTGTCCATTAGCCCTGCTGGCTGGGGCTGATGGGAACTAGAGTCCACCAACACCTGCAGATCCACAAGCGATAGAGAACCCTACTCAAGAATGTTTGAGTCTTTCTTAGTTGTAGAGGGTGTTCTTGCCACTGCGCTACTTCCCTGTCTTCGTCAAATAAAGATTGATGCAATGCATATAAACTGCCTTGATATATATGCATAAAGTACTCTGGCATGAAGGTTCTTTCATTTAGCAATGTCTCCCCCCATACACACACAAAAATTCCTGATCTACAATGAAAAGTGTGGGTTGTCTTGACTTTCAACTAAACAGCCCATTCAAATGCAAGCATTGGAACTAAGAACAATATGCTTTGCATCATATCATATTGTATCATATCACAATTATTTTTTACCCACCCTTCACCCTAAGGTCCCAGTACATGTTGCAGCATTAAAACACAATATTAAAAACAATTTAGAGTTAGGGTTATATAATGATGTGCATAGGGGTACGGTGGGGGGAATGTGAAAGGAAAGACCATGATTATTTCTTGAAGAGATAAAGGTAAAGCTACCCCTGCCCGTACGGGCCAGTCTTGACAGACTCTAGGGTTGTGCGCCCATCTCAAGAGGCCGGGGGCCAGCGCTGTCCGGAGACACTTCCGGGTCACGTGGCCAGCGTGACAAGCTGCATCTGGCGAGCCAGTGCAGCACACGGAACACCGTTTACCTTCCCGCTAGTAAGTGGTCCCTATTTATCTACTTGCACCCGGGGGTGCTTTCGAACTGCTAGGTTGGCAGGCGCTGGGACCGAACAACGGGAGCGCACCCCGCCGCGGGGATTCGAACCGCCGACCTTTCGATCGGCAAGCCCTAGGCGCTGAGGCTTTTACCCACAGCGCCACCCGCGTCCCAAGATAAAGAGTCTTGAAGAGATAAAGAGTTGCTAACTGCAAAATCTCATAACCTTCAATATTATCACTAGGGTTCTTGATTCCTGAGCCGGGTCATTTCCCAGAAAGAAAAAAACAGAGTGTAGTAGAATGCACGAGATGTTATTAATATTATTATCTATGTGCCATCTGCCATTTCCCAGCGTGAGTCCCACGAAAACAAACTGAAAACTCTGCAAAGGCACAAGTTGCTCCTTCACAACTCTTGTCCCTTTCAATGGGGCTTGTGTCTAATAATAATAATAATAATAATAATAATAATAATAATAATAATAATTTATTTGTACCTCGCCCATCTGGCTGGGTTTCCCCAGCCACTCTGGGCGGCTTCCAACAAAGACTAAAAATACAGTGGACGCTCGGGTTGTGAACGTGATCCGTGCGGGATACACGTTCGCAACCCGCACCTGTGTGTCTGTGCAAGTGTGGGTTGCGATTCGCTGCTTCTGCACATGCGCAAAGTGTGATTTAGCGCTTCTGTGCATGCACGACCACCGAAACCCGGAAGTAACCCGTTCCGGTACTTCTGGGTTTTGGCAGTCTGCAACCCCAAAAAACACATCCTGAAGTGTCTGTAACCTGAGGTATGACTGTACATTAAAATGGTTTTCCAGTCCATAAACAGGCAGATAAGTGCTCATAAGCAAGGTGTGGGGTGGTTGGTTTCACATCCGCCTTGACTTCATGGGGTCCTCTTGGCTAGTCTTCCCCCTTCCACTCTGCACCCAATTCAAATGCCACCCCTTGTGCCTTCCACCATCCTCTGGGTGGAAAAAGAATGTCCTTCATGCTTTTAATCCTTGATGGTTCCCCCTTCCCTCTGTATTTTTGTTGGTAGCTGCCCTGAGTGGCTGGGCCAACCCAGTCAGATGGGTGGGGTATTTAGAAATCTATTATTTTTATTATTGATATTATTATTATTATTATTATTATTATTATTATTATTATTATTATTACATATAATATAAAGGAAATAAACAACTACAGTGGTACCTCTGGTTGCGGGATCCATTCCGGATCCATTCCGGAGGCCCGTTCGCAACATGAAAGGAACGCAACCCGCAGCAGTGCGTCTGCGCGCGTGCGGGTTGCGATTCGCCGTTCTGTGCATGATGTCATTTTGCTCATTTGCGCATGCGCGAGTGGCGAAACCCAGAAGTAACCCTGACTTTTAGAAGACATCTGAAGACAACCCTGTATCAGTAAATTTTTAATGTCTGGTGTTTTACAATTTTTTATACATGCTGTAAGCCACGCAGAATGACTGGGGAAACCCAGTCAGATGAGCAGGGTATAAACAATAAAACTATTATTAATAAAATTATTATTAGTATTATTATTAGATGCTACATAGGGGAAACATAATCATAATGTACACACATATGGGGGGAAACATAATCATAATGTACACACATAGAACTTGTTCTTCCTAAGCATCAAAGCTTTCATTTTTCTTTTTTGAAGTAAGCTATACGATTGTAAAAGTAAAGTGGGTGGGTGCCAAAATTTCAGAAGCGCAGGTGGGTGGCTGTCAAGGGGTTCAGGATAGTAGCGGTTCAGCGCCTCACTCATTCTTGTGACTTGCACATGATAAATGATGCAAAGACGGTAGAAATGTGCGCACAAAATGAGGCAACGCCGCGCAGATCGACTCCATTTGCACAGCACGTACCGGTTCCAGAATTCAGCGGCCCTTCCTTGATGCAGAACCTGGATTGCCAGAGAGTGGATTTGGCTCTTAGAGTAGTTAGAGGGGCTTATCAGAAAATCCTTTTACTGAGCTGAGTGCTCCTTCTGTAAGGGGAAAAAACCCATTTGATCGTCTGATGAGTTATGATATGTTCACAGACATCCTCCTCCTGGCGTCCTCTTCAAAGCTTAGCCCTCCCCAGCTCCCTGTGAATTTTATCTTGCCCATTCCTCACATACCAAGGTGGGCTGGCCGTGTGTGAGAGGAAAGGTTATCCTCGCATCGCTTTTGTGACTGGCTCCATTGTACGGTGAGAGGCTGTGGAGCCAGATAAGTCAGAAACCGGCGTGCTGTCATGACTTGGAAGCTTGCCACTGGAGGGAGATACTGCTGACCGGACAACCTTATCTCATGCCATGCAGTTCCTTCGAGAATGAAAGAGGACCAAAGCCGCTCGCAGGTCTGGCTGACTTGGTTTCAGGTAACAAAGTGACCAGGCCTTCCTTTGAAACAGGAGATGTGGGGCCTCTCCTGAACCTTCCGATAGGAAGAGAATCCATTTGCCAGGCGTTTCCAACCTCTTTGCATAGATGAGATGCCATTCTTACAATTAGCGATTGCACGAATGATTTTTTTAAAAAGGAATATTAAACAAAAACCAGGTTTAGGAGCCCAGACTGGATCAGGATGTCGCAAGGAGAAATAAAGGAGATTTAATCCTCTAAAAGTGGGATGTGGGTGGCACTGTGGGTTAAACCACTGAGCCTAGGATTTGCCAATCAGAAGGTTGGCGGTTCAAATCCCTGCGATGGGGTGAGCTCCCATTGCTCGGTCCCTGCTCCTGCTCCAGCAGTTCGAAAGCATGTCAAGTACAAGTAGATAAATAGTTACCGCTCTGGTGGGAAGATAAACGGCATTTCCATGCACTGCTCTGGTTCGCCAGAAGCAGCTTAGTCATGCTGGCCACATGACCCAGAAGCTGTACACCGGCTCCCTCGGCCAGTAAAGCGTGATGAGTGCTGCAACCCCAGAGTCGGCCACGACTGGACCTAATGGTCAGGGGTCCCTTTACCTTTAATCCTCTGAAAGTCAGTGTCGTAGCAGCTGAAGCAGGGTTTCCCAGACTTGAGTCTCCCTCTGATTTTGGACTATAACTCCCATCATTCCTAGCTAGCAGGACCAGGGGGTCAGGAATGGTGGGAATTGTAGTCCAACAATAGCTGGAGACCCAAGTTTGGGGAACCCTGGGTTAGAATGCTCGAATAGGTCCACAGGGGTCAGCAAACTTTTTCAGCAGGGGGCTGGTCCACTGTCCCTCAGACCTTGTGGGGGGCCGGACTATATTTTGAAAGAAAATAATGAACTAATTCCTATGCCCAACAAATAACCCAGAGATGCATTTTAAATAAAAGCACACATTCTACTCATGTAAAAACATGCTGATTCCTGGACCGTCTGTGGGCCGGATTTAGAAGGTGACTGGGCCGGATCCGGCCCCCGGGCCTTAGTTTGCCTACACATGGACTAGGGCCTGGGAGACCAGGGTTCAAATCCCCACTCAGCCATGAAGTTTACTGCATGACCTTAGGCCAGTGACTGACTCTCAAGTGAAGCTACCTCACAGGGTTGTTGTGAGAATTAAATGAGGAGAAGGAGATCCATGTACAGTGGTACCTTGGTTCCCAAACTTAATCCATTCTGGAAGTCTGTTCCAAAACCAAAGCTTCTAAAACCAAGTCCCATCGAAAGTAATGCAAAATGGATTGCAGCAATTTAACATGAATTTTGCTGTCTAACGAGACCATTGATCCATAAAATGAAATCAATAATCAATGTACTGTACTATAAAATAAATAAGACAGTATTGTAGATGATAAAAATTAAAATAATATTATTTTTTTCTTACATGCAGTGATGATGGTCCTTGTTTGGATGTGGGGCTTTTATCCATTTCTGCAGTCACACAACCAATCCATCAGTAGCTGAACTGGGCTCCACACAGTCACAAAAACGAAGTCACAAGCCACAGTCACAAGTCAGTCCCATAAAACGAAGAACAAGTCACAGTCACAAAAACTAAAAAGCCAAACAAACAAAAACGCCAAAAAAAGGAAAAACGAAAGCTCCAAATATCACCTCTGTATTTCGTGGGTGCTCAGGATTCAACAGCCGACAGACTCAACAGGAAGCCTCTGATTAGCAGCGGGGGACTCAATTTACAAACAGAACACACTTAACAGAAAGCGGAACATGTTCAGCTTCCAAGGCAAAGTTCACAAACCAGAAAACCTACTTTCAGGTTTGCAGCGTTCTATTTCCAAGTTGTTCATAAACTAAGCTGTTCTAAAACCAAGGTACCAGCTGTACACAGCACTGAGATTCTTGGAGGAAATGGTAAACATAAAAAAATATAAATGTAACATACATAAATAATATAAATATAAATATAAATATAAATATAATAAACACTTTCATCACTGATGAAGATCAGGAATAGTTCCCCAACCCACACTCCTGTGCCTGTAATTTGCATGGGGGGGGGGGGAGCTCCCATTGGCACCAATGGGAGTTTTCCTTCCAATGCAAGTAGCCAAGGGGAGGGGGTCCAATCCAGACTGAGACTATGATCGGTGAGGGGGGGGGAATAGGTTAATGCACCCTAACCCCCACCCACCAGGTTTCAAATTCAGATCAGTCCACATGCACACACACACCTTTCTACTTGAATGAATGGCTTTTTGAAAAAAGTCATTATCAATGGAATGAATGGCATTTCCTGTACTTTGCCCAAAGAGGTACCAATGAAATGAACTCTAGCCGAGTTTCATAGTCCCTGTTTGCTCGATGCCATTGAAGGATTGCTAGGCTAGCTGTTGCTTTGATAAAATGAGCAAAGATTTCCCAAGCAACTTCCTGGGAACTCTGCCCTCTTTTATCATTTGCTTAGGCTAAGCCACGCAACGGAAGGGAGGAGGGATTTGGATTGAGGCTGCCACTTCCTGCACCTGATTACACGAGAGCTCTGCCCACATTCAGGCAAATGTGCACAGAAGCCGAATGCAGCCTTCCCCCACATAACACAGGGAAGTTTGGGCACTAGGGGGCAGGTCATGCACAAGGACATGTGGTGGAGCTTGCATGTGTCCCCCTGCTTCTACATACCCCTGAACACACCTCAGATGTGCTTATCCCTCCTTCCTGATGCATGTACACATAGGACGAAGAATGAAAATTGTTATGTACTGAGTTGAATAGGATCCAAAAGGCTGCAGTCTGATTGGTCCTAGAACAATAGGATTCAGAATGCAGCAGTCTGATTGGTCCACAGGAGCCACCCAATCCAGCTCCAGGTGGAAGTGAATCCGCAAACTGATTGGCCTACAGGTGAATTAGCCAATCACATGGGGCCCATTGTGTAAATAATGTACCGTATTTTTTGCTCTATAAGACTCACTTTTTCCCTCCTAAAAAGTAAGGGGAAATGTGTGTGCGTCTTATGGAGTGAATGCAGGCTGCGCAGCTATCCCAGAAGCCAGAACAGAAAGAGGGATTGCTGCTTTCACTGTGCAGCAATCCCTCTTGCTGTTCTGGCTTCTGAGATTCAGAATATTTTTTTTTCTTGTTTTCCTCCTCCAAAAATTAGGTGCGTCTTGTGGTCTGGTGCGTCTTATAGAGTGAAAAATACGGTACATAAAGCAGACATTCTGGGGAAGCTGAATAAAGAGCATGAAATCCACTCTCGACTCCGAGTATATTTCACAAATGCAACCGTTAACCATTTCCTCCCCTGTTAGGTTGAGAATGAAGATTGCTCCCCAGGAGCTGCTATTTGCCTTGGGAGGGAAACTGGTCCCCCAAAGTAGCTTTGAAAAACATCCTACGTTATGAAGTGCTGGATCAAGCATTTGGACTTTGCATTCAGTGAATGACAGTAGAAGAGGCAAGCCTTTAATTTTTAAAACTTTGAAATTAGCTAACGTTCAGTGTGGCTTCCTTCTCTCTCCCATTGGCTGCAGACAAACGCTGGAGGAAGTGGGAGCTGTGATGCATCCAGGAACAGGAAATGACAAAACTGAATGACAGGAGTGCTTGGAAACCCAGGGGCCACAGCCGTCTGCCAGACCCCTCCAGCCTTCTTGTTTGCAACCATTCTGCAAAACTTGCAAACTGTTTTTCCTTAGAATCATAGAATCATAGAGTTGGAATAGACCACAAGGGCCATCGAGTCCAACCCCCTGCCAAGCAGGAAACACCATCAGAGCACTCCTGACATAGGGTTGTCAAGCCTCTGCTTAAAGACCTCCAAAGAAGGAGACTCCACCACACTCCTTGGCAGCAAATTCCACTGCCGAACAGCTCTTACTGTCAGGAAGTTCTTCCTAATGTTTAGTTGGAATCTTCTTTCTTGTAGTTTGGATCCATTGTTCCGTGTCCGCTTCTCTGGAGCAGCAGAAAACAACCTTTCTCCCTCCTCTATGTGACATCCTTTTATATATTTGAACATGGCTATCATATCACCCCTTAACCTACTCTTCTCCAGGCTAAACATGCCCAGCTCCCTTAGCCATTCCTCATAAGGCATCGTTTCCAGGCCTTTGACCATTTTGGTTGCCCTCCTCTGGACACGTTCCAGTTTGTCAGTGTCCTTCTTGAACTGTGGTGCCCAGAACTGGACACAGTACTCCAGGTGAGGTCTGACCAGAGCAGAATACAGTGGCACTATTACTTCCCTTGATCTAGATGCTATACTCCTATTGATGCAGCCCAGAATTGCATTGGCTTTTTTAGCTGCCGCGTCACACTGTTGGCTCATGTCAAGTTTGTGGTCAACCAAGACTCCTTAAGATGTGGCATACCTTGGGTTTCTCTCCTGTACATTTTCAACATGCAGCATGAAGACAGAAATCAAAGCTGGTCTCTCTTTTGAAATAAAAGGCTGCCCCCCCTCCTACCTTGCTTCATTGCTAAGGCAGTCTGCGTTGGCATCCTGCGTTGGCATGCGCCACAGCTGTGCCGCGCTGGTCCAAACCGCTTGTACCACTTCAATGGATCCAGCTGAGGAGGTGCAGTCAAAGATATCACTGGAAAAAATGCTGTCAGGTGAGCTGCAATCCAATGGAAAAACAGGAGGTATGTTTTTTAAAAAAACTGTTCGGAGTGGTTGAGAAGTAGTGGGGGAAATGGTAATACTGAGGATAAAAAGACAGCACATATACAATAGTTGGTAGAATGAAGATTATATGCCACATAGATCTGTATCAGCAACCTTTTTTCAGCCATGGGCCGGTCCACCGTCCATCAGACCATGTGAAGGGCCGGACTATATTTTGAAAAAATATATGAATGAATTCCTATGCCTCACAAATACAGTGGTACCTCGGGTTACATACGCTTCACGTTACAGACTCCACTAACCCAGAAATAGTACCTTGGGTTAAGAACTTTGCTTCAGGATGAGAACAGAAATCGTGCTCCGGCCGCACGATGGCAGCGGGAGGCCCCATTAGCTAAAGTGGTACCTCAGGTTAAGAACAGTTTCAGGTTAAGAACAGTTTCAGGTTAAGAACGGACCTCCGAAAGGAATTAAGTACTTAACCCGAGGTACCACTGTAACCCAGAGATGCATTTTAAATAAAAGCACACATTCTACTCATGTAAAACAACAGGCAGGCCCCACAAATAACCCAGAGATCCATTTTAAATGAAAGGACACATTCTACTCATGTAAAAACACGCTGATTCCCGGGCCGTCCACGGGCCGGACTGAGAAGGCGATTGGGCCTTAGGTTGCCTACCCCGATCTATATATTTAAATTCATATATTGCTCTCCTTCAGGTTTTTTCCGGAGGTCAGTGCTCTACCTGACAATGCATGAGCAGCTCAGACAGCAGCAGGAGTCTGGCGCATGAGGGGATCGGATGCGTGCAAAGCTCAATTGGTCAGAACTGTTAGGTTCCATATAGTAATCCATTTAGAACAAATTCCTCTTCCATCCTTTGTTGCAAAACGCTTTGGATTTCAAATAAGGACACAGCCTCTTTCAGAATGTTCAATGTATAAGTGCATACCCAAAGAATATTTAGGGAAGAGTTGCTTTCAAAATCAGTGGAAGAGGATTTTGAATAGGTTTATTGGGGGGAGGGATATTCTTAGCAGGAAGGCAGATTTGGGGCACTGCCCTCCTGTTCAACAGTGGCAGGGTTGTCAAAACACTGTGCATTGTATTCAGTGCTAGTTATCTGCACAGTAGATCCCCTGACCCGATTTAGACAAGGCTAACTTAGTTCCATCACCTCCTGGCAAATAGAAGGGGAAGAAACGGAGGCAGTGAGAGATTTTACTGATCACTGCAGATGGGGACAGCAGTCACGAAATTAAAAGACACCTGCTTCTTGGGAGAAAAGCGATGACAAACCTAGACAGCATCTTAAAAAGCAGAGACATCACCTTGCCAACAAAGGTCCATATAGTTAAAGCAATGGTTTTCCCAGTAGTGATGTATGGAAGTGAGAGCTGAACCATAAAGAAGGCTGATTGCTGAAGAATTAAGTTGCTGGAGGAGACCCTTGAGAGTCCCATGGATGGCAAGAAGATCAAACCTATCCATTCTTAAGGAAATCAGCCCTGAGTGCTCACTGGAAGGACAGATCCTGAAACTGAGGCTCCAAGACTTTGGCCACCTCATGAGAAGAGAAGACTCCCTGGAAAAGACCCTGATGTTGGGAAAGATGGAGGGCACAAGGAAAAGGGCACGACAGAGGACGAGATGGTTGGACAGTGTTCTCGAAGCTACCAACTTGAGTTTGACCAAACTGCAGGAGGCAGTGGAAGACAGGAATGCCTGGCATGCTCTGGTCCATGGGGTCACAAAGAGTCAGACATAGCTAAACAACAACAACAAACTTAGGTCCATTAACTTCAGTGGGTCTGAGTAATAGTTGGCTACAAGCCATCAGTTCCTTTCCTGCCTTTGCAGCAGTTTGCAGGGGTTGGGGAATGGTCTCCTGGAGTAACTTCTGAACTTTTAGAACGTTATTACGGAAAAGTCTGGTTCTTCTTTTGCTCTGCTGCATTACGTACTTTGGCGTTACTAGTCAGTTAGTCAGATATGGCTGGTGTTAGTATGACTACCTTGTTTGCTGCGCCCCGAATCCCAGGCTCATCTTTTATAGAGAATGTCAGTTTGTAAAAAACTATTTGAGTTCCGCCGAGATTAGAGAAGCCATAAAACAGGATCATTATCATAATCCTGTTGCATTATTGAACACTGAAGTAAGGGCCTAGAGAATATGCAGGCATATTTGTGGAATGACCTTTCCAAAGCACACCCTGACCTTCCAGATAGCTACGTAGTGAATATTAAACAAGCCCTTAAAAGTTTTAGGGGCTGATGTATTGGCAGCTTGGTCCTCACCACTTCTCTGGACAGATTGGAACCACCTCTCCTGAACAGAAAAAAAACAGGGTTGCAACATTTAGAGGACTAATCAGTTGCAGAAATTGATTAAAAACATTTGGATGGATGTGGCAAGCGACCCTATGCACAAGCAGCTGGCATAAAGCAAGTCAGATAGCATGAACTGGTTGGATGCAGAGGAACGGTGGGAGGAACCAGCTGGAGAACGTCCAAGGGAAGAAGCCTCCGAGCCAGGGGATTGGTGGTGGGACAATGATGAGTGGTCACAGGGAGGATGGGGAGAAGACTGGAAGAAAGAGGTGTTGGAAGCTGAAGTGGTAACAGGGCTTAGTGAGCTGGGAGAATCTGTGGCAGAGAGCAGTCTAGAATCAGAGGCTGAAGCCTTGTGGCAATGTCCAAGAGACAGAGTGGAGGCAGGCTACTGAAGAAGCCAGGGAAGCTCTCCCTCCTGCTGTGACCAGCTCCCCTTTTCAATGGTTTCCTAGAACACAGAGAGGAATGAAGAGGGTGGAGCAAAGAGAGACAAAACGAAGGAGCCTTAGGCTGCTTGGGAAAACCCCCAGAGAGAAGGCAGTGATCCAGTGTGGTGTAGTGGTTAAGAGCGGTAGACTTGTAATCTGGGGAACCAGGTTCGCGTCTCCGCTCCTCCACATGCAGCTGCTGGGTGACCTTGGGCCAGTCACACTTCTCTGAAGTCTCTCAGCCCCACTCACCTCACAGAGTGTTTGTTGTGGGGAGGAAGGGAAAGGAGAATGTTAGCCGCTTTGAGACTCCTTAAAGGGAGTGAAAGGCGGGATATCAAATCCAAATTCCTCCTCCTCCTCCTCCTTTTTCTGTCCTCACAACTGCCTCATTGAGGCAAGACCTACTGCAGAGCTTTCCAGACCTTTCATGTTGGTGGCACACTTTTTAGACATGCATCATTTCACGAAACAGTAACAGGGTAACAGGGCTTGGTGAGTGGGGAGAGTGTGTGGCAGAGAGAAGTCTGGAATCAGAGGCAGAAGCTGAAGCAGGAGAGTGGAAGGAGGGGAGGCCAAGAGGCAAAGGTAAGTCCAGATGATGAAGAGTCACGGGTGTCTCCCCCTCTTGCTGCAACAAGCTCTCCACCTGCCTTGTCTTCCGGAACCAGAAGAGGCATGAAAAGGGTGGATGAGAGGTTGGCTTCAGCACCAGGTGTAGTCTCCGATTCTTGGAAAAAAGCCCTGAGTAGGCAGGGACTTTCAGACTCGGCAACTGATTTTCATGGATGAAGACCACTGGGAATGAGTTGCTCTGCTCATTAGTCCTGACAATCAAGTCTGTGGAGATCATGGTATTTTTTACTAATAAAGAGTTAACTCCATCTTTGAACTGACTGGGAGGCTCATGTGACACCAGGGTAGGTAAAGCCGGTGTAAAGTTACACCTGATCCAAACCCTACTTGAAAACAAGACTGCAGCTGCCAATCTGCCTAACCCTTGCAGAGAGGAGGAGAAAAGCCTTTAAAATAGTGTTCTAAGCTGGGTTGCCAGGACATGTGTCCAAACTGAATGGGTTTGGGATGATGATGATGATGATGATGATGATGATGATGATGATGATAATAATAATAATAATCATATTTATTTATTTATTTATTTATTTATTTATTTATTTATTATTTATACCCTGCCCATCTGGCTGGGCTTCCCCAGCCACTCTGGGCGGCTTCCAAAAAAAATATTAAAATACTGTAATATATCAAACATTAAAAGCTTCCCTAAACAGGGCTGCCTTCAGAGGTCTTCTAAAAGTCTGGTAGTTGTTGTTCTCTTTGACATCTGGTGGGAGGGCGTTCCACAGGGAGGGCGCCACTACCGAGAAGGCCCTCTGCCTGGTTCCCTGTAACTTGGCTTCTCGCAGTGAGGGAACCGCCAGAAGGCCCTCGGTGCTGGACCTCAGTGTCCGGGGAGAACGATGGAGGTGGAAAGGCTCCTTCAGGTATACGGGATCCGGCCTACATAAGTTCCTCTCACAGAGCTACAGTCCTCAGATCAACCCCTCTTCCCAGATAACTTTCGGAATTAGAATCATGGAATTGTAGAGTTGGAAGGGACCATGAGGGTCATCTAAATCCAACCCCTTGTAATGCAGGAATCTTTTGCCCAGTGTGGGACTCAAACCCACAACCCTGAGAGTGCTCTTGTGCTCTACCGACTGAGCCATCCCAGAACTGCAGCCCTGTGAGGGGAACAGGAGCTCTCTCTCTTGCACCCTTGACAGACTACAATTTATAGGGTGCTTGTGGTGGGATAATGTGGCATGAAACTGCTTTAAATGTAGCATATTGCAGAAATGGGGCCTTTGTGACTGGGCTGCGTTGTGCAGAGTAGCCCAGGATTATGGAAGATGCCACGTTCAGTGCTGTGTGTTCACTTATCATCATTCATCTTCATTCCTTTTCCACGGTTGACATTACTATTGCCACTAAGGGGAGCTGATACCTTCCTTCCAGCTTCAGGGCAATGTGGTCAATGAGATGGAAAACACCTGATCGCCCATTATCGAAACCAGCGCTTATTCATGTCTGAGCCCTAATAAATGACTCATCGGGCAAAGCTGGTGTTCAGCCTGCAGCTTGGTGGAGCGGACTCTTTCTCCGTTTTCTGCCAAAAACACCAGTCAGAAAAGAGACACCGTCTTTTCTTGATCATACGGTATGCTGACCTTTGCATTGCTTGGAACTCAACGAGGCAGACTGAAGGGGAAATCGTGGCTGTCTGTACAAAAGGGTGTTGGTTTCTTTAAAACCCAATTAATTAACTGGTTTAAAATAAGGCGGCAAATTGGTAGAGATATGAAAACTGCTCAGCGCTGGGGTAGCAGACACAGCACACTTTCACAGAAAGGAAGTGTAGTTCTGCGGAATCCTTTTCCTGTGGGTTTGTTTTTTACATATATATATATCAGCAGTGGGTGACTTCAGGGGCACGGGAAAAGGAGCTTTTAATTAACCATTTCCTTCCCAGCTATTTGCTTCCCATCATTGCTCTGTTCCAGGTGCTTTTCTCCTCAAGAAGGAAAAAATATATACAGGATGCTTATCTTTTTCTCTCTGGGAGAGAAAAACAGGTGAGGAGAAGAGACAATGTGTCATGTAGACTTTTAGGACCCACCTTATTTTTTCATGATTGTAAGTTGTTTTAAACTGATGTTAATGTTTGTGTTTTAGCTGACTTTTGGAAACCTCTTCTTCTTCTTCTTCTTCTTCTTCTTCTTCTTCTTCTTCTTCTTCTTCTTCTTCTTCCTTGCACAGAGATCCAAAATCCCCTCCCCATTCATAAACGCAAAGGTCAGCATACCATAATATCAAGAAAAGATAACGCCGCTTTCTGGCTGATGTTTCCTGCAATAAATGAAGCAAGAGCTGGACGTCACGGGAATATAGGGTGAACTTAAAAATGGAAAGCATGATGCTGGTGGTCAACAAAAGAGGTTTAAAGACTCTCTCGAGGCAAATCTAAAAAAATGTAGTATAAACATTGACAACAGGGAAACACTGGCCTGCGAGCGCTCCGGTTGGAGAACAGCCTTGACCGAAAGTGTCATGAGCTTTGAAGAGACTCGAACTCAGGACACAAGAGAGAAACGTGCTAAGAGGAAGGAACGCTTGGCAAATCCACACTGTGATCAACTCCCGCCTGGAAACCTATGTCCCCACTGTGGAAGGACGTGTGGGTCCAGAATTGGCCTCCACAGTCACTTACGGACTCACTGTTAAGCCCGTGTTTATGGAAGACACTCTTACTCGGCTACGAGGGATCGCCAAAGAAGAAGAAGAAAAATAGGGTGAAGGTCAGGTAATAAATAAATAATGATGAAAATAACAGTAAATAATAGTAATTTTGATCCACCAGCAGGGAAAGAAAGAGTTAAATTTGTCCCTCCCTCTCTCTCTTTTTATTTTTACCCTCCCCACCCAGGTTCTCCACATAATCTGTACCCACCCATAGCTGTTGTACCTGGTAAATGAAAGCTATCGGTGGGGGGGGGGGGATAGCACTGGAAATATGAGTAGAACCTACCGTATTTTTCGCCCTATAGGACACACTTTTTCCCCTCCAAAACTGAAGGGGAAATGTGTGTGCGTCCTATGGGGTGAATGCAGGCTTTCGCTGAAGCCTGGAGAGCCCCACCACCAGCCCCACAAGCTTGGGGGACAGAGGGGAGGCGCAGCGCGCCTTTCCCGCTGTCCCCCGACTTGGTTAGAAGGCTGGTGGGGGGGAGAAGCCTGCTCCTCCCTGTCGCCAGCCAGGCAAACTCAGGGGACAGTGGGAGAGGCGCAGCGCGCCTTTCCCGCTGTCCCCCGACTTGGTTAGAAGGCTGGTGGAGGTCTTCCCCCTCCTCCAGCCCCGCAAGCTCCCAGAGCCATGCCAAAGCTGCACGCAGCTTCGGCATTGCTCTGGGTCCCATTCTGGGGGCTGGCGTCGGGGGAAGCTCAGGCTTCCCCCACCCCGGCCCCGTGCCGGGGGGGGGGAGTAATTCCCCCCCCTTTATTTCCCCCTCCCAAAATCTAGGTGCATCCTATGGGCCGGTGCGTCCTATAGGGCGAAAAATACGGTACTTCTGTCCTATCCAGTGGAGACTGGCCCATTAGGGCAAGTGGGGCACTGCCCCACCAACTTCAGTCTGTCCTGTGCATAACTTAATGGAGAAGAAGATGATTAGTTGGTTCCACCTACCATTGGCTCTGGTGCCACCTGCTGTTGACCTCCCTGCCTTCTGTTCCACCTGTCCCAAACAGCGCCAGCCTCTGCTGGTCCCCTGGCTCATAGGATATAGGACATATTATTTAGAAGAAGAAAAAATGGGGCGCGGGTGGTGCTGTGGTCTAAACCACTGAGCCTAGGGCTTTCCGATTGGAAGGTCGGCAGTTCGAATCCCCGCAATGGGGTGAGCTACCGTTGCACAGTCCCAGCTCCTGCCAACCTAGCAGTTCGAAAGCACACCAGTGCAAGTAGATAAATAAGTACCGCTCCGGCAGGAAGGTAAACATTTCACCAGAAGCGGCTTAGTCATGCTGGCCACAAGGCCCAGAAAAACTGTCTGCGGACAAATGCCAGCTCCCTCTGCCAGTAAAGTGAGATAAGCGCCGCAACCCCTTAGTCGTTCGCGACTGGACTTAACTGTCAGGGGTTCTTTACCTTTTTATTTAGAAAAATAATATTGATGTAGATACAGATGTGCATCGATTGTTGACAAAGAGGCACTGACAAGTTGCATCTTGCAGGTGTGAAGCAGACCCTGAAATACCTCTTGATTCAACTCCCAAGTTCTTTGTGTACATAATTTTCACATCTCCACAGAATAACCTGAGTAACTGGAATGTGGTGTGGCTCTTGGGGCAGATAAATCTGTCTGGCAGGTCAACTGTGATCTGTGAGGATGTGGAGGAAGACTCTGGTCCTACAAAGCCAAAGCCTGTTTTGACAACAGGAGACTTTGAGCAAGTTACTGCCTATATTTTATTGGTGGGAGACCAGTCATTTAGCTTTGCTGAGGTTGCTAAATCCTTGCTCTCACCTGAAAAATTCAAAATGGATTCTGTCCTCCTGATTTAATAGTTCATTTAGAAATATAATGACAACAACAGCAGAAATCTATGAAGCCAGAAATGATAATGGCAGGTTTCAATTATTGTGATTGGTTTCTTTTTTCTTTCCCAGACTTGTTCAAGTTCTTCACATCTGAGGAAAACAGAATCTAAAGATATTTCAGTGTAAGTACAGCATGTTCCCCAACTGTATTTTGACAGCTGCCAGGTTTATGAATTTGACAAGTGATGCTAATTACATGCAATTTGAACATGCTGATTAGCAGAAGTGTTTGTCTCCAAACCACCACCAATGCATGGTAAATTCCTAGAGTGACCCTCAGTGATCAACAAATTGCCCCTTAGGGTTAATATGAAGTCTCCACATAGTAAAACACTAGGCATGGTAGTTGGTTGGTGGGGGTAGATGGAAAGGAATTGAAAATAAAACTACCACTATATTAACGCCATTATACAAATCTATGTTAGGGACGCGGGTGGTGCTGTGGGTTAAACCACAGAGCTTAGGACTTGCCGATCAGAAGGTCAGCAGTTTGAATCCCCGTGGCAGGGTGAGTTCCCGTTGCTCGGTTCCTGCTCCTGCCAACCTAGCAGTTTGAAAGCACGTCAAAGTGCAAGTAGATAAATAGGTACCACTCTGGCGGGAAGGTAAACGGCGTTTCCGTGCGCTGCTCTGGTTCGCCAGAAGCGGCTTAGTCATGCTGGCCACATGACCTGGAAGCTGTACTCCGGCTCTCTCGGCCAATAAAGCGAGATGAGCGCCGCAACCCCAGAGTCGGTCACGACTGCACCTAATGGTCAGGGGTCCCTTTACCTTTACAAATCTATGGTATGACTGCAATCGAAATACTGTGCTAATGGTCACCTCTAAAAGGATATTGTAGAGTTGGGAAAGGTTCAGAAAAGGGCAGCTAAAATTATCAAGGAAATGGAGGAACCATTGTCCTTATCTTCAAAAAAAGGAAACAAGTAACTTGACATTGATACCAGGAAAGGCCCTAGAACAAATAAGTAAGGACTTAGAAAAGGATCCTGTGTTTACTATGATCCAGCATGGATTACTAAAAAATGCCAGATGAATCTCTTTTCTTTTTCTTTTTGATAGATTTACAAGCTTGGTGGATCAGGGGAATGCTGTGGACATAGTGTATGTTGATTTCAGGAAGGCTTTTGACAAAGTTCCTCATGATATTATCATGAGGAAGCTGGTAAAATGAGGGTTGAACAAGGTATCTGTTAGGTGGATTTGTAATAATAATAATAATTTTTAAAAAATTATTTATATCCCGCCCTCCCCACCCGAAGCTAGGCTCAGAGCGGCTAACAGCAGTAAAAGTAGCACTGTTTCCAGTGGTACTTCAGGTTACATACGCTTCAGGTTACAGATGCTTCAGGTTACAGACTCCACTAACCCAGAAGTAGTACCTCGGTTTAAGAACTTTGCTTCAGGATGAGAACAGAAATCGTGCAGCGGCAGCAAGAGGCTCCATTAGCTAAAGTGGTTAAGAACAGTTTCAAGTTAAGAATAGACCTCCAGAACGAATTAAGTTCTTAACCCGAGGTACCACTGTACATAAAATCACAATCAATTAATTAAAATACATTCTAAAATAAATTCAGGAGGGACCTATCAATCGGGTTTTGTGGCTGTCCAATCTACCCAACCACAACACAGGAGGTCAGTCTCCAGTTCTCACCGCAGCACGTGAGAGGAAGGACACGCTTTCTCAACATCTGGGAATCAAGGGTTGTATCCAGTGCTAGTGCTACTCAGAGCTGACTTATTGAAGTTAATGAACATGGCTACTTTAAGAACATTAATTTCTGTCGTTCTACTCTAGGGTGGACTAGCATTGGCAACAACCCTCAGATGTGATGGGAGAAGGCTTACTGTACAGTGGTACCTCGGGTTACATACGCTTCAGGTTACATATGCTTCAGGTTACAGACTCTATACAGTTTTGGGGAAGGTAAACTAGATATACAGTTTATAAAGAAAAGTATTCTAGAAGTAAACTACAGAAGGGGATCATATGATATCAAATTGCTTAATTTCCTCAGGTTTTGTCACATAGCACATTTTCATTAACAGCTAATTTAGATCATATACAAATGGCATACTCAGGCATATCTCAGAATCTTCTTCCCACTAACGAGAAGTGTTTGCCATCTGCTTACTTAATGAATTAATTGTCTGGCCGATACTCAAGAAACCAACTCGATGCTAACTCCACCGGCTATCTACCATCTCGTATCTATTCTTTCCTTTTGGTGTAAGATTGTAAACTGAAGATTGCCTCTCATCTTCCAGGAAACTTGGCCGACCTCACAGTCCTGGATCCATATGGATGTGCTATTAAGATGCGGATCATTTGGGCTTGTGGGTGAGGGGTACTTATGTATTGTCAAAAGAGGAAACGCATCACCAAAAAAGAAGGCGGGAGAGGGCACAGATTTGCATAAGATTTGCATATGGTAACTTATATGTGTAGATGTAAATATTACTATAATTCAAACAAAAATAGCGGGGGAGACTGTGAGATAATAGAGGGCAATAGAAAGGGAGAGCAGCTGGCTCTACCCATGTTTCGCTCTGATCCTGCCCATTGTTGGCTTTATGGGCATGCAGCCCATAAGAGAATGCAGCTTTTAACAGATATATAAGGTTGCCCACCCTGGTGTAGCTTGCCTTGTTAACTACCAGTAGAGTTTGTTGTCTCCCACAACTCTTTCTGGGAAATCGGATTATAAAGACTACATGCCACAGTGCTCTGGAGATGTATTGCAAAAGGAACTGGATCAGTTTTACACCTCCCTGAGATGAACGGCCATGTCAACAAAATGATTTCATTTGGAGCCCCACAAACCCTTGGCAATTGGAGGATGGATGGCGGCTAACAGATTGAGGTTGAATTCTGGCAAGACAGAAGTACTGTTTTGGGGGGACAGGGGTCGGACTGGTGTGGAGGACTCCCTGGTCCTGAATGGGGTAACTGTGCCTCTGAAGGACCAGGTGCGCAGCCTGGGAGTCATTTTGAACTCACAGCAGTCCATGGAGGCACAGGTTAATTCTGTGTCCAGGGCGGGTGTCTACCAGCTCCATCCGGTACGCAGGCTGAGACCCTACCTGCCTGCAGACTGTCTCGCCAGAGTGGTGCATGCTCTAGTTATCTCTCACTTGGACTACTGCAATGCACTCTATGTGGGGCTACCTTTGAAGGTGACCCAGAAACTACAACTAATCCAGAATGCAGCAGCTAGACTGGTGACTTGGAGTGGCCGCTGAGCCCATATAAGACCAGTCCTAAAAGACCTACATTGGCTCCCAGTATGTTTCCGAGCACAATTTAAAGTGTTGGTGCTGACCTTTAAAGCCCTAAATGACTCAGCCCAGTATACCCAAAGGAGCATCTCCACCCCCATTGTTCAACCCTGACACTGAGGTCCAGCTCCGAGGGCCTTCTGGTGGTTCCCTCCCTGCGAGAAGTGAGGTTGCAGGGAACCAAGCAGAGAGCCTTCTTGGTAGTGGCACCCTCCCTGTGGAATGCCCTGCCATCAGATGTCATTGGAATAAACAACTATCTGACTTTTAGAAGACATCTGAAGGCAGCCCTGTTTAGGGAAGCTTTTAATGTTTGTTGTTTTATTGTGTTGGGAGCCACCCAGAGTGGCTGGGGAAACCCAGCCAGATGGGTGGGGTATAAATAATATATGATGATGATGATGATGGCAGTCTGTGATTCTGTTTTCCTCCTGTCCCCATATGCTCTACTTTTCTGTGTCTCTGTCAATGCTAGGTCAGTGGGCTTTGCAAGAAGTGAAGTGGTCTAATGTTGCCCGTGGAGCACTGAAGAGCTCCAGATTGTTTTGTAGTTGTTGTTAGAGTGGAGGATTAGAAGCTTCATTTAACTTTAACAAAATAATAATCCGATGGTCCGTTGTGAGCTGGCTGCCTCCAGCTCTTCAGAGCTCTGCAGGCAACATTAAGGGCAGCCTCACCTTGTGACGTTAGTGGAGGACGTCCCCACCCAACCCAAAGAAAGCTCTGGGAAATCTAAGCTGGGTGTTGTGAAGTTGTTAAATGCTTTACAAGTGGGCAGGCAAGAGGATGCACCAGTTGGTTGAGTAGGTTTCTTACTTCCAAACTCCTCTTGTAGCTGTAGCGGTAACAACTGCAGAGGAAACAGTTTAGGGGAATTAATAGTGGAAGCCGGAAACAGGCAAGAATTTAATTATAATTAATGTTGCATTTTGTATTCACTCTTATATCTTGTGGGGAATCATACGTATGTCAATGAGCTAATCAATTTATCAACCAACTCCATAATCAGATTGCTACTCTTTGCTCTCCTTCCGTCATAGATTTCTCTGCTGCTAAGCAGCTTGGGCACAGAAAAGTGGTGCTAAATGAGAGAAATCGGCTCAAGTCCTAAGGTGACCTCTAGCTATTAAGTGAAAATACAAACACACCAAATTGGGAGCAGGCTGATCTTTCAAAAAAAGTGGGAGGGGAGAGAAAAGGAGAGGGTTTTATAAGGCATCCGAAACAAGACTGTATTGATGGTAAAACTTCTATGCAGCCAAGGTTTACCGAGCAAATCTAAGCCAAGATGACTTGAAGAATAAATCATGAGCTGCTGGCGTGAATGGCTTATCTTTATACTTCTGGAGAGCTGTGCCACTGTTAACTCCTTCACTGCTTAGGAAAGAGCTGCAGCCCGCCACAAACATCTCGCTGAAATGAATGGGGCTTGCTCAAACATACAGGTCATATTGTAGTTTAAAAAATGGTTCACCCTGTGGCTTTGTCAGGTGGCAAAGTTCCTAACAACCATAGTTCTATCCTCAAGTGGGAAGATGGTTGCAGGTAACATGAAAGACTTCTGGTTGAGACTCAGTGTGGTGTAGTGGTTAATAGCGATAGACTCGTAATCTGGTGAACCGGATTCGCGTCTCTGCTCCTCCACATGCAGCTGCTGGGTGACCTTGGGCTAGTCACACTTCTTTGAAGTCTCTCAGCCCTGGTCTGATCACATACCCTCCAACATTTCTCTGATTAAAATAGGGATGTCCTATTCCATAATAATAATAATTTTATTATTTATAACCCACTCACATGACTGGGTTGCCCCAGCCACACAAACACACACACACCACAAAACTTCAAACTTAAAAAAACTTCCTTATACAGGGCTGCCTCCTAAAGGTTGTACAGTCACACCTTGGATCCCGAATGCCTTGCGAGTCGAACATTTTGGCTCCTGAATGCCACAAACCCAGAAGTGAGTGTTCCGGTTTCCTAACGTTCTTTGGAACCCGAATGTCCGACAGGGCTTCCGCAGCTTCCAATTGGCTGCATGAGCTTCCTGCATCCAATCAGAAGCCACGCTTTGGTTTCTTAACTATTTGGAAGTTGAATGGACTTGAATGGATTCCGTTCGACTTCCAAGCTTCCACTGCATAGTTACTTATCTCCTTGGCTCGGGGGGTCGCATAACTCCTCATCCTCCAACATTTCTCCAGTGAAAATAAGGACACCCTAAGGAAAAGCAGGACATTCCTGGATCAAATCAGAAACCAGGACGGCTTCTGCAAATCTCGGACTGTCCCTGGAAAACAGGGACGCTTGGAGGGCCTGCTATCAGAGCAGTGGTGTTGTATGTGTGCTTCCGGGGGGCGGGGGGGCGAAGAATATGCGGGGCAGCACAGTTCCAGGACATTTTCAGAGCAGACATAGTTATGGTATGTCATCTGCTGGAGCGCCAGGGTAATTAATGGATCAGCCTTGCTCTGACACTGTGAGTCTTTCACATTTATGGGAAAAGCCACAGCTAATTGCTGGAGCATCTGATTTGCATACAGAAAGCTGCAGGTTCAGTCCTTGGCATCCCCAGGTAGGGCAGGAAGGGATCCCTATCTAAAATCCTTTGGTGTCGGGGGCACTGCCACTTGGTGTACACAGTACTGAGCTAGAATTCTGGGGCCAGCAAACTTTTTCAGCAGTCCACTGTCCCTCAGACCTTGTAGAGGGCCGGACTAGATTTTGAAAATAATAATAATAATGAATTCCTATGCCCCACAAATAACCCAGAGATGCATTTTAAATAAAAGGACACATTCTACTCGTGTAAAAACATTCTGATTCCGAGACCATCTGCAGGCTGGATTTAGAAGGTGATTGGGCTGGATCTGGCCCCCGGGCCTTAGTTTGCCTACCCACTAGCTAGATGGACCAATGATCTGTCTCAGTATAAGACAATGGTCTGTCTCCTATGTTCATATAGTTGGTGTTGGATCAGCACAGAAGAAGGCAGAGAATGGGGGAAATCATCATGGCAGGTTACCGCTTTCCTTTTGACGAGATTCCACTTCACACCAGCAGTTTAAATAATGACCCTTCTTTGCAAGATTGTTTGCATTTCTAATTAAAAGCTAAAGATTGCCTTTCAGTTGACTGAAGATCTTTTGTTAAAGCTTTTACAAGTTGAACTTACACAGTCAGAGAATGTAAGTCAGCACTGCTAGGGATGGGAGGAGGAATTCGATGCAGTGTGCATTTAAAACTGAATGTCAACAATATGCAAACCAAACACAGCTCTCTGAAATTTGCCTGATATTTTTTTTTTTTGCATTGCAGCTCTCCAGTCAAAGAGTGTTTATAAGAATGTGTCTATTACGGGAGAATATGCGTAAAAATGAAGACTTTTAGGGGGGACATATAAAATGCATTGTGTTAGATAAAATAGCATGCAAAAAGTGTGTGTGTTGGTCAAAACTCACTCTGAAAATATGTTCATTCAGAAAAAATTCCACATCTCAGAATTCTTGGTGGGAAATGTTTTTTGCCCGTTCAGCCATTTTGATGCAAACTGGTGTTGCAGGAATTTATGTATAGGTTGGGGGGGTTACCCCTCCAACAGATATCATGCACATGCAGCCCACTACCAAAATCAGCCCAATCGCTTTTGTGACTTTTGTGATTTGTCCCCACAAAACACTTCATCACAACTTCTTCCTATCTATTCAAAGGGCCTCTGCTGCAGAATACCAAATGTAACAATTCACTGATCAATGTATCTATGTACTGGCTCACTGGGAAAACTTCAGAAATTCATATAGACATGTGAGCTCAGCTACTCAGCAGCCCCTCTGCCTGAGTGATCGTTCCTGGCACCCTGATACCTGAGTGCCAGACAGGTAGCCATTCCAGAAATAACAAACCCAGATGAAGACAAAAGGGTGTGATTAACTTAGCTGGGAAACAGGGAAATGTAAATATCTCTTTTGTTACGCTTGATGGGTGTTTGGTGGAGGGCAAGGGGAACCATGGGGCAGGGTCTAGGATGCTCAGATTACTGCCACCAGACCTCCCCTTTCATGATGTAACCATGATGTAGTTTGGGGGGGGGTGTAACATGGGGATTTGCAGCTAATAAAAGTTGGGGGGCTCTTTTGTTCGGGGCTTCTTGTTCCACCTTGTGGCAGGTGGGAGTCCTGTCGCGACAGTCTTCAATAAAGACCAAGCCTACTGGCTGCTGTTTTGCTCTGGTATTCCTTGCTGGTGTCCTTGTTTTTTGTCCAAGGAAGCCCTTAGATATCTCCGTTAAGACTGGAAAAGCCTTCAGTGGCACAGGAATAAGCAGAGAGTTGTTCAAATCCATCGAAATGCGTTATTAGACCAAACTTGCTTTTCTGTGCAAACAGAAACAAGTTAACAATGCCTATCAGGTCCTTTCAGTGCTGCCTGGGCAGAGCCTGAAAAATAAATAAAACCTTGGCTTGAACACAACACTGTTCGTGGAATGAATTGGCAATTGTGTGAATGGCTTTCTAAAAGGAGGCTGCAGTTGTGGGAGTCTGATCTGGACTGGGACAGAAGTAGAGGCAGAGGCTCCCCATGACGGGGTCCTGATCCGGGTCAGAGCTCCCCTACCAGCAATTATCTCCTGCGGGGTTTTTCCATCAGTAAAGCATTTTCCAACCGTAAAGCATGATCCTTTTATGTTGTTTGCACTGCCTCTCCAGCAGGAAGTAAAATCCCTACAGTTCTCTTCCCGTCTGTCCCCAGGGTAAGAAAAATAATGGGTGCTTAACTTCCCCTCCCACTGAATAAGAATGTGCGGTGGCAACACCTGCGCAATTCTAGTCATACCTGAATGTGGGTCATTGTTTGCAGACAAGGTCACAGGGCTCACATTTCTAGGTGAGAAGCTTTCGTGTAGCAAGACTGGAGAGACCAGTGCCTGAACTTCAAAGGCCCATACTAGGCTAAAGATTCCAATATTCCAACTTGATATTGGTTGGTTGATAAGACAGAAGTACTGTTTTTGGTTTTATTACAATCAAGCAGTGTATAAGTTTTGTGATATAAATAAAATAATAAGCAAACAAACAAATAAATGAAATGAAATGAAATAATCCATGAGTTAACCCACAAACTGTCCCAACCATATGATAATGCTCATGTCTATGTGCCTGCTGAGGAACAGATTGTTTCAATTGCATGCCTCCCCAAAAAAAACCAACCCAACCCCCAAAAAATCCAAACCAGGAAGGAGGCAAAGAAACCAGAAAGACAGCAGAAGAAAAGTTGAAGAGAAGCTGGTTAAAACTAATTTTTAAAATGTACGTTTCAATGCATTTTGGAAAAAAGGATTCCTTTCTAAGGAGCAATATAAAAACAATTAAAAATGCAAACATCAGCTAACAGATGAGCGTAATTATGTACAATTCTGTTTAAAATACTTGAAACAGCTATGAGTGAAATATGTCAATCATTTAAGACTATTACATCAAACGAAACAGTAATACAGTTCATTGGGCACAATATTTATTGTTGATCTACATAACTAGACACCTCTAGAAATGTCTGAGCCAGGGTCAGCGAACCTGTGGTCCTCCAGATGTTGTTGGACTACAAATCCCATCATCCTTGACCATTAGCTATGCTGGCTATGGCTGATGGGAACTGGAGTCCAAAAACATCAAGAGTGCTGCAGCTTTCCTACATCCCTGCAGTCTAAGCCAAATATGTCAGAAGATGGTTGGGTCAGGATCCTCAGTCACAATGTAACCTGACAGATAGTTATCAGCCCGTAGAGCTTAACTGACACCACAGAGAGCTTTAAAAGCAATGGCAAGACCTATTCCTGAGTCAGACATGAAGGCTTCATTAGGAATTACTGGAGCAAATATGCTCGTTGCAATTTAATCGAGGGAAAAAGGCAATTCGAAGGTAGGAACTGCGACTGGCAAGCTTTTTCTATTTTCGCTTCTCCTTGCTGATTTTGTAAAGTCCCCCTATGCAGGCTCGTTTTCTATAATGTGAACTTATTTTCCAGCCCAGCCTTGGAAATGACTGAGTTACTGAATGCCCCACCACTCTTTGCTGCAGTCACGACTAAAAAAAAGCCCCAGTAACCCTAAGCGGACTGTGATGACCTGCCTCTCCCAAGGGATTGTCCCCAGTTATAAGGGCTGAGTAGGGGGAGTAGGGGGACGCGGGTGGCGCTGTGGGTTAAACCACTGAGCCTAGGGCTTGCTGATCAGAAGGTCAGCGCTTTGAATCCCCGCGATGGGGTGAGCTCCCGTTGTTCGGTCCCAGCTCCTGCCCACCTAGCAGTTTGAAAGCTCGCCAAGTGCAAGTAGATAAATAGGTACCGTTCTGGCGGGAAGGTAAATGGCATTTCCGTGTGCTGCTCTGGTTCGCCAGAAGCGGCTTAGTCATGCTGGCCACATGACCTGGAAGCTGTCTGCGGACAAACGCCGGCTCCCTCGGTCTATAGAGCGAGATGAGCGCCGCAACCCCAGAGTCGTCCATGACTGGACCTAATGGGCAGGGGTACCTTTACGGGGATAGTACAACCTACCATTGGTCTGCTTCGGCAGTGTATCATAATCCAAACAACAGTGAATATTCAGATTCTATGTAGCCAATTCAGAGTGAGGGTATGTAGCAATGCCATCTTTCTTAATAGGTGTTGGGGCTTAAAAATGGGGGGAAATGAGTCACCTCCCTTTTAGAGGGTAAAATATCAATAAGAAGCACTCCAGCTGTGGCAATTTTGACTGCTCTCAGGCTGACAGTGTCATTTTGTTACTAAATGCAATTGTCCCTAAGTTTGCTTTTTTCCTCCTCCCTCCCACACCTTTATTTCCTTTTGTGACGCGTCTCTTCGGCTGTAAGCTTGAGGTGATGGAACTTTAAAAGGTAAAGGTACCCCTGCCCGTACGGGCCAGTCTTGACAGACTCTAGGGTTGTGCGCCCATCTCACTCGAGGCCGGGGGCCAGCGCTGTCCGGAGACACTTCCGGCTCACGTGGCCAGCGTGACAAAGCTGCTCTGGCAAGCCGGCACCAGCGCAGCACACGGAAACGCCGTTTACCTTCCCGCCAGTAAGTGGTCCCTATTTATCTACTTGCACCCGGGGGTGCTTTCGAACTGCTAGGTTGGCAGGCGCTGGGACCGAGCAACGGGAGCGCACCCCGCCGCGGGGATTCGAACCGCCGACCTTTCGATCGGCAAGCCCTAGGCGCTGAGGCTTTTACCCACAGCACCACCCGCGTCCCGATGGAACTTTACCACTGATCAAATAAAGAAAAAATCAGGAATAATAGCATGGAAAGGAAAGTACCTATAACTTCCTTCCATGGCTGGTACCAGATTTCAGGTTGGAAAGTGGTTCCTAAGGAGATGAGGAAAGGTTCCCAAGACAGTGGATTGGCTTAGAAAAATTGCTCTGCTGCTAATTTTTCGTTTTCCTTAAGGAACAACTCTGGTCATTTCTGAGTTGGTGGGAATATTACAAGGTAAGCATACTTTGCTCAAGCCCTCCATCTCTCTGTGCAATTTGAGTCATTGCACGGGGATGTAGTCCTGCGTTCCTACCCTTTGTCGGAAAGACAGCTCATGGAGAACGCCTGAACTGCCATTTAAACCATCACAATCACTCAGAAGCCGAAGCCGCTTTTCCACGGAGCTTCATCACTGCCTCTTCCCTTCACACAGGCAGGAAGTTATTAACTTCCCAATAAAAAAATGTTTAAATGTCATTAAAAAGTTCCAGTTGTATCATAATTCTCCTTAATGGTGGAAATTTCAGGCCTGGCCCCATAGTCCTGAGATTGCATTTTCAAACAACCCTGTGCTTTAAGTCTCAAATTACCTAATTACCATATTTATTGGCAGATTCTGTTTTCTAATCCCTGATGACTTTCTCAGATATATTTATGCCTCCTTGCTTTTTACTGTTATACAAGGGAAATGTACAAAGGCGGGTGGTGGGCTGCGAAAGGGGCTTGCGGGACCCCAAACTGGAAAATGCTGTCGCTACTGAGCGGCGTTACAGACTGATGACACCCTGCAAAGCAGCCAATCCGAAAACCATTTGCCTGCATTATCAGAATGAAGTACAAACAGGTTAGCTAGGCAAAACTGAGAAATCAATGAAGTAAGATTATTCTGTCTCAATTTTACACATGCAGGTTGCAGGGATTCAAAAGCATGGAGAGTTGGGTTCAAGTCCTGCTTTTGGGTTCCCCATTCGCATCTGGTTGGCCATTATGAGAATTAGACTAGATGAGCCTTTGGCCTGGTCAAGCAAGGCTCATATTTTCTTTTGATGTCTTTCTTTTTTTAAAAAAATATCAAAGCGCCGCCACGCCAAAACCTTTTTTATGCACCGGATTTCAAGCCCGCCTTTCTTAAACAAAACCAAGGCAGCTGACAAAGGTTAGGACAATAAAGTCACAATAAAATAACGACAAAAGAACCCACAGCACCAATGACTGTTCAAATCAGTACATTCTTAATGCCCCGTCTTTAAAAAGCCAGCTGCAATAAAGTTGCTTTTACAGCTCCATCTGAGAGCAAACATCAATGGAGAGTCAAAAATCCCTCTCTTAAGGAGGCTATTCCAGGTAGGAGCATAGGAAGGGGGCTGGTGGGGGAGGAACGCCCCGGATGCCCTCACTGAGGGGGGTGACATTCGGCCCGCCGCCCGCCTGTGACTCCCAAGCCTACCCAGAGCCGCCGGGGTAAGGGGGGAGCTGTGCCGCTTTGCCGGCGGCATTCTTCCCTGTCAGGTGTGCGTGCAGGAGCCAGGCCCTATGACCAATAGGACTTTGCAGGACTGGGGCCTTCCTAAGTTTGTTCTGAAGAGGCAAGGCATGGCATCAGACCTGGTGGCAAGAGCCGGGAAGGGATATAAGGTCAGCATTTCCCTTTGGCTCTTTGCCACAGCAACACACCTTGCTGCGTTTGACTCCTTGCTTCTTTATCCTCAGATCCTTGACTTCGTGACTCCTTGCTTCTTGATCCTCAGACCCTTGACTTCTTGACTCCCGGCTCTCTGACCCTCGGACTCTTGGCTTCCTGACTTCTGGCTTCTGGACTCCCGTTCCTGCTCCCACCCCGCCATCTTGCCCTCAGTCCTTACGTCCCCAGCTGGGACTTCAATCACCTGTGAACCGGACGGTGACACCCACTCCCCCCTTCTTTTTGACAGCTTGGGGGAGGCTTGGGAGCCTAGGGCGGGTGGTGCGCTGAATGTCCACCATGGGAGGCTCGCTCTGCCCCATTGAGCGACTCGCTCAGTGCCTGGCTGCTTGGCACATGCGCCGTTCCAGGCACCCAAGCAGCTATCCTGCACCTGGGAGGGCAGCCTTCGTGCCATGCCCCCCTTGGGAGCACGACACGCACTGGGCAGCACGGGCATATGCTCTGCCGCTGATTCCAGGTTGTGAGCACAAGGGTCCAGTCACTGGTGCCCCTTCTGCCATGCATGAGATAGCAAGGGACCCAGAGAAGGCCCTCTGGAGTGGAGTGGGCTTCTTAGACAGATTCACATAGAGATGATTCTCAAGGTCATCTGGCCTCCAATTGTGTGTGTGTGTGTGTGTGTGTGTGTGTGTGTGTACACAGTGGTACCTCGGTTTATGAACTTAATCCGTTCCAGAAGTCCATTCTTAAACCAAAATTGTTCTTAAACTGAGGCACGCTTTCCCTAATGAGGCCTCCCACCGCCGCTGCCCTTCCACCGTTCAGATTCCGTTCTTAGACCAAGGTAAAGTTCTCACACCTTTGCAGAGTTTGTAAGCCAAATCGTTCTTAAACCAGACTGTTCTTAAACCGAGGTCTCTCTCTCTCTCTCTGGGTGTGGGTGTGTTTGCATTTTCTATTTTACATAAATTCATTAAAGACATAAACATAAAATCCCTTTTGGCTCCCTCCCCCCTTTGTGGATCTTAATAAATCAGCAGCTGATGGATATGGGATAAGGGGGGAAAACAAAATTAATAATTGTGAATTGAACATAAGGAATGAAATGCGAATTAGAGATAAGTATGTAGCATCAAGGAGCAATGGAGCGAAAGTAGGGACGCACCCAGGATGAAGAGTGGGAAGTTAACTTTTTTGGGTAATATTGTATTAAATTTGATGTAATTTGGTATGGATTCGTTAAAAATTTGGAAAACTACTAAATTGTGCTGGTCCCGGGGGTAAGGTACCTTGGGTGTAGCAGAGTCCACACGAAGAGGGGCAAGGTCCGAGGCAGAGAGCCGGGCGGTGAACAGGAACGCTGGAACAGGAGGCTGTGCAGGGAACAGGAACACCGGATGGTCGGGAACAGGAGGCCGAGCAGGGAACAGGAGTACCGGATAGTCAGGAACAGGAAGCCGAGCAGGGAACAGGAGTACCGGATAGTCAGGAACAGGAGGCCGAGCAGGGATCAGGAACGCAGGAAGGTCCGAAGCCAACAACGACGTTGCTCCCGCAACCTGGGGCCGGGCTGACTGGGCTTTTATCCTCTTCTAAGGCCAGGGGCGGTCCCGGCCCCCAGGAGCCCCGCCTCCTCTGGCCTTAAGGCGAGCACTCCTCCTGGGGGCAACCAGTTCCCTTCGCCTCTCTGCTCTAAGCCTCTGCAGATCAGGAGAGGCCGAAGGGTTACTGGGCCCTGGAGGAGGCTCACCTGTGGCCACTGAGTCGTCAAGCCTCTCTGGGGCCAGAAGGGCTTCACCTGGGGCCAGCTCCTGATGCACTGCCACAGGTGCAGGCTCTTCAGCATCTAGGCCTTGCCCCAGTTCAGCCGGCCCTGGAGGCGGGGACTCCTGTGCAGGCTGGGATTCCTCTGTTTCATCCTCCGAATCGGAATCCCAGGCCATCACACCATCCCCCCTCCCAGGCCCCCCCCTCAACCGAGGGTCCGGACCCGGCTTGCCGGGGTACGTCGCATGGAACTCTCGGAGGCAGGCAGGTGCGTGGACGTTGGCCGCTGGTTCCCAGGAACGGTCCTCCGGTCCGTACCCCTTCCAGTCAATGAGATACTGCAGCTTTCCCCTGCGGTATCGGGAGTCCAGGATGCGTTCCACCTCGTACTCAGGCTCTCCCCGAACCAACACTGGCTGCGGTCGGGGACGGTTCGGGTGGAACTCGTCGGGTGGGGCCACCGGACTCAAAAGGGACCTGTGGAAGACCGGGTGAACCTTCAGGGTTGCGGGTAACCGGAGACGAAATGCCACAGGAGAGACTTGGTCTACGATAGGGAACGGGCCGGTGAAGCGGGCGTCCAACTTCCGCGAAGGTCGAGAGGGGTGGAGGTGGCGAGTGGAGAGCCAAACCAGGTCACCGACGCGAAGTTCCGGCCCCACCTGGCGGTGGCGGTCGGCCTGGGCCTTGTACGCTTCCTTGGCCTGGTGCAGTTGCTCCACCAAAAGCTGTTGCTGGGACTGGAGCTCTTGAAGCCACTCCGTCACCGCCGGGACTGCGGATGTCGGCAGCACTTCTGGAAACAGCCGTGGATGATAACCATAACTGGCCTGGAACGGGGTCTGCTGGGTGGACGCATTCACCGCGTTATTGTAGGCGAACTCCGCCAATGCCAGGTGGTCGACCCAGTCATCCTGCTGGTAGCTGCAGTAACACCGGAGGTACTGCTCCAGCACCGCGTTCGCCCGTTCCGTCTGGCCATCGGTCTGTGGGTGGTAGGCTGACGAGAGGCAGACCTCCGTCCCGAGGGTCTGGTGTAGTGCTCGCCAGAACCGGGATGTGAACTGAACGCCCCGGTCGGACACCACGCGCTCAGGTAGGCCATGCAGGCGGAAGACATGCTGAAGGTACAGCTGAGCAGTTTCCTTGGCTGTGGGTACAGATGGACAGGGAGCGCAGTGCACCATCTTGGTGAAATGGTCGGAGAAAACCAGAAGGCAGGTACAGCCACGAGACGAGGGTAAGTCCACTACAAAGTCCAACGAAACCGTGTGCCAAGGGTGCGGTGGAACTGGCAATGGCTGAAGTAGGCCGGGGGGTCGCCCGGTAGGTCCCTTGGCGCGCCGGCAGACATCACAACCAGCAACGTAGCGAGCCACGTCAGCCTTCAGGCGGGGCCACCAAAACTCTCGACTGACCAGATGGGTGGTCCGATACCGTCCAAAGTGCCCCGCTGCTGGGGCATCATGGGCCATCCGGAGAACCTCCAGCCGTAGTGGCCCTGGCGGGATGTACAGACGACCGTGGTGCAGCAGAAGGCCCTGATGCAGGACCAGCCCCGGATACTGTGGGCTGGACCCTTCAGCCAGCTCCCGGAGTCGTTCCTGGGCCCAAGCGTCGACCCGCTGCTGTTCCCGCACCCGAACCTGCAGTGGCTGCGCCTCCTGGGTGGCCAGGAATGCAGCCGGAGGTAGGATCGTGGTGGGTTCTGCTTGCTGTACCGTGTCTGCGTTGTCTTCAGGTTTCCGGGACAGGGCATCCGCCTTCTGATTCTGAGAGCTAGGGATGTAGCGGATCCGGAACTGGAACCGGGAAAAGAACAACGCCCACCGGATCTGTCTTTGGTTCAGCTTGCGGGTGGTCTGGAGGTACTCCAGGTTCCGGTGGTCGGTTCTCACCTCCACCGGATGTCGTGCCCCCTCAAGATGGTGGCGCCAGACCTCAAAGGCTACCTTGATGGCCAGTAGTTCCCGCTCCCACACAGTATAGTTACGCTCCGCTGGTAGGAGCTGGCGGGAATAGAAGGCACAGGGTAAGAGTGGCGCTTCAGGACCAATCTGTTGAGACAAGACGGCACCGAGAGCCGTACTGGAAGCGTCGGTCTCCACCACAAAGGGTCGAGAGGGGTCAGGATGTTGTAAGATTGGTGCCCTCTGGAAACAGGCCTTCAACCCCTGAAACGCCTCCTCTGCCTCCTTGTCCCAGGAAAACGGCGTCTTTGGGCGCAGTAGCCGGGTCAACGGGGTGGTGCGATGAGCATAATCAGCGATGAAGGTCCGGTAGTAATTGGCGAACCCCAGGAAACGCTGTAGGTCCTTGCGGTTCCGGGGTGCCGCCCATTCTTGAACCGCTGTCACCTTCCCCGGGTCCATTTGCACCCCATCTGGAGAGAGCCGGTGACCAAGGAAGTCCACAGTCCGCTGATGGAACTCGCACTTGCTGAGCTTTGCGTACAAACGGTGCTCACGCAAGCGCTGCAGCACGGTCCGGACATGTCCCTCATGGCGAGCCGGGTCACGGGAGTAAATCAGTATGTCATCCAAATACACCACCACGTACTTGTCTAACAAGTCCTGAAACACGTGGTTGATGTAGCGTTGAAACACAGCAGGCGCGTTGCACAAACCGAAAGGCATAACCAAATATTCGAACTGCCCGTACCGGGTCCCAAACGCTGTCTTCCACTCATCCCCGGCTCGGATCCGAATCAAGTTGTAGGCCCCTCGGAGGTCCAGCTTGGTGAACACCTGTGCCCCTTGCACCCGCTCCAGCAGCTCCGAGATAAGGGGCAAGGGGTACCGGTCTGGGACGGTAATTTTGTTCAGGGCTCGGTAATCATGGCAAGGGCGGAGTTCCCCACATTTCTTCTTAACGAAAAGCACTGGTGCCGCGGTAGGTGAGGTGGAAGGCCTAATGAACCCACGCTCCAGGTTCTTGCGCAAGAAGTCCTGCAAAGCCTCGCGCTCTGGCTCTGTTAGGGAATATAAGCGACTCACTGGTAAAGGCGCTCCGGGTTGGAGGTCTATGCCGCAGTCAAAAGGCCGATGCGGCGGCAGCTGGTCTGCCCCCCGTTCCTCGAACACGTCCTGGTAGTCCTGGTACACGGCTGGGAGCGTGGGTGCTGCCTCCTCTGAGGGCGCGGCCGCCAGCGTTCCGGATTGAGCATGGGAACATGGGTCTGGGAAGTGCACGGTCCGTTTGACCCAGTCAATCTGAACATTGTGGGCTTCCAGCCAGTCCATCCCGAGCACCAGGGGGAAGCGGGGCATAGAGGCAATGTCCAAAGTTCGCAACTCCCGGTGCTGCTGGAGACACAGGACCAGAGGCTGGGTCTCCTGAGTAACGGCACCTGAACGCAGAAGTCGTCCGTCAATCGCTTCCACCTGGACCGGTACTGGCTTGTTCCGAAGTGGCACCTGATGATGGGCGGCAAAAGCAGCGTCCATATAGGAGCGGGTTGCCCCTGAATCTACCAAAGCATGGGTGAGGATCCAGGGCCCACCTGGAGGGTATAAACGTACCGAAACCATAAGATGCTGCAAGTCCATTGGTGCGGGCCCATTCTGTACGGTTTGGGACCCCCGGTAGCTAGGGCCATCAGCTACTGGGGTTGGCGGTTTCCCTGCGGCTGGCGTTTCTCAGGGCAGGACCGAGCGAAGTGTCCACTTCCGCCACAGTAAAGACAGAGATTTCCCTCCCGACGCCGCGCCTTCTCTGCGGGGGAAAGGCGTGGCCGCACTGCCCCGAGCTGCATAGGCTCCTCCGTTAAATCAGTTGTGACCGTGGGGCTGCCGGAAAAAGCTGGTGCCGTGAACTGGAAGTGTCGGCGACCCCGGGCCTGACGACGATCCTCCAACCGGTCGTCTATTTGTAGACTCCGTTGAATGAGAGTGTCCAGCGTGGTGGGGCGTTCCATTGTGGCCAACTGGTCCAGTACCTCGTCCGAAAGCCCTTCGAGATACTGGTCCCGCAGTGCCGAGTCATTCCAGGTCAAGTCCTGTGCCAACAGCCGAAACTCTGTGGTATATGTGGCCACCGTGGACTTGCCCTGTTTCAAATGCCGAATCGCCCGGTTGGCTTGACTCTCTTTCTGGGGGTTGCCGAACGCGGCCTCCAAACGATTGCAAAACCCCGTATAGTCTGCCAGCAAGGGGGAGTCTTGCCTGAGTAGCGGCAACGCCCACTTGGCCGCCTGGTCCTTTAACAAACTAATCAAAAAGTGCACCTTGGTGCGGTCGTCAGGAAAGTTCCGGGCTCGCCCCTGAATATACAGCTTGGCCTGGGCCAGGAACATGGGAAAGCTGGCCGGGGCTCCATCAAATTTCTCAGGCAAAGCCACTGGGTACTTGCCCGGAGCCGGGGCGTCGGCCCCAGGAGCCGGTAGGGCTTCCAAGCGTTGCTGAAGTGCCACAACCGCGTCACTGAGCTGCTGCACGGTGTGAGACAAGGCCTGGTTCTCCTGGGCCAAAGCCACCAGTGCAGCCGCCTGTTCAGCCATGGCCTCTGGCTCTTCCCGAACGCACCCCTACGAAGGGGGAGTGCGGGTGTGGCGGGAGCAAACTGTGCTGGTCCCGGGGGTAAGGTACCTTGGGTGTAGCAGAGTCCACACGAAGAGGGGCAAGGTCCGAGGCAGAGAGCCGGGCGGTGAACAGGAACGCTGGAACAGGAGGCTGTGCAGGGAACAGGAACACCGGATGGTCGGGAACAGGAGGCCGAGCAGGGAACAGGAGTACCGGATAGTCAGGAACAGGAAGCCGAGCAGGGAACAGGAGTACCGGATAGTCAGGAACAGGAGGCCGAGCAGGGATCAGGAACGCAGGAAGGTCCGAAGCCAACAACGACGTTGCTCCCGCAACCTGGGGCCGGGCTGACTGGGCTTTTATCCTCTTCTAAGGCCAGGGGCGGTCCCGGCCCCCAGGAGCCCCGCCTCCTCTGGCCTTAAGGCGAGCACTCCTCCTGGGGGCAACCAGTTCCCTTCGCCTCTCTGCTCTAAGCCTCTGCAGATCAGGAGAGGCCGAAGGGTTACTGGGCCCTGGAGGAGGCTCACCTGTGGCCACTGAGTCGTCAAGCCTCTCTGGGGCCAGAAGGGCTTCACCTGGGGCCAGCTCCTGATGCACTGCCACAGGTGCAGGCTCTTCAGCATCTAGGCCTTGCCCCAGTTCAGCCGGCCCTGGAGGCGGGGACTCCTGTGCAGGCTGGGATTCCTCTGTTTCATCCTCCGAATCGGAATCCCAGGCCATCACATAAATACTATTTGGCGGGGGGATGTTATTTTGGGTTTTTTTATGGAGCAACATTCAAACATGCAAACTCCCCGACACCACTTCCAAACACACAATCTAAAGTCCAGGGAAATATTTAGCGCTGGATTCTTTGGCATGTACGAACTTGCTGTACAATGCCAGGACTTCACTGTCGCTTTCCTGGGGCATGAAAAGAAGAACACCGGTGCTCTCGATATATCATAGGAAAAACCATTAATAATTTCACCCAGATCTGGCCCAAACAATGCCTGCATTGCTTAGGCTGGCCGTTGTTTCTGCCACGCTGAACTATGAAATATTCAGGAATAAATCAAAAGTTGCTCCGGAGATGGATAGGAATTTTATTTTCTAATCCCACATTATTAAATGGAAATGCTGGTGTGTCTCAGAGGATTTAGGTACCTAGGACTAATTAGTGAGAAGCCCGGGGGCATAATCAAATCCACTCCGGTCCAGTAAAAAACAAATAGAGTGAGACCTACCACAGCCAGCTGGAAGGAGCTAAAGCTCACTTGACAGGAAAAATTCAGTTTCATGAAAACGAGCAGCATTCATGGGACATTACTTTCAACGGTCTCTCCTGCATATAAATGCGCTTCACCAGGCCTTCACTTGATTTACCTCAAGAGTTTTAAAAGGGTCTTTTTTAAAAAATGGAGAAGTTACTCTTATTCTGCACACACAGATCAAAGACTTAAAAGCAGGGGGGGGGGTGAGGAGTTCTATAGGAGACTGAGTAAAACAGGCAAAATTAAAATGTAACATATTGCATTCAACAACCCAATAAAAAAACCATAAATCGATAAAACCACCCCAGCAATATTACAAAAATAAAATCCAACCATGAAATCCAACACCCACAGAGGTAAAATATATCCAGGGGGAGTGGTCGAGAAATCGTTTTTATTGTGCGTTCACAACGATTCGTGGTCATGATGCTATTGGGGTGGTCACATATGCATTGCTACTTTCTAATACTGGAGTACGCAGGTGGCGCTGTGGTCTAAACCACCGAGCCTCTTGGGCTTGCTGATCGTAAGGTCGACAGTTCGAGTCTGCACGACGGGGTGAGCTCCCGATGCCCTGTGTCAGCTCCTGCCAACCTAGCAGTTCGAAAGCACACCAGCACAATTAGATAAATAGGTACCACCACGATGGGGAAATAAACCGCATATCCATGCACTCTGGCTTCCATCACAGTGTCCCGTTGTGCCACATGACACGGAAAAGCTGTCTGCGGACAAACACCGGCTCCCACGGCCTGAAAGCGGTGATGTGTGCCGCACCCCATAGACAAATTCCACTGGACTTAACCACCCAGGGGTCCTTTCCCTTTGATCTTTACCCTTTGTACCTGCAAAGGTTTCAAGGTGGTCACACTGCTTCGTTTCCAAACAGTGCACATCATGTAACTTCCTACAGAAATCCTGTGGCCTTCGTTATAATCCTGTGGCCTTCATTTATAATGAACTCAAAAAAATATTTAGGTATACTTTCCCCAAAAGACTGGAAGCGTGTCTATTAGGTTTAATAGGAATGGAAATCAAAATGGGAGACCAAAATCTGTTCATCTATGCTACGGCCGCCGCAAGAAGCCTCCTGGCCCAAAGATGGAAAACACAAGACATACCAACCATCCAGGAGTGGCAGGTGAAGTTGACAGAATACGCAGAACTTGCCAAATTGTCAGGGAGGATCCGGGACCAGGAAGAACAAAGATACCAGAATAATTGGAGTAAATTTATTGAATATTTAAAGGAGCATTGTAAAGAGGTCAAGACACTAGCAGGATTGACATAATACCTTCAATGTATAATAGTACTATTGTAAGAATGATGTGCGCGATAGAAAGGGGTTAAATATACCAATTGCAGGGAGGGAGGGAAGTCGCAACTTGGCAGAGTCAAAGGGAATGTATGGCATTAATATGGTTTGTTGGGAAAGAATATGTAAGGAAAACAATAAAAATTTACTTGAAGGGGGGGGGAGAAATCCTGTGGTCTTTTATACCACAAATGCTCTGGCTAATTTTTTGTCCCACTTTTGATGTACTTCGTAGCCTCTGCAGACAGCAATATTGTGGTAGCAATGGGGCTAGGGGCAGAGAAAGGGCTGTGTGGTGGGGGCAGGATGCCCTGGGTGTCACCACTGAGGGGGGAGACAAAATGCCGGCTGGCACTCACCACGGGGGCTGCAGCGCGTCTGAGCCACACGTCTCTCCTGGGAGTGACACAGTGGCTTTGGTGTGCACATGCTCCGCGCTGCCCCAAACGGTCCGCCCGCCGCTTCCCCCTCAGCTGTAGGGCGGCTGAGTGGGAGGAGGCAGGCAGACTCCTCAGAGGCCACACCCCATGGGTGGCTGGCCCCGCCCCTGGATGCAGGGCATGTGCGCCACCCCAGGTGCCCAATCTACCGCTTGCTCCACCGCTGACTGACACCGCTGACACTGAGGTCCAGCACCGAGGGCCTTCTGGCGGTTCCCTCACTGCGAGAAGCCAAGTTACAGGGAACCAAACAGAGGGCCTTCTCGGTGGTGGCGCCTTCCCTGTGGAACGCCCTCCCACCAGATGTCAAAAAGAACAATAACTACCAGACTTTTAGAAGACATCTGAAGGCAGCCCTGTTTAGGGATGCTTTTAATGTTTGATGTATTACAGTATTTTAATATTTTTTTGGAAGCCACCCAGAGTGGATGGGGAAGCCCAGCCAGATGGGCGGGGTATAAATAAATTATTATTATTATTATTATTATTATTATTATTATTATTATTATTAGGCTGGGGCTTTCCATTAGCATCTGATTGGCCACTGTGATTCTGGGCTAGATGGGCCTTCGGCCTCATCTAGCAGGGCTCTTTTTTTATATTTTTAAACAGAAGGAAAGAGCATGATTCAGCAACATAGAGTCCCAGGTGGAGGCAATACCCTTGCAATACATGGGTGACGCCCTCTGATTGGTTCCCTGCCAGCCTCACAATCTCATCACCATTCCTAGACAAGCAGTCCGTTCTTCAGTTGTACAGGTGTGTTTTGAAATCCATCACCATATAAATTCCCCCGATTTCCTAAGCTGCGTAAGCTCAGCTCCTTTAACTTCTAAATTGCTTTATCCAACTCCAGGAAACATTAAGGCTCATAAAAGAATACCCAAGGGGGTGTATCGGAAGGAGGTATATGTGATACATTTTAGGCTTTGGTGGTTTTCTTTTTTTCCTTTTTGAATAATAATCAGCCTTTAATATATAGCAATAATTTCCCAGAGTGTTTACCCACAGCTAAGGGTATTTAATTTCCCTCTGATTTTATGAGCCATTGGCTTTGATATGAAGCCGCTGAGCTCCAATCAGATGACTGTCAATCACCGGCTTGAAAGAAGAAGCCAAGGTATTGTTGAAAGGTGATTTAAAAAACAACAACACAAGGTCTGTGCACTTTTAAAAATGTATTCTTTCACTAAACATTGTTCTATGTGTTGCTCTGCTCAAGGGAAGCCACTGTGTAAATCAGCCTGTGTTTTCACTGAACTGGAAAGGGAAACTGACATTACGTGAAGAGCAATGGTTGCTCCTCAGCCAAATTTCCATAGCAGAAAAACTATGGATAAATGTTTTTACAATGGAGGTACTGGGTATCTGGGGCGGGGGGGGGGGGACAAAACACACACACACGGAGCTGTCATCTAACGCTTAAATGTGTCATGAAGCATTTTAAGAAGTTTAAATAACTCAGGATCTTTAGAGTAGCACAGGTTTGTATACTTGTGCCTGGACAAACGCCATAAAAGTGATTGAAAGCATATTTGCACAGAGTGTTCATCAGGTCATGGATGCATGATTCCAGCACCTGGTTCATGCAAGCTTTGTGGCCGAAATACACACATATCAAGAGTTCCTATACTCACTCAGACCAAACTTTTCGAATTAATTTCATTAACAACCTATTTATACAGCCTAATAATTAATGTTCTCTGAGCAGTGAACAATACAGTTTAAAAGCCATACTTATTTATTAAAACAAAACAAAACACAAAGCAAATTACCTTTTTTAAAAAATAATAATAGTTGAGATAGAAACCACCAGCATATGAAACAGAACTGAAAACTATTTGAGGATCTGAAGAATTCAGAACAACTGGAAAATATATTAAAAAACAAAGTGTTCACCCAGTGCCAAAAATTCAACAACTGGGTGCTGTCAGGTAAGCCTCTCTGGAGAGCGTATTCTGAATTCAAGGCACCTCCACCAAACAGACTCTCTCTCCAACAGTGACCTGTCACTATTCTTTTGGTGGGGGCAGATGGGAAGAGACTCTGAAGATGATCTCGATAGGAGTAGAAGTGTCCTGGAAAAACGGGGGCATTCTGTTTGTTCTTGTGAGAGACAGCTGCCATTTAGGATGCCGTGATCTTGTGCAATTTCGTGCCACGATTTCAGAGCTGCAATCTCACACGGCACCCCAAAATGCGTGCCTTTGGGTGCGGTGCCCGAAAAAGCGCTTTTTTTTCAGTGGAACAGCTCTGACCATAAAAATGTATTTCCTGATGTTTGTTCAGAATCTCCTTTCTTGTAACTTGAATCCATTGGTTCAAGTCCTACCCACCAGAGCAGGAAGAAACCTTATATGGAAGAGGCCATTGGTCCATCTAGATCTTTATTATTAAACAGAGTGCCAGTAGCTCTCCAGGCTTTGAGACAATGACTCCTTTCCCAGCGGTACTTGGAGAAGGCAGGGAATGAACCTGGGACACTATGCAAATCATGAGCTCTATCACTTAGCTACTGCCCTTCCCATTGCCACTTCCACAGTGTCTAATAAGCTGTGGTGTAGTGGTTAAGAGCGGTAGACTCCTAATCTGGTGAACCGGGTTCGATTCCCCTCTCCTCCACATGCAGCTGCTGGGTGACCTTGGGCCAGTCACACTTCTCTGAAGTCTCTCAGCCCCACTCACCTCACAGAGTGTTTGTTGTGGGGGAGGAAGGGAAAGGAGATTGTTAGCCGCTTTGAGACTCCTCCGGGTTGTGATAAAGCGGGATATCAAATCCAAACTCTTCTTAATTTGATTTATATTACAAAAGCCACACATTCTAGTTTCAAAATTCGTTTGTTTTTAAAAAAAACAAAACATTGCACTTTTTTACTTTAGAATTGCTTTGCGGTGCTAAGCTTAGCCTCCTCTATATTATTCATTTTCTAGTATAAGTTGTGGAACATCTGGCTGGGTGCCGATGGCTCTGTTCAGTCGCCACAGAAAACCTGACCTCAAACTTTGACTATTTTCTAATGCAATCCTTGCATGTTTCCTTCCATTCTGCAATCTGTTCTGGCACGGCACGTGGGGCCTAATAAATAACAGGAGCCGTGCTGCATATCAAGCCAGCTAATATTTATTTCTTGATATTTGTTGAAATAGCGATCACTCCAAGGAAACACTGACTTATTGCGGCAATCTGAAGCGTAAGATAAACTGTAGCAATTTTGACAGTGTAGTTATGAACATCTACGACTGGGTATAATTCTTTCTGCTGTGATATTTGGAGTGGGGGGATGTTACTTTCAAAGCGGGACTTTGCATCCTCTCACTTGGCCATCCCATAATTGACCACTCTGGCAAAGGAGGACCATGCTTCTAAGCAAATACGCATACATGCATATCATGGCCTAGCATATCAACTAATGCAGAACTCAGCAGCCAGGTTGCTCACATAGTACACCGATCCTGGTCCGACTACACTGGCTACCAATTAGTTTCTGGGCCCAATTCAAAGTGCTGGTTTGACCAGGGATGAACGAAGGCATTGTGACACCCAGGATGGGGCATCGCTATGTAGGGTGCATGTGTGGCGTCGCTACGTACAGCGCATGTACCATATGTAGCGCTGCCGCACATGTGCTGTACATAGTGGTTAGAGGTACCACTGTAATTGCACCCACTTCCTTAATGTTGGGCAGTGACACTGAAGGAGCGTCTCCACCCCCATCGTTCTGCCCGGACACTGAGGTCCAGCGCCGAGGGCCTTCTGGCGGTTCCCTCACTGCGAGAAGTGAGGTTGCAGGCAACCAGGCAGAGGGCCTTCTCGGTAGTGGCACCCGCCCTGTGGAACATCCTCCCACCAGATGTCAAAGAGAAAAACAACTACCAGACTTTTAGAAGACATCTGAAGGCAGCCCTGTTTAGGGAAGCTTTTAATGTTTGACGGACTATTGTATTTTAATATTTTGTTGGAAACCGCCCAGAGTGGATGAGGAAACCCAGAGCCAGATGGGTGGGGTATAAATAAAATAATAATAATAATAATAATAATAATAATAATAATAATAATAATAATAATAATTCAAAGTGGAGTGGGAAACTCCTAGCCGGTAGGCCAAACTTAGATGAAAATGACTTTTCAGGCACTGCTGATAGCTGGTTGATAGGGAGAGATAAGGATCTGGCCCTCCTTTCCGATGCAAATCTGAACCGCCTGGGGAATTTTCACCACCAATCTTTGCATGTTCCTTTTGTTTTAACCACAGCGGGCGTCTGCCCCATGCACCAAAATGCCACACAGCCTCTAGCAAACACGCCAGGATGCAATGGGAAAGCATATATTTGATGCAGCGATATAAATGGAGGGAAGCATGCGATGGAGATGAGGGCTGTTATCATTGTGACTAAAAGCAAGGTGAGTTGTTCCCTGAAACTTCACAACTGAACCATCTGTACCTGTTTTCCGCTTTGATGCCTGCCTTAAATGGCAGCATTTAACGGAGTGGCTGTCAGCGCCTGCTTTAGCTGCTGAGGCAGCGCACCCTGGGAAGGCAGGAGTGGCGCTGGGACATTGAATCCCACACGCTACAATTAATACAGACACCGCAGATGCTCATGAAAGCATTTTGGTCTCGAGCCGTCCAATTTTAATCCTATTCTGAGTGAGAGTTTTTCTTTCAAAAACCTTGTTTGTCTGACAAAGGGGAGCATGTATTAAAAATTGCAATATGCCTAATTTTTCCTCTCTCTCTCACGCACAAGCTTGCGAACTTTCAGTGCACAGCAGACTTCTGGAAGCCTACACTCAATGCTCAACTCTTAAAAAAGAAAAGAGATATGTTGGGGAATGTTCGTCTTCCAAAGGAATATAACCCCCTTCGTGTTTTATTCCAACTCAACACCTGCTCACTTGCACACCCTCTATTCCACCTTCGCTGTGTAGCTCAGTTGGTAGAGCATGAGACTCTTAATCTCAGGGTTGTGGGTTTGAGCCCCATGTTGGGCAAAAGATTCCTGCATTGCAGGGGGTTGGACTAGATGACTCTTGTAGTCCCTTCCAACCCTACGATTCCATATTTCTCTTGCAGTGTAAAAAAGGTCGAGGAAGTAACCATTTTGGAAAAGAATTGTAACTCGCCAGAGTGGTGCATGTTCTAGTTATCTCCCGCTTGGACTACTGCAATGCGCTCTACGTGGGCTACCTTCGAAGGTGACCCGGAAACTACAACTAATCCAGAATGCGGCAGCTAGACTGGTGACTGGGAGCGGCTGCCAAGACCACATAACACCAGTCTTGAAAGACCTACATTGGTTCCCAGTACGTCTCCAAGCACAATTCAAAGTGTTGCTTTAAAGCCCTAAACGGCCTTGGTCCAGTATACCTGAAGGAGCATCTCTACCCCCATTGTTCAGCCCAGACACTGAGGTCCAGTGCCGAGGGCCTTCTGGAGGTTCCCTCATTGCAAGAAGTGAGGTTACAGGGAACTGGGCAGAGGGCCTTCTCGGTAGTGGCGCCCGCCCTGTGGAACGCCCTCCCATCAGATGTCAAAGAGATAAACAACTACCTGACATTTAGAAGACATCTGAAGGCAGCCCTGTTCAGGGAAGTTTTTAATGTGTGACATTTTAATGTATTTTTAATCTTTGCTGGAAGCCATCCAGAGTGGGGTACAAATAAATTATTATTATTATTATTATTATTATTATTATTATTATTATTATTATTATTATCATTATCATTATCATCATCATCAAGCCTCAGGGGATTCCGATCGTCCCCCCTCATGGCAGCCTGCCAAGGAAGTAGACAAGAAAGCTGTTACCGAGTCTTTATTCAATATTCACTGAGAGAGGCTTAGGAATGCTGCCTCTTAGAGTAAGGGCGCTGCTGCAAGTAATCTCCACCCCTTCCTCTCCTCAATTGTCAGCAGCAGCACCTGCCCTTATGATGGCCGCAAAGGGCCATTTGTCTCTGAGCCCTTTGCTCTCCCACTTTCAATGCTCGCCGGGTTCTGGGAGAAGGGGGGTCTGGAATGCTGTCTAGTGATAACATGTCAGCCAGCTGCTCCGGCTCTGTCTCCCCCTCTTCTTCCCCCATTACCTCCCAACTCTTCTCTTCATCTATCTCTGAGCTGTGACCTCCCTCAAACCACTGTTGTAAATCTATACTGCTTTTCTCTTCTCTGGAATGTCCCAAGACTGGGAAGAATGTGGAATCACTGCAGACAAGTAGGGCGCTTGAAGCACGAATCTTGGCAGAAGGTGGCTTTCTGTGTTCCATAGCAACTATTAACATACACAGACCGAGAGAAAAAGATTCCAGCCTTTTCTGTGAGTCACTCTCACTTCCTTGCAACTTGCTGGTGGTCCTAGTGGGTACAGAGTGAGGGCTTAAATGGGCTCTTTGTGAGGCAGTAACTGTTGACATTTCCATTCCACCTTAAGGAACAGGCATGAGATTGTTGCGTGCCATGTCTATTTACATTCCAGCAGAGTATGCTGGGAACTTCCGTTTGTGTATAGCTTTTGCTTTTGCTGTTCCCTCTGAGACGACATGAGAGAGAGAGACGACATGTTTCTTTGTTCTGATTTATGTTTAATAAATCTGTAGCTGTAGCATGACTCCACACGCCTCACGCCTACTTCTGTGTGCACAGTATACTCTGCTAATTGCGTGGCCTGGCTTTTGAAGTTCGGGTTGCTGATTTACGTCGGAGCACGGGCTGATGAATGGAGACGTCTGAGCTGGGCTTGCCCAGCTGGCCTCCCAACCCTCTGCATGTCGACAGTAACAGCAGGGCTGACATCAGAAGGTCCCATCACTGGGCATCATCTGCCAATGCCCACATCCAAACAGGGGCCTACTTCTCTCTTTTTCTTTTGTTTAAAATAAAATTTAGGATTAATGACATCAGCAGACTTGCAAAGTTAACATCAACTTTTTCTAAGCCTTGGGGAGAATCAGCAGCATGATATCTAAATAAAGAAGATCTAGAATATCAAAATAAGCTTCTCCAAAAAGAAAAGTGGAGAGAAGATGGACTAGATTCTTCTGCCAAGGAATTCTATGAAGAGAGGTCAGTTATCATAAAACTTACCTCTAATAATGTTGCCTCTAAATACTCTGCAATGTTGTGCTACCGTATTTTTCACTCCGTAAGACACACTTTTTTCCCTCTTAAAAACTAAGGGGAAATGTCTGTGTGTCTTATGGAGCGGTGGTCCCTGGAGCTAAAATGCCAGAGTGTGGCACACTCCTAAGCTGCTCTTTGGGGCTGGGGGGGGGAACCTGGGCTTCCCCCTCCAGCCGTGGGAGCAGTGGGCAGGCTGCGTGCAGATGCCCAGCGCTCCTGAGCAGCTCTGGGCATCTGCCCACGAAGCTTCCGCAGGGCAGCGGGATGAAGGCTCCCTGCTGCCCTGCAGAGGCTTCACGGGCTACCCCAGAAGAGGGAGCTCTAGCTGTCCTAGCTTCCGCCTTAGCAGCGTAGCCCCACGTAGAGCGCATTGCAGTAGTCCAAGCGGGAGATAACTAGAGCATGCACCACTCTGGCGAGACAGTTCGCGGGCAGGCAGGGTCTTAGCCTGCATACCAGGTGGAGCTGGTAGACAGCCGCCCTGGACACAGATTTGACCTGTGCCTCCATGGACAGCTGTGAGTCCAAAATGACTCCCAGGCTGCGCACCTGGTCCTTCAGGGGCACAGCTACCCCATTCAGGACCAGGGAATCCCCCACACCCGCCCCACCCCCTTTCCCCCCAAAACAGTACTTCTGTCTTGTCAGGATCCAACCTCAATCTGTTAGCCGCCATCCATCCATCCATTGTGTAGAAACACAACACGTTGGCTAATAGTTAGTAGAAAATATATAATAGAATAATAATATCATTCAAATTATAAGAGTAAGCCACTTAAAGTTCTTATATACAATATAACAGAGTAGTAGTGAGGACCATCAAGCCATGTGTTCAAAACAGATGTCTAAGGACAGTCTCACAATAGTCTTTCAAAAGTATCAACAGAAGACATCTCAAAAGTTTCAAAAGTAAAGTTTCTCAATCGTTTTTCAAAAGTTTCAACGGAAGACGCCTCAAAAGGACAGTTTCTCCGGAATGATGCTACTGTTTCGTATAGCCGATATTTTTCAACAGATTATATAAGTAAGATTCATGCTAAGGATCAGTGCTCACTAGATATGAAGACTATTACGCGTTGTGTTTGTATTGTTGTGGTTAGTTCTTATTGCAACACAGGGGTTTGTTTTTTTGTTTATTTAGCTACAAGCATGTTTGGGGAGGCAGAAACATGAAGAACTAGTTTCAAAGAGAAGTTCTTGTCTTCAACAAGTACTGATTTCAAAAAGCATATCCACACATGTGAAATGGGTGCAAGTTCCTCAAATACAGCGTGTCCCTTCCACACAGATGCCTATCTGAACCACAATGTTTATCTGTTTAGAGATCAAGCAGAGCTTCGCAAGCCCCGGTGGGATGTTATCTCTATCTTCAGGAAGCACACACAATCACGATGGGCCAGAACTTCTCATTGCTTTGCATGTGACATTTCAGCTGCTGCTCTCTGTACCTTCTCCAGCTGTATAATACATTTTCCTTTTTATAAAAACCATATCCCTAGTTAAGAGAACTCAAAACCTACAGTGCTGGAAGGCTATGGGGTTTTGTGCTAGAAATGAATGCGCTATACATTTGCATGCTCAAAATAGAAACCTGGGCAGAAACACAATCCGCGTTTGTGAAGTGCTGTGCTGTAATCCCATCAAAAAGATGAGAAGGGGGGTTGCATCCTATTCCAGGGATGCTTTTGTCTCCCAAATCCCCTTCGTTTTCTCCCATCCTATTTAGAGTTTGTCATAGAACAAAGCAAAATTTCAAACGTGGAGAGGCCGGCCAAGGAGTTTTGAAGGAAGCAAGAAGCAGCATTTGAGTACAGCCAGAATGTTTTCTGAGGAGGACGGGAGGGTGTTTATACACGTCCCACAGAAAACATTCATGCAGGTTGTGGTAGCCGAATAGACAATACATGGAGGATCTGGGTTTCCTTATGATCAATTCTGTGTCCAGGGCAGCTGGCACGCAGGCTGAGACCCTACCTGCCCACAGACTGCCTCTCCAGAGTGGTGCATGCTCTGGTTATCTCCCGCTTGGACTACTGCAATGCGCTCTACGTGGGGCTCCCTTTGAAGGTGACCCAGAAACTACAACTAATACAGAATGCGGCAGCCAGATTGGTGACTGGGAGTGGCCGCCAAGACCATATAACACCAGTCTTGAAAGACCTACATTGGCTCCCAGCATGTTTCCAAACAAAATTCAAAGTGTTGGTGTTGACCTTTAAAGCCCTAAACGGCTTCAGTCCAGTATATCTGAAGGAGTGTCTCCACCCCCATCGTTCTGCCTGGACACTGAGGTCCAGTGCCGAGGGCCTTCTGGAGGTTCCCTTGCTACGAGAAGCCAAGTTACAGGGAAGCCAAGTTTCAGTAGTGGCACCCGCCCTGTGGAATGCCCTCCCACCAGATGTCAAAGAGAAAAATAACTACCAAACTTTTAGAAGACATCTGAAGGCAGCCCTGTTTAGGGAAGCTTTTAATGTTTAATAGGCTATTGTATTTTAATATTCTGTTGGAAGCTGCCCAGATGGGTGGGGTATAAATTATTATTATTATTATTATTATTATTATTATTATTATTAAATTGTCACTTTAAAACAACTATGAGGAGGAGTCCATATCTGGTCAGTGCAGTGGCACAGGGTGAGAAAAACTGCTGTCCTGGTCTAATTAATCAACCTCTTCTCTCTCTCCATCTTCCTTCTTTCTACACTACCCCTCCTGCTGGACTCTGGCTCTTCATCCTAACTGGCCAGACAGCAGTGGCAGAAGCAGCAGTTCCCCAGGTTGGTTGGGGAGGAGGAAGGTGACCAATAGCATCACCAGCCAGCCTAGAGAACTGGATCCCAGAGGCAGGAGTCCTAAAGATGGCAGGGTGAGGAGCCAGCAGAGCTGAGGGGCTGCTGCAGCTTGTTCTGGCTGTCTCTCCATAGCTTGCCTAGGCTGCGCATCCACCACTTCTCATGTTGCAGTTCACAGTGCCACCTATCTGTGGGAAAGCAAACTGCAGCCCGACGACATTCTTACAATTTTATTTCTATAGGAAGCTATAACCCAGTAAGGCTAATAGCAGTTTTGAGGGTGGTTTAGATCCACATTTGAATTACAGAGGGAAGCGTAGAGCATCCTAAGAAGCTTTTATCTCCATGGGAGGGGGAGAAGCAGCTGGGGCTAATTGTCAATAGGGGGAAAGAAAGGAGGAAGGATTAATAAGCTCTTCTCCCCTCCTACCACTCTATGGGTCTTTCACTTCTGATTGCAGCCTCTGTGGGTGCATTTTATAAATAGCTAACACAAAAACTCCAGGGGGGTAAAGCCATATGGGACTCAGCATCACACGTGCTTTGGCCCTTAGTAATATTAGTCAAAGAGTTTTGGATTTGCATAGAGAAGTGATTATTCATAAAGCTTCCTGTGCATATGTGATAAGGAATAATATTTGTTTCTGGTGAAGGCACCATTTGTGCATCATTTTCAGGTTTTATGTGCGGGAAACTTCGGTTGCCTATGAGTATGCTGATACAATATCTTCTCAAAGAGAGCCAGTGTGGTGTAGTGGTTAAGAGCGGTAGTCTTGTAATCTGGGGAACCAGGTTCGCGTCTCCGCTCCTCCACATGCAGCTGCTGGGTGACCTTGGGCTAGTCATACTTCTCTGAAGTCTCTCAGCCCCACTCACCTCGCAGAGTGTTTGTTGTGGGGGAGGAAGGGAAAGGAGAATGTTAGCCGCTTTGAGACTCCTTAAAGGGAGTGAAAGGCAGGATATCAAATCCAAACTCCTCCTCCTCTTCTTCTTCTTCTTCTTCTTCTAAGCCAGGTCTTATTTCAGCAAGAGTCTAACCCATGAGTAGGCAAACTAAGGCCCAGGGGCTGGATCATGCCCAATTGCCTTCTAAATCCGGCCCGCGGACCGTCTGGGAATCAGTGTGTTTTTACATGAGTAGAATGTGTGCTTTTATTTAAAATGCATCTCTGGGTTATTTGTGGGGCATAGGAATTTGTTCATATTTTCCCCCCGAAATATAGTCCAGCCCCCACAAGGTCTGAGGGACGGTGGACTGGCCCCCTGCTGAAAAAGTTTGCTGACCCCTGGAGACTCTAACCCCATCTTCTGTGAGCCAGTACTAATGTAGCTACTTATGCAAAAAGAAAAGGAAGTTCACCCAAAAAAGGGGACACCGATTTGCATAAATTTTGCATATACTAATTCACACTGTGGCTATGCTTGTCCTCCAGAGTCAGAGGCAGTAAAGTTGCTGAATCTCATTTGCTGAAAACCAAGGAAAGGAGAGAGCTCTTGTGCTTGGGTCTGGCTTGAAGGTTTTCCACAGGCATCTGGTTGGCCACTGTGAGAGCAGGATGCTGGATCAAATGGGCCAATGTCCTGATCCAGCAGGCTCTTCCTTTGCTCTTACATTGTTGTTTAGTCATTTAGTCGTGTCCGACTCTTCATGACCCCATGGACCAGAGCACGCCAGGCACTCCCGTCTTCCACTGCCTCCCGCAGTTTGGTGAAACTCATGCTGGTAGCTTTGAGAACATTGTCCAACCATCTTGTCCTCTGTCGTCCCCTTCTCCTTGTGCCCTCCGTCTTTCCCAACATCAGGGTCTTTTCCAGGGAGTCTTCTCTTCTCATGAGGTGGCCAAATTATTGGAGCCTTACTTCAGGATCTGTCCTTCCAGTGAGCACTCAGGGCTGATTTCCTTAAGAATGGATAAGTTTGATCTTCTTGCAGTCCATGGGACTCTCAAGAGTCTCCTCCAGCACCATAATTCAATGCATAGATACAATTAGAGTGGTACCTCGGGTTACAGATGCTTCAGGTTACATACGCTTCAGGTTACAGACTCCGCTAACCCAGAAATATTACCTCGGGTAAGAACTTTACCTCAGGATGAGAAGAGAAATCATAAGAGTATATATTTAAAGTAGATGAATAAATGAACAAATTAAGTTAATTTGGATATGCAGAAAATATTAAAAAATAAATTTAAGGAACCATAGAAAGAGAGGGAAGGAAGTCAAGTTTTGAAATGTTAAAATGACTGTAAAATTATTGAAGTGTATAAACCTGAAAATTATAAACAAACAAACTGTTATGTATTAAGCTTGGATCCCAGAACAATAGGCAAGTAGGATCATAGAATGCAACAACTGATTGGCTTGCAGGAAAAGACCAATCAGGCTCCAGGAGGAAGTTAATCAGCCTGTTAGGCTGGTAGGATCATAGAATGCAACAACTGATTGGCCTGCAGGAAAAGACCAATCAGGATCCAGGAGGGAAGCAGAATCAGCCAATCATTGTGTAAATAATGTATATAAAAGCCTGAGGTTTGGGGGGCAATTAAACCACTGTTTTAGAAGCTGCAATAAAGAGCATGAAGTCACTACAGGACTCGGAGTATATTTCACAAACATACATACATTTGGTTTCTACACTGGATGCACCTGACTTCTGAACTGAATCAAGTCAATTCAGGGGGATCCTGTTTTGGGCCCAGTTGGGTCAAGAGAGCAATTTGACTTAGGTGAGAAAGAAAAACAACAACAGAAGTTAATATTGCCTTATTTTAAAAATATGCATGGCTTTCCATTGTATTTTTTCCATCTCCACTATTTTCTAAGTTGGAGACAAAGCAAGCCTTTTCTTTCCCTCAGCGCTTGCATCTTTTGTGACGGTATTTTTATACCTCCGAAACAGGCAATTACATTTATGCAACTTTGCAGACGTTGAATGTCATGTTCCCTTTTTAAATATTTGCAAATTTTCAATGGGGGTGGGGGGGTAGGGAACCGCATCTTAAAAGAAATAACAAGATCCAGCTGGTTAAGAAATGGATGTGGCAGGATCCTGAAGTATGCCTTATTCAGAATAGCTCCTCTGCTGCTTGATGACTCTGAGTAAAGCAGGAAAGGTGGAGAGACATTCTTGTACTTCAGACGAAAGCCACGGCTGATGGTCTTGTACTTATGCAAGTCACACCACACGCCAGCATCAGCAGCGATAAAGAGCAGCTATAGGGAACTGCAGATTCACTCTTGTTCTGCTTAGGAAATTTCAGTAGCCAGAGTGCTTTCAAAAGACTAACCCACCACACATTAAATAAAGCTGATTTGACTTCTCAAAAGGGGATGCCAGGGCTTTTGTACTGAGCTTACTCAGTTGTTGTTTTTTACAGGGCCTCATTCTTACTATTATCACCACCCTGGCAAAGTCCCCACTGTGATTTTGCTGTCACTACTTCAGTGTTTCCGAGATGAGCTCTCGAGAACGGGGTTGGGGGAGGGGGGAGGGACTTGTCAATGAGAGGAGAAAATTGTTCTGAAATCTATTTGCCTTGAGATGTTTCCCCCTTTCTTTCTCTTCTTCTCTTCAGTTATGTTTATCTTTAGTGCCTTCTGCATTTTCCGCTTTCTTTTCATAACATTGTTTGTGCCACAGCTCTTAGATGGATTCAGTCTCCTTCCCAGTCTCTGGAAGGATCTGCGAGAATTCGACTCTATCTCCGTCAGCAGACAAAAATAAATAGAATTGTAAAATTTTTAGTAGGGCCCTCAAATCCTAGCTCTAAGGCAGGATATCCTATTCATAAAACATTCCTCCTTTGTATTCCTCTCTTTAAAAAGGGGGGGGAGAGACTCTCTGAGGAAGCTGTAATGAGGGAACTGGGTGAGATGGAGATGGAGAAATATGATTGTATTATACAGAATAGTGTATTCAGTTTATCTGTAAAGTGTCTTATCACAGATGCCAACATGCATATGATTACAATATTGCGGCTTTGCATTTTCCATTGAATTTCTCTGTGACCAACCTTCCTGAAGGCTTTTCTGAAGATTGACCAGATTAGGCTAAGTGACCATTCTCCTTCCTTCTGTGTCAAATTAAATGTGGATTGGCCATTGTTAACTGGGAGAGTCTAGGAAGTTGATGCGATAGACCTCATATAGATATGACAATGATGTCAGGATTGTCCTACTCATGTGTAGGACCCTAGCAGAGACACATGCCCGACGGGCATGTTCTCTCCCTCCTGGTCGGTCGTTCGGGAGCTTCAAAAGCTTTCTCCAGCCCGAACATCATAGTGACTGATACCAAAAGGTACTAGCATGCTTAGGAACCTGCAGAGTATTGGCAGTTTGTGGTTCGAGGGCCCGACCCCCGCGAAGTGAAATGAAGACACAAGGACACGTGATATAAGGTTAATGGGCTAGAAAAGGCCACAACTTTATTGATTACAGCAATGAAAAGGTATTGGCTTAGGCATTGGATCGAAACAAGTGGGTTTATTCACCAGGGGTTCATCACCTGTTGATGCTAATCCAACTATAGGCTCACCCCTGCTGTCACCGAGGGTCGTGCCATGGCCTCCCGCCAAGCAGGCATCAGACAGAATACACGACCGCCAGATTCCTTTAATGGAATACCCCTAAAATTGAAGGCATAGGCGATGGCCACACCTAGCACTTCGACACACCACAACACATTATTCCAATGCCTAACCTACCCACCAATACCACAAAAGTTGTGACGATTGCTACGAGGTAGGCGAAAAAACCAAAAAGCCTATTGCCAAATGGAAAAACTCCTACCAGGCCCCCCGGGCAACCAGGGCGACCAACCTAAGGTCCATAGCAAGGCCAATGACCTAAGCCCTAACTAAAAGGGAGTGGAGGGTGGGTGACTCATGACGGGACGACGAGGTGGAATGAGGCCAGGGAAAGGCTGGCGCTGCAGCAAAAGGCTGCTGAACACGCCCCCGCCGCAGCACCTGGTTGGGTGGCCACGGGGGGGGGGGGCATGAGCGCCAGCCAGGTGAGCTGGAGGCAGGGGGCAACGCCCCCTGCTGGGCGGTGCTCGGGCTCCCGCCCACAACCACTCCCCTCTCTTTCAGGGAGGAGAGTCTTTGCGTAACAGATCTCAGTAGCTCAGCATTTTGGCTAATCTACTTTTATTTACATAAAATATACTTGGAGCATTCTGCCTCAGCTACTTCCTCTTTTTTATCAGACAGCAAAGAAAAAGAGCAAAGGGCAATAGTCCCACATCACGGAACACAGTAATACCAAACATCCTGTCTCCGTCACTTCCCACACTGTGGAATGAAAACATACACTGTCATGTGATAGACAACAATCTCATGACTGCAAGCACAGAGCAAGAATCCTAACAAATGATGTGTAGGGTGTATGTTCAGATCCTCAATAGGCTGCTTCTCACAATCACTTAAAGGGAATAATACGAACTTCAGTTTCCAGTCTGGTGGTCTGATTAAATATTGGGATGGTAGGGCAGTGCAGGAATCCCTACAAAACCCTATATGCATTGTCCTTTGTGATGGGATATAGGAAAGCAGGAATATGGAAGCTGCCATTAGCCTGTCCATCACAGCATTGTGTATTCTGATTGTGTTACATTTGTCCAAGGGAACCCCCTGGGAATCCCCCCCCCGGGAATCCTTCAATGCACTGCATAGGTGCCAACTCCCTGGGGCCCTGGATGCCTGAGCATCCACAAAATTCCTCGTGCACCCACATTTTGTGTGTGCCAGGGCTACGCAAGCTGCATGGCACCCAAGGCCAAGGGAACCCACGGTTGCTGGGCCAAGCTGGCACTCCTGATACACTGTATAAGCTAATACAGTGGTACCTCGGGTTAAGAACTTATCGTATTTTTCGCCCTATAGGACGCACTTTTTCCCCTCCAAAAATGAAGGGGAAATCTGGGTGCATCCTATGGGGCGAATGCAGGCTTTCGCTGAAGCTTGGAGAGCGAGAAGGGTCGGTGCGCACCGACCCCTCTCGCTCTCCAGGCTTCAGGAAGCTATCAGCAAGCCTGGGGAGCCCGCGGGAGTTCCCTCAGGGCTCCCTAGGCTGTGGATAGCAGCCTGCTTCCCGGAGCGTGGGGCGCGCTGAAAGCAGAGCGCCCCGCGCTTCGGGCAGACATCGGGCAGCCCCACAAGCTCGGGGGACAGCGGGGAGACGGAGCGGCGCCATCCTGCTGTTCCCTGACCTGGTTTGGATTCCCCGACCTGGTTTTGGGGGGGGGGATAAAGGGAGGGGATTTCCTTTATTTCCCCCCAAAAAAACTAGGTGCGTCCTATGGGCCGGTGCATCCTATGGGATGAAAAAATACGGTAATTTGTTCTGGAGGTCCGTTCTTAACCTGAAACTGTGAGGTACCACTTTAGTTAATGGGACCTCCTGCTGCCGCCGTGCAATTTCTGTTCTCATGCTGATGCAAAGTTCTTAACCCGAGGTACTATTTCTGGGTTAGCGGAGTCTGTAACCTGAAGCGTCTGTAACCTGAGGTGCCACTGTAATGAAAAGTTGTGCATGGAGTCAACCACACTGTTCTAAATATATGCCTAATCAAACTCTTATATGCAAGAAACACACTTGTGCAGCTCCACGCAAAACATTGTTACATGAAAGAGAGCACACAGATTACAATGGTACCTTGGTACTCGGACGGCTTGGCTCCCAAACGCCGCAAACCCGGAAGTGTTCCAGTTTGTGAATGTTTTCAGAAGCCGAACATCCGAGTGCAAGAAGCTCCTGCAGCCAATCGGAAGCCGTGCCTTGGTTTTCGAACAGTTTCGGGAGTTGAACGGACTCCCGGAACGGATTAAGTTCCAGAACCAAGGTACAACTCTATATGCTCAGTAAGCAAGGTGGATTAATTATATAGGAGACACCCAGGTTAGCATTTACAACTGATATGTTCCGATGCATACTTAATATGAGATTAAGAAGCTGTCAGACAGTTCCAACCCCTAGACTGGGGCCACATTCATGCCTCCATTTAAAAGATTTTGATAACACTGTAAAGTCATGGTTTCCCCCCAAAGAATTGTGGGAGCTGTAGTTTGTGAAAGATACTGAGAGTTGTTAGGAGGGCTCTATTCCCTCCTCAGAGCCAGTGGCGTAGCGTGGGGGGTGCAGGGGGGGCCGGCCGCACCGGGCGCAACATCTGGGGTTAGGGCAAATCCACAGGTTAGGGGGCGCAAATCCACGGGTTAGGGGGTGCAAATCCACGGGTTAGGGAGCGCAAATTACTTGCCTTGCCCCGGGTGCTGACAACCCACGCTACGCCACTGCTCAGAGCTACAGCTTGCAGAGGTCTCTGTGAAGAGCGATTGATTTGTTAAACCACTCTGCAAATTGTAGCTCAGAGAGAGGAATAGGGGTCACCTAACAACTCTCAGCACCCTTAACAAACTAGAATTCTCCCAGAATTCTTTTGGGGGAAGCCATGACTGCTTAAAGTGATATCATAGTGTTTTAAAATGGATGGTGTGAATGTGGCCTTAAACGAGTTTAAAACTGGGTTAAATGTCTAGTGTGGGCAAATTTCTTTCCCAACATTTCCCATTAGGGACAGGATCAGAAACGTTTTTGAAGGAGCGCCATAGAACTTATTAGGAAACAATCTGTGATGTGCGGTTAAGAGAGGCACAGGAAGCCATTGGTATCACTGTTTTGGAACCCAAATTATTTTTGTTTCTCAAGTCACACTCCTTGTGTTCACGATAGACTGCTGAAAAATTCAATTCAGTGCAAACTGAATGAGTCACTGTGGTTCTGTCATTCATTCCATTTCTTTTGAAATGTTTCTGAACATGCCATTCTCCTTCACCACGCAGTCCCAGTGCATGCTTTCCCATTGTGACATCACAGTCACAACATGCTCAGCGTTTCATAATCTGCCTGCCACACACCTGTTCTTGGCAAAAGAAAAGATAGAAGACAGCAGTGTGCAGGTTTGGGGTTGCAAGAATTTTCCTCCCCAAGAGGAAACACCATGCATATGGGAAACTATCACAGTTAGGACCAGTGGTGTTGCCTGGGGAGGGCCAGAGGGGTGATTGCTCCAGCCACATTTTAATTTGGGGTGGGGGGGTGCATTTTACTCCTCGCTGCCCTGCCAGCCCTGCACTGCTGTACCCTTGGATCCCGGAATGTCCCTATTTTCCCCAAGTGGCATCATTGCTGGCAAGCTCAGGGAGAAGATTAGCCGGTGCTTTTCCTGAGTGATGACAATGGGGATGGTTGCCTTTCCGTGGACACCTCTGCTCCCTTCAGCAGCTTGTAGCGGCTGCTGGAGAGCAGGAGAGGAGGAGGAGAGACTGCCACTGCCATCCCAGCTCCATATGACACACCTGCTCTGTGGGGCAGGTAGAGGGCAGGGCTGCCCTATGTGGGAAGAAAGAGGGAGCAGAACAGAGCGCAAGGAGTCTTGATTTTTTAAAAAAATGAGTGCTTTGTGCATTCATGTCTAATCTTGCCCCTTTCTAAGTTTATTTATTGGTGTGTGGTTTTTTCCTTTTTGCAAATCTAGCAAAGAATAAAATTAAATCAGGATTAAGGGGTTTTCTTAGGACGATGGAGGGCATGTGTGTTGTGTTCTGGTGGTGTAGTGCTCGTGGCACTCCCCCTTCTTCAGACAGGAAATGCTCTGTGGTGGGGGCACACATTGTCAGGAGTGCGTGCAGGAGTCAGGCCCTGTGACTGGTAGGGCCTCGCAGGACTGGGGCCTTCCTGAGTTTGGCCTGGAAGGGCAAGGCGGGGCCGCACAGGTGAGGCTTGACAGAAGACTCTTAGCACCTGGTGGCAAGGGCCAGGAGAGGTATATAAGACCAGCATTTCCCTCATGCTACCCACCTAGCTGTGCTTCAGCTTCCAGACTCCTGGTTTCCTGATTCATGGACTCTTGGCTTCCTGACCCCTGGACTGCTGACCCTGGACTGCTGATTCCTGCGTCCTGTCCTCTACCCCGGTACTGACATACCAAGCCAGAACTCTGACTGCCTGTAACCCGGACCATGATACACATACAAAAATGGAGGGCCAATTGGAGGGGGAGTGAGAAATGTCCCTATTTTCATCTAAGGAATGTTGGAGCGTATTTGACCAATGGGAGTAGTATGACAGAAGGAGGGGAGGTCAACCATAGAAGGAGACAGAGCCAATGATAGGCTTTGTTAGGGGTGCTGGGAGTTCTTAAAAGGTAAAGGGGACCCCTGGCCATTAGGTCCAGTCATGGCTGACTCTGGGGTTGCGGCACTCATCTCGCTTTATTGGCCGAGGGAGCTGGCGTACAGCTTCTGGGTCATGTGGCCAGCATGACTAAGCCACTTCTAGCGAACCAGAGTAGTGCATGGAAATGCCGTTTACCTTCCCGCCAGAGCGGTACCTATTTATCTACTTGCACTTTGACGTGCTTTCGAACTGCTAGGTTGGCAGGAGCAGGGACTGAACAATGGGAGCTCACCCCGTCGTGGGGATTCGAACCACCGACCTTCTGATCTGCAAGTCCTAGGCTCTGTGGTTTAACCCACAGCGCCACCTGCATCCCTCTACTGGGAGTTCTTAGGAGGCCCCTATTCCTGTCCCCAAGCTAGAATTGCCAGTTTCCTGTGAAGAGGGGTTGATTGTTAAACCAATCTGGAAACTGTAGCTCGAGGAGGGGAATAGGATTATTTTGATTTGATTTGTTGTATCTCTACACCGCTTTCCATTCAAACAAATCCCAAAGCGGCTTCTGTACAATAAATGTCAGAAACGTAACAGAACATCGTGAGTACAGCACAAATCATATAATTAACAAATCGTCAGCACAATCTATAAAACACTATTACCAAGCAAGCAAAAAATACACATCACAATTACAGCACAATTCATGCTGGACGGTTAACAAATCAATAAGGCATTTCTAACCTATAAAACAATATTAACAAAATAGAAACTAAAAAGTAAGCTGAATGCTATTAAGTTCGTACACACACTCTCCCCTCCCTGCAATGACTCACAATCTTTCCACTTTATTCAGTTCATTAAAATACACATCCGCCATACAGAAGGACCCTGATCTAACAGAAATTCCTACAATAGAGCTATCTGTAACTTATTAGCTATAAAGTTAAACCTGTGAACCGTCTCCAAACAACTCTCAGCACCCTTCACAAACTACAGCTCCCAGAACTCTTTGGGGGAAGGCATGCCTGTATCATAGAGCTGTCAAAGTACAGTGGTACCTCTGGTTGTGAACGGGATCCGTTCCGGAGGCCCGTTCGCAACATGAACAGAACGCAACCCGCGTCTGCGCGTGTGCGGGTCGTGATTTGCTGCTTTTGCGCATGCGCGTGACGTCATTTTGCACGCTTGCGTATGCGCGAGCGGCGAAACCCAGAAGTAACCCTTTCTGGTACTTCCGGGTTGCGGCAGGACGCAACCTGAAAACGCGCAACCTGAAGCAAACGTAACATAACAAGAGGTATGACTGTACAGTATGTTGTGAATGTGGCCAAAGGCAGCTGCCTGAGGTGTCTGCCACACTCTACCGAATGGTAGGGCCGGAAATAGTCCATAGGATTGGAAACTTAGCTATTGTGGTGAAACCATGGAGATGGCATTGCTCTCCAGTGAATGAGGTTTTGTTTTGGCTCAGGAGCTCACTCTGTCTGCAATCTCAGCAAGTCAGTCTATCCGTGGGAAATGGCCCATAAATACCACTACAGGAGGCACATTTGAACATTATTGTTCCAGACCCGCTCATTTGAAATCCCTTCCATCTCTGTGAGGTTTTCAGGCATGTCAGGGGAGAGGAGGGAGGGAAGTACGAAGGGGCGCCAGACGCAAATGAAGATCAATGTTTGAGAATAACTGGACCTGAACTGAAAAGGTCACGAGACATTTTATCAACTTCCTAGCCAAATCCTAAGAACCCCAAAGCATGGCCACTCTATCGTCATTGCCTCCAAATGAGAAATAAAACATCTGAAATCAAAACTCAGCGGTGCAGAGGATGCGGAATGAGAATCGCCCCGTTTTTCATTTCGGTTCATCTCCATTAACTTGCCACTCGTTAATAAGAGCAGAAGAACAATCAATCTAAATAGAGGCCCAGCAATCAGCTCCTCTAATGTACGAGCAAAGGCGATTAAATCATCCTTTTCACAGCTCGGAGAGGAATGCTACTCACGGAGGAGAGAGCGAAGGGAACTTTATTAGAAGCGTGTCAGGGTGTAATTTTTATTTTACAGTTTCTCCATCTGATGAAGCTCCAGCCACTGTTGGATCCAATTTTGCCTTTGAAGCTTGGCAAATTGGCTCCGAGAAATATCTTGTCATCATAGTTGTCATAATCAAGACTGCAAGATGCGTATTTCAGAGAATTTGCAGCTTCTGCAGAGTTTTTGTGGGAATTAGAGGCACAATCTTGGGGTGGGGTTTTTTTGTGTGTGTGTGTGTTTTAATAAAAGGGAATCACTCACATTACAGGGCAAGGAGCTCATTTCTCAGAGCAAAGCCATGATATTGTCAGAGTGAAAGTGCTCTAGCCAGGATTAGGGATGCTTGAAGGATTCAGTTTATGGGAATCCCAAAGCAAAAGGACCTGATCCGCACCTCTGGGACTAATGTGTAAATCAGAATTTCCCATCAGATTCCGTACCTTGGTTTTCGAACAGCTTAGTTCTCAAACGTTTTGGCTCCCGAGCGACGCAAACCCAGAAGTGACTGTTCCGGTTTGCAAACTATTTTTGGAAGCCAAATTTCTGACGGGGCTTCAAGTCCGATCAGCTGTCACCTTCACTAACATTACTTAAGCTTGTTTGTTTGTTGACACTGAGATGAACAAGAACACACATATTTAAAAAACGCTTTGAAAATACTTTTTTTTAAAAAAAAGTTTTCAAAAATAATTCAAATTTGCCATAGCTCGCCATCGCCATCTAGTGTCACATTTGTATATTGTGCTTTACAACACACTGAAAACATTTTATTTGCTGCTGTGTAGCTGCACCAGGGGTTGCGGGTGAAAACAAAGCACTTTGCAAGACATCTCCTCGGCAAAGAAGCCTTGCCTTCATAGAGCAGGGAGTTGGGCTACATGATTTTCAAGGAACCATCCCTCCGTTTTATTCTATATTTCATGAAGCTGAGCTTCTGCTGGGCTAAAACAGAACTTGGACAATGAGCCATGACTCACTTCGCTCAGTTGTCTCACACACATTGCCAACATCTCGGTGTTACAGAAGCTGAAATTGGATGCGGGTTTCTCCCCTATTTGTTTCTCTGCTAATTGTAGTGGTTTGTGACTTCATCTCATCACCCCAGTTTCCAAAATGCTGGCTCCTTGCTTGTGAGTATCTCAGGTTGTACACACCCTAACCCATTTGTAGCACAAAGTTTTTCTCGATCTGGAATTGAAGCTGGGATAGCTCAGTTTGCAGAACACAAGACTCATAATCTCAGGGTCATGAGTTTGAGCCCCACGTTGGACAAAAGATCTTTGCATTGCAGGGGGATATACTCGCTGACCCTTGTGGGCCGTTCCATCTCTACAATTCTACGATTCTATGCTTGCCCTCAACACGCCGTTTTCAATCTAAATTGATTGCGGGTCCTGCCATTGACAAGGGTGAGTGTGAGTGCTTGATATGCATTTGAAAAACCATCCCTTTGCTTAACTTACCCATGCCTTCCTTACATTCTTACCTGTCTGAGTATTGAAGGACCGCATTGAAGGAGCGTCTCCACCCCCATCGTTCTGCCCGGACACTGAGGTCCAGCACCGAGGGCCTTCTGGCGGTTCCCTCACTGTGAGAAGCCAAGTTACAGGGAACCAGGCAGAGGGCCTTCTCGGTAGTGGCGCTTGGCCTGTGGAATGCCCTTCCACCAGTTGTCAAAGAGAAAAATAACTACCAGACTTTTAGAAGACATCTAAAGGCAGCCCTGTTTAGGGAAGCTTTTAATGTTTAATAGGTTATTGTATTTTAGTGTTTTGTTGGAAGCCGCCCAGAGTGGCTGGGGGGACCCAGCCAGATGGGTGGGGTATAAATAATAAATTATTATTATTATTATGACATCAGAGGGGCTGCTGAAAAGGAAATGAAGTAGCTGATCACCTTTGATCAGCAGTAGAAATTCGGCAGGAGCGAAAGCGAGTTAGACAGGCGAGCAGACAAAGACAAAGGATGTGGGTGATCTGGGAGATCCCTTGGCACCCTCTTCTAGAAGGCCCACAGCTGCTGTATAAAAAGGTTGTTTTCTGCATTTAGGAGGCATTTGAACAGGGGGGGGGGGTCTAGCACAACAGCAAGTCAGCAGTCTGAACAAACACACACATATATATTCATGCAGAGGTTTTTCAAATTATAACTACCCCACCCTTCCTCCAACAATTCCTTTTCATCAAGATTCCAATTTGCCTCAGACCCTGTAAGCACAGCTTAGCACTTGGTATTCAGTACCACACACTCAGCCTTAAACAAGGGAAAACTTCTCTTTAAAGAAAGGCAAAAGAAAAAAAAACCTTGCTTGTGCTTTAAATTCCCTGCAGGCAAACAGCAGAGTTCTGGGATCATTTCCAACCTGTTTTAATAGGCTAATCTGCTTACTGTATCACACACCAAGAAATTAGGCTTGTTTGTTCTGATGGCTACATGGAAAGATGGAAGGCTGTACCCAGCAACCAGATCGTTTGGGGGAAGAACTATACAGTGGTACCTCGCAAGACGAATGCCTCGCAAGACGAAAAACTCGCAAGACGAAAGAGTTTTCGTTTTTTGAGTTGCTTCGCAAGACGAATTTCCCTATGGGCTTGCTTTGCAAGACGAAAGGATACAATGTGACGATTTTCAATGCATTCCTATGGGAAACCGTGCTTCGCAAGACGAAAAATTCACAAGACGAAAAAACTCGCAGAACGAATTAATTTCGTCTTGCGAGGCACCACTGTAAATTAGGGCCAGAAGTAGGAGCAGGTTTTGGTCTTTCAAATTTAAGCAGCGCCCAATGAGAGCCCCAAAATCAACACACACCCCTCACCTTCTGTTCTGCTCAATTCACTATAAAGGTAAAGGACCCCTGGACATTGAAGTCCAGTCAAATTCAACTATGGGGTGCAGCGATCATCTCACTTTTCAGGCCGAGGAAGCCGGCGTTCATCCAAAGACAGCTTTCCGGGTCATGTTGCCAGCCTGACTAGACCGCTTCTGGCACAACTGGACACTGTGACAAATGCCAGAGCGCACGGAAATGCTGTTTACCTTCCCACCACAGTGGTACCTATTTATCTACTCGTGATGGTATGCTTTCGAACTGCTAAGTTGACAATTCATGATATCATAATTGTGACACCCGGCAGCGCTTCCCTTGGCTCAGCATCCAGGGCAGGGGAACTGGTTGTGCTGCCCTAAATCCCCTTTTCCCCTATGTGTAGGGAAGTTTATCTTTAGCAGAGGAACTGTTCAGTCATGCAAGTCCCTACCTCCAAAATAAAGTGAGGTAGTCCAGAAATAGGTCTACTGCTTTATCAGTTAGTTCTGAGAACTAGGCCCTAGGCCATGGGTAGGCAAACTAAGGCCTGGGGGCCGGATCTGGCCCAATCGCCTTCTAAATCCGGCCCATGGACGGTCTGGGAATCAGTGTGTTTTTACATGAGTAGAATGTGTGCTTTTAGTCAAAATGCATCCCTGGGTTATTTATTTTGGGGGATATAGGAATTTGTTCATCTCCCCCCCCCAAAAAAAAATGTAGTCAGGGTCCCCACAAGGTCTGAGGGACAGTGGACTGGCCCCCTGCTGAAAAAGTTTGCTGACCCCTGCCCTAGGCAGTGTCTTTTAAATGCAAATGTCCACACATGCTAGAGAGGTAGCAAGTAAAGGTGAGGCTGCTTCACCTGTACCTGTCAGAGAGCATCAAGAGATGTGCCCAAATCCTTCTCTTGTTCAAAAGATAGCAAGGCCCATTTTTGAAGAAGATCCCTGTCAGCAAACCCTTCAATAAGCCTAGAAGATGTGCTCAGGAGAGCAAACTAGGTCTCTCAGCGTTTAGCCGCGTTGAAGCTTCTCTATTAGTGCTATCCCTGAGAGAATAAGAATGCATCACAACAATAGCTCATCCAACAGAGGGATGGAATGAGGGACAAGGGACCTCTCTCACTCGACTCCTGCAGATCTGTACAGGATAGGATTTCAGATGAACCACCAAAATGAACTTTTCTTGCCTCCTATTCTTTCCCAAGTGTTTAGAACGAGCCGAGGGGCTATGCTGCATGTTTGTCTTCATCCATTTCCGAGTTAAAAGTAGTGCTTTCAAGGAGGAAGGGAAGAAATTTTCTTTTGGACTTGTGGAACAGCAACATGTGGAGGGCCATAGGTTCCCTGTTGTTGTTGTTTAGTTGTTTAGTCATATCCGACTTTTCATGACCCCATGGACCAGAGCACGCCAGGCACTCCTGTCTTCCACTGCCTTGAGACTCCTTAGGGTAGTGATAAAGCGGGATATCAAATCCAAACGCTGCTGCTGCTGCTGCTGCTGCTGTTGTTTAGTCGTTTAGTCATGCCTGATTCTTCGTGACTCCATGGACCAGAGCACGCCAGGCACCCCTGTCTTCCACTGCCTCCCGCAGTTTGGTCAAACTCATGCTGGTAGCTTCGAGAACACTGTCCAACCATCTTGTCCTCTGTCGTCCCCTTCTCCTTGTGCCCTCCATCTTTCCCAATATCAGGGTCTTTTCCAGGGAATCTTCTCTTCTCATGAGGTGGCCAAAGTATTGGAGCCTCAGCTTCAGGATCTGTCCTTCCAGTGAGCACTCAGGGCTGATTTCCTTCAGAATGGATACATTTGATCTTCTTGCAGTCCATGGGACTCTCCAGAGTCTCCTCCAGCACCATAATTCAAAAGCATCAATTCTTCGGTGATCAGCCTTCTTTATGGTCCAGCTCTCAATTCCATACATCACTACTGGGAAAACCATGGCTTTAACTATATGGACCTTTGTTGGTAAGGTGATGTCTCTGCTTTTTAAGATGCTGTCTAGGTTTTCCATCGCCTTTCTCCCAAGAAGCAGGCATCTTTTAATTTTGTGGCTGCTGTCACCATCTGCAGTGATCATGGAGCCCAAGAAAGTAAAATCTCTCACTGCCTCCCCATTTCTTCCCCTTCTATTTGCCAGGAGATGATGGGACCAGTGGCCATGATCTTAGTTTTTTTTTGCTGTTGAGCTTCAGACCATATTTTGCACTCTTCTTTTTCACCCTCATTAAAAGGTTCTTTAATTCCTCCTCACTTTCTGCCATCAATGTTGTGTCATCTGCATATCTGAGGTTGTTGATATTTCTTCCGGCGATCTTAATTCCGGCTTGGGATTCATCCAGCCCAGCCTTTCACATGATGAATTCTGCTGCTGCTGCTGCTGCTGCTGTATTAATACAGCCAGACAGTTGCGAAGAGTAGCTCTGCTTTGATTGACAATTCACTTCTTTAGTAAGACACACGAAAAGTATGGAGTGCTGGAGACAGAGCCAAGGAACTGCTAGATGATACCTACTCTAAAAATGGAGAATCAATTATGATATATCTTTTCTTTAGCTCAGAAGCCCTCACTGCAACCTGCAATCTGATGAGCACTTCGGAAAGGATAACCGAGGGAGCCTGCAATCCAATATATACTCGCTTGGGAGTAAATCCCATTGAACTCATTGGTGTTTCTGGGTAGGGATGGGAGATAAATTTGTTTTGCATTTGAATGCAAACCTAGCTAATTTGCACTTCCTGAATTAAAACACTGTGCACCTTTGAAATTCGCACTTCTCCGAATTTTGCAATGCAACTCTCCAACCAGAGATTGTTAAATAATATCTTTGCTAGTGGAAACCACTTAGAAGCATATTTTGGCATTAAATGGTATATAAATTAACAAGTAGCCAGAAGTACATGCAAAAAAATGTGTACATATTAGTTAAAAAAAAATAGCACACAAATTCACGGTGTGACTGGTGTACAAATGTGTTTTCACCATAGATCATGCAGCCCCCATCCCCTTTTTAAGACCGTTAATCAAAATGAGCTTCTGTAAACCATGAGAGGCTGGTCCACAAGTGCAAATGGGGCACAGTCACAACAGACCCTCTAGGTTTCCCTATTTTCCAGGGACGTCCCTGATTTAGAGATGCCATCCCGATTTCTGATCCCAGAATGTCCCACTTTTCCTTAGGAAGTCCCTATTTCCACTGGAGAAATGTTGGAGACTATGAAGTTATCTGATCCCCGAGCTGTCTGAAGGCAATCCTGTATAGCAGGGATGTCCAACAGGTCGATCGCGATCTGTGGCTGTTTTCTTTTCTTTTTTAAAATTAATCCTTATTAATTTAAATTACACACATATACAAAGAATTTACAATCTCAAACTACAAAAAGAAAATTAAAGAAAAAACAAGTGAGAAAAAAGAAAAGAAGAAAATACAGAAAATACAGAAAGAAGAAAGAAGAAAAAGCAGATTTACGTGCATAAAAAACTTAGTCTTCCTAATTAATATTCAAATAAACACTTAAATAAAAAAGACTTCTGACAAAACAAGTCTTCCAGTCATTCTCATTCTACTGTTTATACTGTCGTCGGTTTCCCCCCACAGTTTTATATTCTTTAATATTTTTCCTGTCTACTCCACAAACAATATTGTTCCTGTCTACTCCACAAGCTCAACAACTTTGAGCTGAACCCCTAAAAAAACGGGGGTAGATCACTGCCAGATTTTAATTCTGAAAGTAGATTGCAGTCTCTCGGGAGTTGGCCACCCCTGCTGTATAGGGAAGGTTTTTTTTTATTAAAAAAAACACTTTAATGTTTTACTCTGGTTTTTATATATGTTGGAAGCTGCCCAGAGTGGCTGAGGCAACCCAGTAAGATGTGTGGGGTATAAACAGTAAAGTTATCGTTATGGAATGGGACTTCCCTAGTTTCATTGGAGAAATGTTGGAGGGTATGCCTTCCTACCTGACACGCCTCAGGATCGATGCCTCTGTTCAGCTGCTGCTCTCAGCCCTCACCTACCTTCCTTCTTTACTTAACAGGAATCCAGGGGGTGGTACTTCCTGTCACCTTCCCGTTCCTCCTTAGTCTTAGTGCTCCCCCTGTAGAACTCAGCAGGGAGGAGGATGGGTGCAAAACTGGGAATGAGTCGGCTCTCTCTGTCACGGGCTCTGGCGCCACCTACTGTTGGCCTCCCCACCTTCCGCCCTACCGTTACCAGCAGCCACAAGCCGCTATTGGCCTAAACTCTGAACACATATATCAAGTTGAAGCAAGCATTCTTATTCCAAAGCAAGAAGGGAAGAATTACAGATCCCCCCCCCCCCCAGAAATGAAAGTTATTTGAATTTCTCCAGTATGTGTTTATTAGAGCTGTGATCTGATAGCGTGCTGGTGGGCGGAGGTGATTTCTTTTTTCTTTAAATTATTTATAAAGTATACAACAGTGAGGGTTCATACCAATAAAACAATTTAAGCTGAAAGGGGAATATATCTTTTAATGCAGAGAGAGAGAGAGAGAGAGAGAGAGAGAGAGAGAGAGAGAGAGAGAGCCTAAATTCTCTTCTTTTCACAAGGAAAATAAAATTCAGATATACACCCCAGCCAAACACAGGATGGGGTAAGAAAATTGTTTCACCTAACTCACTACCCACCTTTTGTCACCACCTGTCATTTAAATATTTGGCAAATCAATAAATAAATACATAAACATATAAGTCACATTTTCCCCAGCCATCAGCCGCATAACATGACAGTCCCTGACGACAGCTTTGCAACCTTAAAGACATGAGACAAAAGGAAAAGAGGGTGAGGAGGCAAGCAGCGAATGTACGCATCATAAAGCTACAATTTATTTTATCATGGTCAGCTTGGTGCAAGGAAGGAACCAAACAGCAGCTGATCTCTTAGCAGATCCAATGGATTGGGTCCAGCAGTCTCATCTCTCCCTCGGCTGTAGCCAGAGCAGGAATTGAAACAGAATTGAAGAAGAATAAGAGGTCTAGTTGGGGTGGGCCTAGCACCAGGAGCCTCCCCTCATACATGGGGCCCCAACTCTTAGGGGGTGAGGTCCCTTTGTCCCTTCAATAAAATATTGTCAGGGGTCCTCAAACTACGATCTGTGGGCCAGATCCGGCCCGCCAGGGTCCTGAACCCAGCCCACCCAGCAATTGCAGAATCCGCTGCTGTCTAATGAGTCTATGGCCTTAGAGAGCGGCGGCACCACCACCACCCCCAGCACGGAGGAGGTGGGGAAGAGGGTGTGAGGGTCTCCTCAGCCCTCATCCCTGTTTCCCTCGCTCGCTCTAGGCCAGAGGTTGACAAGGCTTACCTTGCAGTCTTGAAATTAAAATTAATTTGGCTGGAGAAGGCAGGGAAGAAATTAAAAGATGATTGCTTCTTGGGAGGAAAGCAATGACAAACCTAGACAGCATCTTAAAAAGCAGAGACATCACCTTGCCAACAAAGGTCCGTATAGTTAAAGCTGTGGTTTTCCCAGTAGTGATGTATGAAAGTGAGAGCTGGACCATAAAGAAGGCTGATCGCCGAAGAATTGATGCTTTTGAATTCTGGTGCTGGAGGAGACTCTTGAGAGTCCCATGGACTGCAAGAAGATCAAACCTCTCCATTCTGAAGGAAATCAGCCCTGAGTGCTCACTGGAAGGACAGATCGTGAAGCTGAGGCTCCAATACTTTGGCCACCTCATGAGAAGAGAAGGCTCCCTGGAAAAGGGAAAGATGCTGGGAAAGATTGAGGGCACAAGGAGAAGGGGACGACAGAGGACGAGATGGTTGGACAGTGTTCTCGAAGCTACCGGCATGAGTTTGACCAAACTGCGGGAGGCAGTGGAAGACAGGAGTGCCTGGTGTGCTCTGGTCTGAAGAGTCGGACATGACTAAACGACTAAACAACAACCTTGCCTGGGCCTGTTCACTGCCACAGAGCCCCCTCCATGGGTCGGATCATTTTCTGCATCTATGCAGAAGCGATTTTCTGTGTCGATGCAATTTCCGGCACTGCGCATCCCCCTATTTCGATATCCATCTAATGACCATCTCATTAGCCAAAAGCAGGCCCATACTTCCCATGGAAATACTTAAAGTTTATGTTGATTAAAATTGTTTTTCGTTTTAAATATTGTATTGTTTTTCCTGCTTTTTTGTGCACCACAAATAAAATATGTGCAGTGTGCATAAGAATTCGTTCATATTTTTTCATACTATTGCCCATCCCCCAACAGTGTCTGAGGGACAGTGAATTGGCCCCCTGATTAAAAAGTTTGAGGACCCCTGGTATAAACAATATTGAACTAGATGGACCAATGGTTTGGACAGGCCCGCCAAAATGAAATACCTTCCCTGTCGAAGGCCTTGCGCACATTGTTTTACCTGAAAGGGGGTTCTGAGGGCATCTGGTAGAATAAATCCTCACAGGAATGTTTGAAGGAAAGTAATCATTCTTTATAAAGCATGAGGCCATTCTGAAGCCCTGCTTCTTGCTTATTATCTCCATTTCACCCACCTCTCCTGCGTCCTTTCAGTTTTGTCTATCCCACGCAGGGTTTGTTTTGTTTGTGCCTGTTTCATTAAATTGGCATTTGGAAACTATTTCCCCCAGAATGCCACATCCCGGCATAACCCACTCAGAGGCAAGTCCTCTCACGCATTCCCCTCCCTTTTGCATTCCTCTCAGGGACCGTGGGCATGCATGCAAGGAGAGAGGCTGCTCTCCGCCTCTGGAGACCAGTCACTACCCGACATCTTGCCCCCACCCCTGCTTGGTTTAATTAACATTACACAGCAGCTTGAAAACCCAAATGACTAATATTCACTTCATCCTAGGCTAGGAGTGGGCAGTGGGGGGGAGCAAACACACACACACATTCTTTTGTATATGAGATTTATTTGGCAATAAAGGAATTTGACCTAAAGGATGGGGTGATCAGAATCCTCAGCATTGAAGTGAGGAGTTTTGACAAATGTCTCCGTGCAAGTCAGGCTCCTGCAAGATTTCAAATGATGCCTGTTGCTTGAAAATGAATCTCTTCCCCCAAATTCTCCTTTCAAGTATTTGCTTATAATTTAAATGTATTCATTATCTTGATGTTAAAGAGTTGCCTGATACTGTCTGGAGAGCAAAGTATTTGCTGAATATATCAAGGCCCTACATTTAAAGCACTCTGGTGCCACTACAAACAGCCATAGCTTTCCCCAAAGGATTCTGAGAGCTGTTGTTTGTTAAGGGTGCTGAGAGTTGTTAGGAGGTCCTGATTCCCTACAAAGAGCTATGATTCTTAGAGTGAGTTAACAATCAATCTCTCTTCCCAGGGAACTCTTAAGAAAAACCCTAAGTCAGGAATCACCAACACAGAATCAAAGAAATCTCAGCCAGAGCATCATGACAGATGGCCATCCAACCTCTACTTAAAAACCTCTGAAAGGAGAGTCCACAACCTTCTAAGAGGGTCCATTCCACCCTAGAACAACTCTTACTGTCAGAAAGTTCTTCCATATGTTCAGTCAGAATTTCCTTCCTTGTTACTTGAAGCCATTGGTTCGGGTCCTACCCTCCAGAGCAGGAGAAAACAAGCTTGTGCAGTCCTTGAGATATTTGAAGATGGCTATCATATCTCCTCTCAGTCTCTTTTTCCCCAGGCTAAACATACCCAGCTCCCTCAACAGTTTCTCACAAGGCTTGGTTTCCAGACCCTTGATCATCTTGGTCACTCTACTCTGCACACGTTCCAGCTTGTCAATATCTTTCTTAAATTGTGGTGCCTGGAATTGGGCACAGTATTCGAGGCGCGGTCTGATCAAGGCAGAATAGAGCTGTACTATTACTTCCCTTGACCCAGAAGCTATACTTTTGTTGAAGTATGCGTGGTGCCCCTACAAGATGATGTTGGACTCAAGTGCCTCTCATCAACTCCAGCCAGCATGGCCATGACATGACTAAAGACTTTGAGGGCAGAAACTGGAAAATGCTGGAAGATACTAGTTCATTCTAGAAGGTTCTTTTCTTTTTTTACTGATACAGTTGGAAATGTTATGTTTTATGTTTTGGTGATCTTGAAGTCACACTGAGCCAGGAGAGATAAATTTGTGTGCTCAGCAAGCTGGTCATTCTTTCTTGCTTTCATTTTCAACCTCGGACGTTTGCAGATTTCTCTGAAGTATTATTTTATTTTATTTTATTTTATTTATTTTACTTTACTTTACTTTATTTATTTATTTTTATTTTAATTTTGGTAATGAAGTCTTTTGCCTTTAGTCAAAGTCCCTCTTTTACTGATGAACTTTTGACTCTGCATGTTTTATTACTACAAGACTCACCCACTCCAAATATACACTTGAGGCAGAGGGTCTTCTTGGTAGTAGCCCCTGCCCTGTGGAATGTCCTCCCATCAGATGTCAAGGAAATAAACAACTATCTGGCTTTTAGAAGACATCTGAAGGCAGTCCTGTTTAGGGAAGTTTTTAATGTCTGATGTTTTATCATTTATTATTATTATTATTATTATTATCATTAATTCTGTCGGGAGCCACCCAGAGTGGCTGGGGAAACCCAGCCGGATGGGCGGGGTATAAATAAATTATTATTATTATTATTATTATTATTATTATTATTATTATTATTATGCAACTCTGCTATTCGTCAGGACATGGAGTGGCAAGGATTTTTGGCCGATTCCCATTAGGCCAATAGTCAGGGATGCTGGAAGCTGTAATCTACAGCCTCTGGGGGGTGTCGCCTTGCTCCCTGTGGATCTGGTTCACATTATCTTGAATGGGATCTGAGCCATGCATTGATATAAAAACAGTAGACTTTTACTAGTTATCAAATCTATTGATTTTTATATCTTTATGCAACAGAACGAAATCATCGACGCTGACCTCCCAGAGCAGGAGATATGGAAATGTCTGTAAAAATATTATTTCAGGTCATGCCAGGAAGTGACACTGTTGCGTAAAGCGACTATTCAAGCTCTCCTTAATCTCCTTGTGCTGCAAAATGAGCAATGAAGGCGCCAAAGTCTCCCTAGAAGTACTTACTGTACCTGCTCCTTGCTGATCCTGACATTCCCTAAAGCCGCCTTATCCTCCCAGGGTATTAAGCCATTGCTGCAATCACCAAGAGCTTTTTTCAATGGCGAGCTTGAGTCTTTTGGCTGCCGTTTATCAGTAGCATTCCTTGTTGGGGGTTTTGTGCATTACAGAAGAAACTTAGAAAAACTTAAAATGAAGAAAAAGGAAGCGGAGGGCAGGGGCGCCCGAGGAGAAAAGAAGCATAATTCCATACTTCTGCAGCAAGGGAAGTTTAATAGTCCCAAGTTTGAAGCACGAAGTCAAGTAGTAGACAGAGAGCATTTCCATGGGTGGTAAGAATCCAGCCCAACTGCAAGGCTTGTGGAGCCAGCAAATAGCTTTTAAGATGGGGTGTACCAATTGTTTCTTAATTTATTTTTGTTGTTCTAGCCCTCTACATTGTATCCAATTGGCTGTGCAATGGCTCCAGCCAAATCCCAGATCCCAAACCAATTGGAGCTCTGATTTAGGTCAACCTGGGGTTCATCCGGAGTAGGTTAAGGCAGTGCCAGATCAGATCGGGTCCAACTGGAGCAATCCTGGGCTGTCAAAATGGGGGGTTGTTGGGCAACAAGGTTGTGCACCTCCACCCCTCCTGATAGCATGTTTAATCAGGGTTAAACATGGTTTTAAATTCTGATTAAACCCTAATTAAAAGATGGTGCAAGGTCCCCCATTAGATTTGGGACCTGGATTCAGGTCCAGATCATACCCACGCACCCCAGTTCATCTAGGTCAGATCAGGGCTGCCCCAAAGCACCAGATCTGGCGCTGAATTAGATCAGGATATCTGTGCACAGCCTCAGTACCCAAGTAAAGGTACCCCTGCCCATACGGGCCAGTCTTGACAGACTCTGGGGTTGTGCGCCCATCTCACTTAAGAGGCCGGGGGCCAGCGCTGTCCGGAGACACTTCTGGGTCACGTGGCCAGCGTGACAAAGCTGCATCTGGCGAGCCAGCGCAGCACACGGAAACGCCGTTTACCTTCCCGCCGGAGCGGTCCCTATTTATCTACTTGCACCTGGGGGTGCTTTCGAACTGCTAGGTTGGCAGGCGCTGGGACCGAGCAACGGGAGCGCACCCCGCCGTGGGGATTCGAACCGCCAACCTTTCGATCGGCAAGCCCTAGGCGCTGAGGCTTTTACCCACAGCGCCACCCGCGTCCCTCTCAGGACGTACCCGCGTACCCAAGGCTGCTAACAAATATGATGCCTGAATCACTGCAATCTTAAACAAAGCAACAGTTCCATGTGCTGACAGTTCATAAATGAACTTCACGGTGCCCGTTCAGTATTGTTCAGTAACCTCTGTTGCACCTTGGATGGAACCAGGAGAAATTATTGTGTCAGGTGTTGGGTGTCTTAGTGGCTTGAGAGCCAGTGTGGCATAGTGGTTAAGAGTGGTAGACTCGTAATCTGGTGAACTGGGTTCGCTTCCCCGCTCCTCCACATGCAGCTGCTGGGTGACCTTGGGCCAGTCACACTTCTTTGAAGTCTCTCAGCCCCACTCACCTCACAGAGTGTTTGTTGTGGGGGAGGAAGGGAAAGGAGAATGTTAGCCGCTTTGAGATTCCTTTGGGTAGTGATAAAGCGGGATATCAAATCCAAACGCCTCCTCCTCTTCTTCTTTGAGAAAGTAGATACAATGAGAGATTAGCAAACACCAAGGCACTGAGAAATTAAATTACCTGAGTAATAGGGTTGCCATATTTCAAAAAGTAAAAACCATGACACACCAAAACTGTTGAGCTTTTTTTTACACAAACTACAAACTACAAAAAAAACCAGGAATTTTTGATTGACTTGCCTAAGTTCCAGGACAAAGTGACGCCTTTCGGAAATTCCCCATGGACGTTAATTCTGCCTTGGAGATCCCAGTAATGTCCGGGAAAATCTGGACGTATGGCAGCCCTACTGGGTAACGAATAGGTCATGTAGAAGTCACTTTTTCCCACCTTCAGAAGGCAGAACATAGTCACCAGGGTTGGTATGACATCAGAACCATATGTAAGAAGGGAACTCAATACAGAGCTTCGATTTTCACCAGAGGCACCATGTTTCTTGTAACATGTAGTTCAACTCATCATTTAAACCATTCCTGGAAAGGTTAAAATTGTGCTTAAGTCTCAGGCGGTCCTTGGGCATAAAACCATAGAATCACAGAATTGTAGAGTTGGAAGGGACCTCGAGGGTCATCTAGTCCAACCCCCTGCAATGCAGGCTTCTCAACTAAAGCATCCATGACAGATGGCCATCCAACCTCTGCTTAAAAACCTCCAAGGAAGTTCACCACCTCTCATGTGAGTCTGTTCCACTGCCGAACAACCCTTACTGTCAGAAAGTTCTTCCTGATGTTTAGTCGGAATCTCCTTTCTTGCAACTTGAAGCCATTGGTTCAAGTCCTACCCTCCAGAGCAGGAGAAAACAAGCTTTTCCTCTCTTCCATGTGATAGCTCTTGAGATATTTGAAGATGGCTATCATATCTCCTCCTTTCCAGGCTAAACCCAGCTCCTTCAACTGTTCCTCATCAGACTTGGTTTCCACACCTTTGATCATCTTGGTCATCCTCCTCTGCACACAGTCCAGCTTGTCAACACCCTTCTTAAATTGTGGTGCCCAGAATTGGACACAGTATTCCAGGTGTGGTCTGACCAGAGCAGAACAGATGGAATATGATTTCCCTTGATCTGGACACTATTATTATGTTCCTGCATGGTAAGTCATTACTGGAATGGCAGCCAGTGACTTTGCCTGGCCTCTGGGGTCTGACATAGTCATCCACAGTGAATGGGGCAGCGGTCGCAGTTAATAACTCGGTGAATGGAAAACCAGACTTTAAAAGCACCACACAATGGAAAGCAGATAGCGTGAAATAAAGTAGATTACCTCTTTCTCTTTCCCCTGCTTTTGCTATCTAGAGGTATTGGTGTCAACCATCTGTAAGCGCCCATTGTGAGAGGCCCACATTCCTCAAAGGGAAGATTTCGACTATTAAATCCTGGAGCAGCGGTTATGAAACTGCAATCAAGGGAGTAATCCCTTGCTAATATGCAATCCTATTTTGGGCCTCAGCGCAAGATACGTCAATTTCATTCAGCGACATGGCTGCTTTTTCCTGAATAGCGTAGCAGGTTACTGGATTATATAAGGTAGGGATAGCTGTTTATACCTTGCAGTTTCTGCAGATATGCAGAAAAAGTAAAAGAATTTTTTTTTTGCTGAAAAAACACATGGAGTGGAAGAAGATTCCACCTTTCTAAGACTCATAGTCTTTCTTTCTTTCTTTCTTTCTTTCTTTCTTTCTTTCTTTCTTTCTTTCTTTCTTTCTTTCTTTCTTTCTTTCTCCTAAGCCTTATAGTTGAAGCAATGCAACAGTCAGCAGCTACAGTACTGGTCTTAGGCCTGGGAGACTGAAGGTAAACATAGGATGAGCCTGGGACACTCGTGTTCTCTCAGCCTCACCTACCTCACAGAATTGTGAGGATAATAGCAAGAGAACCATGTGGTATGCTGCACTGAGCTGTTCTGAGGGCAGATGGCTTGACAACTGTAATAAATAAAAAGTAGAGCCTGCAGGAAAAAAACTTGCAAGTTGAGGTTTCATGTACAGGGTTCCAACGAACTGGGCATGCCCTTTTCCTGAATTTTCCATTTCATTCCCTCTTCCAGTCTTCCCTCCCCTGCCCTGCCACCACCCAACATTCATAGAATCACAGAATTGTAGGACTGGGAAGGGACCACAAGAGACATCTAGGCCAACCCCCTGCAATGCAGGAATCCTTTGCCCAATGCAGGGCTTGAACCCCTGACCCTGAGCATAGCAGACAACTCCTAGGGGCCAAGGTCCTTTCAGCACCTCCAATAAAATATTTGAGGGGCCAGGGCCCCCCATAGTTGATGGGCATTGTCATTCAAATGGTGTGCATGCTCCCTGTCTTGTGATCAATTATGTGGGGCAAGGCTTGTTGTTGTTTAGTTGTTTAGTTGTGTCCAACTCTTCATGACCCCATGGACCAGAGCAAACCAGGCACTCCGGTCTTTCACTGCCTCCCGCAGCTTGGTCAAACTCATGCTGGTAGCTTCGAGAACACTGTCCCACCATCTCGTCCTCTGTCGTCCCCTTCTCCTTGTGCCCTCCATCTTTCCCAACATCAGGGTCTTTTCCAGGGAGTCTTCTCTTCTCATGAGGTGGCCAAAGTATTGGAGCCTCAGCTTCAGGATCTGTCCTTCCAGTGAGCACTCAGGGCTGATTTCCTTCAGAATGGATAGGTTTGATCTTCTTGCAGTCCATGGGACTCTCAAGAGTCTCCTCCAGCACCATAATTCAAAAGCATCAATTCTTCAGCGATCAGGCTTCTTTATGGTCAAGCTCTCACTTCCATACATCACTACTGGGAAAACCGTAGCTTTAACTACACAGACCTTTGTTGGCAAGGTGATGTCTCTGCTTCTTAAGATGCTGTTTAGGTTTGTCATCGCTTTTCTCCCAAGAAGCAGGCGTCTTTTAATTTCGTGACTGCTGTCACCATCTGCAGTGATCATGGAGCCCAAGATCACTGGCTTACCTGCCCCCCAATATTTTATTCCAGTTGGAATCCCGACCCTGAGATTAAGAGTCTCATGCTCTACTGACTGGTCAACATTCCATGCCCACCAAGCACTGGGCTGCTTTTGGTTCCCCTGCTCCTTTTAGATTAATTCTTCCAAATAAGTTTTGTACTTCTGGGTTGTCCCTCCCCCCCACCTGCTGATAACCTCCCTTGTGTGTGGATGGTGCCATTTTGACTAAAGGTAAAGGTACCCCTGCCCGAACGGGCCAGTCTTGTTAGACTCTAGGGTTGTGCGCTCATCTCACTCTAGAGGCCGGGAGCTGGCGCCGTCCGAAGACACTTCCGGGTCACGTGGCCAGTGTGACATCGCTGCTCTGGCGAGCCTGCACCAGCGCAGCACACGGAACGCCGTTTACCTTCCCGCTATAAAGCAGTATCTATTTATCTACTTGCACTTTAAGGGTGCTTTCGAATTGCTAGGTGGGCAGGAGCTGGGACCGAGAGACGGGAGCTCACCGCGCCGCGGGGATTCGAACCGCCGACCATACAATTGGCAAGTCCTAGGCACTGTGGTTTTACCCACAGCGCCACGCGCGTCCCATCCGTCATTTTGACTACAGAATGGCAAAGATTAGTAGAAAATCAGTGACACCATCAGCATCCTAAGCTTTGAATTTGATGCTGCTTTTAATGCACTTACTGCTTTGTACCTCTGAAGCTACCTTTTACAGAGTCCATCCAGCCCAATGTCATCTGGTCTGGATGGTGGCAGTTCTTCAGAGTCTCAGACAGGGTTTCCCACCACATGCTCCCTACTCTTTTGGCTGGAGATACCAGGGAAGAAACATAGGAAAACACCCTACTTTCATGTAAGGCAAGCACTCTATCACTGAACTATACCTGCCTCTCTTTACTTATGCAGCTATTGATCTCATTGTCATTTTAGTATTGGATGTTTCAGGGCTGGGTTCATATATTTTCTTATGCCAGCTGCCTTGAAAGGTAGATTAGAAAGGCAGGCTAGGCATTCACTCATTCATTCAGTATGGACAATGATAACTGGTCACTGCCAGGTAGGGATGGATGAATCTGTCAATATTGGTTGCTCTCAGTTCCTCGTTTTTCTGGTCCTAAACACAGTTTGTTGCATTTCCACATCAGTTTGTGAATCTTTAAAAAGTAACTACATGAGAACATAAGAAGAGCCTGCTGGTTTCAAGCCCGTTTCCAGTTCCCACAGTGATCATCCAGATACTTGTAGGATGCTGTCAGAAGCCAGAGCCAGAGGCAAGTTAATTATAACTGATACACGGTGTCAGTGAAGTTAAGTCTGTATTCAAAGAAACCAGAACAGGTCTAGTGTTCTCAGCAACTCTTACCAGTAGGTCAGAGTCTTCCAAACTGTGTGTCACAACACGTTAGTGTATCGGCTGCAGTGTGTAGGTGTGTCGCATGAACGCTCCCTTCCGGAGCTGGTAAGGTGTTAGTTTAACCTCCAGTTTGCTAATAAAACTGAATTACTCTTTCATGAAATGATGTGTGTCTAAAAAGTGTGCCACCAACATGAAAAGTCTGGAAAGCTCTGCAGTAGGTCTTGCCCCAATGAGGCAGTTGTGAGGACAGAAGGTCTCTGCCTTCCCAAGTCCCTTCCTCTCTGGGGGTTTTCCCAGGCAGCCTAAGGCTCCTTCGTTTTGTCTCTCTTTGCTCCACCCTCTTCATTCCTCTCTGTGTTCTAGGAGACCATTGAAAAGGGGAGCTGGTCACAGCAGGAGGGAGAGCTTCCCTGGCTTCTTCAGTAGCCTGCCTCCACCCTGTCTCTTGAACACGAGGCTTCTGATTCTGGACTGCTCTCTGCCCCAGCCTCTTCCTGCTCACTAAACCCTGTTGCCTCTTCCCCTTCCAACATCTCCTCCCCCTCCCAGTCTGCTCCCTCTTTTCCCTCTGACCACCCATCTTTGTCCCACCAGCAATCTCCTGGCTCTGAGCCCTCTTCCCCTGGGGGTTCCCTTGGGGCTTCCCCAGCTAGTGCCTCCCAGCACTACTTTGCATCCAGACAGTCCATGACAAGCAAGCAGGGCTGTTCAGAGAAGGGTTCCACTGGGTGCATCTTGCCCAGGGGCACCCCCAAATCTGGAGTCAGCAGTCCAGAATGGAAAAACACCAGAATGGATTGGGCAACTAATTTCTGCCATGTGGTTCCTGTATACCGGGGCAGCCATGTGCAATATTGGGGCATATGCTTGTAATATACTCCCTTTTTAATTGCAATGAGAAAAAAACATTTCTGGGGCACAGAGCTTGCTCTGGATTATATTTGAGGATTATTAGATGGATGAGATTTCATTTCTGAGCTATTCAAGTGTGAACTTTGGTGACATCTCTGTTAGATACCACAAAGAACACCTATTTGCATCCTCCACTGTGCTTTCATAAGTAGTTTTGAATGATTTAGGAGGAGGAGACTGCTATGGTGAAAAAGAAGCCCAAGAAATCCAATGAGCATTGGGATCTGGGCACTTGAGCTTCTCTGGATCGGAGCCAGTGCTTAGAATTGCTTTTACGTTTCTCATCGATGCTCGTATTGATTTGAGCTCCTCCATACTTTAAGGCTTATTTTGGAACTGCAATTGAAATCAATCAGACTTACTTTCAAGTAAACATGTCTAGTACTGAGGAATTTCTTGGCCTCTTAAGGGGAAGACATAATGTTTGAGTGCCATCGCTCTGCTGATTTCAAGTGGTCAGTCATCGATGACAATACGCTCACCTTGGAAATTAAAACAATTGGAGATTACTTCCTGCAAAGAAGAGTTGAATGAACTGTGGATTTGATTCTCCTTCCTGAATCTAAATTCTTCTGCTATTTTTTGTTTTTGTTTTTACTACTCAGTTTCTTTCTAAAATTGTTAGGTAGTACAAAAGAAATACCATGTAATTTATCCCCCGCAGATTGAGATTCCACACAGATTAAGTAGAGATGGAGGGGAGTTCCATCTGGTCTGCATTTTTAAGCTTGTCCTAAACAGTACTATTGGTTTTCTGGGAGTGAACACACAAAAGCTTATTTCAGCCAGAGATGGCTGACTGCACATTTCTTTTGCGACATATTACAATAGAGATATGAGGATGAGAGATGGGATTATTGCTCCGAGCAACAGCTACACATCAGTTGTATAAGTGCCAACTCCATGGGGTCGAGGAAATCTCAGACCCCCCCACCAAGCATGTGGGGATGAGGCTGAGCTCTCCCATTGTGCTGGTCCCGTGGGTAGGTCAAGAGGCAAGGTCCTAGTCCAGTCCAAGGTCGAAGGAGCAATATGGAGGCAGTCCGTAAAAGCTGAGGCTGGGTGCAGAGCAGGGTTCAGGCAGGAACTGGCAACCAACAATGTTGCTTCCGCAACTTGGGACTGGGGCTGGCTGGCTTTTATCTGCCCCAAGGCATAGGGCGGCCACAATCCTCAGGTGACTCACCTTTCCTGGCCTGGAAGCAAGCACTCCTCCTGCGGGAACTTAGTTCCCTCTGCCTCTCTGCCCTGAGCCTCTGCAGCCCAGGAGAGGATGGAGGGTTACCGGACCCAGAGGCAACCTCAGCTTCCTCTGATGGGGCTGAGAGTGGAGCACCTGCAGGCAATGGGTCCTCGATCACCTCAGGAGCCAGAGCAGACTCAGCTGGTGTCTGCTCCTGAGGATCCAGCACAGGTGAGGACCCTTCAGGCTCATGCCCCAGCCCCGGCTCAGCTGGTTCTGGAGGCGGGGAATCCTGTGCAGGCAGGGATTCCTCAGGTTCAACATCTGACTCCGAATCCCAGGCCATCACACCCATGATCTTGAGGAGACAGGCCCTGTTGGGCCCGCCTTAGCAACAGAGGGCCCCATCGGGCCTCCAAGCCGTGGCAGGCCTCCCCGGGCCCTGTGGCCTCCTCCCAACACATGGGACTTCACACGTGTGTGTCGCATGTGTGACATCATGTGCAAACGACGAGACCCCCTGCCATGTTGTGTGGAACTTGCCACCTCTGATTGTCTACTTCTGATCTCAATCTGGGGGGAACCCCAATCTTTTTGGGGTCACATCCATTATCCCTTACAAAAGGACATAGGCGCGAGAATTTCATGTGGGGAATTTGTATTTTAAAGAGGCTTTGCTCAATGAAAAAAATTAAATTCCCTCGTACTGTAAGGAAGTGCCCGGCCAGCTCCTTGAACACACTGCTGTGAACGACAGTTGCTCGAAGGCACTTAATTGCTGCCCAATTAAGAAAGCAGCAAATGACTCGCAATGCAATGAACAGCACATGGAATAGTATGACACCATACTGTTCTGCATCTCCCTGGGCCCCCTGAGGAAATACAGACAAGGAGTCCAGGGCAGGTTGCTAAGGAAGAGAGCCATCTTTTTTCTGGGCATAGATAGCATGATTTCAACCACTGTATGAGAAGCAGAATCTGAGTAGGTGAAACATCAGCATCACTAGGAGGAGCACCATCATGGGAGACTACAACCCTGGAGGATGTTAGAATTCCTGCTCCGTGATTGCAGTCATAGGATTCTTGTCTATCACATGACGGACGGTGTATGTTTTGACTCCATAGAGTGGAAAGTGACAGAAGCAGGATGTTTGTGTTACTGTGTTCTGTGAAGTGGGACTATTGTCCTTTGTTCTTTTCTGTGATGGCCTGGGAATCCGATTCAGAGGCTGAACCGGAGGAACCCCAGCCTGCACAGGAGTCCCTGCCTCCAGGGCCGGCTGAGCTGGGGCGGGGCCTTGGATCTGAAGCGCCTGCACCTGTGCCGGATCCTCAGGAGCAGGTACCAGGTGATTCCACTCTAGCTCCGGAGGTGATTGAGGACACAGTGCCTACAGGTGCGCCTCTCCCGGCCCTGCCAGAGGAAGGTGAGCCTCCCCCTGGGTCCAGTAACCCTTCAGCCTCTCCTGAACTGCAGAGGCTCAGGGCAGAGAGGCGAAGGGAACTGGTTTCTCCCAGGAGGAGTGCTCACCTTAAGGCCAGGAGAGGCGGGTCTCCTGGGGGCTGGGACCGCCCCTGGCCTCAGAGAAGATAAAGGCCAGTCAGCCCGGTCCCAGGTTGTGGGAGCAACATCGTTGAATACCTGCTCCTGCCCGGACCCAGACCTGTCCTTCCAGTGTTCCCGTCCCCGCCCGGATTCCTGCTTCAGACCCCGCCTCGCTCTTTGTGAACTGTTTCCAGACTAGTGACCCAGGACCGGACTTCGACTACGCCAACGGGACCAGCACATTTTCTCTCTTTGCTGTCTGATGCTAGAGAGAGAGGGAGCCATGTTGCAGTGCTCCGTGTGTGTTTATATGTAAATAAAGTAGATTAGCCAAAGTGCTGAGTCGCTGAGGTCTGTCACGCAAGCTGCGAAGACTCTGTGGATCCCTAAGTGTGACGATGTTGGTTGGCATCGGTCGCTGTGATGTTCGGGCAGAAGAAAGCTTTTGAAGCTCCCGAACGATCGACCAGGAGGAAGAGAACATGCCAGTCGGGCATGTGTTTCTGCCATGGTCCTACTCAAGAGTAGGACAAGCTCCTGACAGAGACATGGTATATCTACGTATGTTTCCATTCCCCCACAACTTGGTCATGTTGAGCATTACTGTATGTGCACATTAAGGTTTTGGGGATCCAGCAACATTTGGGAGGCTCCCTGTACTTTCTAGTAGAAAAATAACCATAGAATTTTAGAGTTGGAACCCCAAGGGTCATCCAGCCCGATTTGCTGCAATGCAGGAATCACAGCTAAAAGAAAATCCCTGACAGATGGCCATCTGTATGGGAAATGCATCCGGAGGACCAAAATATATCAAGGAGTTAGTGATCTGATACAGTTACCCTTCCTGCCTCTGTTCCTTCCCCCTCCCTCACTCTTGTTAAGTTTTTGATGGTGTGAGAACAGTCTTTAATGTCCTGAGAATGTTGGGAGGAGGTGCCTTAATCAGTTGTGGAGGATAATGCTGGGCACCTTCTTTGATGTTGGACATTGTTTTGGGAAAGTGAGGCATTGGGAGGGGGAGGCTAGTGGAGGATCTGCACGTAGCCAGTCTTGGAAGCCACACAGGCTATCTGTAAAATCAGATCATTTGGGCAGAGTTTCTTTGAAGCTCGTGCATGGACTGATTGGCCACAGGGCTGTGCAAACTGAGACTGCCTGAGGGAGTTGCTTTGCTGTTTCTTGAGGGATTCCAAGTGGCAGATTGCTTACTTGGTATGTACGTATTGCCTGCTGTTTTGGAACAAAACCTTTAATCTTCTCACTCACTTGTATATTTTGTATTGCTTCTGAATCTCATTTTGAAAGAACCACCTTGCCTTTTCCTGCCAACCTAGCAGTTCGAAAGCACATCAAAGTGCAAGTAAATAAATAGGTACTGCTCTGGCGGGAAGGTAAACGGTGTTTCCGTGCGCTGCTCTGGTTCTCCAGAAGCGGCTTAGTCATGCTAGCCACATGACCTGGAAGCTGTACGCCAGCTCCCTCGGCCAATAAAGCGAGATGAGCGTCACAACCCCAGAGTCAGTCACGACTGGACCTAATGGTCAGGGGTCCCTTTACCTTGCCTTTGGCAAGACACCATCCAACCTCTGTTAAAAAAAACTTCCAATGAAGGAAAACCTGCCGCTTTCTGAGGTAGTCAGTTCCACTGTCCAATGGTTCTTACCTATGCCCCTCCAGTTGCTGTTGCTTCTCCAGCTCTCAATAGCCCAGCCAGAAAGCATGGTGGATAATCAGAGATGATGTGAGATGTTATCAAACAACACCTGTCAGGCCACAGGTTTCCCATTCCTGCATTGGAGGAAGGGAATATGTCCTCCTGCCACTGGAAGAGTAGTGTGACAAAAGGTCAGAAGTCCCTATCTGGGTTCTAAATATCCTATGCTACACATAGGCTATTCTCTTCAGGCTATAATATCCAAAACAACATATTATCTAGGGTTTCATTTACAGGTCACATGGACAGGAGATGCTGTTCCTGTGATGCAGGAAAGGGCAGATATACCCTTTCCCACCACACCCATAATGTAATGTGTGGTGTGATCTCTCCACATGAACACTTATCCAGAGATGATCCAATGCAGCCATACACATAGAGAATCTTCCAACTGTTTTGAGGAGGGTGGATCACTTCTGAATAGCCAGGCGTCTCAGTGGAGAACCTGTGCTACAAGTTTCACCATTAGCATTGTGGATGACCTGGACCTTTGGCCAATCTTAATTGGTCCAAGGGATTCTTCGTAGGAAATAATGTGTGTCCTCCAGATGTCTCAGAAGATAATGCCCATCACCCCTAATCGTTGGGCAAGCTGGGTGGTGCTCATGGGAGCGGGAGTCCAAAACCTCTGGAAGAAACAAGTTGGGAAAGTCTGGTCTAACTTCTGAGCGGAGCGTTGACCTTTTGATCCTTAAGGGAAGTGGCTCTTTTGAAAAGTATTCTGTGCCAAATGGAAGCTGCTCCCAATATAGCAAGATCACAATTGAAAGTTGCACTGAGATATTGTATGAGGTTGCCTCAGAAATAGAGCTAAAAGCACCTCTTCAAGGCACCAAGCGAGACACACTATCTGCCTTAAATTAATGCTTTCAGCAGCAACAACAACAAAAAGCATCTTAAAGAACATTCTATTTCACTTCAGCATTATTCGTTAACTGCCTTATCTGATGCGCTTCCACGGACTGAAATTGGCATCCAGGTGCCTTCTTATTTATTTTCAAAACTCCAGGTTGCCGTTCCATTAACATCTATATTGACAAGCTTATTTTAAGATAAGCGTTTTCATATCAGATCGTCCTTACAAGGGATTTAAGGCTGCGGTTGGCGCTGTAACTACACAAGGAGCATAATATTCGAGTTCTGCGTATCTAGAAGAAGAAAAGCAGATGATGACATCATTTTCTGGTCCAACATCTGCTGGCATAAGAGTGTAAGATTTAGATAAGAATGTAAACCTCTACTTAAGCAAGCACATGCATTCTGAGGTACAAGGGGCTGTGATCGTTAGGTCTACCTTATAATCTGGAGGTAGACTGACATCATTCTGGCTACTACTGGTTTATTGATTGAGTTTTAATTTACTGATAGTGTCCATTTTGTGTTTTTAATACATCTGTATTCTGTATACAGTGGTACCTCGCAAGACGAATGCCTCGCAAGACAAAAAACTCGCTAGACGAAAGGGTTTTTTGCTTTTTGAGCTGCTTCGCAAGGCGATTTTCCCTATGGGCTTGCTTCGCAAGACGGAAACGTCTTGCAAGTTTGTTTCCTTTTTCTTAACACCGTTAATACAGTTGCGACTTGACTTCGAGGAGCAACTCATAGAACGCAGTGTGGTAGCCTTTTTTGAGGTTTTTTAAGACTTTGGTGATTTTTGAAGCTTTTCCAAAACTTTCCCGACACCGTGCTTCGCAAGACAAAAAAAATCGCAAGACGACAAAACTCGCGGAACGAATTAATTTCGTCTTGCGAGGCACCACTCTAATTGTGGCCTATTTCACATTTTAATGCAAACATACTTAATTTGCATTTCATTTTAAAAAAATACACTGACAAAATTGCAGGTATCATTTGAAGTTCACACTTCTGAATTTTGCAATACTCTACCCAAACGATGTGTACAAAAATGCACATCTTATTTATCATATGCATATCCCATCCTTCCTTCAAGGAGCTCAGGAAAATGAAGGTTTTTTTAGGGAAAGACCTGCCAAAGAAGCTGAAAAACATCTTTATGTATACGACAACGGCGGCGAGAGTTTTAATAGCACAGGATGGAAGACTGAGGAAACCCCGATTAAAGAAGTATGGCAAGAGAAATTGATGCACTATGCAGAACTGGCAAAATTGACACATAAACCACGGGACAAGGATAACTGTGATTTTAAAGATGAATGGGAACCTTTTACAAAGTACTTAAAGATGCAACAAAGTGAATTGGACTCCTTGGCAGGTTTTGAATAAACACTCACAAACTTTTTGTTGATAATAACCAGTTAGATAAATTAAGGATCTTTACAACTTTGTAACATGCAGAGAATAGCATTTACAGAGAAACCAGAGATTGGAACTGAGGGAAGTCGAGGGGAGAGGGGGGGTTGTTTTATGGGAGGGGGAGGGGAAATGGGGGGAATTAAGGAGGATGTGTTTAAAGATATGTTTTGTTTAAATTCCTAATAAAACTTTAGGGGGGGAGGAAAATGAAGGTTTTTTAAAAAGTAGTTTTTAAAACTACTCTGGGAAGTCTAACTTTGTGAGCAGAATAAAGGTAAAGGTAAAGGGAGCCCTGACCACTAGGTCCAGTCGTGACCGACTCTGGGGTTGCGGCGCTCATCTCGCTTTATCAGCCAAGGGAGCCAGCGTACAGCTTCCGGGTCATGTGGCCAGCATGACTAAGCCACTTCTGGCAAACCAGAGCAGCGCATGGAAACGCCGTTTACCTTCCCGCTGGAGTGGTACCTATTTATCTACTTGCACTTTGACGTGCTTTTGAACTGCTAGGTTGGCAGGAGCTGGGACAGAGCAACGGGAGCTCACCCCGTCACGGGGATTCGAACCGCCGACCTTCTGATCGGCAAGTCCTAGGCTCTGTGGTTTAACCCACAGTGCCACCCACGTCCCTGTGAGGGGAATATGGTTCTTCTAATAACTCTCACCCTGTGTGCTCTGGTCCATGGGGTCACGAAGAGTCGGACACGACTAAACGACTCAACAACAACAATAACTCTCAGCACCCTTAACAAACTACAGTTCCCAGAAATCTTTGGGGGAAGCTGTGACTTTTCAGAGTGGTATGATACTGCTTTAAATGAAGCTAGCAGCAGCAACCCTCCACTTGCAAAGTTGGGGAGGGGGGTGGGAGAAGCTTCTAAACATTTCTTTACGATCTTCCTTTATGCTTTTTAGCTGGAAGAAACATCATTCTTGCGAGACGCTCTCAAGAGAGTTGGAAGAGCTTTGCCTTTTCAGCTTTCAAACCCTAAAATAATATTTGTTTTCCCCCAGACACGCTTCTTTTCTGGAGAAAGCTGGCGATGGGCATGTCATGTCACACAAACCAATCTGGTTGTCTCCTGGCAGCAGAGTCTGGCTCTGTGGCCACCCCCCCCCCCATCGCAAACTCTGTTCTCGATTAACTTTGAACTGAATCGGCCCAAGGCAGTAGATATGCAGCTGCAATCCTATGCAGCAGGGGTGGGGTGGGGGACTAATGTTTTCATTCTTGCAGTGAAATTCCCCTCTGTACAACTTTCTGGGGGCCACATAGCATTAGTTGGTGGAGCAGAACTGGGTGGGGCCAGAGATACCATTCTCCATATTTCATCCAACCAAGAAGGAGGTATTGCCACAGGTCATGGATACATTCCAGCAGGTAAAATCACTAGAGGAGCATCGAGAGCAGGGCTAGAGAGATGAGTAGCCTGGGCTGGGGGCCAGATAGAAAGGGCTGGAGGGCCACATCTGACCCCCCAAACCGGAAGTTCACCACTCCTGTTGTAGAGGAGCCAGCTTTCTTCAGTTAATGCTTTCCCAGTGTGAAAATTTAAGCATCACCATCATATTTAACATTGATAAACTGTGTAGCCTTACCTGAGGTAGACACCTGGAGCTTAACCAAACACCTGAAAAAAAAAGACAAAAATAAGAAAATAAATTTAGGTTGTAGAGGTTTGTCCTAGGCAATTGGGGTCTTTGGACAGGACCCCTCTTTCCTGAAACCCACACCATCCATTTATTTATTTAGTTATTTAGTCCTTCTGTTCCATGTATGAATTGCTTCCTATGAAACAGTCTCGACACAATTTAACAAAACCTACATAAAACCATTTCACACATAGAATAATGGCAAAAAACCCAAAACGATTTCCACACATAAATGTCATCTATAAAAGCAATTAAAACAATTTCAAATGCAATACAGATGCAGACTGGGAGAAAAATGTACTCTTAAAAGGCTTATAGAAACAGGAAGGTCTTCAGAAGATGCTTTAAAAAGGCAATAGAAATGGTGCCTATGTCTTCTTTGCCTGGAGGGAGTCCCAAAGGATAGATGCCATGGCACTAAATACCTGATTCCTCCATTGTACAGAAAGAACCTCCTGTCATGGGTGCTCTAGCTGCGATTCCTGCATTTCAGGGAGCTGGACTAGATAGCCCTTGGGTCCCTTCCAACTCCATGATTCTATGAGATATTAGCAGGATGCCCCGTCCTGCAGAACCCAGGAACCAGTTGGGCATATAAGCGATAGGTTAGGTGTGGGAAAACTTGTTTGGCCAGTGAGCCAGATTCTTATGTCCCATTGCTGGTGGTCCAGATTTGGCCAGTGCTGCCCACCTGTCAGTCACCTGATGTCATGGTGATAGCAGCTGATGCTGTGCTTTGATGTCCCAGCTCCAGCTGGGGCTGATGGGAGTTGGAGTCTATCCACATCTGGAAGGTCTCCAGTTCCCCACTCCTGCACCAGGAATTTGAGTGGGAGTTAGCTGGATTGAGGACGCGGGTGGCGCTGTGGTCTAAACCACTGAACCTCTTGGGCTTGCCAATCAGAAGGTTGGCGGTTCAAATCCCTGCGACTGGGTGAGCTCCCGTTGCTCAGTCCCAGCTCCTGCCAACCTAGCAGATCAAAAGCACGCCAAAAAGTGCAAGTAGATAAATAGGTACCGGTAGGAAGGTAAATGGCATTTCCATGTACTGCTCTGGTTTTGGTGTTCTGTTGCACCAGAAGTGGCTTAGTCATGCTGGCTACATGACCTGGAAAAACTGTCTGTGGACAAACGCTGGCTCCCTCGACCTATAAAGCGAGATGAGCACCGCAACCCCAGAGTCGTCTGCATTGGATTTAACTGTTAGGGGTCCTTTACCTTTTTTTTTTTTTTTAGCTGGATTGAGATCCTTTTACTTCTACTTGTCTGAGGTGGGGGTTTTTTTTCCTTAACACAAATGAAATTTTGTGCTCCATTAACCCATAAAATAAACGAACTGCCGACTGTTTTCTTTTTCTGTTGAGGATTTAATTAAAATCATTTCAAATGAAGGGCTGAGAATTGTCTGCTGGGAATTTCATATTCGAGTTTTTTTTATTGTTTTCCGTGCAAACAAGTAAACATAATGATACATCAGACTCCAGTGTTGTTTAATTGAAGCTTTCATCCAATATGAAAGGCAGACTTCCCTACTCGATGTACAAAAAGCAACTGGAGATAGAATTTATCCTTGGTGGAGGTTTGATAGCTCCAAACATTATTGTTTGGATTGCCCAGTGTGCTGAAGCTTCTCAAAGAGTGACAGGGGCATCAAAGCCTCTGTCAGGTGTTCTTGGATGAAATGGTTATCTGGGCCCATTTCAATCCAAATTCATGCCTCGGTTTCACATTGAAACAGATTTTGGTCACCCTGGTTGATGAGCTACCGAGGGAGAGAGAGAGGAGAGAGAGAGAGAGAGAGAGAGAGAGAGAGGGAGAGAGAGAGGGAGACTGTGTCTTGGTTCTCTCAGTAACTTTTGATACCATCAACCAAAGTATCCTCCAGGAGTAGCTCTGTGAGGCAGTGAGGCAGGGCATGGTAACTGGGATAGGGTCTCCTCTGTGATGGCACCATGTCTTTGGAACACACAGCCGCCCCTTGAACTGGGTCAAGCACCATCAGTAACAGAACCATGGTGTGTTTGTTTTCCTACATGCAGACTTGTGCACATTCAATCATTTATTTTATACAGTGGTACCTCGGGTTAAGAACTTAATTCGTTCCGGAGGTCCGTTCTTAACCTGAAACTGTTCTTAACCTGAAGCACCACTTTAGCTAATGGGGCCTCCTGCTGCAGCCGCGCCACCGGAGCACGGTTTCTGTACGGTTTCCTGAAGCAAAGTTCTTAACCCAAGGTACTATTTCTGGGTTAGCGGAGTCTGTAACCTGAAGCACATGTAACCTGAAGCATATGTAACCTGAGGTACCAGTGTACTGATCAACTAAGTATAGGGGACGCAGGTGGCATAGCTGCCGATTGGAAGGTTGGCGGTTTGAATCCCGGCAACTGAGTGAGCTCCCATTGCTCTGTCCCAGCTCCTGCCAACCTAGCAGTTCTAAGCACGCCAGTGCGAGTAGATAAATAGGTACCGCAGTGGCGGGAAGGTAAATGGTGTTTCCGTGCGGTCTGGTTTCCGTCACAGTGTCCTATTGCACCAGAAGTGCTTTAGCCATGCTGGCCACATGACCCAGAAAGCTGTCTGTGGACAAACGCCGGCTCCCTTGGCCTGAAAGCGAGATGAGCGCCGCAACCCTTTGACTGGACTTAACAGTCCAGGGGTCCTTTATCTTTTTACCTTTACTATATGTTAGTGAGAAACCACTTGTGTTACTGAGCCAAAGTGTGTATGGGGTGTTAGGGGATGGGTAGTACCTCTGGTGGGGAACACATCATGCTCATTCTAGGGTAGTTTGTCACCTTTGACTGGACTTAAGTGTCCAGGGGTCCTTTATGTTTACCAACTAATTATGCCACCACAGAATCAGTATAATCCGGGCTTTTATCCGGTACTATACCAGCTGCACTGGCTCCCGGTGGAGTACAGGATCAGGTTTAAGGTGCTGGTTTTAACCTTTAAAGCCCCATACGGCCTAGGACTCTCGTACCTACGGGACCGCCTCTCCTGGTATGTCCCACAGAGAAATTTACGGTCTGCAAATAAAAACATCCTGAAGATCCCAGGCCACAGAGAGGTTAGGCTGGCCTCAACTAGAGCCAGGGCTTTCTCGGCTGGGGCTCCAATCTGCTGGAACACTCTGTCACAAGAGACCAGGGCCCTGCAGGACCTGACATCTTTCCGCAGGGCCTGCAAGACAGAGCTGTTCCACCAGGCCTTTGGTCAGGGCACAGCCTCTGGCAATCTGCACAGAATGTTGCTTAATGGTTGCCATTAATTTGATTTTAATTAATTTTATAATGAATGTTTTTAGAATGTTGGATTATTTTGATTGTTGTTAGCCGCCCTGAGCCCAGCTTCGGCTGGGGAGGGCGGGATATAAATAAATTTATTATTATTATTATTATTATTTTCTTCTCCTGAGTGTTCTGGCAGATCCCACGTTGTCCTGGTGTTGTGGGCAGGAAGCGTGTTTTTCTCTGGATGGATCAGGAAGCAACACTTTGCTTCTCTTCCAAAAGAAGCTTTCCAAGGGAGATGACATTCCCTTAAAAAAAGCTCCACAACTTGGGGTTTGTCTGTCCCCCAAAAAGAGGGAGTTCCTGCACCTCTTCTTCTAGAAAACAAGGGCTGAGTGTAACCATTTACAGTATACTGTTCGGCTAACTGTGTCACCCCATGCACGTTTACTAATGAGCAAGTCCCACAGTCTTGAATCTGTATTACAACTTAGTGTGACAGCCCTCCTCCTAAAGAATCATCATATGGTGGGATCATAGGGACTTACAGTTAGATGAAGAGATGGGGATCCAGGAATTCCATGTAATGATTCTCATGAAAAGGCGGAAGGTTCACTTCCTGCCTGGACTGATCAAGTCAATTGCAACCTGTCCCTTGGAAGATAAATGCATTCAACAAGCGCTCCTGATCTAAGGCAGAGAAGGGGCATCTATTCCACCACAAGTGACTGGGAGTGGCCACCAAGACCATATAACACCGGTCCTGAAAGATCTTCATTAGCTCCCAGTACATTTCCGAGCACAGTTCAAAGTGTTGGTGCTGACCTTGAAAGCTGTAAACGGCCTCGGTCCTGTATACCTGAAGGAGCGTCTCCACTCCAATCATCCAGCCCAGACACTGAGGTCCAGCACCGAGGGCCTTCTGGTGGTTCCCTCACTGTGAGAAGTGAGGTTACAGGGAACCAGGCAGAGGGCCTTCTCGGTAGTGGTGCCTGCCCTGTGGAACGTCCTCCCAGCGGATATCAAGGCAATAAACAACTATCTGACTTTTAAAAGACAACTGAAGGCAGCCCTGTTTAGGGAAGTTTTTAATGTCTGACGCTGTATTGTTTTTAATACAGTGGTGCCTCCCAAGACGAAAAGAATCCGTTCCGCAATTCTCTTCGTCTAGCGGTTTTTTCGTCTTGCGAAGCAACCCCATTAGCGGCTAAGCGGATTAGCGCTATTAGCGATTTAGCGGCTTAGCGGCTATTAAAGGCTTAGCGGCTAAGTTGTTAAAAGGCTATTAACGGCTTAGCGGCTTTGAAAAAGGGGGGGGAAGCGGGGGGTAAATGTCGAGACTCGCAAGACGTTTTCGTCTTGCGAAGCAAGCCCATAGGTAAATTCGTCTTGCGAAGCGCCTCCGAAACGGAAAACCCTTTCGTCTAGCGGGTTTTTCGTCTTGCGAGGCATTCGTCTTGCGGGGCACCACTGTATTCAGTTGGAAGCCACCCAGAGTGGCTGGGAAAACCCAGCCAGATGGGTGGGATATAAATAATAAATTATTATTATTATTATAAGGGCCAGAGTCAAAGTTGGTCAACTCTCTGGAGGCCACATTCCAATGGTTGGTGGAACATCCTCAGATATCTTAAGGGCTGTCACAGCGAAGATGGAGCAAGCTTGTTTTCTCCTGTTCTGGATGGTAGGACTTGAACCAATGGTTTCAAGTTACAAGGAAGGAGGTTCCGACTAAACATCAGGAAGAAGCTTCTGGCAGAAAGAAGAAGAAGAAGAAGAAGAAGAAGAAGAAGAAGAAGAAGAAGAAGAAGAAGAAGAGGAGGAGGAGTTTGGATTTGGTATCCCGCTTTATCACTACCCAAAGGAGTCTCAAAGCGGCTAACAATCTCCTTTCCCTTCCTCCCCCACAACAAACACTCTGTGAGGTGAGTGGGGCTGAGAGACTTCATAGAAGTGTGACTGGCCCAAGGTCACCCAGCAGCTGCATCTGGAGGAGCGGGGAAGCGAACCCGGTTCACCAGATTACGAATCTACCGCTCTTAACCACTACACCACACTGGCTCTCTTCAACAAAGAGCTCTTCAACAGTGGAACGGTCTCCCTCGGGAGGTTGTGGACTCTCCTTCCTTGGAGGTGTCTAAGCAACAGTTGGATGGCCATCTGTCATGGATGCCTTATTTGAGATTCCTGCATTGTGGGGGGGTTGGGCCAAATGACCCTTGGGGTCCTTTCCAACTGCACGATTCTATGACAAAAGTGGGTGGGGCAAAAAAACCCCACCAAAACAAATAAAAATATTCTATTGCAATGAATCCAACACATGCAAGAAAAGCTGCCCAAAAGAACTTCCCCATTTTACTGAGTGGTGTAAGGATGAATGCAAAGACATGAATACATTTGGACAACTACAGCTATGCATTAAACACTGTTACACCCGGTAACTTTTAACACCTCTTGACAAGGCAAGCCGACAACAAATCATTATAATGTCTGCAGCAGGTCATAATTAGGATAATTAATTTTTCTGTTGCAAATAGAATGTTTTTCTGCTGAATTATGACAATAGAAAAATGTTCATAGTTTAATGAGATGCCAGCGCATCTGAATGATAACTGGGCATATGCTTCTTCTTCCAAATAGCTAACTCAGGCAACAGGATATCAAATTAAGGGTCACCATTATGCATGAACAATGGTAATTGATTGAAAATGTGCTAATTTATCTTTTTAACTAGCCAGGCTTCCACATCAGGCTATTTTTTTTAATATACATACATATATAGATAGATATTCAGACATCTGATGAGTAATGAAAAGCAAATAAGTCAATACACTCTGTTTTCCTTACGCAAATGGGGGTGGGAGCATAAGCTATTGGACAACAGGGATCAGGAGAAGGAGCTGCCTTAGCTGGGAAACAGAAAGAGAATGTGCATCAGTGATTGGAGAATTAAGTTGATTTACATCAACTTTACTTAATTTGAAGCCCTTCAGATGCTGTTGGACTACACTTGCCTTCAGTCCCACCCAGCAAGGCCAGTGGTCAGGGGTGAAGGGAGTTGGAGTCCAACACATCCAGAGTTCGGAAGAGCCATTTCACAATGATAGAGCTGGTCTCGGGTTCAATCCTGCCATCTGTAGATAGAGCGGGGGGGGACTCTCCCTGAAACTCTTGACAGCCATTTCCACTCTGTGAAGCCCATGCTGCCTGAGGTGAACCGTAAAATAACTCACCCCCACGCCTGAACTATGAGAAACTGCTAATTTTGTAAGGGTGCTGGCTTAGAGCATGCATAGGGTATATCAGGCTCAGGGGACAAATGCAGCCCTCTAAGCCTCCTATGCCCCCTTAAAAAGCAGAGACATCACCTTGCCGACAAAGGTCTGTATAGTTAAAGCTATGATTTTCCCTGTAGTGATGTATGGAAGTGAGAGCTGGACCATAAAGAAGGCTGATCGCCGAAGAATTGATGCTTTTGAATTCTGGTGCTGGAGGAGACTCTTGAGAGACAAATAAGCAAGCGTTGGCAATTTCCACTCCAATTTCTATTTTCATTATGATTCTCCAGCATCCTTATCTGCTCAGTGCTGGGTCAACAACTCCACAAGATAACCTCTCAGCCTTGTAGCTCCACTCCCTGATGGACAACTCCCTTGCCTGGCTTGTATGCAACAGACAAAGTTAATATGTTGAGGACCTTACACGGGGCAGGCAGTTGGTGTTGGCAACCCTTGGGTTTCTCCTGGACCTCTGCTTGTATACAAAATAGATGAAGCCTTGCTGATTTTCAGCTTGCCGCAATCATTCTTGTTGAGAACAGAACTGGTTAATGCAATATGCAGTAGGTTCTTCCATGAGGAAATAATCTGAAAGAACCAGGAGAAAACCATCAAACTTATCTTTAAGAAATTGTTTTTCTTTCTTTTCTTTTAAAAAAGAACTCCCATTGTTTCTATATATAAATCTCTCAGCTCTTCATTAACCTTTGTAGTAATCCCTCCAGCAAACCCCTAGTCCCACCCACTCTATGCATAGATCTCTTCAAAGCCTGGCTGCTCAGCTGGAAACACCTTTCTGAAACTAAGGAGGAAAGTTGATTGATTTTTAAGGCTCGCTAAATATGGCAAGGCCTTTAACAAAAACCAGGGAGGAAACTTTAAGCATCTTGAGGGTGGAACAACACACAATGTAGCCAACATGAAACTTGCAAACCCAGGTTTGAGAGAAAACAGTAATAATGTGTAGCTGGGGAGAGAAATGAGGCAATGGATAAATTAGCAACAAGAGGGAATACTTTAAATTATTCTCCCTGAAAACATATCACCACACTCTTTTGTTTTTCCCATGCTAAGCCTGCTTATTTTTATTCTTTACAATGGTACCTCAGGTTACATACGCTTCAGGTTACAGACTCCACTAACCCAGAAATAGTGCTTCAGGTTAAGAACTTTGCTTCAGGATGAGAACAGAAATCGTGCGGCGGCGGCGCAGCAGCCGCAGGAGGCCCCATTAGCTAAAGTGGTGCTTCAGGTTAAGAACAATTTCAGGTTAAGTACGGACCTCCAGAACGAATTAAGTACTTAACCCGAGGTACCACTGTATTTATCACACAGACATATCGCACACACAATATAATAAAAACGTAAGACTGTTATCACACTGTGGTTTGCTTGACCACCCACAGGTGGTGCTGTAAACTGCAGCATGGCAACAGCCTGGGCCATCACAACTGTGTCACAGGGTGAGAAAGAAGGTGATGGGGGCAGAGAGGTGGGCAGTTGGAAGGCAGCCCAGGCAGGTGGGCAGGCAGGTGGTGGGTGGCCCAAACCAGTGGCCCAGAAAATACTCCTTGCTGGCTGTGCTTCACACCTCCACCCACAAGTTCTTATCTGATAATGCCTCTTTCTTACTTGGATGGAGGATAGAGGGGTATGTGTAGAAACTAGCCTGCTGTACAAATGTGAAACTTACATTCATTCATCTTCTCACTTTTGACTCTGGCAGGTGGTCCCTGGCAAGTTGTCAAGAAACTAATGTAGCTTTTGGGTTTCCCACCCTTTCTCTAACATCCATGACAGAGGGACTGTGCTGGTGGTTAAGTACAGCTGGACTATATCCTGAAGAACTCATGGAAGATATAATGGGTAGGTGGGAGAAAGATCTAGAGATCTCCCAACCTGTTCCCCGGTTCCTAACTGCAAAAATGACCCCACTCTACTGCTCCTTTGAGGTGTCAGATGGAGGAAGATGCAGGAAGAAAGCAACCCTAGCCAAACAGAAGGTCTCAGCTGAAGAACATTGCTTCCCTGTGGCCAGGCTGCGGCGTGGTGACAGAGTGCCACTGCACTCATCTCTGCCACCATGTCAACGGACCTTGGAGGCTTCCACATTCCCTGTGCTGATCCTCAATAACCCCCCTGAACTTGTGAAATCTGACAAGATCAACAACTCAAGGTAATCAGGCCTCCGGGTCCATAGTGCATGCCATAGAGATTCAAATACATTTTTCCCCTCCTTAAAAATTGAACTTTTTCTTTCCCCTGCTAAGAACAATTATGATGAAAAGGAAATGAAATCTTGGCATACATCATCCATAAGACTTGAAGGCAGTACACAGATTGAGATGAACAACAGAGGTCTCATTAGAGGGGTGAAGGTGGGGTCATGCTCACCCCAAGCTTGACATCCAGAGAAAGGAAAAGGAAGACTGTATCCTCCATCTTTGTTCCATGTATCCTCTTAACCTTCATCTATCCCTGCAAAAATATGTCTCTTTTATTTAAAATAATATATAGCCAACGGTCAGCTTCTGCGAAGGGTTTTCTTTCTTTCTTTCTTTCTTTCTTTCTTTCTTTCTTTCTTTCTTTCTTTCTTTCTTTCTTTCCTGCTTCCAAACTAGTATGTGGCTTCTAAAGTCATTAAAACAGTGACTCCCAAACTTTTTTGGGACCTTGCTCCCATGGTTCCATAAATTCATTCCCAGAGCTTCTTGACCCACCCTATAAAAACATTATTCAGAATAGCAGTTTCCACAACCCACTAAGTGAGATAATAACACAACAAAATTGAAATGAGTAACAATTAATTGGACATTTATTCAAAATCCAATTAAAACAATTTAGCTTAATTAAGTCAACAAAATTGATGAGCCACTGATAGCACTTTTTCAAAGTCTGATATTTATACTTTTAGTGCTCCCTTTGCCTCTTAGCACAGTCCCCTAGGTAATCCCACCCACCAGGGTAATCCCACTGCCCACTTTGGAAACCACTGCATTAAAACACACACAACATCCTTCTGTGGAGCTCCATTTACCCCCAGACTTTTAATCTTCCTGTGAGCTAAAACACCTTGCCTATGATACCCAACACCCGAATTTTAACATTGGTGGACTAGAAGATGTTTGGAGAATTCTACAGGTTGGAAGGCCGCATGAACAGAGGTGTAGAGTGAAGAGGCCATGCTTCTGTTTAACCACCAACATAGCTGAGTCACTGGCAGAGTATGTTAGTAGCCTCGCATGTACAAACCACACTTCCGGAATGTGTTGGGTCTGGTCTACTGTACACAGAAGGCAATGTGGCCTGAACCAGTGTTGGTGTGGTGGGTTGGTGACATGACCTCCTCAATAGTTGAGTCGCTACTGCTTACTAGGAGGGGTTAGGAGGATGAGGAAACAAGTGGTTGGTGCAGTGCAAATGCACTGGCAGAGCCAACCTTGATTATATCCATTCAGTCTGCTGGTGAGAGGTTGCAAGGTTGAATGCTCCTCCATTATACAAGCTCTCTAAAACTAGATCTTCTTCTTTGGCAATCACTCTTAGACGAATAAGATTGTCTGCCATGAATATGGTCTTAACAGTGTCTCTGTAGGTGACTGTGGAGGCCAATTATGGATCCGCACATCCTTCCACAATGGGTACATCGGTTTCCAGGTAGGAGTTGATCAGGGTCAGGATTTGCCAAACATGCCTTCCTCTTAGCTCATTTCTCCCTTTCATCCCAGGTTTGTGCTTATTCAAAGTCCATGGTGCCTCTTAAAAAGCAGAGACATCACCTTGCCGGCAAAGGTCCGTAGAGTTAAAGGTATGGTTTTCCCAGTAGTGATGTATGGAAGTCAGAGCTGGACCATAAAGAAGGCTGATCACCGAAAAATTGATGCTTTTGAATTATGGTGCTGGGGGAGACTCTTGAGAGTCCCATGGACTGCAAGAAGATCAAACCTATCCATTCTGAAGGAAATCAGCCCTGAGTGCTCACTGGAAGGACAGATCCTGAAGCTGAGGCTCCAATACTTTGGCCACCTCATGAGAAGAGAAGACTCCTTGGAAAAGACCCTGATGTTGGGAAAGATGGAGGGCACAGGGAGAAGGGGACGACAGAGGACGAGATGGTTGGACAGTGTTCTCGAAGCTACCAGCATGAGTTTGACCAAACTGCAGGAGGCAGTGGAAGGCAGGAGTGCCTGGCGTGCTCTGGTCCATGGGGTCCCGAAGAGTCGGACACGACTAAACAACTAAACAACAACAACAAATTGATTTACACAAGTGGCTCAGAGCAGAATCGCTTTCATGGACGCAGCAATTTCCTTTGCACCACTTTTAATTCCATCCACTGTCTCTCAGCCTAACCTAACTCATATGGTTGTTGTGAGAATAGAATGAAAAGGGAGAGAACCAAGTATGTCATCTTTGGAGGAAAGGTGGGAAATATCATCATCATTTCATAAACTTATATGAGGGTTGTTGTTTTTCTATGATCAACTGCCGTATAAATTTTATGAATGAATGAATGAATGAATGAATAAATAAATAAATAAATAAATAAGACATTTTTTAAAAAAAATACCTCTCTTATTCCTATATAACCTGGGATAGCTCATTTGGTAGAGCATGAAACTCTTAATCTCAGAGTTGTGGGTTTGGACCCCGCACTGGGCAAGAGATTCCTATACTGCTAGATTGGACTATCAGTGTTTCCCAACCTTGTGCCTCCAGCTGTTTTTGGACTACAATTCCCATCATCCCTTGCCACTGGTCTTGCTAGTCAGGGATGATGGGAGTTGTAGTTCAAAAACAGCTGGAGGCACAAGGTTGGGAAACACTGGACTAGATGACCGTCATGGTCCCTTCCACCTCTGCAATTCTCTGATTCTATCATTCTAACTCTTATCCCTCCTGCTCTGTTTTTTCAAACTCACACACACACCCCTTTGTATTTTACAGCTCTCAGGAAAACTGCTGAAATACAGAGGAGCATTTCGTAGCAGTAAGGAATCAGCTGAGCTCACAATATCAATACATGGAACGCACAGCAGGAGAATCTTCACTGAGCAACTGTGCAATGAAGTTAACAAGCAAAAAATAAAAAAATTAAGCATGTGGAAGCCAAAATAAGGTTGTAATGAATCCACAAAACTCTGATAATCTGGCACCATAAATTTGTATTTTTGTTGTGCAAAGGCAATTCTGACACTGATGGAATTAGTCACTTAGCAATACATTAAATACAACTCTTTGCTTTCAGGATCTGGGAAGTTTAGTTTGGGCCATCAGAGATCCCAGTTGCACATCTAGAACTTTAACAAATAGAAATTTCTCTTTTTCTTTTCTTTATATATATATATATATATATATATATATATATATATATATATTACCTTCTTTATGATCTTTAATTTTTGATAGCTCTCTATTAGTACTACTTTTATGTATGTTTTAACATCTGAAGACTTCTATTTTCTTTTCTTTCCCTTACTTGTTTTCTTTTTTAATTTTTATCATTGCTTTTGTAATACGTTGAAAACTCTTACTAAAACTGAGTTTAAAAATAGAACTTTAACAAGTATGGTTGGAAGAGGTTAAGAGACTGAATATGCGGAAAGCTTATGTTAAGTAAATTACAATGTAATGCAATTTGTCTGCTGTCATTGTGGTTTGCGAGAACAATTAAATAAACAGCAGTGCACTGGTGCAGCTTTTAGAGGATTATTAGAGGAGCAGGGGACAGAACTTGATGGTTGATTTAAGGAAAAAGAGAGAGAGAGAGAGAGAGAGAGAGAGAGAGAGAGAGAGAGAGAGAACTCCTGGAAAACTCATTGACATTAAATTACCAGCATTTCAGAAAATTACTACATGACAATGAGCCAGAGAAGTGTTTTAATAACCTTGCATTACATCTCTCTCTCTCTCTCTCTCTCTCTCTCTCTCTCTCTCTCTCTCTCTCTCTCTCTCTCTCTCTCTCACACACACACACACACACACACACGGTGCATATTTGAATCAAACATGATGCCAAGCTGATTCAGTTAAAATATCCACCTTTTTATAATATTACTATTCTATAGTTAGGGACGCGGGTGGCGCTGTGGGTAAAAGCCTCAGCGCCTAGGGCTTGCCGGTCAAAAGGTCGGTGGTTCGAATCCCCGCGGCGGGGTGCGCTCCCGTTGTTTGGTCCCAGCGCCTGCCAACCTAGCAGTTCGAAAGCACCCCCGGGTGCAAGTAGATAAATAGGGACCGCTTACTAGTGGGAAGGTAAACGGCATTTCCGTGTGCGGCTCTGGCTCGCCAGATGCGGCTTTGTCACGCTGGCCACGTGACCCGGAAGTGTCTCCGGACAGCGCTGGCCCCCAGCCTCTTGAGTGAGATGGGCGCACAACCCTAGAGTCTGTCAAGACTGGCCCATACGGGCAGGGGTACCTTTACCTTTTTATTCTATAGTTAGCATGCTCAACATCAAAAAAACGAAGATCATGGCCACTGGTCCCTCCACCTCCTGGCAAATAGAAGGGGAAGAAATGGAGGCAGTGAGAGATTTTACTTTCTTGGGCTCCATGATCACTGCAGATGGTGACAGAAGTCACCAAATTAAAAAATGCCTGCTTCTTGGGGAAAAAGCAATGACAAAACTAGACAGCATCTTAAAAAGCAGAGACATCACCTTGCCAACAAAGGTCTGTATAGTAAAAGCTATGGTTTTCCCAGTAGTGATGTATGGAATTGAGAGCTGGACCATCAAGAAGGCTGATCACCGAAGAATAGATGTTTTTGAATTATGGGGCTGGAGGAGACTCTTGAGAGTCCCATGGACTCCAAGAAGATCAAACCTATCCATTCTGAAGGAAATCAGCCCTGAGTGCTCACTGGAAGGACAGATTGTGAAGCTGAGGCTCCAATACTTTGGCCACCTCATGAGAAGAGAAGACTCCTTGGAAAAGACCCTGATGTTGGGAAAGTTGGAGGGCACAAGGAGAAGGGGACGACAGAGGACGAGATGGTTGGATGGTGTTCTCGAAGCTACCAGCATGAGTTTGTTCAAACTGCGGGAGGCAGTGGAGGACAGAAGTGCCTGGCGTGCTCTGGTCCAGGGGGTCACGAAGAGTCGGACACGACTAAACGACTGAACAACAACAACAATAGTTAGCATGCATATTCATATCCCACTACCACATACGAGAGGCATAGTTTATTGCAGTAAGGGGTGGCTGATGGAGAATTAAAGCCAAAGTTAACTTGAAACATGTATTTGTTAATGCTGCCTGACTCTTTAAGAGTAATTGCCATTAACTGTCCTTTACTGAGATGAACATTGCTGGTCTGTACTGCTCATTTTCTTTTTACAATTGTTTCATTTCCATCATTGGTTATTTACTGTTGGGATCTTTCTTTTTGAAAGGGCTGCTTGTAAGCAGCCACGAAGGCTCTTGTGGTGGAAAGGAGTGACGGGGTTTTGTCTTAAGAAAATACATAATCCTATAGCAAGATTTGCTAGGATGAGCAGCTTACGGTGCAGCAGGTATCCAGCCCAGCCAGCTGGTCCCTAGCTCAGCCAGCATCCTAGAATCATAGAATTGTAGAGTTGGAAGGGGTCCTGAGGATCATCTGGTTCCCCTGCAATGCAGGAATGATTATGGAGCTGTCCCATATGGAGACTGACCCTGCAGCCTTGGTGTCCTAACCAAACTGAACGAGCCAAGCTACATGTCCCCAACCCCTGGCTCAGGGCTCAAGCTATGTAGCATAGCTTGTTCATTCTGGCTCAACTTGGGTGCAGTTGGCTGAGCTGAGGGCAGTGCAAATAATAATAATAATAATAATAATAATAATAATAATAATAATAATAATAATTTATTATTTATACCCCACCCATCTGGCTGGGCTTCCCCAGCCACTCTGGGCAGCTTCCAACAAAATATTAAAATACAGTAATGCATCAAACATTAAAAGCTTCCCTAAACAGGACTGCCTTCAGATGCCTTCTAAAAGTCTGGTAGTTGTTGTTCTCTTTGACATCTGGTGAGAGGGCGTTCCACAGGGCAGGTGCCACTACCTGGCTCCCTGTAACTTGGCTTCTCGCAGCGAGGGAATCACCAGAAGGCCCTCGGCGCTGGACCTCAGTGTCCAGGTAGAACAATGGGGGTGGAGACGCTCCTTCAAATCCCCCAAAATGGGCTTTTTGAGGACATGGTGGGGGGCAGGACCAGATGGAGGAGACTTTGGCTGAACCCTATGTCCATTCACCTCAGTCACATGACCTGGTGTCTAGCTCGGGCGACTTGGCTCCCGCCCCCTTTGGCTGTAGATAAGCAGGACAAAGCGAAAAGAGTCCCTTACCATTTAAAGAGTCTTTAATTTAACAGCAAAAGAACAAAGCAGCCATTCTTGGAATGAAGGTGTTCCCAGTTAAGGCTTCCACCCACGTGCCCCCTAGTCACTTCCGTCTTGCAACCTGATATCACAACCACCCTGCTTTTTGTGCAGCCACCTTATCTGTGTGATGTGACCTTGACACTTTCCAGCAAGAGAGAGAGTCTGTCAGCTCTCTCTCTTAATGTTTTTCTTCACTTTGCTTTTCACCCCCCAGTTCTTCCCAACTTTTGTCTTCAGAACAATGCTCCTCTGCAAACCACTGTTCCAAATCTATACTGCTCCACTGTTCCTGGGCAGCTTCAGGATCTTGGTCAGGAGCAGGGAGAGGGAGAGTCTCCCACCATTCCTCATCAGAGCTGTACTCCTCAGCCTGGTCTCTGACACCTGGCAAGATTCACCCATCATTAGTCTTTAGTGGTTGCCTAAAGCTGTGGAGGGATGGTGCCTAGAGCACATCTATAGGGAGGGATTTCTTCAGTTTGGGGGTCATTACAAAAGAAGGCTCTTTTTCAGGAGATGTTACCATAAGAAGATTCTCTGCTGCAGATCACAATGTCTTGAGTAGCACATAGAGGAAGAGGAGCTCCTAATGATGGACCTCTCAATCAGATCAACAGGTGCAACCAAACCTACTCAACCAGCCCAGCCCCTTGTTGCAGTAGCTGCTACTCTGTTGGTATTCCCTTCTGGACTCTGAGAGGCACCCATTTGTCATGAGAGTAAAGCCACTGCAATGCTCAGATAGGGCAAGTCCTCCTTGTGACTATCTTCATTACAAGGAAGTCTCATCCCCAGAAGATGCCCAGTACGACAGGACTTCCACAAAGACATCAAGGATGTACAGCTGCCCACAGAAGCAAGCCACAAACCAAAAAAGGATGCTCTTCAAGGGATGCTCCTATAGTTTCTCCAGAGGAATGCTAAAAAGAACTTCAGAGAGCCTCCCCAGTGTCACGGAGAACTTTGAGGAGAACCACTTCAGCGATTTTGGAAGCCTTCAAAGGTGACCTGCATTAACCATAATCTTCAAAAGATGGCGATGACAGGACATGAAAGTCCTCGCTGTGACATGAAGTTTTCTTTTTCCTTTTTTTTATATAAAAAAGAGGCAAAATCCCTTGAAGTGTCATTAAGCCTTTGAAGCAACAGCATAAAACTGGAGCAGATGTTTGAATACAAAGCTGTTGGTACCATGGAGAGGGCTCATCATTGTGACGGGAGGCCTTTCAGCAAGGTGAGCCTGTTCAGAGAAACCCCCAAAGTCAGAGGCCAGCCACTCGGAATCACAAAGGAAAGCTTTCGTCATTCCCTGCCATGCTTCCCAATCCATTTCCCTCTTGCAAGAGAAAAGATAGCTTGGGTATTGGTTTTGCAATGGGAGGAGCTAGGTATTTCAAAGGAGCACCTTACGTACAGCCGGTGGAAGGTGGCAACTGGTCCATTAGGGCAAATGGGGCACTGCCCTATGAACCTCAGTAACAACAACAACAACAACAACAACAATAATAATAATAATAATAATAATAATAATTTATTATTTATCCCCTGCCCATCTGGCTGGGTTTCACCCGGCCACTCTGGGCAGCTCCCAACAGAATATTAAAAACATGATAAAACATCAAACCTTACAAACTTCCCTAAACAGGGCTGCCTTCAGATGTCTTCTAAAAGTCTGGTAGTTGTTCTCTTTGACATCTGATGGGAGGGCGTTCCACAGGGTGGGCGCCACTACCGAGAAGGCCCTCTGCCTGGTTCACTTCTTGCAGGGAGAGAACTGCCAGAAGGCCCTCGGAGCTGGACCTCAGTGTCCAGGCTGAATGACAGGGCTTTAAAGCCGCTTAGAGCTTTAAAGGTCAGCACCAGCACTTTGAATTGTGCTCGGAAACGTACTGGGAGCCAATGTAGGTCTTTCAGGACCGGTGTTATATGGTCTCGGCGGCCCTCAGATAGTCCACGCCTCCTTATTGGTACTGCCTGCCCGTTTCTGCCTCCCCAGTCTTAGTGTGGACCCTTGTAGAACTCAGGAGAATATGTAGGCTAAACCTGAATTAGCTCCCTCTAGCTCCACCTGCTGTTGGTCTTCCTACCTTCCACCCAACCAAAACAGGCAAACTCCTCAACTTGTGGGGGGCTGTGCATGTGATTTAGAGCACCTGCACAATCAGGATTCAAAACTCAGACTAATCAGGGATACACAAAGGAGCCTTTTCTGCAGTGACTCCCTGTTGGTGGAATGCTCTCTCCAGGGAGGCTTGCCTGGCACCTTCCTTGCATATCTTTAGGCCCTAGGCTGATACTCTTTTTCCAGGCTTTTGGCTAATTAAACAGTTTATGGCCTTTTAAAGGGACGCAGGTGGCACTGTGGGTTAAACCACAGAGCCTGGGACTTGCTGATCAGAAGGTCGGCAGTTCAAATCCCCGCGACGAGGTGAGCTCCTGTTGCTCTGTCCCTGCTCCTGCCAACCTAGCAGCTCGAAAGCACATCAAAGTGCAAGTAGATAAATAGGTACCGCTCCGGCGGAAAGGTAAACGGCGTTTCTGTGCGCTGCTCTGGTTCACCAGAAGTGGCTTAGTCATGCTAGCCACATGACCAGCTGTACGCCGGCTCCCTCGGCCAATAAAGCAAGATGAGCGCCGCCACCCCAGAGTCAGCCATGACTGGACCTAATGGTCAGGGGTCCCTTTACCTTTTTATGGCCTTTTAAACTGTGGGGGGGTATTCTTTGGTTTGTTGTTATGTTATGTATTTTTGTGTTTCTATACTGTAAATTGCCCTGTGGTCCTTAGAAGAAGGGTGGCATTATTATTATTATTATTATTATTATTATTATTATTATCATCATCATTATTGCATAGGGAATCTCCATGAATAGAGAAAGCTCCCCACGTGAGACATTTATTCTTAAACTAAATGGATATACCAGCTGGGGCAGGGTTTGGCAGCTCCCCCTTACATTTTCATTTACACTCAGATAAATTGAATGCCCAAATGCAGCTTCAGACCACCCAGCTGTCCATGCCCTGTCTAATTTGATTGATGGCAACTCTCCTGAGTCTCAGGCAGAGCAGTTTTTTTTTCTACAAGTAATGCTACCCATGATCCTTTAACTAAAGACTGGAATCCAGGGGGACAAGGACTCCAGAGGCTCGATCCAGGGCTGTGTGCATGCAAAGCGTGAATTCTACCATTGAGCTAGCTAATTTGGCATCCTGGGAATTAGCTGTCTGGAGCCATTTCATATCTTGAAGGCTGCGGTACGCCTGTTCCCATTGGCTTAATATTTTTCACCAGTTGCATCCAGACATTCTGCAACAGTCCGTGCGGACGCAGGGGACTTCTCAATTGCTAGGTCCTAATGTCAACTGTTTGATCCTAATTTGTACAGTAAGTTGTCACGGAAGAGGAGAAAGGATGTCAGAACTTGTCCTAAGGGCTTCTAGAGAGGGATGGTTTAGGTGTCAGAGCGCGACACTTTATTTATAAGTGCTGAGCACTGATATGATTCAAATGGAAAGGATGTTTATTGTAGGTCTCCAAGCACTTATGAAAAATTGTTCTCTTTCCCCCTTCAACAGCATAAAGGTGGTGTCACACAGTGAAACAAAAGAATGACTTTTCATCCCAACCTCTCACCAGGATGTCAACAGTTTCTGGGCTCTCGCCACGGAGCCTGATTGAAGTGTGTGTATTGCAAATCTCCAAGGACAATGGAGTGTCAACCATATAATTTTCAATTTAGCATCTTATGTCGGCATGTGTCATACCAAACATGCATTATTTCAGGATGAGGTTATTACATAGAGTATTTCTCCCCCACTCGTTTTTCAGTCGATCTTGACACCCATAGAAGCGACTATCCTTCACATCACAAAAGGAAAAACAGCCAAAGATTTGATATGCAGTCGCAATATATATTTCCCAAATCCTACCTTGACCTGACAATGCACCTTTATAAGATTGCATAATGCCTGTCATTCCATAGGCAACAATTTGGCCCATAAGTTGATTTGTAAGCATGCTGGAATTGGTTTTTAACTCATGATTTTGAATGATGTTTAACCTTTTTTTTAAATAAAATAAATCGGTTTATTGCTATTTTATTGCACTTCAATGCAAGCACACACTATAAGATTTAATGGGACATTCTTCCGAATAGACATAGAATCATAGAATTGTAAAGTTGAACGGGACACCCAAGGGGAAACCAATCCAATCCTCTTCAATGCAGGAATCTCAGCTAAAGCATCCATGAAAGATGGTCAGCCAACTTCTGCTTAAAAACCTCCAAGGAAGGAGAGTCCAACACCTCCCAAGAAGGTCCATTCCACCCTAGAACAACGGTTACCGTCAGAAAGTTCATGCTGATGTTCAGTCAGAATCTCCTTTCTTGTAACTTGAAGCCATCGGTTCAGTACTGCTCTCCAGGGTGGGAGAAAACAAGTGTGCTCCATCCTCTATGTGATAGCCCTTGAGATATTTGAAGGTGGCTATCCCATCTCCAACCTCAGATATGTAGATGACACAACCTTGATGGCAGAAAGTGAGGAGGAATTAAAGAACCTTTTAATGAGGGTAAAAAAGAAGAGAGCAAAATATGGTCTGAAGCTCAACAGCCAAAAAAAACTAAGATCATGGCCACTGGTCCCATCATCTCCTGGCAAATAGAAGGGGAAGAAATGGGGAGGCAGTGAGAGATTTTACTTTCTTGGGCTCCATGATCACTGCAGATGGTGACAGCAGCCACGAAATTAAAAGACATCTGCTTCTTGGGAGAATAGCAATGACAAACCTAGACAGCATCTTAAAAAGCAGAGACATCACCTTGCCAACAAAGGTTTGTATAGTTAAAGCTATGGTTTTCCCAGTAGTGATGTATGGAAGTGAGAGCTGGATCATAAAGAAGGCTGATCGCCGAAGAATTGATGCTTTTGAATTATGGTGCTGGAGGAGACTCTTGAGAGTCCCATGGACTGCAAGAAGATCAAACCTCTCCATTCTGAAGGAAATCAGCCCTGAGTGCTCACTGGAAGGACAGATCCTGAAGCTGAGGCTCCAATACTTTGGCCACCTCATGAGAAGAGAAGACTCCCTGGAAAAGACCCTGATGTTGGGAAAGATGGAGGGCACAAGGTGAAGGGGACGACAGAGGATGAGATGGTTGGACAGTGTTCTCGAAGCTACCAGCATGAGTTTGACCAAACTGCAGGAGGCAGTGGAAGACAGGAGTGCCTGGCATGCTCTGGTCCATGGGGTCACAAAGAGTCGGACACGACTAAACGACTAAACAACAACAATCCCATCTCCTCTCAGTCTCCTCTTTACCAGGCTAAACATATGCAAGTCCCTCAACAGTTCCTCATAAGGCTTGGTTTCCAGACCCTTGATCATCTTGGCTCCACTCCTCTGCAAAAGAAGAAGAAGCTCTTCCTTTTGTTTGTCTGGAATCTTCCAACACTCAGCTTCACTGGAGGTCCTCAAGTTCTTAAAGGCGGTTTCAGTGTTGGTCGGTAAAGTTCAAAGTCACAGGGGATTCTTCCGCTTTAAGTGTAATCCTTTAAAAATATTTAAATGCCACACATAAGATATAAGAACGAACCAATCCTGAGGAATAAATGTATGCTTTATGCAACATTAAGCCCACTGTTCTTCTCCAATTGACTTTTATAAGTGTTGATTAAACAGTTAGATTATCAGTCCACAGCTGAAGAATATGTGCATGAAGAAGATTATAATATTTTAGCAGAACATTTAACGAGTAGAATTAAGGAGTTTTCTGACCGTGTTGTCTCATTGGCATAAAGCCAGGGAGTTTTGTATCTCTGTAAAAGAAGCAGATTTGTCAGATCGCATGTGGATATGATGCTAAGCCATTCATCATAGCTACACAAAATGCGTGGATTCAGGGCTTACATGGAGCTATGTGCAATAAAAGTGCAGGAGAAAAATGAAATAAGCCATCTCTAGAGACACATAACGGAGTCAATATATCATACCACAGAGGTTTCCAACAGGTGTCGCTCAGATGTTGTTGACTACAGTTCCCATCACCCATGACCATTGGCCATGATGACTGGGGCTGATGGGAGCTAAAAGCCAGCAGAGTTTGGAAAGAACCACATTTGCTATCTTTGTCCTACCATATATTTATAGGAAAATAGCAGGTATGGATTGTGGGCACGCCCACTTGAAGCAAACATGAAAATTTTCCAAGATGAGGGAATCTGAAGGCTAATAATTCACTTTCCACCCAGACAGAATCCAGTGAAAAGAAAAGCCTGAGAGAGGTATGGGGAAGAAATTGAAATTTAAACTTAGCAAATTTGCACTTTCTGAAACCATATGTGAGTTGAAATACAGGCATCCTTCAAAATTTGCACTGCTTTGAATTTCGCAGTGTATTTTTCCTGCCAGTTAAGGTGTACAAAAAAAATGCATATTGTGTGTTTAAGTGTGCACATAAATGCATATATTTATGAAAATAACATACAAAAGTGCTTTCTATTAAGAGAAATTGCTTTAGAAAAAATGTGCAGATTAGACAAAAACACGTCTAAAATATGTACAACAGGAGAAATTTGCACAAAAAATGCTGATGCGTTTTCATGAAGCCTTTATATATATATATATAAATCACAAATTGATTTGGAAATGTGGAGAACTGGACTTAAAATTGGACAAATGGGAAGTTGAGAGAAACTGAAAGGGACAGGCTTGCTCATGACCCTGGCCCGAGGTGATCCCTTCTCATTCATGGGGCAGAGGAGTCTTGCTGTCTCCTCCACTCTGCTCAGAGCACATGGCCAGCAAAACCCCAGGCACAAAACAACTTGGGGGTGACAAGACCTGAAGAGCAGATGAAACACCCACAGCCTAGGTGCTTAAAAATGTGGTAACTACAGCGGCCATGTTTCTCATGGCTCGTTGCAGAGGAGAGCCCCTTCTCTGAAGGGCTGTTGTTGTTGTTGTTTAGTCGTTTAGTCGTGTCCGACTTCGTGACCCCATGGACCAGAGCACACCAGGCACCTCTGTCCTCCACTACCTCCCGCAGTTTGGTCAAACTCATGCTGGTAACCTCAAAAACACTATCCAACCATCTCATCCTCTGCCGCCCCCTTCTCCTTGTGCCCTCCATCTTTCCCAACATCAGGGTCTTCTCCAGGGAGTCTTCTCTTCTCATGAGGTGGCCAAAGTATTGGAGCCTCAGCTTCACGATCTGTCCTTCCAGTGAGCACTCAGGGCTGATTTCCTTAAGAATGGATGCATTTGATCTTCTTGCAGTCCATGGGACTCTCAAGAGTCTCCTCCAGTACCATAATTCAAAAGCATCAATTCTTCGGCGATCAGCCTTCTTTATGGTCCAGCTCTCACTTCCATACATCACTACTGGGAAAACCATGGCTTTAACTATACGGACCTTTGTTGGCAAGGTGACGTCTCTACTTCTCAAGATGCTGTCTAGGCCTGTCATTGCCCTTCTCCCAAGAAGCAGGTGTCTTTTAATTCTTCATTTGAAGTCTGGCCCTGTCCTAGCCAAGTTTAAAGATGAATAACCCCAAGGAGAGAGAGGACAGGCCTAGAAGTTCCCCAACAACCATTAGCACCTGCACAGCAGACTGAGCAAAGATGCAGTGTGCCTGGTCTTCCCAACGTGCCAAGAGATGCATTGCGTTTCTATTTTAGTTATACGTTTTATTTTAATCACAGCGAGATGTACTGCGTTTCTACTTAAATTATAGTCATTATTCCTAAATGTACACCTACATATAGATTAGCATGTGCAAATTTTATGCAAATCCAGTGATGCACGGAAGAGCCGTCCTATTGGGGAAGCAGCCTGCCCACATGTGACTGTGAGGTTCACAGACAGGTTTACTGTGCTTTCTGAGTCCTGTTCAGAGCTTGTTGTAGAGGAGTGGATGCGGGTGGCGATTGTTGAGGATTCCATTCCACCTTTTGTTGCAGACATGGGATTCTTGCGTGTCACATGTCTGTTTACATTCCAGCACAGATTGCTGGCATAAGCGGAACTTCCGCTCTGTATAGCTGTTGTTTTTCGCTCTCTTTCCAAGGAGAGGCAACATGTTTCTTTGTCCTGATTTACGTTTAATAAATACGTAGTTAGTATGTGTCTACAGCCTCGAGCCTCTTCTGTTGCGCAGTATCCACTGCTGAGTAAAGTGTGCTCAAGTCTGCAAGCTTGAGTCGCTGATGTACATCAGAGCCAGAGGTCGATGAATCTCTGCAGCGGCAAGGCTGAGAGGGAGACGTTCCAGCTGGGGCCAAGCCAGCTGGCCTTTCAACCCCTAGATGCCGACAGCGCTGTGATCTAAACCACTGAGCCTTGGGCTTGCCGATCAGAAGGTTGGCGGTTCAAATCACTGCAATGGGGTGAGCTCCCGTTGCTCGGTCCCTGCTCCTGCCAACCTAGCAGTTCGAAAGTACGCCAGTGCAAGTAGATAAAAAGGTACCGCTGTGGCGGGAAGGTAAACTGCATTTCCATGTGCTCTGGTTACCTCATGGTGTTCCATTGCACCAGAAGTGGTTTAGTCATGCTGGTCACATGACCCGGAATGCTATCTGTGTACAAATGCCGACTCCCTTGGCCTGAAGCAAGATGAGCGCCGCAACCCCATAGTTGCCTTTGCCTGGACTTCACCATCCAGGGGTCCTTTACCTTTTAGAGGAGTGGAGGATGGGGGCCCTTTTTTGGTCCCACACCTCCATAGAGGGGGAGTAGATGCTGCAGAGGACCACTGATCAGAAATGTGTGCCTTGCATTCCATCCCCAAAACCTCACAGTCATTTTCCATGGGAACCAATTTGACTACAGTAGTCTTGAATGCAGCTATTATTCCTTATTTTCTCTCTTTTCCTCACATGACTGGGAGACACTGTGGGCAAGGCATGTCCAAAGTCCATTTGGGGGGCCTAATGTGGCCCCCTGGTGGGTTTAATCCAGCCCCTGTGGCAGTTTATTTCTTCTGGTGGTTCCCTCAATGCGAGAAGTGAGGTTACAGGGAACCAGACAGAGGGCCTTCTTGGTAGTGGCGCCCGCCCTGTGGAACGCCGTCCCACCAGATGTTTAATATTTAATGCTGTATTGTTTTTAACACTTGATTGGGAGCCGCCCAGAGTGGCTAGGGAAACTCAGCTAGCTGGGCAGGGTATAAATAAATTATTATTATTATTATTATTATTATTATTATTATTATTACTACTACTACTACTACTACTACTACTACTACTACTACTACTACACAATCTTCATCTTTTTGTAAAGCAGTTTGAAGGAATACTGCATTAGTATTCCTGATTATAATGCTATTGTTTCTGTCCCATAGAGGTATTTGAATATTTTGTAGAGGATACCTTATAAAAAAATACTTGTTGGAAGTACAGTTTAGAATATTGGTTCCAACGAACATCTCCCACACTCAGCAATCAGCTCTCAAAATAAAAGTTGCAATTAATTTGCAAAGAAACCACTTGCAAGAGATCTCATTAGGGGGGGAAAAAGGAAAATTGCTTCCTTTGGTTTTTTCCCCTCCTTCCAGAACGAATTATTAAAAACAGTAGAAATGAATCGTTTTAGAGCTTCAGAAATTCACAATCAATAATTGGAAGGATTTGCGTGTGTGGTGGGGTTTTTTTAAGCCTATTTTAAAAGTACTGGAGTTCTTCAATTAATGTCAGTAGCTCTGCAGAATTAATTAAAATGAAAGTTCTTTTATTATCACCAAATAATCAAAACCCTCCATCGGCCTCTTTCCAAATCAATGTGCACTTTTCTTCTAAAGAGGTGCTTTTCTCATGGGACTGATTAATGTGTAGGGAATGGCACCACTTGCACACTTAAAAGTTTGTGCAAGTAGCTGATGTATGTGAGCAGAGAAACATCTGAGGGCCAGTCCAAGCTACATGTTACACCTGGAGACCGCTGCTGCTGCCCATTCTCTGCCTGAGAATTGGGTATGTTTAGCCTAATAAAGGGGAGACTGAGAGGAGATATAATAGCTGTCTTCAGATATCTCAAGGGCTGTCACACGGAAGAATGGAGCAAGCTTGTTTTCTCCTTTTCCGGAGGGTAGGACCTGTACCAATGGCATCAAGTTTAGGAAGGAAGGCGATTCTGACCAAACATCAGGAAGAACTTTGTGATGGTAAGAGATGTTCAACAGTGGAATGGAGCTTGTCCTACACTCGAGCAGGACCCTAGTAGAGACACATGCTCAACTGGCATGTTCCCTCCCTCCTGGTCGAAAGTTCGGGAGCTTCAAAAGCTTTCTTCCGCCCGAACATCACAGCGACCGATGCCAACAGACATCAGCACACTTAGGGATCCGCAGAGTCTTCACAGCTTGCATAAGAGACATCAGCAACTCAGCATTTTGGCTAATCTACTTTATTTACATATAAACACACACGGAGCACTGCAACATGGCTCCTTCTCTCTCTAGCATCAGACAGCAAAGAGAAAGAACAAAGGACAATAGTCCCACTTCATGGAACACAGTAACACAAACATCCTGTTTCCATCACTACCCACTTTGTGGAGTCAAAACATATACCATCATGTGAAAGACAACAATCCCATGACTGCAATCATGGAAAAGGAATTCCAACATGGACTCCCAAGGAAGGTGGTGAACTCTCCTTCCTTGGAGGTTTTTAAGCAGAGGTTGGATGGACATCTGTCATGTATGATCTAGTTGATTTTCGTGCATTTCAGGAGGTTGAACTAGATGATCCTCAGGATCCCTTCCAACTCTACAGTTCTGTGAGTCTGATTCATCTTAATGTTCAAGGACAACTCCATCAAAAGACTCAGCTCTAAGAAGTTTACTCATCCTGTTAGAACGGGGACTTCTTAACATTTTTTATTCTCCTTGGATTTTACTGCAGAAAATAATTGCTTATGGGCATTGCGACTGATATGCACTATCAAGATTTTTTTAAAAAATCCATTTTCATTTGCATTCAGAGACATGGGTCCCCATTCCAGCATACCTTGCTAATTATCTTCATTAGTGTCTCAAGATCTTCCTTATTAAAATCAAGTAATTTTGTTGTAGTTCTCATTCCCTGTGCCCTTCCAATTATGTCAGCTGAATCAACTCATGAATATCGGCTCCAAGGATGCTCTCAACAACCGTTTTATCCATCACTTCCTTGCTCCTTGCCAGATTCAGCCGGAGCGAAGCTGCCAAGGCAAGACATTGTTGGTCTGGACCGAATAACTTTTTTTGCTCTACAGGGGAGGTGGACACAGGAGACTCTCGTAGCCTAACATGGAGATGTAAGGAATTGAACCAGGGATGCTAATTATGTGCTCTACCACTTAGCTGTTGCCATGAAGGCTCAATTGGGACGTCGAATGTTTCATCTCTCCAGTAAAGACTGCCTCTTTCCATATGAACCTACCTGGACATTGAGATCATCTTCTGAGGCCCTCCTTTGTGTCCCTCCTCCTCAAGAGGTTCAGAGGGTGGCAACATGAGAACAGGCCTTCTCTGCAGTGGCTCCCCATCTGTTGAATGCTCTCCCCAGGGAAGTTCACCTGGCGCCTTCATTATAGACCTTTAGGCACCAGGCAAAAACATTCCTTTTTAACCAGGCCTTTGGTTGATCCGATTTACATCCTACGCCCTTTTAAAATGTGTTTTTGTGGGGAGAGGATATAGGGTTGTTGTTTTTATTTTTTATTAGGTATTTTGTGGTTTAAAAGGGACGTGGGTGGCGCTGTGGGTTAAACCACAGAGCCTAGGACTTGCCGATCAGAAGGTCGGCGGTTCGAATCCCTGCGACGGGGTGAGCTCCCGTTGCTCGGTCCCAGCTCCTGCAAACTGAGCAGTTCAAAAGCACGTCAAAGTGCAAGTAGATAAAAAGGTACCGCTCCAGCAGGAAGGTAAACAGCATTTCCGTGTGCTGCTCTGGTTCGCCAGAAGCGGCTTAGTCATGCTGGCCACATGACCCGGAAGCTGTATGCCAGCTCCCTCGGCCAATAAAGCGAGATGAGCGCCGCAACCACAGAGTCAGCCACGACTGGACCTAATGGTCAGGGGTCCCTTTACCTTTTATCTTGATTTTATTCTGTGAACTGACCTGAGACCCCTGGGTATAGAGTGGTATATAAATTCAATGAAGAAGAAGAAGAAGAAGAAGAAGAAGAAGAAGAAGAAGAAGAAGAAGAAGAAGAAGAAGAAGAAGAAGAAGAAGGAGGAGGAGGAGGAGAAGAAGAAGAAGTGTGCCATCTCCGTATTCTTTCTTTAGACAGACATTCGACTTGTTCTTGTTTATTTAGGAACATAGGAAACAGGATGCTTCTTTATACGGATTCAGATCACTGGTCCATTTAACTCTGTATATACTGACTGGTAGTAGCTTTCCTGGATTTCAGACAGGGGTCTCACTCAACAACTCCTGGAGATGCTGGGGATTGAACCTAGGATGTTCTGCATGCAAAGAAAATGCTCTACCACTGAGCTACAGCCCTTCCTGGGCTCTTATGAAACCATTGGATTGAAACAGATTTTACAAGCCATCATCCAACCACCTACCATATACAGTGGTACCTCTGGTTACGTACTTAATTCGTTCCGGAGGTCCGTTCTTAACCTGAAACTGTTCTTAACCTGAAGCAAAGTTCTTAACCTGAGGTACTATTTCTGGGTTAGCAGAGTCTGTAACCTGAAGCGTATGTAACCCGAGGTACCCCTGTAATGCATTGCAATGAATTCAAACCATCCCCAGAATATGCCCTTGGAAACATTATAAAAATGATATGTGACAAGTAGGCAGATGTACCACCATGTATTTGTCACATTCAGTGATGCTTCCATTCTGCTGCAGTTCAACTTCCAGCAAAAAGAACTTCACTTGTCTCATTATCCACTACGATTAAATTTGATGCAATCAACTCTCTTATCTTCACTTTATTTCACACCATCAATTATGAATCTTTTCATATTGTTTGGGGCCGAAAGCAACAACAACAGTGAATATCATTTGCATTTGCTACATTGATTTCCGTTCCTAAGGAGGATGAATAAGTGAATACCAGCCATTTCTTTCCCCATTTCCACTGAACAGGCAGTGATTTGTACTACTCAGCTGATGTAACAGTGGAAATAATTTTTAGCTGCTCGGGTAAGACTAATCTGTTTATTTCAGTTTATCTCAAATTCAGTTCCCCATATTTCTGCATCATTCATTTAAAAAAGTACTCACAATCAGCAATTTAATACACATTTCTCCTAATATTCAGGGGGTTTTGTATGCAATCTTGTCTAATTTTTGAAAGCATTTTTTTCATATGTAATGCATTTTTATGTTACTTTCGTTAATATATGCATCATATATTCTTTTTTAAAAAACAGCAACAACAACATTATTTGCCTGGGAATGCCGCATTGCAAAATTCATAAAACTGTCACAGCTGCTTTTGTATCTACCACTTTACCTATAAGAAATAGATTGTAATAATACTCAGAACTTTATTCATAACCTCCAGATTCATTCTCTGCATATCCTCACTGCCTCTTTCTTCTCCCTCCTCATATTTCTCCCTCCTCTGCTGGGTGCTTCTCAGGGCAAACCTCTTAAAAACTCAAAGCTAACAGAATCCAACAGCTGTGTTTAGAGAAGTGCAAATTGGGTAGATTCTCATTAAAATGCAAACTGAACCAAATTTCTCCCTCAACCGTATTAGCTGCATACAAGTCATTTGTCCCTTGTTTTCCTGGAAATGCCTGTTTATGTAGCAAAATGCTATTTTCCTTTTTTAAAAAAACAAAACAAAACAAGGGGCTGACAGGAAAGACTAAAGCTAAAATGGCTGTCATTTATTTGAATTATTTATATCCTACTATATTATAAAAAATATCAAAGCAGTTTGCAATAGTATCTTTATATTATACACACACAGAGAGAGACACAAATCCTAGCATAAGGAATAACTTACATCATCTTAGGGCATGATGTGACATTGTAAGCAATTAACAAGCACATTTTTAACATCTTTGAAATAGCCACCACAGGGCAGATAGAAAGAGTTGAGCAGAACTGGGACCACATCTTGTGGGTGTTGTTGTTGTTTAGTCGTTTAGTCGTGTCCGACTCTTCGTGACCCCATGGACCAGAGCACGCCAGGCACTCTTGTCTTCCACTGCCTCCCGCAGTTTGGCCAAACTCATGCTGGTAGCTTCGAGAACACTGTCCAACCATCTCGTCCTCTGTCGTCCCCTTCTCCTTGTGTTCTCCATCTTTCCCAACATCAGGGTCTTTTCCAGGGAGTCTTCTCTTCCCATGAGGTGGTCAAAGTATTGGAGCCTCAGCTTCAGGATCTGTCCTTCCAGTGAGCACTCAGGGCTGATTTCCTTCAGAATGGAGAGGTTTGTTCTTCTTGCAGTCCATGGGACTCTCAAGAGTCTCCTCCAGCACCATAATTCAAAAGCAAGTAAAATCTCTCACTGCCTCCATTTCTTCCCCTTCTGTTTGCCAGGAGGTGATGGGCCCAGTGGCCACGGTTTTTGTTTTTTTGATGTTGAGCTTCAGACCATATTTTGCGCTCTCCTCTTTCACCCTCTTTAATTCCTCCTCACTTTCTGCCATCAATGTTGTGTCATCTGCATATCTGAGGTTGTTGATATTTCTTCCGGCGATCTTAATTCCGGCTTGGGATTCATCCAGCCCAACCTTTCGCATGATGAATTCTGCATATAAGTTAAATAAGCAGGGAGACAATATACAGCCTTGTCTTACTCCTTTCCCAATTTTGAACCAATCAGTTGTTCCATATCCAGTTCTAACTGTAGCTTCTTGGAGGAGCATTAAATCCTTTCCCCTCTGCTATTACATCCCATAAAAATGTTCCTCTCTCCAAAACTTTGAGCAGATGAGGGGAGCTCCCAGTGATCCCAACATCAGAATCTCCCCACTTCCCCAACAGGGCTAATATCTCAGAATGATGGTTTTTTAAAATATATATATACCATTCAAATTTATACATTTCATTAGTTTTACAATCAATTTAACATTTCAAAGTTTGACTTCCTTCCCCCTCTTTCTGCCGTTCCTTAAATTTATTTTTTAATATCTTCTGCATATCCAAGTTCATTTAACTTGCTCATTTATTTATATGCTGTAAATACATACTTTTATAAAACTGTAGGTTATTACATTAATCCTGCTAATGTTTTTATCTGTTTACAATTTATCTGTAAATATTCAATAAACCATTTCCATTCTTTTATTTAAAAAAAGTTTGTTATCTTGATTTCTTATTCTTCTGGTAAATTTCGCCATTTCTACATATCCCATGAGTTTTTGTATCCATTCTTCCTTTGCTGGGACTTCTGATTCTTTCCACTTTTGGGCAAGTAACATTCTTGGTTGGACAGTGTTCTCAAGGCTACCAGCATGAGTTTGACCAAGCTGCGGGAGGTGGTGGAGGACAGGGGTGCCTGGCATGCTCTGATCCATGGGGTCACGAAGAGTCGGACACGACTAAACGACTAAACAACAACAACATTCTTGCTGCAGTAGTAGCATACATAAGAAAATTTCTATAGAATTTAGGTTGTTCTGTCCCCGTCCCCATAATTCCCAAAAGGAAAGCTTCTGCGTTTTATTTATAAAAGTTATTTTGAACATCTTTTTCTATTCATTATATATCATTTCCCAGTAAGCTTTAACTTTCCCACAAGACCACCACAATATCTCAGAATGATTTTAACCAGGACAATAGGAACACAGGAATCTGCCATACTGAGTCCCATCACTGGTCCATCTAGATCAGAAGAGAGGCTTAAAACACCTCCCAGGGCCGGCCCACAGAGGTGGCAAGGAGAGGCAACCACCTCAGGCAGCAGGATCCACAGGGCACCAGATCTGGCCTCCAAGGAATGCAGCTGCAGGTCAGATCTGCTGCCTCCTCGGCATCCCATCTCAATACTGCCTCTTAGCGAATAGGAGGTACTGTTGGTCTCCCCCCACCCCCTCATTCCCAATGAAGATTTTTATTCCCCCTGATGTAGGTCTTCAATCACCTGTCAGGGGCTGGACTGAGGAGGAATGGTGGGCACCACCCCCTTCCTTCTCCTGAACCTTCCTGAGAACAGGAGGACAGTGTAGATTTAGAACAGCGGTTTGCAGAAGGTCATAATTCAGAGGCCGCAGAGGGGAGAAGCTGGGAGATATTGGGAGAGGAGGAGCAGCAGAAAGAAGAAACACCAGGGGAGAGACAGCTGACAGACTCCGTGTCCTTGGAAAGCATTCCTGAACCACCACCCCACTCTCCCAGGATCAGGCAAACATTGAGGGTAGTTGAACAGAAAGCTCAGAGGCAGAAAGCTCAGAAGAAGAAGAGTTTGGACTTGATATCCCGGTTTATCACTACCTGAAGGAGTCTCAAAGTGGCTAAAAGTCTCCTTTCCCTTCCTCCCCCACAACAAACACTCTGTGAGGTGAGTGAGGCTGAGAGACTTCAGAGAAGTGTGACTAGCCCAAGGACACCCAGCAGCTGCATGTGGAGGAGCGGGGAAGCGAACCCGGTTCACCAGATTACGAGTCCACTGCTCTTAACCACTACACCACACTGGGTAATGCAGAATAGGAGAGACAGGGGAACTTACTCGGAGCAACGCCGTTATCGCATGGAGACTGCATTCCTTTGTCGCTCTCCATGAATTATTGAATAAATTGCTTGGTAAGAACTTTTATTTTTTTATCTGCTTTTTGAGCTGCCACCGTGGGAGGGATCAGATTCCCTGAAGCCTGGCATCACCCCTGCTTTCCTGGCCAGGCAGGGAGCACCATTCTCAGGTACCATGTCTTAGGTAGCAAAATGTCTTGGGCCAGCTCTACCACATCCTCACTGTGCTGGTCCCATGGGTTAAGCAAGAGGCGAGGCCAAGTCCGGTCCATGGTCAAAGGTACAACGTGGAGGTAGCCCATAGTAGCTGAAGTTGGGTGCAGGGCAGGGAGCCGAGCAAAGTCAGGAACAAGTAAGCAAGCAGGGAGCCAGGGCGGGTCAGGAGCTCTGGCAGAAAAGCAGGACAGGGTTCAGGTAGGAATTAGCAACCAAGAATGTTGCTCCCACAACTTGGGACTGGGGCTGGCCAGCTTTTATCTGCCCTGAGGCATAGGGCGGCCCCGATCCTCTGGTGACTCGCCTCTCCTGGCCTGGAGGCGAGCACTCCTCCTGCGGGAACTTAGTTCCCTCCGCCTCTCTGCCCTGAGCCTCTGCAGCTCAGGAGAGGCTGGAGGGTTACCGGACCCAGAGGCAACCTCAGCTTCCTCTGATGGGGCTGAGAGTGGAGCACCTGCAGGCAATGGGTCCTCCATCACCTCAGGAGCCAGAGCAGACTCAGCTGATGCCTGCACCTGAGGACCCAGCACAGGTGAGGAACCTTCAAGCTCAAGCCCCAGCCCCGGCTCAGCTGGTTCTGGAGGCGGGGAATCTTGTGCAGGCTGGGATCCCTCAGGTTCAGCCTCCGAGTCCGAAGCCCAGGCCATCACACCCACTCACCCCAGTTCTCATCCTTCTTAGGCATGGCAGCACACCAGCAATTTATTTAGTTAATGTTTTTTTAAAAAAGGCACGCTACATTGTTTATGTGCAAATTGACATCATGTCTCATTTTGCCCTGAAGGGTTGTGTGTGTGTGTGTGTGTGTGTGTGTGTGTGTGTGTGTGTGTGGAACAAAACAATGACATCATAGCAGTGGTATTAAAGGAATGCCTCAATGTTTTGTTTGTATGTAGAAATGCCCGTTTACCAAAGGAAACTGGAGATAGGCAACTGACTATATAACTGGATGTGGGGGCAGTATTAGTTGCAGAGTCCGGAAAATATCCAACCCCTTACCTTCAGCTTCTAACATTAATGGGATGCGGCGGTGGGGATCACCCAGGGGGGATCAGGAAAATTGTTCGTTCAGAAAAAGTGCACAAATTCAGCAGTGCTTAGTTTGTTTTTTGGTTGCTAGTTTGTTCATGTTAATATTGCTTTGTGGATTAAGAATGCTGTAATGCTTTGTAAAAGATATGGCTTTTCTTGTGGTTTTAATCTGTTTTTAAGTCGATTTGTTAATAGTGTTTTACAGAAGGTGGTTGTTTTATTGATGATTTATTAATTATTTTCTATAATTTATGTTGCAATTTTGACGTTCTACTGTGTTGTTATTTATCACACGTAAGACACTTTGTGACTCGTGTGAGTGAAAAGCGACCTAGAAATACAATAAATGAATGAAAATGAAACGTTCCCTTCAATTTGAAGCAGGCCAAAGAAGGTGAAGCAGGATAATCAGCAATATCGTCCCTTGAATACGGAATGCATATTGTTTGCTTTCCTCCATTTGCACGCAGGTAAATCCCCAAAGTTGACTGCAATCTGTTCTATCAGATGACTTTACAAGGTCACGCTGGAGGAGTGATAAAACCTTCCCCACCGATGCAATTTGGCAAGAGTGTCTTCTAAAGTTCACATCTGTTCGGATTCTGGCACCTGAATCCCACGGCTTCCCCTGGAGTTGATTGAGAATCCAACCAGCTCCTCCTGCCGCACCCCTCTGCCCAAATCCATTTCCTTGGGATCATTTTGAAGAGAAATATATGAGCATATGTGCAGGCACAGGAAACCTCTCTGGAGGAATCTATCGTGAGAGATGCACTCGTTGACTGCAGGCTATTGAAAGTCTTACTCGCTTATTTAATATTCACACTCCCAGCTTTCCATTTTTATTTTTATTTTTGCCAGCAGCTTTTTTTTTTCAAGTGCAAGTTTTCCTAAGGAAAACATCAGATAGCCCACTGACTACTTTTAGGCACCAGGCAAAATGGTTTTGGCCTTTAACTTGGAGAGTCATAGAGAGCAATCTGTGATGGCCTGGGACTCAGACTCGGACTCGGAAACAGAGGAGTCTCAGTCCGCACTGGATCCCTTTGCCTCAGGCGGCATCTGAACCAAGTCTGGAGCCTGACTTCCGGAGGCGGCGCGAAACGGCAATGGCGGTCCTCTTCAGTTGCTGAAGAGGGGCTCCGCGGAAAAGGGTCGTGCGCTGCGGCACAGCGACGACCCATCCAGAAAAACCACGGGTAGAGTGAGCCCGTGGCCGTGGGATTCGGCGGGCACCAGGAGCGACCTCGGAAACGTAGAAGGGACCCCGTAAGGGGCTCCGGAACGTGGAGGGGGTAGCGGTGCTGTGAATCCATCGCTCTTTCCGCGGAAGTGAAGCCGCGCGGCTGCTGCTGATGAGCGCTGACCTTTCTTCTTTGAACATTTGATTTGAAACAACATACTCGTGAGTAAGAAATTTGAGACTCTATTTGAACAGTAATTTGTGAATTTCGGCTGAAAGCGGGAGACGCTAAAAAGGAAGTCAGTCTTCCGTCTCTGTTTAAAGTGCTGAGCAAAGTCTTTCTAAAGCGGAAGCGTTGAAAGGAGTTCAAAAGAAGTTGGAATTTACCCTGCAAATTCGGACTTGATTGATTAAAAGTTAAGGAAAAGTCAAAACTGTGTTAAAAGTGGACAGAGACTGTGTCATTTCTCTTTATCTTTTGTGGATTACAAAGTTACGAGACCCAGCTTTCGGGCTGCCTGGATACAAAGTAACATCAGACTGTGGTGACTGTGTATAGAGGTACAAAGTTTCATTGGGCTACTCTGCAAGTTATAAGAAAGGAACTGTTGCACGCACCTTTGTAAAGAACTTTTATTCTCTGCAGTTTAAAGTGAATTTAGAGGGTTCCCCCCCCCCCTGTTTTGGATTTTGCCTTATTTGGGAACTTAATGGTGGAAAATTTTCATCCTTCTCCCTAACTTCTGGGGAGCTCCCCCTGCTGGATTGTGGAATTATCAGTCTCTGAGAACTGCTGGTTGTTTTGGAATTTTTACGTTTGGATGTTTACTTTTTGGATTGCTTTTCCCATGGGATTTACAATTTGACCTTGAAACTTAGACAGCTGTGGAATGAGTGGTGCAGCAAAAACAAGGGCTGCCAAGAAAGCAAAACAAACTGAACTATTGCAATCAACTTTGCCTGTGCAGCCACGCAGATCATCCGTCCCAATTGTGACAGGTCTGCAAGAAGGACAACTTAAACAGCCAGTTTTGGAGGATATGGCCGCAGGAGGGCTAGACCCTATTTCTAAAGAAATATTGGACCAACTGGCAGCATTAAACAAGAAAGCCGATGAACAAGTGGCTAAATTTGACCAGGTGACAGCTACAATTAATAGATTGACAGACCAAGTCGCTCAAAATACACAGGCGATAGGAAATATTGAAAAGACTACAACAGAAAACCGAAAATTAGCTGAGGAAGCAAGTACAAAAGCAGACCAAAATAAAAAAAGGATAGAGGAACTAAGAGGGGAAGTAAGACCACTGAGTAGACAGGTTACTGAACAGCAGGCCTACCTGTCTATGGCGGAGCTGAAAAACAGGGAAAGCAATCTTAGGCTTAGAAATATCCCAGAATTAGAAAAGGAAGATCTGATTGGCTTTTTGACAGCAGAAATATCCAAGTTCTGGGGCTTGGCAGAAGAGAAGGACTTCAAAATTGTTACCGCCTTTAGATTGGGAAGAGTGGCCAAGAAGGATAAACCAAGAGACTGCTTGATCATATTGAGATCCAAGCAAGAAAAAGATAATATACTCGGCCTACATTTTAAAAATTCATTGGTGATACAGGGAAAGACAGCAGAAATCTTCAGAGATATACCAAAACAGTTGTTGGATTTAAGAACTACATATAAAGATCTGGCAAGATTACTGAGAAACAACACAATCCCTTACAGGTGGGAATTTCCTCAAGGACTATCTTTTAACTTGAAAGGGAAGAAGGTAAGAATCAGAACAGTAGAGGAGCAAGAAAAGTTCCTAAACGATCACGGGGAGGACCTTCGGAAAGGAACAGCAGGTACTTGGCCACTCCCCACGCCTGGCGCAAAAGATCCACCTCCAGACATAGACGACAAGGGAGACAACCCTATTGGCTGACAACTGATCCAGGATGTCTCTGCAGCTCTTTAGTTGGAACATTCATGGCGCAAATTCCCCTGAAAAAAGGAAAAGGATTTTTCATATATTGAGGAAAGAACAATTAGACGTCATTTGCCTTCAGGAAACTCATGTGACTAGGCTCCACAGAAGAGTATTAACCAACAAGAGACTAGGCCAAGAATTTATTTCATCAGACAAAGTAAAGAAAAGAGGAGTAGTGATATATGCAAAGGAGAGCCTAGCACCAAAATTTGTGTTTAAAGATGAACAAGGAAGAATTCTGGCGATCGAAATACAATCACAAGGAGAAAAATTTCTGATAGTAGGAATTTATGCACCAAACGAGGGGAAATCGGAATTCTATAAGAAGCTGCATGAGATAATGCTGGACCATATTGATTATAATAACATCATTCTGATGGGAGATATGAATGGGGTTGTCTCCACATACATGGATAAGTCACAAAACCAAAACTTGACTAAAGATGGCAGACTACCAAAGACTTTTTTCGAACTTACAGACAATATGGATTTGATTGATATTTGGAGGATAAAGAACCCTCTAGGTAAAGAGGGAACATTCTTTTCTGAGGCCCACCTATCCTGGACAAGAATCGACCAAATCTGGATATCTAGAGGACTGGCACCTAAGACTAAAAAAATAGAGATCTGCCCTAAAACTTGCTCCGACCATAACGCCTTGAAAATAGACTTGAGACTCACACCAGCTGGATCCTTCAGATGGAGAATGAATGACTCCTTGTTTAGAGATCAGGAGATTGTGAAGAAGGCCCAAAAAACGATGAAAGACTATTTTGAAATAAATTTGAACACTTCGGTGGAAAAGAAAACAATCTGGGACACAAGTAAAGCTGTTATGAGAGGGTTCCTGATACAACAGAATACTATTAGGAAAAAACTCTGGAATGGTAAAAAGGACAAGATTTTGGAGAAGATAAAAGACGGAGAGAAAAGGTTGAGACTTAATCCAAAATCAAAAGAAGTTTTAAGAGAAATAAAATTCCATCAAGCACAATATGCGAAACTGATAAATCAAGAAGTTGAATGGAAAATTAAACAGATGAAACAAAGATCATTCGAATCGGCAAATAAATGTGGGAAGCTGCTATCATGGCAACTGAAAAAGAGACAAAAATTGAACTTTGTTACCAACCTAGAGGTTGAAGGAGAATGTATTCAGAAACCAGAAGAAATTAGAAAGTGTTTCCAGAGATACTTCAAAAAATTGTTTACTCAAGGACCCCAAGTGGAGACTGAGATAAATAAATTTTTAAAAAGCTATGGCCTGCAAAAACTAACACAAGATAAACAAACAGCCCTGAATTACAAAATAACACAACAGGAAATTGAAAGTGCCATTCAGAATATGCAATTAGGCAAATCCCCGGGCCCAGATGGACTTACCTCCAAATATTACAAGACATTGAAGGAATATCTGACCCAGCCATTGATGGAGGTATGCAACCAAATTATGGAAGGGAAGGGGGCACCAGATTCGTGGAAAGAGGCATTCATCACTTTGATACCAAAATTGGAATCTGAAAAGACTCAACTTAAGAACTACCGTCCCATCTCACTCCTAAACGTGGATTATAAGATTTTTGCTGATATCTTGGCAAATAGACTGAAAAAAGTTTTAAACGAAGTAATTCATAAAGACCAAGCAGGCTTTCTCCCTGGTAGGCATTTGTCTGACAACACTAGGAATATTGTTGATGTTTTGGAATTACTACAGACAAATTTGAATACGAAAGCAGTTTTGATATTCATAGACGCGGAGAAGGCCTTTGATAACATATCCTGGAAATTTATGAAGAAAAATTTGGAAGGGATGGGAGTGGGAAGGGCGTTCCAAAATGGTATCGAAGCAATCTATTCAGAACAAAAAGCTAAATTGATAGTAAATAATGTGGTGGCAGAGGAGTTCAAAATTGAAAAAGGAACACGTCAGGGGTGCCCCTTATCACCCTTGCTATTTATTTCTGTCCTGGAGGTTTTGCTGAACTTGATTAGGAAGGACCAGCGGGTGGAAGGAATACAGGTCGGAGGAAAACAATATAAACTGAAGGCTTTTGCAGATGATTTGGTTTTGACATTACAGGAGCCAGAACCCAGCACAAAAAGAGCCTTAGAACTAATCTCTGAGTTTGGTCGGGTGGCGGGATTCAAGTTAAACAAACAAAAAACTAAGGTCCTGGTAAAAAACTTGACACCTTTAGAAATAGATGGGTTCCAGAAGGAAACAGAATTAAATGTGGTTAAAAAAGTGAAATACCTGGGGGTTAATTTGACTGGGAAAAATTTGAATTTGTTCAAAGATAATTATGAAAAATGTTGGTCTGAAATCAAAAAGGACTTAGAAATCTGGTCAAGACTCAAACTTTCCTTGTTGGGAAGAATTGCAGCAGTCAAGATGAATGTATTGCCAAGAATGTTGTTTCTGTTTCAGGCCCTGCAGATCGTGGACAGAGTGGAGTGTTTTGGAAAGTGGCAGAGGGACATTATGAAGTTTGTCTGGCAGGGCAAAAAGCCCCGAATAAAATTTAAAATACTAACAGATGCAAAGGAAAGAGGGGGATTTGCCCTGCCGGACTTAAGGTTGTACTATGAAGCTGCATCCTTCTGCTGGATGAAAGATTGGTTTCTGTTAGAAAACACTGATGTCCTAGATCTGGAAGGGTTTAACAATGCTTTTGGGTGGCATGCATATTTGTGGTACGACAAGGTAAAGCTTCATAAGTTATTTAAAAACCATATTGTCAGGAAATCTTTGTTTACTGTCTGGACTAAATACAAGGACTTACTCGAAAACAAGACTCCGAGGTGGCTATCACCGATGGAGGCTAAGGCCACAAAAATACTTAATATGGGGGGTGGCTGGGCAAAATACTGTGAAATAATAGAAAGAGTGGGTGACACTTGGAGGTTGCAGAGTTTTGAAAAATTGAAAGGAAAGGTGCGAGACTGGTTTCATTACGCCCAAATTTTAGAGATCTTTAAAAAGGACAAAAAAATTGGTTTCCAGGTGGAAAAATCAAAATTAGAGTTAGAACTACTTGAACCTAAGACGAAAGTGCTTTCAAGAATGTATAACTTGTTGCTTAAATGGAATACTCAAGACGAGACAGTTAAATCAGCCATGATAAAATGGGCACAAGATATTGGGTACAACATTATGTTTGAAGACTGGGAAAGGTTATGGACCACCGGTATGAAATTTACGGCATGTAGTGCCTTAAAAGAAAACATTATGAAAATGATGTACAGGTGGTACATGACCCCAGTCAAACTTGCAAAGATATATCATTTGTCTGACAATAAATGCTGGAAATGTAAGGAGGCTGAAGGAACATTCTTTCACCTTTGGTGGACATGCCCGAGGGTGAAGGCTTTTTGGGAAATGATTTATAACGAGTTGAAAAAGGTATTTAAGTATACCTTTCATAAGAAACCAGAGGCCTTCCTCCTGGGCATTGTAGGCCAGAGAGTGTCAAAGAAAGATAGAATTTTTTTTTTATATGCAACTACAGCAGCAAGAATCCTCATAGCCAAATACTGGAAGGCACAGGAGCTACCCACACTGGAAGAGTGGCACACGCAACTGATGGACTACATGGAATTAGCTGAAATGACTGGCAGAATCCGAGACCTGGGAGAAGAGGCAGTGGAAGAGGATTGGAAAAAATTCAAGGACTATTTACAAAAACATTATAAGTTATATGAATGTTGAGAATTTGCTAAGTTTTGAGAAAAACATGCTTCAGTATTGAAATTCGGAAATGATTGAAACTAAGTTATGACCGAGAAAAGTTTAAATTTTAGAGTAAATAATTAGATGAAAATACAAAAACACATGAAACAAGGTATTAATTTGCTGTTTACTTTTATTGTAAAGAATGCAGGGATGGAGGATGTGGGGAAGTCCAGTTGATAATGAAAAAAGATTTGGAAAAATGAATTTTCTTTTATTTAATTTCTTCTTTCTTTTTGTAAAACAGCTTTTGTTGTGTTATTGACGATGTATTCTGACCTTGGAAAATAAAGCAATAAAAAAATTATTAAAAAAATAATAATAATAAAAAAATGAACCAAGTCTGGAGCCTGATCCTGAAGAGTCCCAGTCTGCACAGGTTCCCCTGCAACAAACACCAGCTGGGCCGAGTCAGGGGCCTGAGCCTGCCCTGGCTCCAGATGTGGGGATTACCTTGTTGCCTTCAGCTGGGCTATCACTTACAGCTGCTCCACTACTGGTTGAGTCAGGGGAGGCTGAGGCGACCCCTGTGTCTGGTAACCCACCGACGTCTCCCGAGCTGCAGAGACTAAGGTCTGAGAGAAGGAGAGACCTGGGTACTCGCAGGAGGAGTGCTCACCTTTGGGCGAGACAGGGAGGTGAGTCGCTAGGGGATCAGGACCGGCTGTTACCCCGACAAAGATAAAAGGCTGTCGGACCCCGCCCCAGGTTGCGGGAACAACATTGCTGTATGCCAGATCCTGCCTGAGATCCTGTACCTGTCCTTGCCTGGTTTCCTGCCTCGTGTCCTGCCTTGGCCCTGTCAGACTGACTTCTAGCAGAACCTATGGATTCTGAACCGGACCTGGACCTGGTTCTCTCGTTACCCCCGGGCCCAGCACACAATCCTAACTATGGGAAACCAGTGAAGTTTACACCATCTTAAATTAAGCTAGTGTAAAGTTATAGCCAGTGCTTTCCCCCCCAGGAAAAATAGGTGCTGGGACTCACCGTGAAGTTGTTACAGTAAGTTGCCTGGTGACTCAGGGCAGCCTTCAACAGATGCTGGTTTGACAACGCTCACATTCACCACTACAGAAAGCTGTCTCCCTAGCTGGTTTGGGGGTCACCCCTGGTTCTGGTGCAGGTCAAATAAATGCAACCCCGCTTTCCTCATTCTCTTAGATTCAGTCTCAACGTGGGGCTTGAATCCACAACTCTGAGATTAAGAGTTTCATGCTCTACTGACTGAGCTATCCCAGGTAGACCGCTTGTGCTCTTGTGCTCAACTTGCAGGTGTTCCACAAGCATCTGGTTGGCCAGCAGGATGCTGGGTCATTGCCTGGATCCTGCAGGTTCTTCTTCTGTTCTTACAATCTCAAAGAGAAATCTTCCAGGGGTTGGATTTGAGACCTTCTGCATGAGAAGCACAGGCTCCACCACTGAGCTATGGTCCCTCCTAATGGTTGGGTGGTGCGGAAAATGTGATATGACCACAGCAGATGCATCGTCTTGAGGGTAGGCATCTGGTTTACCTGCAACAAATGAATATCAACCGTGCATTAACGGTGCTCAGGGAGACTGGAAAGTCACATCTGTCTCCGAAGAATACTTTCCACTGACAAAGCTGACAAAGGTTGACAAAGCACATATCTACTTGGCAGCCCATCATCGCTCTAATGTGCTCTAAGTGGCTTTTGAGATGGATGGTGTGATGGTCCACCATTGACCTTTGACAAGATGGCAGAGGGAACAGCATGCTCACCAGAAGCTGTAGCACCGCTCCGTCTCCAGCTCAATTAAACAGAACATGGAGGAATGGCTAGAGCCTAGCGATTTGTCAGAAAGTTGGACGTCCTTCAAAAGAGAGTTTCAACTCAGACTGAAAATGGGTGCAGGAAATGGCGCTTCTTCGTGTGCAGGGAAGTGAAAAGAAGGTACATGTGGAGCTGCTTTATTCTGAGTCCGGCAGTTCAATCCATCAATCGTTTTATTTGCATGCCGCCTTGCCTTTCAAGAGTTAAAACCATGCTCAAGGTGGCTTACAGCGTATAATAAATTGTACAATTACAAACATAGCAAAAGAAGTCAAAGTCAATAAACAAAACATCAAAAGCATTAACCAAATTGAACAATTTGCAAATAAATCGTAAGATACAAAATAAAGATACAAAAAAAAAAATAATTGACAACAGCAACAACCCCCTAAGCAATATCTCAGCCCAATGGTTTAATTGACACAGAAGTGAAAAATGTCTAAATATATATTGCAGAAGGTTTAACATGGGTTTTTTTCCCATGGGACTATAATAAAGCCAAAGAGAGCACTTTGAGCTCTTGCTAAGATAATGATTAGCTAACTGATTATTGTTCTCTGGTAGCTAACATGTGAGTGTTGTAACCTTAGATCATGTGATGAAGGTATTGGGTTGCAAATCTCCATTTTGAAGGGAGTTGCCTTTGAGCCTTTTCTCCCAAACTCAGTGCAGTGAAGATGTAAAATGAAGCTCTCCTGAAGGGAGAGCAAACAACCTGGAGGCTGGAATACAAGCTGCGGAGAGAGAGGGGGAGAGAGAGAGGTCTCTTTGCATTATTTCATATTTTGTAACATGCTGAGCCTGTGCTAGACAGCACAAGACATTGTATTGATATTTTGGTCATATCCTTTGCTGTATTCTGTTTTATTTTAAAGAGTTTTGCCACTAAAAGTTTAAATAATATTTTTATGGGTCTGGACAATGATGTATTCCCAAAGTAGTCAGTAATTAAGCTTCCAGTCACTTCAAATTGCACAATATTAATATCTGCAACACATATTGCTCACTAATGTCTATACTGAATCGCAGTAGCTTTCAAGGGTATAACATGGTAGTCGTTCCCTGCCCTACTTGGAGATGCTGAGGATTGAACCTGGGTCTTTTTGCATGCAGAGAATGAGCTCTGCTACTGAGCTACAACGCTCCCCATTTTAAAGGAATGCCTTAAAATGTCATAATAAGGTTGGATCGGTCAATATTTTATTTGAAGTAGCCAAAGGAGCACTCTATTTAATTTTTTTAAAAAAAACCACAAACTGGTGACAGGCAGGTGTCTGTTAAACAGAATGTTCTTTTCTGCACCGTAAATGAGACATTTGGTTTGCTAATTCTAGGATTACTGCAGCTACAGTAATTATACAGGGTTTATGAAAACAAGACTATCTGATACCAGGAAGTAAAGGCCAATCCCTCCATACATTTGAGGAAAGTGACTCACTGAGCTCGTTTGCCAAACGATACATAAGCACATCCTAAGGTAGTTGGTAGATGGAGACTATTATCCACATATCCAATAAAAGTATCTCCCAAAACACAGAGTATGAGAGAGCTGCAACCCTTTCTCCTCAGGGTTTTTATTTCAAAATAAATAAATAAGATAGCAATGCCAGATGTCACTCCCAACAGCAGAAAAGTTATTTGTTTAGCTATCCGCTAGCCATTCAGACTGTACCAATGAAAGGTTTTGTAGCATTTTAGACTTTATATAAATTAGAAATGCATGCAAGTTTTGTGTGCATCTCTCTTTGATCACGCTGGCTTCCCCCACAGAACCCTGGGAATAATAGCCTGTTTAAAATTCTGTTAGAGATCCCTAGGCACACCCCAACTCCACCTCCAATAACCTACGATATCCTAAATTCCCTAAAGAGATGAACTGACTGTTAAACCAGTTTAATGGAGCAATCCTGTATGCAAGAAGCTGTAATAAAGGAAGCTGGTGCAAGCTGAGCTGGCGTAAAGTTACGCTAGAGCCAAACTCCATTCAGCAGCATGGCAACTCCTGGCTGACCTGACCTAAGCCTGGCAAGTTTCTGAAATAGTGTTTGAGTTACGCCACCCTTTTTGCTTGGTAGGTCCTGTTCCCACCACATCTCTTTTGGGGCTTGAGATCTACCAGCCTCATCTCAGCTGCCTGGGTCCCAAACAGAGCCGCAATGGGGGAGATAAGTGGTCTTAATTATAGCTGAGCAGAGGAGGTGTGATTTAAGCCAGAATAGCCCAACTGTGCTGGGAACTGGATGCTAACCAGCTCATCCCAGGACATCTTGCCATAGGATTGCCCCTTTAGTCTGTTATGTATGCATGGCCTTTAGGATGAATGGTTTTGCTGTGTTATGTGTTTTCAGAAGAAGAGGAGGAGGAGGAGGAGGAGGAGGAGTTTGGATTTGATATCCAGCTTTATCACTACCCTAAGGAGTCTCAAAGCGGCTAACAATCTCCTTTTCCCTTTCTCCCCCACAACAAACACTCTGTGAGGTGAGTGAGGCTGAGAGACTTCAGAGAAGTGTGACTGGCCCAAGGTCACCCAGTAGCTGCATGTGGAGGAGCGGGGAAGCAAACCCAGTTCACCAGATTACGAGTCCACCGCTCTTAACCACTACACCACACTGGCTCTCCAGCAGCCTGCTGTTGTACTCTTACTGTGGAACGTGCACCATATCACTTCCTATTTAGAATTTATTCTTATTTAAAGAGGCATTTAAGAACAGATTGTCGTCTGCTATTTCGATAAGTTATTTTTTTCCATTGTAGATGTTAATATTCTTGGGATTTTTATTATTTTTAAAAGCCAACTTGAGTTGGCATTGTTATGGTAAAATCAAATCAATGAAGAAACAAACATTTCTTCAGAATCACAAAAACTTTATGCAGATTTTGATTCTTGCAACAACAACAAAAATCTCCAAAAAGCCCATGTCTGTGAACCATCAACATCATCAACAACAGATAGAAAATGCAAAACTCTGCATGGTAATGTGTTTTCTGAATATGCTTTCAGGACGCAAACCATCGCTTTTCCATGTGTACACAGCCTTTCTCCAACCCGTTGGAAAACAGCAAATTATAAACTGAAGAGCATCTTTGGTTCTAAGGATCTGGAGCATGAAATTCTGACCCCATTGAACCAGGACCTAAGATTCTTCTCATACCCTTTCAGCTCCACATTAATGCTCTGAATCAAGTCGGCCCATTGACAGTAATCAACAAATTGAGCCTCTGAACAAGCCAAGCTTGACTAAAAACCACTTCTATGCAGCCTCTCCAAACTTATCAGTATGCAGGCTGGCTGATTCGCGTGGAGGAGAGGCACAAAGAACACTTCGCTGCAAGCTCACATCAATGGGTGAACATGGCAAGTTAGTTATGAATGATACAGTCTTGAGGCATTTTACATGCCTCTAGGCCAGGCTTCCTCAACCTCAGACCTCGAGATGTTTGTGGCCTACAGCTCCCATGATCCCTAGCTAGCAGGACCAGCGGTCAGGGATGATGGGAATTGTAGTCTAAAAACATCTGGAGGGCCGAGGTTGAGGAAGCCTGGCCTAGCCTATGGCATACCCTCCAAATGTCCCAATTTTCCAAGGACAGTCCCAGAGTTTTAAAAAAATTATTTATTGAATTTATATACCCGGAGGTCTCAGGGCGGTTCACAGAACAAAATCAAAATGTAAAACCACAAAATATATAATCAAAATAAAAGCAACAACCCAATAACACCCCCCCCCAAAAAAAATAAGATCCACATTTTAAAAGGGCATAAGATGTCAATCAGATCAACCACAGGCCTGGTTAAAAAGGAACATATCTATCTGGTGCTTAATGATGTATAATGAAGGTGACAGGTAAATTTCCCTGGGGAGAGAGTATTCCATAGACAGGGAGCCACTGCAGAAAAGGCTTTGTTCTCGTGTTGCCACCCTCAGGACCTCTCGAGGAGGAGGCAATCGAAGAAGGGCCTCAGAAGATGATCTCAGGGTCCAAGTAGGTTCCTATGGAAAGAGGCGGTCCTTGAGGTATAATAATAATAATTTATTATTTACACCCCACCCATCTGGCTGGGTTTCCCCAGCCACTCTGGGAGGCTTCCAACAGAATATTAAAATACCTATTAAACACTAAAAGCTTCCCTAAACAGGGCTGCCTTCAGATGTCTTCTAAAAGTCAGGTAGTTGTTCTTCTCTTTGACATCTGGTGGGAGAGCGTTTCACAGGGCGGGTGCCACTCCCGAGAAGGCCCTCTGCCTGGTTCCCTGTAACTTGGCTTCTCGCAGAGAGGGAACTGCCAGAAGGCCCTCGGCACTGGACCTCAGTGTCCGGGCAGAACGATGGGAGTGGAGACGCTCCTTCAGGTATACTGGACCAAGGCTGTTTAGGGCTTCAAAGGTCAGCACCAACACTTTGAATTGTGCTCAGAAACGTATTGAGCCATTTAAGGCTTTATAGGTCAAAACCAGCACTTTGAATTGGGCCCAGAAACTAATTGGTAGCCAGTGCAGAAAGACCAGAATCGGTGTAATATGCTCAAACAGTCTTGCTCCAGTGAGCAATCTGGCCGCTGAATTCTGCACCAGCTGAAGTTTCTGAACCATCTTCAGAGGCAGCCCTAAGTATAACACATTGCAGTAATCTAACCTTGAGGTTACCAGAGCATAAACAACAGGAGTTAGGCTATCACTGTCCAGATAGGGGCGTAGCTGGGCCACTAGCCGAAAACCATTCTGGCCCGCCTGAGAAGTAGACTGAGAGGCAGTGACTGGCCCAAAGAGGTCTTCATGGCAGAGTGGGGATTTGAACCCTGTTCTCCCAGATGCTAGACCAGTACTCTAACCATTACACCACACTGGCTATTTTACTGAATAGGGTGTTTAGCCACGGCTAGCTTTATCTAAATGGCCACGATTGAGAACATAACAGCAGTTCAATTTGTACAGCATCCTTCCTCTCCATCGAAAGATCACAAGCACAGCCTGATAGCTAAACCATGCCATCATAAATACCCAAGATAGCATCTTTGGCATGTGGGACGCATGCTGTTTTATGAAACATGATCCCATCCCATAATGCTAGAGAACACGGACTGGAAAGTCAAAGGGAGACTGAAAATGACACATGGATGCACAGTTTCACGGAAACTTTTCACTCGGTGACGGCGGTCGTAAAATAAATAGAGACACGCAAATATAGTAACAAGACAGATGAACGCTAGCTTGTACCAGAAGATGAATGATTTATAAATACTGTAAGCAAATGAAATAAAACAAAACACGCTGTAATTTGGGTTTTATGGAAAACTGTATATTTCTGTCTCTCGCTGTAGCAGCCGCCTCTTTTTATTCCTGCAATAGATAATCATTTGCCAGTTCTGTTTGACAGTGATGTTTTGGTTTGCATCTTCCCTTTAAAAAGAAAAAAGAAACAGAAACAGAAATAAAATATTTAAAAAAATATCAGGGGTAGGGAAGCTCAGGCCTGGGATTGAATCTGCTCCTTCAGGGACCTCTAGCTAGATCTAAGATTCTCCCTAGGACAGACACCCTCACCAGCCTTGCTACAAACCCTCTTTGAATGTGGCCACGAACTACCGTACAAAGTTAAATTTTCCATTCCTTGCTCCACCTACTTTTGCTCCTGGCTCCGCCCACCATGGGAATGCAGCCCTGAAAAGGGTTTCTCACCCCTGTTATACAGTATGGCAAGGAGTTTTTATTTTCATTTTTTGCCAAAAAATAATAATAAATCACAAGCACTTTCTTGCACTGGGGGGGGGGGGATATTATTTTTGTCAAGGCTTTTCTTGATTGAATATAATGGTGGTGCCCAGATCACAATTAATCTTTTTAGAATGCAAACATTGCATTTGCATTTTTAATATTTTGTTGGATGGGCGGGGTATAAAATTATTATTATTATTATTATTATTATTATTATTATTATTATTATTATTAAACAGGCTTTTTCCTATGTAAAACTGGTATCAATTTTACAGTGTATCCCTTCTCTCCCCAAGAAGGCACTGCTGTCTGTCATATTTTATAACAGCACCATCTTTCTTCCACTATGGAAATTACTTCCAGTTTGGTCCTTTTTTCATGTCTTAAGCCCAATCAGATTTCCCTGCCCCTTGCTTGTTATGCATTATATGTTGCAAATCAAGCTCCTAGACAGCTGAAATATTGTTGAACGCTACACTCATTTCTGAGTGGTGCGAGATTCCAGGGGTTCCGGGCGCTTATCCTACGGTTTGTGTTTCCTTTTGGAAAAGAGGCGTGGCGGAGACTGTGGTGTCTTTATGATATAAGGTTTATTTGCACATATATATAACCTGAGACCTCGATGGAGGGGTGGCCAGCATTAAAAGGTTCTTGTTTCTCCCATAGGAACAGCCCTGGATTCCAGCAGAAATCAAATAAGGTGTTCTCTCACTCTCTACCTTTTCCAGCCTTCAACCTCCCCTATGCCCCGGATTACATCACAGCCAACTCTCAGCTCATAACTCAGGGCTTTTGTCCTCTAACTATCTAAGAGATGGAGGAGGAGCACCACCCTCTGCCATCTGGCACAGAGCCCCCCTGTCCTTGGCTTTGCTGTTGCCCCATCACCTTTCTTATGTTATTTTAATGGTCCATCATCCCAGGCGATTACCTCGCCTGGTTGATATTTCAGCACTTACTGAATCCAGGGGTTCAGTGTCTGGCACCCACAAATTCATAACAATATCTCACATTTGAACTTTCTCCCTTTGAGACGGGAGGGAGCCATCTCTTTTCTAATACATTGCATTGAGAGCGTGCTCACTTATGGCTTATGTGTGTGGTACGGAAGCTGTACTACCCAGGACAGGAGGGGGTTGTGCAGAGTTGTTAAGGCAGCAGAGAGCATTGTTGGCTGCCCACTCTCCACCTTAGAGCAGATTTATGCCACAAGGTGCCATAGGAAGGCACTGGACATAGTAAAAGATCCATCGCATCCTGGTCACTGTCTCTTCGAGCTTCTGCCGTTGGGACGGAGATACAGGACGATGAAGACAAGAACGAGCCGTCTTAAGAACAGCTTCTTCTCCAGAGCGATCTCGGCCCTGAATGGGAAGCCTGGACTTTGAAAGTCATCTAATCTTCCTTGCTGTACTATACTGTATTGTTTTAATTAGTGGTTTTATGGAGCAGTCAAGTAATTTCGTTGTCCCCGAGAGGGGGTAATGACAATAAAGATATTATTATTATTATTATTATTATTATTATTATTATTATTATTATTATTATTATTATTATTATTGCTGAGCTTCAGACTAGAAGAGATGGACAAATTTGTTTATTTCAGTGTTTCGTTTTTCCAATCTTGCATTCGGTTCAACACATTTCCACATCCGTTTGAGATTTTAAACATCCGCGGGAAAGTTCATGTGCATTTTTTGCATGCCTTTCTCTTGCCACGTGCATTCTGGCAAGCCATTTCCCCTAACGTAACATATTTTTGTACATCCCTCTTTATGAATACGTATCTTTTTGTGCACCCTCCTCCCATCTATTTGCATTTCGTATGCAGTGTTTGTTTGGAGAACTGCACCACAAAATTCAGAACAGTGCAAATTTTGAAGGACAGCTGCATTTCAGTTCTGGTATTAGTCTCGGACGTGCAAATTTGGTTGGATAATATTTTAATGTCAATAATTTTCTCCACTACTGCTTCAGAATTAATACAGGCATAATAAACGCTTTTCAGAGGTATGATATATATTTGGGGTGCTTATGTTTCATTGATATATGTACCTGAGATGCACATGGCTATCCTGGTGTCCGATGCTTGAGTAGTGAAGTCATTCCCCATTCCATGCTCCTTCCCATTCTGTCAAGTCTCTGTGACTATATCCCTGTGGTTAATGGCCCCTTCCATCACCCATTTCTCTCATCAAAATGATGAGTCTTTCACTAGGGACATAAGAAGCTGCCTTATACCAAGTCAGACTATTGGTCCATTCAGCTCAGTACTTTCAACAGTGTCTGGCGGTGGCTCTCCAGGGTTTCAGACAAGAAGCCTCTCCCAGATCTACCTGGAGATTCTGGGGATTGGACCTTCTGACCATCAGGCAGATGTTTCTTTTTTTTAAAAAAAATATTTTTTATTGTGTTTCTTTTCATAATTTTGTGGATTCCAAACAATACAGAATAAATCAAATACAAGAAACAATTTTCTAATTTTTTTTTTAACAAAAGAAAAAAAGAAAAAAGAAACCATTGTGCTTCCCCACACCTTCCGGATCTGCATTCTTTGTAACAATAATATCAGCAATTTGTTACCTTATTTCAAACCTTGTTACCACTTTCAATTATTATGTATCCGTATTCAATATATTATGTCTCGAATTTGATACCTTTAAAATAAACATAATATGTTTGGTTCACTTTATCTTCTTTTCTCTTTTATCACTTATTTTGCCATTTGCTTAATCATATTTGCTAAAGCATAACATTTCCAATAACATGCACTATCTTAGGGTTCATACAACTTATAATATTTTTGCAAATAGTCTTTAAATTTTTTCCAGTCCACCTCAACCGATTCCTCATCCAAATCTCGGATTCTGCCGGTCATTTCAGCTAATTCCATGTAGTCCATCAACTGCGTCTGCCATTCCTCCAACGTGGGTAAATCTTGTGTCTTCCAATTCTTTGCGATGAGTATTCTTGCTGCTGTACTGGCATACATAAACAACGTTCTGTCTTTCTTTAACACTTTCTGGTCCACCATGCCCAGCAGGAAGGCCTCTGGTTTCTTAGGGAAGGTATACCTAAATACCTTTTTCAGTTCATTATAAATCATTTCCCAGAAAGCCTTCACTTTTGGGCAGGTCCACCAGAGATGAAAAAATGTCCCTTCTGCCTCCTTACATTTCCAACATTTATTGTCAGACAGGTGATATATCTTAGCTAGCTTGACTGGGGTCATGTACCACCGGTATATCATTTTCAAAATATTTTCTTTCAGGGCACTACATGCCGTGAATTTTATTCCGGTGTTCCATAACCTTTCCCAGTCTTCAAACAAAATGTTATGTCCAACATCCTGTGCCCATTTTATCATGGCAGATTTAACTGTCTCATCCTGTGTATTCCATTTAAGCAGCAAGTTGTACATTCTAGAAAGTATCTTAGTCTTTGGTTCTAACAGTTCCATCTCTAATTTCGATTTTTCCACTTGGAAACCAACTTTTTTATCCATTTTAAAAACCTCTTGAATTTGAGCATAATGTAACCAGTCTCGCACCTTATTTTTTAGTTTGTCCTGGCTCTGCAGCTTCCAGTTATCTCCAATTTTTTCAATTATTTCCCAATATTTTGGCCAATAGGCCTCCATATTGGGCCTTTTTCGAGCCTTGGCCTCCATCGGTGATAGCCACCTCGGGGTTTTACTCTCTAATAAATCTTTATATTTCATCCAGACTGCAAAAATTGCTTTTCTGACAATATGGTTTTTGAACAATTTGTGAACTTTAACCTTGTCATACCATAAATATGCATGCCAACCAAAAGCATTATCAAAACCTTCCAGATCTAGGACATCAGTGTTTTCTAGCAAGAACCAATCCTTCAACCAGCAGAAGGCTGCAGCTTCATAATATAACCTCAAGTCCGGCAGGGCAAACCCTCCTCTTTCTTTCGAGTCAGTTAGTATTTTAAACTTTATTCGAGGCTTTTTGCCCTGCCAGACAAACCTAGATATTTCCTTCTGCCATTTTCCGAAACATTCCACTCTGTCCACGATCTGTAGGGTTTGGAACAAAAATAACATTTTCGGCAATACATTCATCTTTATAGCTGCAATTCTACCTAACAAGGAAAGTTTCAGTCTTGACCAAATTTCTAAATCCTTTTTGATTTCCAACCAACATTTTTCATAGTTATCTCTAAATAAATTCAAGTTTTTGGAAGACAAATAAATCCCTAGGTATTTCACTTTTTTAACCACATTTAATTCTGTTTCTCTCTGGAACCCCTCTGTTTCTGTAGATGTCAAATTCTTGGTCAGAACCTTAGTCTTTTGTTTGTTCAACTTAAATCCCGCCACCCGACCAAACTCTGCTATAAGTTCTAGAACTCTTTTTGTACTGGGTTCTGGCTCCTGTAATGTTAAAACTAAGTCATCTGCAAAGGCTTTCAATTTATATTGTTTCACTCCGACCTCTATCCCTTGTACCAACCGGTCCTCCCTAATCATGTTCAATAGCACCTCCAGGACTGATATAAATAAAAGAGGGGATAGAGGGCACCCTTGTCGTGTCCCTTTTTCAATTTTGAATTCCTCCGTCACCACATTGTTCACTATTAATTTAGCTTTCTGTTTTGAGTAAATTGCTTCTATTCCATTTTCGAACCCCCGTCCCACTCCCATCCCTTCTAAGTTTTTCTTCATAAACATCCAAGATATATTGTCAAATGCTTTCTCCGCATCAATAAAAATTAACACCGCCCTTGTGTTCCTGTTGGTTTGCAAGAGTTCTAAGATGTCAATGATGTTTCTGGTGTTTTCATATAAATGTCTACCAGGGAGAAAGCCTGCTTGGTCCTTGTGAATTACTTCATTTAAGACCTTTTTAAGTCTACTTGCCAAAATGTCTGCAAATATTTTGTAATCCACATTCAGGAGTGAGATGGGACGGTAGTTCTTTAGCTGGGTCTTTTCAGATTCTGTCTTAGGTATCAATGTGATGAAAGCTTCTTTCCACGTTTCTGGTGCCCTCTTCCCATCCATGATCTGGTTGCATACCTCCATCAAAGGTTGTATCAAGTAGTCCTTCAAAGTCTTATAGTATTTGGAGGTAAGCCCATCCGGGCCTGGAGATTTGCCTGGTTGCATGCTCTGAATGGCACCTTCAATTTCCTGTGAAGTTATTTTAGAGTTCAAGATTACTCTTTTATCTTGAGTAATTTTTGATAATCCATTTGTCTTTAAGAATTGGTCTATCTCAAATTGTTTCTGAGGCCCCTGTGCATACAGTTCTTTAAAATATCTGTGGAAGCACTTCCTAATTTCTTCTGGTTTCTGAACCATTCTTCCTTCAATCTCTAGATTTGTAACTGTGTTTAACTTTTGTCTTTTTTTCAGCTGCCAAGCTAGCAGCTTTCCACATTTATTTGCTGATTCAAATGATCTTTGTTTCATCTGTTTAATTTTCCATTCGATTTCTTGATTTATCAATTTAGAATATTGTGCTTGATGGAATTTGATTTCTCTCAGCACTTCTTTTGACTTTGGGTTGGTTCTCAATTTTTTCTCTCCCTGATGAATCTTCTCCATTATTTTGTCTTTCTTTCCATTCCAGAGCTTTTTCTTGATTGAATTTTGTTGTATGAGAAACCCTCTCATGACCGCTTTGCTAGCGTCCCAAATCGTTCTTTTTTCTACTGTAGTGTTCAAATTTATCTCAAAGTAGTCCTTTAAAGTTTTTTGGGCCTTTTTCACGATCTCTTGATCTCTTAAAAGGGTGTCATTCATCCTCCATCTGAAGGAACCGGTTTGAGTAAGTCTGAATTCTAATTTCAAGGCGTTGTGGTCGGAGCATGTTTTGGGGCAGATTTCCACCTTTCTGGTCTTGGGTGCCAGCCCTCTAGACGTCCAAATTTGGTCGATCCATGTCCAGGACAGGTGGGCCTCAGAGAAGAAAGTTCCTTCTTTACCTAGGGGGTTCTTTGTCCTCCATATGTCAATCAAATCCAAGTTGTCAGTCAGTTCAAAAAAGGTTTTCGGCAGTCTGCCATCAGATGTTAAGTTTTGATTTTGGGACTTGTCCATATGTGTAGACACCACTCCATTCATGTCTCCCATCATTATGATGTTGTTATAGTCCATATAATCCAGCATAGTCTCATGCAGCTTCTTGAAAAGTTCTGATTTCCCGTCGTTTGGCGCATATATTCCTAATATCAAAAAATTTTCTCCTTGTGTCTGAATTTCAATCGCCAGAATTCTTCCTTGTTCATCTTTAAATACAAATTTTGGTGCCAGGCTCTCCTTGGCATATATCACCACGCCTCTTTTCTTGACCTTGTCTGATGAGATCATCAGGCAGATGTTTCCCCCCACAAAAAACATAAACCCAAAATTTGGCTGCATGGCATTGTCATGGAATCAAATCAGAGTGAAGGCAATGCTCCCTCGCCCACCACTTTGACAAAGCTGAAAGAAAAAAATTGTGCCGTGCAGGAGATAGGAACATGATTACCACCCGCAGCGTGGTGTAGTGGTTAAGAGCAGTAGACTCGTAATCTGGTGAACCAGGTTCCCTTCCCCGCTCCTCCACATGCAGCTGCTGGGTGACCTTGGGCTAGTCACACTTCTCTGAAGTCTCTCAGCCTCACTCACCTCACGGAGTGTTTGTTGTGGGGGAGGAAGGGAAAGGAGAATGTTAGCCTCTTTGAGACTCCTTCAGGTAATGATAAAGTGGGATATCAAATCCAAGCTCCTCTTCTTCTTCTTCACCAGAGTGACCACGATAGGAATAAAGGTGGGCCTGCAGGATCAGACCAGAGGCCTGTCATCCAATATCCTCACAGTGGTCAACAAGATGCCTGTGGGAAGCCCACCAGCAGAACCCAAGCAGAACAGCACTCTTCCCATCTGTGGTTCCCAGCAACTAGCATTCAGAGGTCTTTCTTCTTCTTTGGTGATCACTCGTAGCTGAGTAAGATTGTCTTCCATGAACATGGTCTTAAGAATGAGTCCGTAAGTGACTGTGGAGGCCAATTCTGGATCTACACGTCCTTCCACTGTGGTGACATAGGTTTCCAGGCAGGAGTTGATCACGGTGAGGGTTTGCCAAACATGCCTTCCTCTTAGCATGTTTCTCCCTTTCGTCCTGAGTTTGAGCATCTTCAAAGTTCATGTTACCTTTGGTAAAGGCTGTTCTCCAACTGGAGCGCTCTCAGGCCAGTGTTATTGGTGTTTATACTACATTTTTTTATACTACTTTTTTTAGATTTGCCTTGAGAGAGTCTTTAAACCTCTTTTATTGACCACCAGCATTACACGTTCCATTTTTAAGTTCAGGATAGAGTTGTTATTTTGGAAGACGATAATCAGGCATCTGAACAACAAGACCAGTCCAGCAAAGTTGATGTTGAAGAATCATTGCTTCAACACTGGTGATCTTTGCTTCTTCCAATACACTGGCATTAGTTCACCTATCTTCCAAAGTGATGTGTAAAAGTTTTCGGAGACACCGGTTGATGGAATCTTTCGAGGAGTTGTAGATGGCTTTTTATAAGTGGTCCATGTTTGACAAGCATACAGTGAGGTTGGTAGTACAATAGCTTTGTAAACAAGCATTTTGGTTTCCCTGCAGATGTCCCGATCCTCAAACACTCTGCACTTCAATTGAGAGAAAGCTGCACTCGCAGAGCTCAGGCAATGCTGGATTTCAGCATTAATTTCTGCCTTTGTGGAAAGATAACTATCTAGGTAGGAGAAGTGATCGACATTTCCCAACATTATATCATTGAGTTGGATATGTGGTGCTGCAGAGAGGTTGTTTTGTGCTTGTTGGTGCAGCGCTTTGGTTTTTTGAATGTTGAGCAATAGGCCAAACTTTTCAGAGGTAGGATTGTAGTAAGTGAACATTGTGCCCCAATGCACACCCACCTCAAGATTCACCAGAAAGAGTGAATGAAGCTGGCTTGCAGCTTGCTGTACTTCATTTACCTCTCCCCCCTTTTGTGATTCAAAGATACTGGTAGGTATCGAGATCTATGGTAGTGCCCCATAATGTCAGCAAGCAGCCAGGTTTGTGTATAGCTTTGTAGCGTCCTTGTATGTGCCTGGGCTAAGAGTTTTGGCACTCGGTACTCATGTTTCTGCATTAAACCTCATGTTTGACATAATAGGATTAGATTGTTAAGCGCTGACATTCCTCCATCACAACCTCCCAGAACAGAAGATTGGACTTGTTGGATCAGGTCCAGCCAATCTAGAATCCTTTCTGAAACAGTAGCCAACTGGATGCCCAAGAGAAGCTCACAATTGTAGGACAACAAGAACTGTCCTGATGCCTTCTGCCCAGAACTTTGGCAGGTATCCATATGAATGAGATTGTTATTTGCAATTGCTACTTTTCTGGTTCTTTTATTTAACCAGTGATGCCATCCTCCTCCTCTTTCTTCTGTCTCTTTTTTGTTGATGCATTGTATCACTTTTGAATTTACTGTGGGGGTTTTTGAAGCATACCTGCTTTTGTTCGTTAAATGGCTTGTGTAGGTTGAATTCCGCAGCTACCGCACAGGCTGGAAGACCGAGACATCAGGGAACAGGAACTGATATGCTGAGCACCTATTGCAACTCTGTGTGGGAAGAACTTTAGCATGCAGCATTCATATATCCCTTGGGGCATTGCAACAAGAGGCGGGGGGAGCTGCTGTCTATTCATTCCCTAAGAGCAGAGCTGCCCATTTGTTAAATACAGGAGTCACTACAGTGGTACCTTGGGTTAAGTACTTAATTCGTTCTGGAGGTCTGTTCTTAACCTGAAACTGTTCTTAACCTGAAGCACCACTTTAGCTAATGGGGCCTCCCGCTGCCGCCATGCCACCGGAGCACGATTTCTGTTCTCATCCTGAAGCAACGTTCTTAACCCGAGGTACTATTTCTGGGTTAGCGGAGTCTGTAACCTGAAGCGTATGTAACCCAAGGTACCACTGTACTAGTCTATTCAATCCTATGAGCACATTTGGATTTTTGAGTGAGCGCCATGTCCACCTAGATCAGGCTTCCTCAACCTCGGCTCTCCAGATGTTTTGAGACTACAGTTCCCAGCATCCCTGACCACTGGTCCTGCTAGTTAGGGATCATGGGAGTTGTAGGCCAAAAACATCTGGAGGGCTGAGGTTGAGGAAGCCTGACCTAGATCTACACACACACAGAGAGAGAGAGGGAGGGAGGGAGGGAGGGAGGGAGGGAGGGAGGGAGGGAGGGAGGGAGAGGGAGAGTGAGAGGGAGAGTCAGATCCAACAGAATTAATCTGGGCCTTAAAGTGGACATAGAGCTAACAGAGTAAGAGAGAAAGAGTCTCTCTCTCCCCCCCCCCCAAAGCTTTCAAAGCAGAAGGTCCCAAATTCCTGGCAGCTTCAGCCAAGAAAGGACCAGGAAGGCGATGAGAGGAAAGATCATCTGCCTGAGACTCTGGGAAGCTTCAAAAGAAACAAAACAAGGATAGATGGACTGATAGCTTGACATAGTACAAAGCCACCTTCTTTCTATGGTCCTGTGACATACATTTGCCACAGCAAGACTTCATAAATCTATGAACGTTGTTTATGCAAACAGAGATGCACAACATACAGTACATCCCTGCAGTTTCCTCCATAGTCTAATGAGAGTATTGAACAACCCACTAAGAATTAATTCATATTCAGTAATCTTGTGTGCATCCAATTAATTCCAAAACATACCGGGGGAGAAAGAACTGTCAGTTTTCTGGACTGGTAAAATATTTATACATTACATTCCCAATCAGCCATTATTTATGATCACAACAGGGAAGGTGGCATCTGATAACAAAACGTTTCATTTAGCAGGGGTTGTGTTTGAGTTGCTGAAAGGAAGGGAAAGCAGCTGGATTCTTGCAAATGATTTGTTTAGAGAAATTCCGACCTGGGAAGCCTTGAGTCTGAGTTTAACAGCCCCACTCAGACAAATGACACCTATTAGAAAAGTTGAATAGGTGACCAGCCAGCCAGCAAGCAATGGAGAAATCTGGCAGCAGAGCAGAAGTGATCATTAAATGGAGGAAAAACACATGGCGTGCCATTAAAAATTTAGATTTAATGGATGCCTGTGTCCTATTCTTAGCGCTTCTGGAAAACAATAGTGCGTCTGATTGCGGCAACATTTACAGTAGGGTCATAAATCCAGTTTGCTGTTTGGAAAAAGCAGCAAAATCTTCTTCATCATCCTATTTCAAGTGAAGGCAATGTTACCTAGGGAATAATAAGTTCTATTTTTAATGAAATTATTTACAGGGATGCGGAAGGCTGTGAATCTGCGATTCACCTAAAATGCGACTTTCAAAATCAGCTGCACACACTCAAAGCCAAATTAGTTCTGAATTATGTAGCTCGCCATTTCTCATTTTATATGTTGTAGTGGATGTTTATCAACTTCTCGTGTTATGTCCAGATAAAAGGGCCTATCCCTTTTCCAGCTCTGGGAGCAATTTCACAGACAATGTGTAGGAATCCATTGAAAAGGGACCATCAAGCCTGACTGACTCCCATCACAGCAAGGACTTGGCTCTCTACAATGAAAGGTGTTGCATTTTTAACATGCGCAAATACTACATAAATAGATACACCCATTGCTTTGCAATTTACATTATTTGTTTGTACACCGATGCATAATTGCTGCTGCCCCAACAAAGCTTCATCAGATGGGCTTAATTTGTCTGAGTGGGACTGTTAAACTCATGACTCAGGGCTTCCCAGTCGGAATTTCTCTAAACAAACCATTTGCAAGGCTCCAATTACTTTTTCTTCCACTCAGCCGTTTGAACACAATGTCTGCTATGTGAAACATTTTGTTATCAGATGCAGTCTCCTCTGTTGCTGATAGTCAAGGTATGACTTTGTGAGCTTATACATTTCCTGCTTCCCTGATGCCAGAGTGAGGGGAATGAGAAAGGGGAGCCAGGTTAAGAGCGGTAGTCTCGTAATCTGGGGAACCGGGTTCGTGTCTCCGCTCCTCCATATGCAGCTGCTGGGTGACCTTGGGCCAGTCACACTTCTCCGAAGTCTCTCAGCCCCACTCACCTCACAGAGTGTTTGTTGTGGGGGAGGAAGGGAAAGGAGATTGTTAACCGCTTTGAGACTCCTTAAGGGGAGTGAAAGGCAGGATATCAAGTCGAAACTCTTCTTCTTCTTCTTCTTGACCTCCCTGGGGCACAAGCCTGGGAAGTGTGTCTGGATGTCCTGGGCTGCCCAGATTATAAGACCTCTCTCTCTCAGTCTCACTGATGTGGTCCAAAGGAAAACAGAGCAATACGTTTGGCACCAGCTTGGCTGCAGAAGTTGTTGGAAGGAGCCATATGAGGCGCCATCCAACCGTCTTAGGGCCTCCACTCCAGATTTGTGTATGTTTACTTAGAGTTTTCTTCTCCTGAAGATATTCTGCAAGGCAGTGGATATTTGGGATCTGAGTTTTCCTTCTAGATGGGCTCCCTTACCAGGTTTACGGGCTCCATCTGCCTCTCACTTCCTTCTACAGCACGTGCAGAAACTACCTTGTTGACCATTGGAGCCACTATGGGCCTTGCCCACTCAATCCACCCAAACCTGTCTTCACATGTAGGGGAAGTCCTTTGTTGTAAACAAAATCTGACCTTTTTCCCTTATGGGGTATCCAAGAGCCTGTATAGAGTCCTTAAGTGGGTTCCCTATCGGTAGGAGAAAATAACAGAGGCCAACCAGAGAATGTTGAGAAGCAAAGCAGCTAGTAAGCCTGATCTTTATTAAAACTGTTGCAACAGGGTGCTCCCCTCACATGAAGGAGAACAGAGGAGGACCCAGAACAGAGGTGTGCCAGCCCTTATATAGACTTCTGAAATTGCCCACCTTCAAACTGAAGACCACCCCCAGAAACATAGCTGTCAACGTTTCCCGTTTTTTAAGGGAAATTCCCTTATTCCAAATAGGATTTCTTGCAAGAAAAGGGAAAAGTTGACAGCTATGCCCAGAAACATCATACATACCGTAAATCACAGAAGGGGTGTAGCCCAAGACCACCACCCCAATATATCATACAAAATCCTGTCTGGCAGAAAACCTGTCAATGGTCACTGTTTGGATCACCCAGGCAACCTGGACATTCTTTTGTAATGATAAATAGGTAAAGGTAAAGGTACCCCTGCCCGTACGGGCCAGTCATGTCCGACTCTAGGGTTGCGCGCTCATCTCGCTCAAGAGGCCGGGAGCTGGCGCCGTCCGAAGACACTTCCGGGTCACGTGGCCAGCGTGATGAAGCTGCAGCTGGCGAGCCAGCACCAGCGCCACACACGGAAACGCCGTTTACCTCCCCGCTATAAAGCGGTACCTATTTATCTACTTGCACTTAGGGGTGCTTTTGAACTGCTAGGTGGGCAGGAGCTGGGACCGAACGACGGGAGCTCACCCCGCCGTGGGGATTCAAACTGCCGACCTTACGATCAGCAAGTCCTAGGCACTGAGGTTTTACCCACAGCGCCACCTGCGTCCTGTAATGATAAATACTTACTGGTAATTCCTGAGTCAGGTCACAGGCTCACCCTAGTCACACCTTAAATGTGCCCTTAAGGCAGGATTTGTGAGCACAGAGACAATGGGGAGGTTTTTTCCATTTCCTCCCTCCTTGCAGAGAAACATTTGGTCAGTTTGGGAGAGTCAAAATGGTTTCAAGACTGTCTTCAGACATGTGGTGTATATATTTATGTACGTGTTTTCCTTGTACATTTAATTTACATATTTGAGACCTTAAATTCTTATAATACCCTTACTCACCAAGGAACAGAGACCCACCAGCCATCCTCACCTGGTTTAGCCAGCTAAGCCATTTCCCAGAGTGTGGCTGCTGTCACATGTCAATAGCTTCTAGGAACTGCAGGTGAGAGCTGAGTTCAGGGTGGGGACCACCTGTAGACAAGCTACCCCAGAAGGAGCACGACTGTGTCCCCCACCAGAGGTATAACCCCTCGCCTAATGCCCCATATACCCCAATGCAAGAAATGAATAAAAATAAATAGAAAATGTAACGGGATTTTTTAAAGCAGCACAATGTTCCCCCAGTGCAGGACTTGTTGTTGTTTAGTCGTTTAGTCATGTCTGACTCTTCATGACCCCATGGACCAGAGCACGCCAGGCACTCCTGTCTTCCATTGCCTCCTGCAGTTTGGTCAAACTCATGCTGGTAGCTTCGAGAACACTGTCCAACCATCTCATCCTCTGTCGTCCCCTTCTCCTTGTGCCCTCCATCTTTCCCAACATCAGGGTCATTTCCAGGGAGTCTTCTCTTCTCATGAGGTGGCCAAAGTCTTGGAGCCTCAGCTTCACGATCTGTCCTTCCAGTGAGCACTCAGGGCTGATTTCCTTCAGAATGGATAGGTTTGATCTTCTTGCAGTCCAGGGGACCCTCAAGAGTCTCCTCCAACATCATAATTCAACACACACTCAATTAAAAAATTGAGTGTGACACACTCAATTAAAAAATAAATTAATCTCTTCCCCCCTCCCCGCCACTGCCCTTGTACTAGCTAGACTCATCCTTTAAGCTGCACCTCTGCAATAATCAGCTCTGGTGTCATTTTCCAGCACAACCACAACAGGGCACATTTGAAGCCTCGCAATAATTGCTCGGTGTTGAGATCGGCTGAAGGAAGCCTCCATGATGCAGAGCTCACCTTGAATAATCCCAGCAGGCTCTCGGAGCTGAATGCTCTTTTAAGGCACTGTGGGATGATCCTCCAAAAGGGATTTCAACGTTTCATTAAAGACCCTTCGCATTTGGCAGAGAGAGGCTCTGATTCCACGAGGAAGGAAAGAGGCTCCGCAATCCTTCCGTATTCCACGAGCATCACTTTGTGTGCTCGGCGGATGCCCTTGACTCCTCCTCCATCTTTGTGCCACCACTTGGTGAAATATGGGTTCATTTGTCAGGGTTGCCCCTGCACCTCGGCTCCTTGCTGTTTCCCACGGAACAACCATTCAGTCCTTCAAGTGGTGTTTTCAAGCTCTTTCCTAATTGCGTTCCAAACAGAGGGAGGATGCGGCACAGAACACAGAAAGGTCACCCTAATTTGAGGGTAAGTATAGAAAGCTCCATTACATTGAATGAATTATTTCAGGATGAAAAGCTTGCAGATTTAGGAATGGGCCATGGCTCAGTGGAAGAAAATCTTCTTTGATTGCATACCCTGCAACATTTACCCGATGAAAATAGGGACGTCCCAGTCCATAATGATAATTTTACTATTTATACCCCACACATCTTACTGGGCTGCCCCAGCCGCTCTGAGTAGCTTCCAATATATATAAAAACATAATACAATGGTACCTCGAGTTAAAGACTTAATTCGTTCCGGAGGTCCGTTCTTAACCTGAAACTGTTCTTAACCTGAAGCACCACTTTAGCTAATGGGGCCTCCTGCTGCTGCCGTGCCGCCGGAGCATGATTTCTGTTCTCATCCTGAAGCAAAGTTCTTAACCTGAGGTACTATTTCTGGGTTAGCGGAGTCTGTAACCTGAAGCGTCTGTAACCTGAAGTGTATGCAACCCGAGGTACCACTGTAAAACATTTAAAAAAATTCACTATACAGGATTGCCTTCAGATGGTTCGGGGGTTGGATAACTCCATACCCTCTAACATTTCTCTGATGAAAACAGGGACATCCTAAGGGAAAGTGGGACATTCTGGGAGCAAATCAGAAACGGGGACGGCTTCTGTAAATCAGGGACATCCCTGGAAAATAGAGACACATGGAGGGTCTGTGATTGTAGAAGGTCTCAGGTTCAATGCTTGGCATCTCTTGGTAGGACTCGGGAGAGAGCCTGACTGAGGTGTACATGCACACACAAATTCCCAACAGTCCTGGGACCCATCACAAAGCTACAGTTCCCAGTACAGTGGTACCTCGGGTTACAGACGCTTCAGGTTACAGACTCCGCTAACCCAGAAATAGTACCTTGGGTTAAGAACTTTGCTTCAGGATGAGAACAAAAATTGTGTGGCGGCGGTGGGGCGGTGGCAGGAGGCCCCATTAGCTAAAGTGGTATCTCAGGTTAAGAACAGTTTCAGGTTAAGAACAGACCTCCAGAACAAATTAAGTTCTTAACCTGAGGTACCACTGTACCTTTAACAAACTACAGTACCCAGGATTCTTTGGACAGGAAACGTGATGTGGAAATGTGGAAAACTTCAACTGGGAGAAGCTGAGAGAAACCAACCCTGACAGATTCACCCACCCACTATCTAGCAGCCAAACATTTTCTAATAATGTACCTCAACATTTTGTTTGTTTGTTTCTTGCATTCATATCTCACCTTTTGCTCTAAGTGGCAGACATGGTTCTCCCCGTACGCATTTAATTCCCCTCAACAACCATGTGAGGTAAGTTAGGCTGAGAGTGAGTGACTGGCCTAAGGGCACCCAGTGAGCTTCATAGCCGAGCGGTGATTCGAACCCTGCTCTCCCAGGTCCTAGTCCGAACACTCTAACCACTGCACCACACTACCGCTCATATGCATGGCTAGCAAATTTCACGTTTCCCCATTTCCTAAATGGAAGGCGTCATATTTTAGTGACGGGAAGAATGGAATTGGGTTGATTCACACACAAAACACACACACATTCTCACTACCTTTCAAGCCTCCCATATCCGAAGCACACAAATCACACTCCTTGAACGCAGCAAAGCACAAGGAGCTTAGGCTACTGAGGATTAAGTGTCCATGAAAAGGGAACAGCTGCTCCTGCTAAGGCGAATAATCCTTCATTTCTTTCATTAGCTTCCTTATGTCACTTCTTTTAATAACTAATAGGAAATGTCTCGGGACTCGGCAAAGAGTCTCTGTGGAGGCAAACAAGGCAGGGGCCTGAATTGTCCAAGCGAAGCCTAGCCGGATTTTCCTCTGACACTGAGATCATCAACGACAGTAGGCTGCATCTTAGCCTGTCATTTCCTATGACTCAGGGCAGCCTTCCCCAACATGGCGCCCTCCAGACTACAACTCCCATACTCTCCAACTATTGGACATGCTGATTGGGGCTGATGGGAGCTGTACTTTGACAGCATCCAAAGGGAATGAGGAAAGCTGACTCTGGGGGTGTATCTGCAGGACAGAGTAAACTTGAGTTAACAGGCTGCCCTTCCAAAGGATTATGGGATCTGTAGTTGTGCAAGAAAGAGAATTCTATTGCAGAATGGCCCAGCATACACTTCCCAGGGTTATTTGATGGAAGCTGAAAAAATGGCATAGAAGTGATAATACACACAGGTCCTGCTTACTGAAGACAATGCTTTCCCAGGAAATTGTTCATTAGGTGAGTGCCACCAAAGAGAAGGCCCTCTGCCTGGTTCCCCGTAACCTCATTTCTCACAGGGAGGGAACCGCCAGAAGGTCCTCAGAGCTGGACCTCAGTGTCTAGGCTGAATGATGAGGGTGGAGACACTCCTTCAGGTATAGTTGGACCATCACCAACATAGGCCCATGGGGGGCAGATCCAAACCCACATGCATCTTGAAAGGGTTCTTAGCTGCACCAACCTGGAGCTGATGCAGCAGAAAATGAGACCCACCCCTATGCCTTGCCCTTCTTCCTTCAGTAAGCACCAGGGATGTACTATGGTCAGAGGTGCTCCACCTTTACCACCCTTTACCTCCACATGGGGCTGCTATTGTCACACATATACATAGTGGGTGGTGCTGTGGTCTAAACCACTGAGCCTCTTGGGCTTGCTGATCGGAAGGTTGGCGTTTCAAATCCCCACGACAGGGTGAACTCCCATTGCTCTGCCCCAGTTCCTGCCAACCTAGCAGTTCGAAAGCATACCAGTGCAAGTAGATAAATAGGTACCACTGCGGCAGGAAGGTAAATAGTGTTCCCGTGCGCTCTGGCTTCCATCATGGTGTTTCCATTGTGCCAGAAGTGGTTTAGTCATGCTGACCACATGACCCGGAAAGCCGGCTCCCTTGGCCAGAAAGCGAGGTGAGCGGCTCAAACCCACAGTCGCCTTTGACTGGACTTAACTGTCCAGAGGTCCTTTACCCTTTACCTTTTATATACATACATGCTAGTCATCCACGTGAATTTTTCAGGGAGCGGATAGGAAGTAAAACACAAAACTGTTAGGCAAGGCAGTGCCTAACAACAATAAAAATGAGAATTATAGTGCCGTTGCATTTTGCTTCATATGGCAGTTTCCACACAGGAATTAGCTGCGATCCCTGCATTGCAAGGGGTTGGACTAGAGGATGACGTGCAAGGAATTTAGGTTCGTTAAAATGAAAGCTAGGAACCTAGGGGCTGTGGCTCATTTGCAGGGCAAATGTCCTCCCCCTCCCAGAATATGTGTACCCCACCCCCACCTTCGACCCTGGCTGTCACAAGTAGGCAGGGCTTTGCATGTGGCAGTGAATCTGCTGCTCTGCCCCACCTCACCCCACTGCTCCCTGGCAGGACTGCTCTGCTGAAGCAGCTTCTTGCAGCATTGCCCCCCACCCCCCACCCTGCACCCCAGTCAAAAAAGAAAATCCTTGGAAGTGGACACATAAATCTCAGAGCTATCCTGACTTCCCCTTCTCTCTGTGCCATACAGATGATCTATAGGAGAGAGTCTTTATTGCCCTTCAGCAGCTGTCAATGGCTCAATGCGTCAGGTCTTATTGCTTTGAAGATGCCATCCGGTGCAGAACTCTAATATATTTTCTCCTTTAAAAAAAAAAAACCTAGAAAACCCCACCAACCTTAATTTTCCTCATCAAGCTTTTAAAATTCTGCCGTGTTCACATCAGATGAGAAATCATTAAGCGTCAGGGGTGAGAACGACTTTAAGATCATTAGACTTATAGCAGAACCCGGAAGGATTATTCATAGAGAATTGCAAATGTGAAGTGTATGTTCTCTTAAAATGAAAGGAAAGCCAGGGCAGTGACCATCATTCCATATTCTCCATTTCAAGTTTCAGGAGTGTCGCTGAAACCGGAGGATCAAATGCAATTGTCTCACTGTTCTGCTAAAGAAGATCAGGGATGAGGGTTGGTCTTTGATGTTTCGTTCCTCGCAAGCTTTCTCCCTCCATCTTTGGGTTTAAGATTTGGAGAACAGTTCTCCAAATTTTTCGTTATTTTTTCCCCCAATCTTGAATTTGGTTAGCCCCATTTCTGCACTATTGGTCTCATCTGCTCAATCCACCAGTGCTTATCTTCGCCTGCAGGGGAAGCCCCAAACCCACTGAGGGTTTGAGACCCATTGGCTATCCTCGTCTGGTTTAGCCGGCCAATGGAAGCCGTTCCCGAGATGTGGCTGCTGTCGTCTGCTGGCAACTTCTAGGAGCCACAGGTGAGAGCTGAGTGCAGGGTGGAGACCAAAGGTGGACAAACTACCCCAAAAGGAGCACCTAACACCCCAAACATCCCAAGGTGTGGATAGACTGCAACATTTTGCTGCCAATCCCACTGCTGTGTTTTTAATGCCTGTTATGTACTGAAGTTCTCACCCTGGGCCTGCAGGGGGATTCTGTAGATAGTTTTCACTCAGGTCCACATATGCAAATAAGGAATTGAAAGTGACATTCAGTGATTGGATAGTTACAGAAAGTTGCTACTGTTGCTTTGTACTGGAGCTCTATATAAGCAGGTTGGCTGAACCCTTCAGTTCAGTTCTATTCTGGGCCTGTGAATAAACAAGAGCTGTTTGAAGAATCGCTATGTCGTCTGATATGTTCACCCACAACTTAACAATGTCCAAAGTGCTTTTTGAATAACCTTTCACTTATTCATCCGCACAACATTCCTGCCTGGAAATACATTTTGTATTCCCACAATCTTCAGTTTGTTTTTGCTGCCGCCGTGTCTCAACCTAGTGGCCTTCTGCACATGCTCAGAGTCACACAATCTATTATTCCCGTGCCGTATCAGAATGACTTCCTTACTATTCTCTTAAGGACAGGTGATTGCCAAACATTCCAGAAGAGACCAGAAGGATGCATCCCAAAGATTGTTTTGTGCCTAATGAAGACTTTTATTTAGCAGTCTGCATTTATCCCCTAATTAATAGCCTCACTGTGTTGGCTACAGGTGAGGCATATTTTAGAAACAGTTACTGTCCCGCTGCACAGCCAGACAAAATGAACCGCTGAGCGATGTAATGAAAGATCCTTACAGCTCAAAGGTATGCTCTGATTAGCTGAGGAATGGAAAAGAGGGAAGAGGGAGAGGGAGGGGATCAAAGAGAAGGGGCGGGTGATGGGCAAGATGAAAGGGCCAGCTTAGACAATCAGCAAAATCAAACACATAGGAACAAAGGATTCCACCTTTTACCTTTGCTCTGCACTTCTAGGTACAGGTCTGGGCTTTCCAGGTTGAGGCCAGAAGGCTGTTTTTTGTTTGTTTGTTTGTTTGTTTGTTTGTTTTTGCCCCATCACTCCCCCCCCCCACCCGGAAAACCCACTCTCTGTCACTGAATTGGAGCAAACAGCAACCTGCAGAGAAACTGAATTGCAATTTGCTCCGATTCAGCTGTAAAGATCGGGTTTTCATGGGGAAAGTGATGACGCAAAAAGAAAGGGGGGGAGCACTTGGAGACAGCTCAGGAAACCACAGACCAGTGCCTAGAAAATGTGGGGCAAAAGATAAGTGTGGATGAGCCCCCAAACCATTGGTCCGTCTAGCAATGTCTACACTTGGCATTTAGAGGCTCTATAGCAGGGATGGAGAAACCTCAGGCATGGGGCCAAATGGGGCCCTCCAGGCCTTTTCATGTGGCCCTCAGAACTCTCCCCAGGTCACACCTGGATGGGTTTCTTTTCTTTAGCCTGGCTGAAAAGTGTCCTTGAGCTCTCATTGCTCAATCCTCTTGTTTGTCTGGATCAAGAAGAGAGAGAGAGAGAGGTGCCTGGTTGTGTGTAGAGACCAGTCTCTCGTATGGAGGTAAGATTCACATCTGCTGTTCCACCTACGTTTCCCTCTGGCTCCACCCACATGTGGCCCTCAGAAGGTCTCCCAGAAAGGGATGCGGCCCTCAGGCTGGAGAAGTCTTCCCACCACTGCTCTACTGGTGCCCCAGATGTCACAGGAGCAGCCTTGCATGATGAAACTCTACTCTAGCACAGATTCAACACTGAGCCTGCATTCTCCGATGGAAATGTTGTTGTTGTTGTTTAGTCGTTTAGTCATGTCTGACTCTTCGTGACCCCATGGACCAGAGCACGCCAGGCACTCCTGTCTTCCACTGCCTCCCGCAGTTTGGTCAAACCTATGCTGGTAGCTTCGAGAACACTGTCCAACCATCTTGTCCTCTGTCATCCCCTTCTCCTTTCCCAACATCAGGCTCTTTTCCAGGGAGTCTTCTCTTCTCATGAGGTGGCCAAAGTATTGGAGCCTCAGCTTCAGGATCTGTCCTTCCAGTGAGCACTCAGGGCTGATTTCCTTAAGAAATAGGGATGCCCTATTCCATTATTATTATTATTATTATTATTATTATTATTATTATTATTCCCCCCCGCCCATCTGACTGGGTTGCCCCAGCTACTCTGGGTGGCTTACAACATATATAAAAACATAATAACACATTGAGCATAAAAAAAAACCCCTTCCCTATACTGGGCTGCCTTCAGATGTCTTCTAAAATTGGTATCGTTACTTGTCTACTTGCCTCGGGGGGTCACGTAACTCCATACTCTCCAACATTTCTACGAAGAAAATAGGGGTGTCCTAAGGAAGAGGGGGACATTCAGGAAGCAGATCAGAAACCAGGATGGCATCTGTAAATCCGGGACTGTCTCTGCAAAACAGGGACACTTAGAAGGACTGGGCCTGGCAAACAACCAAAGCAGAACTCTGGATCTGGAAAAGAGAAAGAAGGCTTGAAAAGAACTCCACCCTCTCCGCCTCCATGCGAAAGTGAGGGAAAGTTATGGGGCTATCCAAATAAAATAAATGAGCTCTGCTGGCAGCTAATAAACTACCGGGAGAGTGGAAGCAGCACTGATACATGGCAGCGGTAAATTGCCAACATGGCCTGCAATAAAAACAGTACAACTGCTAATAAATGTAAACTATTAGCATTGGGGCCCTCAATAAATAAAGCCACAAATCTCTGCGAGACAGAACCGGGGAGGGCTGCAGTGCTCCTTTTTGCAACTGCTCCAGCCGCGGCTGGCCTGGAAAGGGGTGACTCAGCAGTCAGCATGAATTAATTAAGAGAGGCAAAATATGTCGCATAAGTGAGCGTGGCAAGCCGAACGTGAGCTGCGCCTGCGGCGAATGCCAGCAGCAAACTTTAGGATGTGATGGGCTTTAAAAAGGAGGAGGAGGAGAAATGGGTCTGGTGAGTCTTAATTATGCACAGCCGCTGCTTTAGCTGGTGCGAATAAAATGCCGTTCATACTCTGCATTCCCCCAAAGCGAGCTCCTCACGTCTGGATAAGTATCTGCCCCCAATTCGGTCAAATGATGCTTGAAGATATATGGGCAGGGAAGACTTTTATGGAGATGGAGAGAGAATGAGAGACAAGATCTTGTGTTTCTTAATCTCATTTTTTTATTTAAAAAAAATGGCTTTCTTGATTTAAAATATCATCTTACATATACATTACAAACAGTTACAGCGAAATTAAACACAAAAATATAAAAGAAAAAAGATAAATAAATTAAAAATAAAAAAGCAGAGTTAACAATAAGAGATGAACATTGGCTATAACCTCCTGTCTTTTCTAATGAAGTCTTCTGAAAGAAACTTCCAATCATTCTTGCTGTACTTTTTCTATTGTCTTAATTTTATCACACAGTTTGTTTTATAACTTTTCCTGTATATTTTTCTAGTATATTTATTCCATTTGTTTATTATATACAAGTATCATTCGTTTCTGCTAGGATAACGTCATTTTTACAATATAATCTTATATATTCTTTGAATAGTCTCCATTCTCTAAATAATTTATTGATTTGGGGCTCCTCTGATTTTTCCGGTCAGCTTTTCTTACTCTCAAAGAGCCCAACAGTGGTTTTGATTAAATGCTTCCTATGGCTGCATAGCAGAAAATCTGGCTTCGTTTCCATAAACAGATCTGGGTGCCCCAGCGCATGACAACCCACAGGAGACTAAGGAGAAGCAAGCTGGTTCCGTTCCATCCATCAAGTGATTTGCATGCATGGTGCTCGCGACCGATGGCTTGTCGAGTGGCGCCCGGGGGGGGGGGTGCGCCCCACCAGGTACAGCCACTAAAAACCGCTCGTTAATAGATATTCAGCTTCTGTTGATCAACTCCTCGGCTGGCGTCCAAAGCATCTGTTTCTTCACTGCTGTCATTTAGTTCCGTTAGCATACAGCAAAAGCAGCTCCGCCTCGTTTCTTTTCTCATTAACCTTATTATCTAGCAGGAAGAAGAAGAAGGAGTAGTCTCCATGGTGTTTGTAAGAACAGAAGAAGAGCCTACAGGATCAGGCCAATGGGCCAATCTAATCCAGCACCCTGTTCTCACAGAAGAAAAATCAAAAGAGTGCAGGATAAGGGAATGTGTGGGTAACACTGGTAATTTTGCTTAGCACATTGACACCCACTGCCTTGTGGGACATCTTCAGGAGAAGAAAAGGCTAAGGAGTAAATAACAATAATAATGATTTTATTATTTATACCCCGCCCATCTGGCTGGGTTGCCCCAGTCACTCTGGGCAGCTTCCAACACATAAAAAACAAACAAAATAAAGCATCAAACATTAAAAAAATCTTCTTGATACATGCCTGCCTTCAGATGTCTTATAAAAGTTGTGAACAGTGGTACCTCGGGTTACATACGCTTCAGGTTACATACGCTTCAGGTTACAGACTCCGCTAACCCAGAAATAGTACCTCGAGTTAAGAACTTTGCTTCAGGATGAGAACAGAAATCGGGCTCCAGTGGCGTGGTGGCAGCAGGAGGCCCCATTAGCTAAAGTGGTGCTTCAGGTTAAGAACAGTTTCAGGTTAAGAACGGACCTCCGAAACGAATTAAGTACTTAACCTGAGGTACCACTGTAGTTATTTATCTTCTTGACATCTGGTGGGAGGGTGTTCCACAGGGTGGGTGCCACTGCTGAGAAGGCCCTCTGCCTGGTTCCCTGTAACTTCACTTCTCTAAGGGAGGGAACCACCTGAAGGCCCTTGGAGCTGGACATCAGTGTCCAGGCTGAAACCCTACACCAATCCGGTGTAAGATGGTTGGATGGTGCCTTGTATGTCTCCTTCTGGCAACACTTGCAGCCAGGCTGGTGCCAACTTTCTCTAGGCCCACATCAGTGAGGCCAAGAGGGGGTCTTGTTGCCTGGGGAGCCCAGGACCTCCATACACACTGACCAGGCTTGGGCCACAGAGAAGAGGCACACTCCATTCTCTCTTGAGACATATGGATGCCAGCAGCAGCAGCAACAGCAACAACAACAACATGGACACCAGCAACTTACCCAAGTCTGTTGCCTACACCTGGCACTCTCAGGCAGCTGCCAGGGTCCCGGCAGGACCCTCTGACATCAATGCTTTCCCTGAGTCTGCAAGCTAGAATTTATATTTTTCCATAGTGCTCTGGAGCAGTGCTATGCCAGAGGCATTGTGGGAAATTTTAAATGGCAGTTCATAGCTAGACCGCAACTAGGAGCCCATGCCAGGCATAGGAGACAGCTCATCAGAGCTGATGTTTCTCTCAAACTTGGAGCAATCCCTGGATTTAAAAACAGGGAACTATCAGAAAACAACACATACACATCACCTATCACCATAGTGTTGAATCCACCCCACACATTGCGAACATGCAATTTTTTTATTTGCAAAAATGTCTCTACTGCCAACACTGAGAAGAAATATCAAGGTGGTAAACAACAGAAAATCAACAGTAGATTTGTTTTTGTAAAACAGACAAAAGACATCACAAGTCAGTAGTGCTGTGTCATTAGTAAAGGTAAAGGGACCCCTGACCATTAGGTCCAGTCGTGACCGACTCTGGAGTTGCAGTGCTCATCTCGCTTTATTGGCCGAGGGAGCCGGCGTACAACTTCTGGGTTATATGGCCAGCATGACTAAGCCGCTTCTGGCAAACCAGAACAGCGCACAGAAACGCCGTTTACCTTCCCGCCGGAGTGGTACCTATTTACCTATTTATCTACTTGCACTTTGATGTGCTTTCGAACTGCTAGGTTGGCAGGAGCAGGGACTGAGCAACGGGAGCTCACCCCGTTGCGGGGATTCGAACCGCCGACCTTCTGATCAGCAAGTCCTAGGCTCCGTGGTTTAACCCACAGCGCCACCTGCGTCCCTGCTGTGTCATTACCGTGCAGCAAATCTTGCATGTAGATAACCACAGGTCATGATCCTCTGCGCATGTAGATTGTTGCAGGTACAAATGATGTACTTGCTTATGGGAAGTTGGGATCTGTTGGGCTGTCTGTGGCTACCATCTCTGCAAGAGGGCTCTCTATGTTCTATTGCTCTGCCATAAGCGTTAATAAATCCCCAAGGTTGTTAACCTGTCCTGAAAGCCAAGGGTGACTGGCAACATATATTTCCAAGCTGTGAAATCAACCCTCTAGAATTGACTTGAGACTATATTAACCAAAAGGAGTTCACACACAGCTCTAAATTATGCCTGTTCAGTGAAGTCAAGAGAACAGCACTGCAAGGGAGAGATCCTATGCCCAAAAAAGTGAACATGAGGCACAGCTGTGGAAGTTAAGCAGGAGTTAAGCTGCATAAGATAAAAACCTGTTGAGCAGAGAAAATGCTTTTCCATCTAAGCCTGGCAAAGGGAAAACAAGCCTTTTAAAATAGTGTTCTGCACCAGGCTGGCAGGTCTCCTAACTGAGCTAAGAAGGCTTAGGATCCAGCCTAAGTCCCAAAGCTGTTTATCCCAGTGGACCAGGCCAGTATATGTTGGTGTTTAGTATAGTTGAACTGTAGCAGCACAAAGCCACTTCTCAGCAAATACTGCTTTTTTTAAGGAAAACAATGGCCTTTTGGATAAATTTTAATTAGCTGTCTTGCAGCCACAAACAATAGGCCCATTGATTTTAGCTATTGATTGTGATTATCGAACTATGGCGCTAGAGAAAACTGTGGTGTACCCCTTGAAGGAAAAAGACTGGAGGTGCAGGGTGTGAGACTTCTATGAAAGATAATGATGATTAGAGAGTAACAGACTATGCTGTCAAGAATTAATAAGATCAGATGCTCACAGTTTAATCTTCTGGAGGTTTTCTTGGATAAAACACTGGCTGGAAATGGTAGCTGCAGGAACCCTGTGAGGACATTGCTGAGATGCTCTCCTTTATTGCTAATAAGATCAGACAAGCAGGGCTTTTTCACTGTTGGCACCAGTGTTTTGTAATGCTCCTCCCTGCTGAAATACGAGAGGCTCCATCAGTACTGGCATTCCGCCGGTTCCTGAAAACACAACCCATTTAAGTAAGCACATCCTTGAACCGAACTTCTGGTTTTATTGTTTCTACTGGATTTATTATATTTTATTTTGTGACTGTTTTGTTATGCTTTTTAATTGATTCCTTTATTGTCTATTTTAATGAAGAGTGTTTTAACACAACAGTGGATTTGTTAATAATAATAATAATAATAATAATAATAATAATAATAATAATAATAATAATAATAATATTTATACCCCGCCCTCCCCAGCCAGAGCCGGGCTCAGGGCAGCTAACACCAGTAAAATTACAATAAAAGCATAGGGGGGGGGAACAATTTAAAATACAGGTTAAAGATACAATTTAAAATGCAGACTCATTTTAAAAATAGCCCATAGATCAAAGTCATAAGGGGAGGGAAACATAAGGGTCAGACTGAGTCCAAACCAAAGGCCAGGCAGGACAGCTCTGTCTTGCAGGCCCTGCGGAAAGATGTCAAGTCCCGCAGGGCCCTAGTCTCTTGTGACAGAGCGTTCCACCAAGTCGGGGCCAGGATAGAAAAGGCCCTGGCCCTAGCTGAGACCAGTCTAACCACCTTGCGACTTGGGACCTCTAAAATGTTGTCATTTGTGGACCAGATTGCTGTGTATAACTGTAAACCACATAGATGTCATTTTGGCATATAAATTAATAAATAACAGCAACAGCATCATCAAAATATTTCAGTGTGGACTGCTCCCATCCATTACTCTTCTCTGCTGATGTTCTGTTCTCCATCCCCACTCTCAACAGTGAGTCAACATTCCTTACCCACTGAGCTTGCTCAGTCCTGAACAGGCTGTTTTTGTGTCTCACCCTTAGGGTTTTTCCCTTAAGATTTTCCATATTTATGCAGACCTTGGTGGTTTCCCCAAGCCTGCTGGTATCACCCTCTTGTGCATGGATGATGCTGTTTTGTCTACATAAGCAACAGCACTCACCGCCTGACAACCAGAAATTGAAGGAGTAATAGATGGCAATTCCTGCAGCTAAGGTTGCAGTCCTGAACATGCTTAACTGGCGAAGTTAGTCCCATTGGACTCAGTGGGTCTTACTTCTGTGTAGATAAGTATGTGAATGCATCCACTGCAAGAGTAGCTCAGACCAGCAAAAGCACTCGATTGGCTCCACCAATGCATTTTAAAAAACTGTCCTTCACTCCAAAGGTTACTAGGGCAGTGTACAAATATATCTCTCCCCCAACCAAAAAAATTAAAAAAATTCAAAACATCAACATTAAAACCAATGTTGAGCCAATTTCAGCAAAATATAGCATTGTCCTCATGGAAGTTCATCAACTTTTTCGTGCAGATTTCTCCTATGCAATTGTGCTTAACGTACACATTTTTGCCACGGCATAATGCATTCTCGTATCTTATTTTCTGAAAGATGTGCATTTCCATGCACATTTTGCCCCAGTGCACTCATTTTTGTACACATTACTTGGATGGAGATCAGCATGGCAAAATTCAAATTTTGAAGTGTGAATTTTGAAGGATGGTCGTGCTTCAGTTTGCATATTAGTTTGCAAACTGGAATCCAGTTTCTCCTCCTGCTTACAGTGCGGTCTGCAGGTTTACTTGGGTGCCAAGTGCCACTATGTTCAATGGGGTTTACTCCCTGGTAAGCCTCATTGGATTACAGCCTTAAATTCCTTAACAAAATTAGTGCAGTGGAACAGGTTAAAACTTTGGCAAAGTTTGAAGACTTTAATGCCCAAATGCTATCTTCCCCCCTCCACATTTCTGCAGAAGGCAAAGGTCTTGCCTCAGAGCCCAGGGTCTCCTTTGTTCATTCAAATTCTGAGTTTTACCTTCTTTCAATATCTAAATTTAACTATGAATTTAAAGCAACGTATCTGGGGCATAGCTTCTGAGCACGAAGACCTCACTTATGGTCAGACCTAGTTTGAAACCATTTAGATCAGTTTTTGAAAGAGAATCCTTTCTAGGTGAACTCCCAATTTATTTATTTATAGACTGGCATTATTCTGTTTTGTTATTTATCATCTTTACTGAACCATTTCTACACTGCCTTTCAGCGGCAAGGCTGTTACTGCTGCACTACAGCCTGACAGAAGGAAAACATGGTTTCGCCATGATACCAGAATAGATTTGAGCCAGGGTGAACAATCTGTGCCAAGTCTGTCTGAGCTGGGTTTTTCCGTGCTGAGCTGGGATAAAACCAGAGATGCACAGCATCCAAAACTGCTCATCCCTGTGGATCTTGCAATAGGATTGCCCCCTAAGATTCCATCCCATGTTTCTTGCTGTTTAATAGATGTGATGGCCTGGGACTCGGGCTCGGACTCGGAACCAGAGGGGTCTCAGTCCATGCCGGATCATCTGCCTCAGGCGGCAGCTGAGCCAAGTCTGGGGCCTGGTCCTGAAGAGCCCCAGTCTGTATAGGTTCCCCTGCAACAAGCACCAGCTGGGCCGAGTCTGTCAGAATTAAGCCTTATCAGAGGAATTGGCCACTCTTCAGGCACCCGGCTTAATTCTGACAACATGTGTTGTCAGAATTAAGCCTTATCAGAAGAATTGGCCACTCTCCAGGCACCCGGCTTAATTCTGACAACATGTGTTGTCAGAATTAAGCCTTATCAGAGGAATTGGCCACTCTCCAGGCACCCGGCTTAATTCCTTGTTGACCTCCCCGGTCTGCGACTCCCAGCAAGATCAGGCGAGATCTTCTATCGGCGATCCTCCTCTAACGTGAGAAGGACACACCACTCCTCCCCTCTTCCCTGCCATTCCCCAGGGAGGGGAAAGAGACAGACAGAAATGTATTTACATGCCTTTTATTTCTGTCTTTCAGCAGTACAGAGAAACGTGTCTGTACTCTCTTAACACCAACAGCAGAGAGAGAGAGACTCCTCCCCTGTACTTCCAGCACAGGTCAGATGACACTCTGAGCTAACATCCGGTGCTCAGCACAGTGAATAGACTGCCCCTTTGTTCCCACGGTACAGCCACAAGCATCAACATACTGTTTGGCTTTCCAGCCATCTGGAGCTCGCATCTGCATTGCTCCTTTTTCGTAACAGAGTCAGGGGCCTGAGCCTGCCCTGGCTCCAGATGCGGGGATTACCTCGTTTCCCTCAGCTGGGCCATCACTTACAGCTGCTCCAGTACTGGTTTGGTCAGGAGAGGCTGAGGCAGCCCCTGGGTCTAGTAACCCACCGACATCTCCCGAGCTGCAGAGGCTGAGGTCTGAGAGAAGGAGAGACCTGAGTACTCGCAAGAGGAGCGCTCACCTTCGGGTGAGACAGGGAGGTGAGTCACCGGGGGATCAGGACCGGCCGTTACCCTGACAGAGATAAAAGGCTGTCAGATGCCGCCTCAGGTTGCGGGAGCAACATTGCTGTTTGCTAGAACCTCCCTGAGACCCTGTGCCTGACCTAGCCTGGTTTCCTGCCTTGTGAACTGCCTTGGTCCTGTCGGACGGACGCCTCGTGGAATCCCTGGATTCGGGACTGGACCTGGACCGCATTGCTCGGGTTAACCCCCGGGCCCAGCACAATAGATTAAGTGTCAGGGACTGGATTAAAGGGGACAAGATGGGGGAAGATGAATGGGGGAGAACCCTCCCCCCCCCCCCCCGGTTCTCCTGACACTGCAGGGGAAGAGGAATGCAGCACTGATTTACAGCAGGGGCTTGAGGAAGGTCACAGCTCAGAGACAGATGAACGGAAGAGTTGGAAAGTGTTAGGAGAAGGAGGAGGGCAGACAGAAGCAGAGCAGCCAGCCGACACATTGTCACTGGAAAGTATTTCTGACCTCCCTTCTCCCAGAACTCGGCGTGAGCTAAGAGTGCAGGAACAAAGGACTCAGAGACTATTGGCCACAAGCAGCCACCGTAATGGAAAATGCTATTGCCAAGAAGGAGGAAAGAGGAGCTCAGCTGGAGCAATGCCATTGTTAGGACATAATGCTTTTTTTTTGTCTCTTGCTATTATGAATGAATAAACTCATTAAAAAGGACTCTACCTTGTTTCTCTGCTTCTTGCTACCACTGCTGGAGGAACAGAAAATTCCCAAGCCTGACATTAAGCATCTTTAATAGATCAAACCACTTTCAATTCGTATATTGTCTAGAACACTGGAACTGGAATCCAAAACCCTTTTGTGTCAGTCTGGGAGTTTTGGACGATGCAGAAACCCCACCTCCACCCATCGCTGCCAGCCCCCACCTATAGAGTGATGCCAGCAAAGACCTGCTATGAGACCACATCTTTGTTTGAGACTCTATCCTGCCATGTGGTGCCCAAAGTCTTCCTGACACTACACAAGTGGAAGGCGTTGAGGGGTTGCTCCTGGTAGGTGTAAGTTGTCCACATCTCACTACCATAAAGCTGTCGTTGAAATTCTACTCAATATTGATCCAGAGCAGATTCCAGAGTACAGTGGTGCCCCGCAAGACGAATGCCTTGCAAGACGAAAAACTCGCTAGACGAAAGGCTTTTCCGTTTTTTGAGTCGTTCCACAAGACGAATTTCCCTATGGGCTTGCTTCGCAAGTTTGCGAGTTTGTTTCCCTTTTCTTAAAGCTGCTAAGCCGCTAAGCCATTAATAGCCGCTAAGCCACTAAGCCGCTAATAGCCGCTAAGCCGCTAATAGCCGTGCTTCGCAAGACGAAAAAACCGCAAAACGAAGAGACTCACGGAACGGATTAATTTCGTCTTGCGAGGCACCACTGTACAGTTAACAGAATAAAAACTTAAACACATTGCAGAATTCCCAAAACATAGACCAGAGGCCATTAATATTTCATCCAGCAGAGCTTTACTGCTACTGAAGGCAAATGAGCATAATGGTCACAAATCCAACACATTCAGTATTGCCACTGTCCATAAGAAATCCAGTTGCAGCAGACTTTACTTAAACTTACAATAACTTATAATAAGTCTAAACCATAACACTCTATACAGAACACCACACCAAAAGGAAAAGAGATAGAAAGAGAAAGTGAAACCCAGGCTCCTTCTGGCCTCTTCTTATATTAAGCGTGACCTTGAAGAAGAGATAACAGAACCAGTTTAAGCCAGCTGTACTCGGCTTCTCTGAAGGAATAACCCAAACTTCATGAACCTTCTGCTTGTTTCTTTCACACGGAGAAGCTTCCAGAACCCTCTTGAATTAATTAGAATAGGAAAGATCTCTACACATCAGATCAATACTTTCTGCACTAAGAAATGCAAACTGACATGCCTGGTAGATCTTCATCTTGATATTGGTTGTTAGTAATCATTCTCCCACCCCCTTTTGAAAAGGCAAGCCGTTGCTGTAGCCAATAAGTTTATTCAGCTCAGCATCGATGGAGAGCTTGCTGGTTATGGTGGAACCCAGGTAAACAAAATTGTCTACCACCTCAAGCATGTGTCAACAATGCTGATGTCTGGAGTGCTGGCAACGTCCTGACCCAGGATGTTGGTCTTCATCAAGCTGATGGTGAGGCCCAACTCCATGCAGGCTAGTCTAGGCCAGGAGAGGTGGGGAGAAGGTAGACTGGAATCTACTTGTAGATGAATGGCTGACTTGTACTAAATCTGCAAGGGTTTCAGACTCCCAACTGTCCAACAATAGGAAGTTTCCCCACCTATAGTAGACTGCTGAAATGAAGAAAGCTACCAGTAATTGACATGTGTGAAAAGACTGTGAGCTCAGTTCTGGTACATGAAGACAAATCCCAGGCTCAGAGATTGCTCAGAAGAATCCTGTTCTAACTGTATGTGCTTTGCACCTGATTCAGGTTGGCGGATCTGGGGGTCCTAGCAAAAAGCAAAACTGAATGGCAAGCTTGAAGTCTGCCCACTGCTGGTCTACAGTGACCAGCATCAATTCTCTAGGATTTCAGACAAGAGTCTGTTCCAGGTCCACTGGGGTCTGAATCTGGGACTTCTGCATGCATGATTCAGACTAGAACAGAGCTGGTTGGTTAGGTGAGCTATTGCCATGGCATCTTACTTCCAACTAAGGATGCTTAGGGCTGCAGACAAGTACACCTAGCATCAGGGGCTCCTCTACTCTTTCTCTTACTTCAGTTTTGCTTCTCTAGTTTCATTGTGTTCAGACCTTCCTAGCATGGTCTATGGTAGGGTGAGTTTCCTGCATCAAGGACTAGAGGACCTCTGAAATCCCTTCCATACCTATAAGTCTCTGAAGAACATCTGTTTGAGTTCTATCTCTATCCACTTAAAACTTCACAAGCAAAATCCAGATGCTTCTGTTGACCTTCCCGAATGTTTGGCTATCTTCTCGGGGTGGCACATATCATGCCGCCCTTCCGTTAAAGGCAGATCTGAACATTTGTCAACCAGTGGTGACAGCCTCAATGACTTTGAAGAGATAGGCTTTTGAATTATCTGGGTAGCTATGCAGAAGGTGCACTTGCTCCAATATTAAAGTCAGATTTATAGCAAGGCAGTTTCAAATCTGAATGCAGTGATCCTGCAAACAACAAAAGGGAGAAGATCATTTCTTTGTATAATTAAATTACGCGAGAAACTATCATTTAGCTAACACCTTCATTTGTCTTTTATATAGATAAAAGTGTCTATTCTCAGTGCCCACATTTAAAGCCACAACTCTCTAATATTCAATCCATTAAAACAGCCTTCCAGATCCTGACGCTACAACTTCCACTAGTTCAAGCCAGCATTGCCAATGGTCAGGGGTGATGGAAGTTGTAGTACAAAACAGATGCAGAGCTCCAGGTTGGGGAATGCTGCTTTAGGATATTTGCTTGCAGGACTTGTTAGCAATGCACATTCATTTCAAAGCAGCTTTAAGTCACTTTGAAGTTTCCAGAAAACCATGGTGTTCAGCAGATTCAAACCAAGGTAGAATTAAAATGGCAACACATTGATTGTTGGCAGACTAAATTCACTAAGCAAAACAATGCCATCCCCAACCCCTCAATGAAAACCGCAGTGCATTTCAACATTATTTTATTGCCCCTTTGTTCAAGGCAAAGGCTGGGCTCGGTTGCTAATGGGCTCAGTTCTGTGCCAGAACATTCCTTTCATATATCAAACCCACCCTTGCAATGAGGAATGTCACTTTTGGCGAGACCTTATAGTAGTGGAGGCCTCCATGTCAATACATCCTGAAAGCTGCAATTTACAATGTGTCAGGGAGTACTGAAGAACAGCCACTCCCAGAGCTTGTGGCAAGAATGAACATATCTGCAGAAGCATCTGCGGCTGGGGATCTAAAGGACAAAACCTCCAACATTGCCAGCCCTCCTTGCAATCTGCCAGGGACTGGATGGATGATTAGGAGTCATGGGAGGCACCAGTTGGGGAACCCCCAAGGGAACCCCCAGAGAAGGAAGGCTCAGAGCCAGGAGAATGGTGGTGGGACACCAAGGAGAGGTCAGGGGGGGAAGAGTGGGAGCAGTTGTTGGATGCTGAAGGGACAACAGGATTTAGTGAACAGGAAGAGCTTGTGACAGGGAGCAGTTCAGACTCCAAGGCTGAAGCAGAGGGGGTGGTTTCAAGAATCCAGGGAGCCTGCCTCTCCAAGGACACACACAGTGTTGCATAGAGCAGGACAGAGATTAGAGGTACCCTGGTCAGAGTTTGAGACTGCTTGGGAAGCATCTGGCAGAAGTAGGTGAAAGGACTGTTCTGACAACAGCTCTGTAGAGGCAGGACTTACTGGGAAGGGTTGTTGAGTTGTATGCCATTTCTTTAATAAAGAGTTAACTTCACTGACCAGCTCTGCTTCTTGCTTTCTGGCCTGCGTCTGACTCCAGCCCTGACACTGCCAGGGATTACTGTATCTGGTAATCTCAGTTTCTTTCAAATTCTCATTTTTCCAGTCTCAAATTCAATTTGCCACATTCTGCACCAGTTTGCAACATATGTTTATAATTGTCAGCATTTTAGTGCAGATTTCTCATAATGTACATATTTTTGCAATAATTTCCTCTTAATGCATGTTGGTGTTATTTTCATTAATGTGTGCTTCCTATGACCTAACATATACAGTGGTACCTTGGTTGTCGAACTTAATCCATTCCAGGAGTCCGTTTGACTCCCAGAACTGTTTGAAAACCAAGGCGTGGCTTGCGATTGGCTTCAGGAGCTTCCTGCACTCAATCAGAAGCTGCGTCAGACATTCGGCTTCCAAAAAACGTTTGCGAACCAGAACACTTACTTTTGGGTTTGCGGCGTTCAGGAGCTGATTTGTTCAGGAGCCAAGCAGTTCGACAACCAAGGTACCACTGTACATTCTTGTGCACATTTTTTGGTTGGAGAACGGCATCGCAAAATTGGGAGAAGTGTGGATTTTGAAGGAGGTCAATATGCATTTCAGTTTGCATATTATTTCAGGAAGGGCAAATTTGGTTTGTGTTAAAATGCATATTGCACCAAATATCTCTCCCATCCCTCCTCACTACCAATTTCTTTCCTCCCTGGAAAGTTAAAGGGGGGGGGGGAATGATAGAGGAAGAGTCCTGACTACAGAAGAGGACTGCCAATAAACTGCCCAGCAGGATCAATTAATTTTTGAGCTTCCTTCCTTCCTTCCTTCCTTCCTTCCTTCCTTCCTTCCTTCCTTCCTTCCTCATTTTCAGAAAGATGATAAACTTCCTGAGAAAACTCCGACGGATCGTGCGATAAGCCACAAGGGGCTTGACCATCCTTCCAGAAAATGTGCTTAAGATTACCTGAGACTGTTCTTGAGGAAGCAATCCTATACACAAGCAAGCTGGCATAAATTAAGCAGGCATAAAATAACATCAGGAGGGACGCGGGTGGCACTGTGGGTTAAACCACAGAGCCTAGGACTTGCCGATCAGAAGGTCAGTGGTTCGAATCCCCACGATGGGGTGAGCTCCCGTTGCTCGGTCCCAGCTCCTGCCAACCTAGCAGTTCGAAAGCATGTCAAAGTGCAAGTAGATAAATAGGTACCGCTCTGGTGGGAAGGAAAACGGTGTTTCCGTTCACCAGAAGTGGCTTAGTCATGCTGGCCACATGACCCAGAAGCTGTACGCCGGCTCCCTCGGCCAATAAAGCGAGATGAGTGCCGCAACCCCAGAGTCAGTTTACCTTTATGTTACATCAGCTCCAAACCCTGTTCGGGAGCAATGTTACTGCCAACTAAGCCAGCGCAAGCTTTTCAGAGGGAAAACAAGCCTCTGAAAAGAGTTTGACTTAACACTACCATTTCTTTGCCAGGTCACATGACTGTCCTGAACTGCGTTAGGATCTTGCTTAAGTGCCTCTGCCTGGTCCCAGCCCTGCAACACCCCTCAGTCTGGACTGAACCAGCTTTGGCTGAGATTTGGCAAGTTACTTGGTCATATCTTCAGCTGAGCCAGGGTCAGGAACTTAAAATTGTGGAATCGTGGAATCACGGAAGTTGGAAGGGACCATGAGGGTCTTCTAGTCCCATTCCCTGTAGTGCAGGAATCTTTCACCCAACATGGGGCTCAAACCCACAACCTTAAGATTAAGCGTCTCGTGCTCTACCAGTTGAGCTAGCTCAACTGAGCAAGGAACCTCCTGGTTCAGACAGAGATCCACTGCACACTAAGCTGTTCATCCCAGACATTCTTCCCATAGGATTGCCCCCTTCTGAAATGTAACAGTATTTTTATAAAAAGAAATACTTCGTAGCTAGACCTTTCTAGATCCACAATTTTTTCAATTACCCATTGGTTCGTTCTAGAGTTGTCTGCCTCATATATTGTCAATTGAAATTAGTTTGTGTGTGCCACTTTTGCATTATATATGGTCTGTGAAAAGAGTAAAATAATTTGTGCAAGTTATTTGACGCCCTAAAGTTGATGCAGCTGCCAAAAACTATAACTGCACATTATTTCCATCGTTTTGAACTTAAAGCTAAATCAATTGAATTCATCTTAGTTATAGAAGGGGAAAATACACACACACACACACACACACACACACACACACACACACACACACACTTCAGCTGTCTGGTAGAAATCATCCTCCAGTTTTAGTCTTGCAAATAATATGAAATGAAACTAGATCTTCATTCAAGCTGGGATAACATATTTGAAACCTGTATCAAATATCTTTTCAAACTACGTGTCTTCAGTGCACTGAAAATCAAGAATTAGCAAACTAAAAAAGTTTAGTAGCCCATGTACGCCTTAGTGATCATTTGCAGCAATGAGCAGCGTTGCAGAGATGTTTGAAATGACATATACAGGTATATAGATGCACCAATATATATATTTCAAGTAACTTGGACTATGGTAACCTGATCATTGCAGTGGGTAAATGTGATCAGGTCCTGTTGAATATGGAGTGGCATCCTTCAGGGCAGGCTAGCTGCTGGGGTTCAGGACCTTGGTCAGCTCTGTGCGAAGCAGAGAGCCTGAATTCAAACCATTCAGAGCACTAGCAAACGATGTTGCTTCAGCAACTGCCTGGAGCCAACTGTGAGCTTCAATAGCCCTGCAGCTAAGGGATTGCCTCTGGCTCCATCCCCTCAGAGGGAAGCTGTTGCACTTTAAAGGGCCATTGTGTTTTGTACAAGCTCCTAGAGATTTCCCCTTGATTACTTCACATCTGAATCTCTTCTAAAGGGCCATAGGCTCAAACAGAACAGAACAGAACAGTGTTAAAAGAGTGTGATTAAAGGAGGAGGCAAAGATCTATTGTACCTACAAGAGATCCCCCCCCCCCCGCCTACTTACACTCTGGGGCTTCCCTTAAGGAAATCTGATGTAAAAAATGCAGTAATTCATCTCCTAACAAGCCCAGGAAAGTGATAATGTCAATATCAAGCAACAGCCATGGACCTAGTTTTCATAAGAACATAAGATGAGCCTGCTGGATCCGGCCAATGGCTCATCTAGATCAGCATCCTGTTCTCACAGTGGCTGACCAGTGTTGGAAACCAGCAAGCAGGATTTGAGCACAAGAACAATATCCCCTCTTGTAGTTTCTGGCAAAGCCACTTCTGACCCTCCCACCATGCGCGCGGTGGCTGGCTTTCAGCCTCCACGTGATTGAGGGAATCCCAGATTGCATCATCCCTTGGCCAGCCAATCGGCTGGCCTGGGAGGGCATGGCCTGCTCCATTTAATGCAAGGGCGGCCTGGGATCTCCCTCTTTGCCGCTTCCAGCTGCTCCAGTTTCCCACCCTTCCGCCCTTTAAGGTTTTTTATCTTTGACCTTGCTATGGACCTCAGTTGGTCGCCGTTAAGGGGCCTGGTAGGAATTTTTCCACTTGGCAAATTGGCACCAGCCACTTGGTTTTTCGCCTACCTTGTAGCAAATCGTCACAACTTCCTTGGTATTGGCGGTTAGGCATTGGTATTGTTATTGTTACGTAGATGGAACGGGGGGAGGAAGCGCCATCACCTCCCCCGCATATTGAAGGGTAGTCCGATAAAGGATTCCGGGGGGCGTGGCCCTGTCCGAAGCCTATGGAGGTGAAGGCCTAAGGCACGCCCCCGAGCAGTGACCCCGGGGGAGTTCCTAGTTGATGTGCATCAGCAGGACTCCCTCTACTGGTGGTTAACCCTTCTCAGACTTCAAGCGAGCAGGCTGAAGCCGGATAGTTGGTTAGGACCAATGCCTAAGCCAATGCCGCTCATCATCTGTAACGAATAAAGTTGGGACCATATTTAGCTCATTAACCTTAAATATCTGTGTCACATGTCTTTATTTCCACTGGGGGGGAGGCAGGAACTCACCACGCAACTGGTATTCAGAAGCCTCCAACTGGGAAGGCAGAACATAGCCATCATGGCTAGTAACTTTTGATCACCCTCTGCTCCATGAATTTGTCCAATCCTCTTTTAAAGCCATCTAGGTTGCTGGACATCACTGCCTCTTGTGGGAGTGAGTTCCACAGTCTATGCACTTTCTACACAAGAGTTTTGGCTTAATTGGCTTCTGGCCACATCATGGTTCTTATTAATGACATCCGCAAAGCTTTCACATTTATCAGCAAGACCGCAAGATGCCTCTACCAAATAATTCATTTTCTATCATTTTCTGCAATATACAATTTCACTGTCTCTCACTCTCAGTCTAGAAATTAAGCCTCTCTGTTTGTAGCATCATTTTCTCCCTCTTCGATGCGTTATTGAAGTCTATTCTTTTATATATATATAAACCAACAACAAGCATAAATCTAGCTCTTCTCTTCCGGTGCACCGTATTAATGTACAAATTCCTTCTCATATCCTATCGTGGAGACCTTATTGACTCTAAGATGCTTATTGAAAACTAAGTTCCCTACAGCAGCTGCGAAGAATGACTCACCCTAACGATAGACTACAGGCTGTATAATCAGCTGTGTAGCAAACGTGGTCTGTATAATCAGCAAGTTGGCATATTTTCTGGTCTGTGAAAATACAGCTTAGTATATCAGAAACACCGTGCATATCTGCAGAAGTGATTTGCTATGCATTTAGTGCTGGCATCCAAAGGCATCACTTACGTACTTTTGGAAATAAACAGACAGTGCCAGATGCAAAATACATGTTACAAAATATCAGAAGAAAACACATTCAAATGCTTGGCCTCTCTCCACTTCCTGTTATCCTCAGATCATAGGTTGGCTAATCTCGATGGCAATGAGATACCTCTCAACTGTCCCGCTTTAAGTGGGACATCCCAGAATTACAGAAGCCATTACACCTTCTGTATGGATCCTGGGATGCCCCTTTTTGGCTTCTGCAAGAGTCCCCAAAGACATCCATTTTGGGGGACTGTGCTCTCACATGAGTCACATGGGAGCACGACAGCTCAAGACATGTGCCACGTGTGACATTGGAGCAGGGTGTCTCCAGACCAGGCTCATAGAATCATAGAACTGTAGAGTTGGGAAGGACCCCAAGGATAATCTAGTCCAACCCTCTGCAATGCAGGAATCTCAGCTATAGAATCCATGGCAGATGGCCATCCAACCTCTGCTTAAAGACCTCCAAGGAAGGAGAGTCCACGACCTCTCAAGGGAGACTGTTCCACTGTTGAACAGCTCTCACTGTCAGAAAATTCCCAGCTGGAATCTCCATTCTTGTAACTTGAAGCCATTAGTTTGAGTCCTACCCTCCACAGCAGGAGAAAACAAGCTTGCTCACTCTTCCATGTGACAGCCCTTGAGATATTTGAAGGTGGCTATCCCATCTCCTCTCAGTCTCCTCTTTTCCAGGCTAAACATACCCAGCTCCTTCAACCGTTCCTCGTAAGGCTTGGTTTCCAAACCCTTGATCAACTTGGTAGCCCTTCCTCTGCACATGTTCCAGCTTGTCAACATCCTCCATAAATTGTGGTGCCCAGAATTGGACACAGTATTCCAGGTGGGGTCTGTCCCAACACTTTAGCAACCAGCACACCACCCCAGCTCTATGGGTCAATCACTCATGGTTCAGTCTCAGAAGGAAATCCCCTTGAGTTCAGTGGGAGATTTGTTCCTAGGTAAGTGTTCATAGGATTAATCAATGCATTGATAGCATGCATTTGATTAATCAATGGGGAGCCTTTGAACTGGCAGTAACTTTAATCAAAATGTACACAGCTGTGTAAATATTCACTTGGGGGGGGGGGAATAAGGGTGGCATATGAAAGAGCGAGAAGTGGCCTTGGTTTTAATAGTAAAATTCCATACCTCGCAAATTAGCAATTCAAAGCACTTCTTAACAAGAAGAAATTTTCCTCCACTTTATTAAACATACATTATACGTAGAAGCCTCTGAAGGGACTTGGCTGCCGCGGTGCTAAAATTGTCTGTTTGATCTTCCTGCCTCACTTTAAGATGACACGCTAGGCTCTTTTTTTTGTCTTTTCAGCTAATAGATGGGTTCCTCTGGCCTTTTCCTTTAAGTGGAGGAGAAATAAAATAAAACATAAGGTCTTTCCCTTGTCACTTTTCTCATTTCTATTTTGGAGTGGTAGCATGGGGGGAAATTGCAGAAGATAAGCAGAGATGAGACCTTGTTAGGTCAGATTGTCTGTTTCCATTGTGTGAATATGCCCTATTCTGTATTTTTCCAACAATTTGCCCAGATCAGGTTTAAATTATTTACACGGTGGGATTCCCAAGTGTTCCATTTAGAAACTCGCTTCCCGGGGCAAGTCAACACTATTATCAAGAACTTTGGCCTTGATGGGTTCTTGGACTAATGCCTGAGCCTAAGAAGCAAGATCGCTTCCAGCATTCATATGGATGGGAGCATTAAAGAAAAACTGAATAAAAGATTCAGGCAGAAGAAGAAGCAACCTATGTGAAAGGAATTGTAAGAATGGAAGGTGAGCCTTGCTGGATCAGACCAAGAGTTGCTTACGTCAGCGTTTTCTCCAAAGTATAGCACCCAGCCGGAGGTTGCTGGAACATCTCACAAGGCATGAAGCAAGCAAGGGAATGAGGCATCTGCCGCCAACCTTTTTGAGAAAGCGTCATGGGCGCCAGTCACAAAATGGCCGCCGTGGCTGGTGTGGCACAACACAAAATGGCTGCCACACCCATAGTAGCAGGAAAAGGGACAGGGCCTGTCGTCGTATCAGCCTCCAGTCAGTGAGGAAACGTACCTACATCAGCTCCCAGAAGGTTCATGGAAAGAAGCACTGGTCCTCTACTTAGAATGGAAGTGAGGGAGGGTGTTCAGTCCCTCAATGTTCAAGGTAGGAGTGCCTGAGACAGTGCAAGCAGGAAGTGAGCAGGAGCAAATATTATAGATTGCTTGAAAGGAGATTTACTGAGATGTTACGTATTGGGTTTAACACATTTTATGTTAAAAGACGTGTTCTAACCAATTGTAGAAGCGTTGGTAGACGAATGTTCTACTGCCAAGTAAGCACATGCTCTGTCAACTGTCAACAATCAACGGTCAGTTCATGCTTGGGATTATTATTGTGTTGTCCAGTTTGTTTGGTTCTTGTGTTCCTATGAGTGAGCTGTTGTCACTGACAAATGTTGAATAAACTTAGTTGAGGAACTTATACTGCCTTGGGCTTCTGACTTTTTCCAAACATTTAACGCAAGACCTTTCTGTTTACCCAAGATTTTGCAAACGGCGATTCTTTATTTTACATTTCTGTTGTACAAGCTGCTTAGTTTTGATATATAAGCTTGTTTTGCTTTTATCCTGGTTTTAGGACATTTTATCGCATGCCCACTGCTTGAAACCTACACTCTGAGCTCCCATTCTTTCCATAGCCCTATGTGGTAGTCCTGGCTAAAAGGGCTAACGAACCTCCATGAGGATCTGAACCACAGGCTCCCACAGTACAATCAAATACACTACTAGGTAGGTATGGAGGAAAAATCAATTTCATTTGCATTTTAGTCCGATAATGCAGAAGACTCTTGAGAGTCCCATGGACTGCAAGAAGATCAGACCTATCCATTCTGAAGGAAATCAGCCCTGAGTGCTCACTGGAAGGACAGATCCTGAAGCTGAATCTCCAATACTTTGGCCACCTCATGAGAAGAGAAGACTCCCTGGAAAAGACCCTGATGTTGGGAAAGATGGAGGACACAAGGAGAAGGGGATGACAGAGGACGAGATGGTTGGACAGCGTTCTCGAAGCTACCAGCATGAGTTTGACCAAACTGCGGGAGGCAGTGGAAGACAGGAGTGCCTGGCATGTTCTGGTCCATGGGGTCATGAAGAGTCGGACACGACTAAATGATTAAACAACAACAACCTAATTTGCACTTCTGAAACCATCGTAGCAACAAAAATGCAGCTAGTTTTCAAAAAATGCACTTCACCAGGATTTTGAGATGTGCTCCAACCAAACAATATTCTGAATAATTCACAGAGAGTGAGGAGATTTCACCCCTCCCATATCCAAGAATCTGCTGATGTTCTCTGCTGATTCTCCAGAGAGGAGGGGGCGGTTTCTGCTCTCTACTTATTCCGCTGCAGCCTCACATCAAAGAGAGAGAGAGACTGAGTGTTAGAGAGAGATCGTGTGTATAGATAAGGTTGCTGCTAAGAGCAGCTGCAGACACTCACTGCAGTTCAGCATTTTTCGCTTAGACCTCATTTAGCTCTGTACATAGTTGTGTATTATAGTTGTAGATAGAATAAAAGAAGGTATTCTACAGAGCTGCTCTCCGAGTCGTTTATGCTCTGCTATACTCATCTGCTGTGCGACGACTGTCTTCTTGTTGGAGTGAATCCGGTGCTCACAACTCTAAGCTGTGAGTCCACAGCACTTTGACCTGTTCCTGTGCAGAAGGTGGTCTCTGGAAGTGCTACCCAGCTCGCCTATCCCAGTCGGGGCTGAAGTGGATGAGTCCAGTTTGTGGCACTGACTCAAGGGCGATGCTGACAGAGAGACACGTCTCTCTCTCTCGACTATCATCTATCTTCCATATCTATAGAAAGAAAATAGGCAATGGGGAAAATGTTCATATGATAGCTCAGTTGGTTAGAGTGTGGTGCTGATAACAGCAAGGTTGCAGGTTCGATTCCCGAATGGGACAGCTGCATATTCCTACATTGTAGCGGGTTGGGCTGGATGATCCTTAGGGTCCCTTACAATTCTATGATTCTAAAAGCGTAATTTTCGCTGTACCCAAATTTCAGACATTTTGCATAGATCTGAGAAAGTTTTACTGCTACTCGGTGTGAAGGGAATGGATCTGGCTCTTAGCCTTGGAAAGCTGATTAGATATACCTCATCATTTAGACACTATTTTATTACCTGGTTTCCATTACAGCATTTTGATTTTGCAATAAACAGTACTAATTGGATTAGGAGCAGTTGGCACAAAAGAAAATGAAATATCACCATCAAGAGGGAGGGAGGGAGGAGAGGGAGGGAGCCAACCAACCCAGCCTTTGATTTGCAATTGCTGCAGCTGCTGCACAGACCACCCATTGTCATCAAAACAATGAATGGCGAAACCCAGGCCTCAGTTTTCCAACACTGGTGCTTCAGCTACTGGGGGCCAAATCCAGCTCTGCTAGATTTCATTGGCTCTACTAGGTTTCCCCCGTTAAAATCCTTGCATTTGTTATAGCTTTGTGGTGAGCTGCTGGGACCATTTTCTGCAAGGGTGATTTCTCTCTGAGCCTACATAATAATGGAAAGGTGGGATACCACTCTAACAAAATTAAATGAAATAAGTTAAGTCCATAAATGTGTGTTTGAAGAACCCATTCCTAAAGCCGTATGGGTGGCAAATTCATGGCCTGAGCCAGCAGACTATTATTATTATTATTATTATTATTATTATTATTATTATTATGAAGACCTTACTTGGAAAATCAATACAATCCAGATCGTTAAGAAAGCCCGAAAGAGACTCCATCTCCTCAGAGTATTGCAAAAGAACGATGTCAATCAATATGTGATTATCTCCTTCTACAGAAAATGTCCTTTCATACTGCATCACGGTGTGGTACACTGGTTTGACATCAACTGATAGGAAGTGCCTACAGAGGGTGGTGAATACAGTACAAGATATTATGGGCTGTCCCGTGAATCCCCTGGATGACATCGCAGAAGAACGTTGCCTCAGGAGAGTGAGGAAAATTATCAGGGATGATTCACACCCTGGCAGAAGATATAGAAGCATGACTAGTCGCACCAACAGGGTAAAGAACAGCTTCTATCCATGGGCTGTTAGGCTGCTGAATGAAAAGATAACAGGGCAACTGACTTTCAGGTTTGGTGGGTGTGCATCAGTAAACGAGGGGAATTAAGACTAAGAGAGATGAGATTCTATTTCATCAGAACTGAGAAAGATGGCGTCTGCCACCCGAGGAGGACTTTTGGATTGATTCGGCACAAATAACAGCGTGTGAGAATTTATTGCTAACAAAGGACTTACCAGCTTTTTTTAAAAAGGGAGAGCCTTTCCAAGTTCACACAGAAGCATAATATTGCATACTTTAACTCACCTGTGGAAACAACTCAGAGGCTATTACAGTAGTGCCTCGCAAGACGAAAATAATCCGTTCCGCGAGTTTCTTCGTCTAGCGGTTTTTTCGTCTTGCGAAGCAACCCTATTAGCGGCTTAGCAGATTAGCGCTATTAGCGGTTTAGCGGCTTAGCGGCTATTAAAGGCTTAGCGGCTAAAAGGCTATTAGCGGCTTAGCAGCTTAGAAAGGGGGGGGGAGAGCAAAAAAAAATCGCAAGACTCGCAAGACGTTTTCGTATTGCGAAGCAAGCCCATAGGGAAAATCGTCTTGTGAAGCAACTCAAAAACGGAAAACCCTTTCGTCTAGCGGGTTTTTTGTCTTGCGAGGCATTCATCTTGCGGGGCACCACTGTATGAAGAAAAAGGATAAAAACAAGAAGATTGAAAGATGGGACTGGTGAACACTAAAAGCAGCGGAAATATGAGATGATTGGCCCCTACTAAACTCGAAGCATGGGAACCCCCAACAAAAATTTATAATTTGGCAAAATATTTGGACTTTATTATATGTATTGGTATAATTTGGAATAATTAATGTGATATGATTGGATTGTTAAATGGAAAACTTAATAAAAATTATTATATATATAAAAAAAGACTAAGAGAGTTGAGTGGGGGGTGCTCGTGTAATCTCACTGTATACAAGTTGTACAAGTGACAATAAAGTATTTCAATTTCAATTTATCGAGCTACTGGGGTGGCCTGGTTGGTAGAGCATGAGACTCTTAATCTCCGGATCATGGGTTTGAGCCCCACGTTGGACAAAAAATTCCTGCGTTGCATGGGGTTGGACTAGATGATTCTTGAGGTCTCTTCCAACTCTACAGTTCTATGGTTCTGTGGGTGGGTATGAGTGGAGTTAAACTGACAGGAAGAGATTGAGGGAAGAATAATTTCTTCTGTACGAGCCTCAATATAGTCTAGTGCTGACCCTGCACCTGTTATGCTAGCAGAGAATAGACTTTAATTTTGAAAACTCCGTGGTCTGCCTCAGCCACTCCTATCTTCTCAAGAAAACCAGAGCTGGGGGCTGGGGGAAGTGAGAGATTGCCATTCTCATAGGGAGAAATTGTGAGAAGAGACCTAAGAAGTAATGTGAAATCAGGTCTTGCTTCAGTTCAGTTGCTGTAAAAATCAGGAGTGAACTTTACCAATCTCCTACCTTGCCCTTTTTGTTTATTGCTTTTCTGCATCAGGAAACTGGCCCCGGGAAGCCCCAATATAAGCTAATCAGATTTCATGGAGTGTGAAAATATGAGGAAACTCTCATTAACATCAGTCACTGAAGCATTCAGCGTGAACTGGGTTGCTCTGGGGCTCCTACTCCCAATACAAGGCTGCGGGAAAAGTACGTCCTCGCCATTGCTTTTCTTCATCTGCCTTGTTCAGATACGGGGTTATTGGCTGGTCACTTAATCAGTTCTGGACCAGGAGGCAAAGAAGTGCATGACAAGGAAATGCCGGTCATATGGAGAAGGAGAGGTCAGCAGGTATATGTGGAAGAGAATGTCAGGGCATTCGGACAAAGAGGTGAGGAGGGCTGAACCAAAACAGGAACAAGCAGATCCTCAAACCAGAAAATGGGGTGACACACACACACCCCTTACAGCTGTAAATCCATGTACAGCTCCTCACAGACCTGCCTCACCTGGCACAGATGCTCAGCCCATGATGAAATCTGTCTCATGAAGTGGGTTAAAACAGCCACTGTGTATCATCTGGACTCAACACAGCGCTATTTGAACCCTGGCAACCAAACCACCTTGAGAAATTCTGCACAAAGATTTGCAAAGAAGAGTTGGTGCTCAGCTGGGCAGCACCTGGGTATTGTCAAGTGATGAAAAGTGACACCAGCAGAGCCGTTCTCAAATAAATAAGCAGAAGTTAGTATAGGTTTCATATCCTGATCACGGTGCTTCAAATTTGCCTGTTCAAATTATGCTGCTGTTCTTTTCAAATACCTCTCGGCTGTGCCAGCCAAAGCTGGAGGGAGGGAGAGGGAGAGAGGGAGAAAGATGGAGAGAGCTCTTGAGTTTTAATGAAACCGTGAAGACAGGTATGAATTAGGGCTGGGCCACATATTAGGGTTGGGGGAGGAACCTGAATCGCCTACTTGAATCAAATAACATCACTCTGGTTCTCAAAAGCTCACCTGTAACTGCATCTGGCACAGCTTGTTTACAAATGGATATGTGGAACAAAGACCACTTTGACTGCCCTCCTGCTGTGTTACAATAGTCCATTAATGCCCTCCCTTCTTGGAGTTGTTGTCTTGTACATAATTTACTTTGTTCAACCCAGCGTAGGGGCAGAGCCTGCTGCTTTCTTAATTGTGTATCTGGCTGTAGCTATCCTTTTTTTAAAGAAGAAAATGTATTTAAATAAAAGATGGGAATAGGAGGTTGGTTGCAGGTCAGGTTTACATTCTGGGAGAACATCCATCTTTTTCTTCTTAGAAATGGCATCACTGGGGGTGGAGCTGCTATGCTAGCTTCCCATCAAGTAGGTCACTGTTGCTTACCAGGAAGAAGAATAACAGAACAATAGAGTCCTAGAACTGTCCTAGAATCTGGAAGGGACCCCAAGGGTCAGGGGAGGGGAGAGTCAGGAGGGGAAGTCAGCATAGTGCAAATGCAGCAGCAGAGCCAATCTAGTGCACCTGTCGGTGTGTTTGCACTGCACCCACCTCCCCATCTGTTATGTAGTGTAGTTTCACCCTGGGCCAACAGGGGGATACTGTATATAGTTTTCACTCAGGTCTGTAGATAGTTTTCACTCAGGTCCGCGGCAGTTATTTTAGGCGGGAACTCTGGGCTGTTGTGGTTACAATGTGACAGCCGGCTGCCTATAAATACAGGCCGGCTGAGCTGTTCACTGCCAGTTCTATTCCAGCTTACCATAATAAAGAGCTACTTGAAGAGATCGCTGTGCCGGCTGCTATGTCAACCCACGACTTAACACTGGCGACGAAGGTGGGATGGATGGACATCAGAGCACAGCCAGATGCGGCCAGCCTCTGAACTGAGCTGAATCACTGAGCTGAATCACAGAGCGAAATCACTGAGCGAAATCACTGGGCAGAACCAGTTCAGAGCTGACTGTTCTGGCTAGAGCACTGTGTTCCATCCATCGCCCTTCACGCCGGCATCGGAATCATGGCTTCACTTGTGCCTCTACCGCCGTTTGCGCCAGCCTCTGAATCATGGGACTCCTACCTCGCTCGGTTCGACTGCTACCTCCAAGCCAACGAACTGACAGCAGTATCACAGGATCGGAAGCGGGGCCTATTCCTCAGCCTCTGTGGGCCTGAGGTGTTTGAGACGGCCCGAGCGTTGGTTGCGCCTGAAGCAGTCCAGGCAACACCATGGGACACGATCCAAGAGAAGCTCCGCAACCACTACGCACCAAAGCCGTCCAAGATTGCTGCCCGCCATGCGTTCTACCACAGGAACCAGGCAGAGGGGGAGTCCATCAACAACTACACCACCGCCCTGCGACAGGCTGCAATGCACTGTGAGTTCCGAGACTTAGACGATGCCCTGATGGATCGAATCGTCTGCGGGGTCCGGGACATCCATCTGCAACGGCGTCTCCTAGCCAAGCCAGACCTCACGCTACAGAAAGCCATTGAGGAGGCTGTGGCCTCAGAAGCTGCTGAACGCTCCGCTCAGGAGATCCGCAAGTCCAGCAGCCTGCGTCTTGCTAGGGAGCCCGTTCCGGTGCATCATGAAGAGGCCAGCAGTGAGGAGGCATCCTCCAGTGAAGACGATGATGTGCACCAGACAAAGCGGGAGCGCAGGAAGTTCCAACAGAAGTCCAAGGGCCAACCGGAATGTGCTGGCTGCGGAGGCAACCATTCCCGTGCCAAGTGTCGATTCAGAGACGCCATCTGTAGGAGGTGTTCCAGAAGGGGCCACATCGCTAAGGTCTGCCGATCGGCTCCGTCTGACACCCCCCCTTCATCGACTCGCAAGTCCAAGTCTTCACTCCCGTCTGCCAAGGAAAGTTGTTTCGCTCTCACCAACTGCCGCTGCCCGTCTGGAACCACGATTGGCCAAACCGACTCGCCTACGCGACGCAAGCTGAACGTCACGGTGCTCATTGAAGGAGCTCCATGTGACATGGAGATCGACACCGGGTCTGCCCTGTCCATCGTGTCATGGAGCACCATCAAAAGACTGGTACCCAGAGTGTCCAAAAGGCAACTCGACTCTCACCGCGTACACCTGAGAGACTACCAGGGAAACGACATTCCCGTGGTAGGCGTTGGCCGGTTCCGGATCGCCTTCAAGGATTTTTCGGGCCTGCTCCGGTTGGTGGTGGTCGAAGGTCAGCGGCCAAGCCTCCTAGGGCTAGACTGGTTTGATGCCCTCGGCCTGGAAGTCGCCGGCATCAACTGCATCTCTAACGCAGAGACTGAGGGTCTGGTCAAAGACTTTGCCGAGGTTTTTGACGGCACCTTGGGCCAATATACAGGTACGCCCATCTCCTTTAGCCTGGATCCACAAGTCGCCCCCATCAAGCTAAAGCCACGCCGGGTTCCCTTTGCTCTCAAGGCTAAGGTGGACGAACAACTGGACAAACTGATCGCCCAAGGAGTTTTGGAGCCGGTTGACCACGCAAAGTGGGAAACCCCCATCGTCACGCCTGTCAAGCCAGATGGGTCGGTGAGAATCTGCGCTGACTACAAGTGCACGATCAACAAGGCACTTCAGCAGCACGCTTATCCGGTTCCTGTTGTCCAACACCTGCTGCATTCCCTGGGTGAGGGTAAGGTCTTCGCTAAGCTGGACCTTGCCCAAGCCTATCAACAACTGCCAGTCGATGATGCCACTGCTGAAGCCCAGACGATCGTCACCCACCGGGGGGCATTCCGTTGCCGCCGGTTGCAGTTCGGGGTGAGTGTGGCTCCTGGCATCTTCCAAAGCCTTATGGAGCGTCTCCTGCAAGGGCTTCCGGGCGTGGTACCATATTTTGATGACGTCTTGGTGTCTGCAGACTCACACCAGCAGCTGTTCGAGCGCCTCCGTGCCGTGCTGACCAGGTTCCAGGAGGCCGGGCTCAAGGTAAAAAGGGAGAAGTGCCAGATCGCCGTTCCACAGGTAGAGTTCCTGGGCTATCTTATCGATGCCTCCGGTCTTCATCCAACCACATCCAAGATCCGCGCTATCCAGCAGGCCCCCACTCCAAAAAACAAAACGGAGTTGCAGGCGTTCCTGGGGCTGCTGAACTTTTATAACATGTTCCTGCCCCACAAAGCCACAGTGGCTGAGCCTCTTCACCGACTCCTTAGCACTAAGACGCCTTGGGCCTGGGGTCATCGGGAGACGGCGGCCTTCAACGCGGTCAAGGCTCTCCTTTCTTCGGACAGTGTGCTGGTACAGTACAGTGAATCCAGGCCGCTGGTCCTTGCCTGCGACGCCTCACCTTTTGGCATCGGGGCTGTCCTTAGTCACCGTTTTCCAGATGGAAGAGAAGCACCGCTCGCCTACTTTTCCAGGACACTATCTCCGACGGAACGGAATTACAGCCAGCTCGACAAGGAGGCATTGGCACTTGTGGCTGGAGTGAAGAGGTTTCATGAATACCTCTATGGCAGGACTTTTGACCTCATCACTGACCACAAGCCACTCCTGGGCCTCCTCGCCGGTGATCGTCCAACTCCACCGGTCCTCTCACCACGCATGCTGCGATGGACTGTTTTCCTGGCTGCCTACCACTACCGGCTCATCCACCGCCCGGGAAAATCGATGGGCCATGCCGACGCCCTCAGCCGTTGCCCTCTTCCAGCATTTGTGGAAGACCCGGCTCCAGCTTCATCGCTCCTTCTGATTGAGGATCTTCCGGCAGCGCCTGTGTCGGCTGCCGCTGTGGCCTCCGCATCTGCCCAGGATCGCACCATCAGCCGGGTGCTCAACTGGGTGTGGAGGGGGTGGCCACAAGGGCCCTTTGCATCGGAGTTCCAGCCCTTCGCAACCAGACAACATGAACTCTCAGCTCATCGCGGCTGTCTGCTGTGGGGAGACCGCGTCGTGATTCCCCAGGGACTCCGTCAGCGCGTCCTGGAGGCTCTGCACGTTGGCCACCCGGGAATTGTCAAAATGAAGGCGTTGGCTCGGTGTTACGTCTGGTGGCCTAATATGGACGATGCCATCACTGCCTGGGTGTCCGCCTGTCAAGCGTGCCAGGAGTCGAGGCCTGCACCACCGGCAGCTAAGGGACACACCTGGGAGACGCCAAAGACACCCTGGTCGAGGGTGCACATCGATCTGGCTGGCCCCTTTCACGGCCGGACCTTTATGGTAGTGGTGGACGCCTATTCCAAATGGCTGGAGGTCGCCCTGATGCCCTCCACCACTACCGAAGCTGTCATCCGGGTGCTGCGAGGCCTGTTTGCAACGCATGGGTGTCCTGATGTCCTTGTCTCTGACAACGGACCGCAGTTCACATCAGGCACGTTTGAGCGGTATCTTTTGGGACTGGGCATCCGCCATGCCCTAACGGCACCCTTTCATCCATCCAGCAACGGGCAAGCGGAAATAATGGTGCGCTCGACAAAAGAGGCACTGGCGCGCCTGGACCGGGGAGACTGGCATGAGCGGGTCGCCGAATACTTGTTCGCGCAACACATCACCCCTCATGCGGCCACAGGGAGGAGTCCTGCGGAACTGCTTATGGGCCGCCGCCTCAGGTCACCGCTCGACCGGCTACACCCAGACTTTGCCGTGGCTGAACCCCCAGGCTGTGCCAACGCACCACGGTCATTTGTCCCAGGAAACCAGGTCTTTGCCCGGAACTATGTGGGGGACATCCCTTGGGTGCCAGCCACAGTAGTGGGAGTCACTGGACCTCGCTCGTACCAGGTGGCACTCGAAGACGGGCGCTTGTGGCGACGGCACATAGACCAACTTAGGCGCAGGGTTGGGGACTTGGACACTACCGAGGTGCCCCCAACTGCGCTTGCGGCTCCAGAAGAGACACGTACAGATGGCGAGGCTCCACCTACACCTCCCTCGCAAACTGCCAGCGTGGAGCCGAACCAAGCCGTCTCAGAACAGACTCAGACCACTCCACTTGCGGAGGCTCCACTCACAGCAGCGGATCCAGGGGAGTTGGTTCCAACGCCACCTAGGGTCGCACCACAGCCTCAGCGAGAACTGTGGGGCCCTCCGGACTTGGCTACCAGTCCCCGGCGGTCTGGCAGAGTTTCCAAGCGCCCAACTCATTTAAAGGACTATGTTGTTGGACAGGTATCACTGTTGGTCTAAGTATGGGAAATGTAACCGATATGCTTTTGTGCCTAATTGAACCATTACGCGTAGTGCTGTATATAAGGAAACCATTACGATTGTAACTAACGCCTTATCTCGGTGGGGAGGGGTGTTATGTAGTGTAGTTTCACCCTGGGCCAACAGGGGGATACTGTATATAGTTTTCACTCAGGTCTGTAGATAGTTTTCACTCAGGTCCGCGGCAGTTATTTTAGGCGGGAACTCTGGGCTGTTGTGGTTACAATGTGACAGCCGGCTGCCTATAAATACAGGCCGGCTGAGCTGTTCACTGCCAGTTCTATTCCAGCTTACCATAATAAAGAGCTACTTGAAGAGATCGCTGTGCCGGCTGCTATGTCAACCCACGACTTAACAGAAATGGCATCACTGGGGGTGGAGCTGCTATGCTAGCTTCCCATCAAGTAGGTCACTGTTGCTTACCAGGAAGAAGAATAACAGAACAATAGAGTCCTAGAACTGTCCTAGAATCTGGAAGGGACCCCAAGGGTCAGGGGAGGGGAGAGTCAGGAGGGGAAGTCAGCATAGTGCAAATGCAGCAGCAGAGCCAATCTAGTGCACCTGTCGGTGTGTTTGCACTGCACCCACCTCCCCATCCTTCTGTTATTCTAGCCCTCCTGGTATGCTACAGCCACCCATCTCCTAGGAAGCTACTGTAGCAGCTCTGCCACACCCTGTGAGCTGCTTCTGTGTCAAGTGTTCCCAAGCCACTAGGGAAAGAGGTTTGAGAGGTAGATTCAAATTCCTGCCAGCTCTGAAAAGTCACCCTCTCAGATTCAGTTTCTTTGCGTATAAACAGAAATAATAAATCAGAGAATTGCTCTGAGAGAATTACATTTTTATACCAAGCATTATTTTGATTGCCTTCAGTGAAGTATCCAGTTCAGTCTGTATTTAGTGGAGCTTCTGACACTGATTGGCTGAGCTCTGTGATGACATGGAACATTTAAAGTTCTGAGAGAACATAGCTTTCAGAATGTCTGCAGTCCAGTTCCTGTGAAAGAAGGGAAAGCAGCAGTTTGGCTGGGATTTAAAACATACAGATTCCGGGGACAGGAGTGACATTCTATGGCGAACTGAGCATTCAGAAGAAATTTCTGTAGGTAAGGGTGCTACAGTAAGGAGCAAGCAATTTGATTGCAGAGCGTTTATGGGTGCAAAATAAGCATCAGGCAGAAATGGGAATCCCAAAGCCTAAGAAGATGGTAATTGAAAGAGTGCTGAGGGAAAGAGAAGGATTAGAACAGGGAAGATAGAGAATTGATGGGAGAAGGATCTATTAAAGCGGGGAGCTGGGGAACTTGATTTTATACATTCATTGAACTAATCAGCCAGCTCTTGGGCTTCTGACAAAACTTTTGTTTTGTAGCTTTGCACAAATTCCTGGCTCGGAGCCATCTTCTTAATTTTTTTGTATATATGTATTTTTAATCACCCTCTGGACTTTCCAAGGTCTGGTATAATTGCTGTGATGCGAAAACAAGAACAAATTAACATGGCATGTGTTAACACTTGTGCCTAAATGCTTACAGGCTAACACGTACTAATGAATGCAGCAATCCTATGGTAATGAAACACAAACAGTATGCGTTAATGGCAGGAACATTTCCAAGGTTGCAAAACAACTGGTTTGAGGAATGGTGGGTTGGCAGGTGAGGTGGTAGTGGGTTGCGTTGGTGCTTTAGGGGGGAACGTCTGACCCCACCGAAGGTGACGGAAACAGCAGGAGAAGATACAATTGTCCTACATCATACATAGCATACTTAAACCTAGTTTGCCCCAGTTCTGCTAAAACCTAAATGCATAGTCATCTGTGTGTTTTAATCTCTCAGTGGCTGTAACTACTGGGCCAGGTTTGATATACAAAGCCCTGACCAACCTGGTTTTTTGAAGGTGTATTGAAAATGTTCCTTCGGCATTTGCTCATGCTGTTTAATTCCTCTCCCCCTGCGATGACTAGACTGAAGGCGCTACAACCCAGCAATTGCATTACTATATAACAAATGCATTATTCTGTAACAAATGTCAAGGGATTCTAAACAAAACCTTTATAGCTTCCTTTTTAATTGTCACTTGAGTGCCGAAGTCTAATTATAATGACATTACATCTCAAGCACTAAACATAAACAATGATCATAAATAAACGTCTGACAGAAGCAAAACTCTTGTCAACAGGACGTAACATACAGGCAACTAATTATATTAATGGAAACACTGTGCTTTTTTCTTTAATCCATTAAGCTGTCTACTCTTGGGTTTTCTTGCGGAAACAGATGTGTTTTTCAGAGGGGGGGGCGTTAGGAGCAGGAAGATTGGGAATAACATTTGGCCACAGGTTCCAGCTCTCCATTGCAAAATTTCACATCTTTCCTTTTTGGTAAGGAATTGCATAAAACTCAGGGACGCGGGTGGCCCTGTGGGTTAAACCACAGAGCCTAGGACTTGCTGATCAGAAGGTCGGCGGTTCGAATCCCCGCAACGGGGTGAGCTCCCATTGCTCGGTCCCTGCTCCTGCCAACCTAGCAGTTTGAAAGCACGTCAAAGTGCAAGTAGATAAATAGGTACCGCTCCAGTGGGAAGGTAAACGGCATTTCTGTGCGCTGCTCTGGTTCACCAGAAGCAGCTTAGTCATGCTGGCCACATGACCCGGAAGCTGTACGCCGGCTCCCTCGGCCAATAAAGCGAGATGAGCGCCGCAACCCCAGAGTCGGCCACGACTGGACCTAATGGTCAGGGGTCCCTTTACCTTTAGCATAAAACTCAAGGGTGGGATGTCACTGGTTGTCATCAGTGGGGAGGAGAGGGGGGTGAAGTTCTGTTCCTCAAGTGTAAATCCTCGTGCTGATGGAATGAGGCCACATCCATGCTACATATTTAAAGCACTTTGATGCCACTTTAATTCCCCAAAAGATTCCTGGGAACTATAGTTTGTTAAGGATGCTGAGAGTTATTAGGAAACCCCTCTTTCCCTCACAGAGCTACAATTCCCAGAGTGGTTTAATGGTCAATCCATCTTCCCAGGGAATTCTATGAACTGTAGGGTGTAAGTGTGTCCCATGTGGAGCTAATCCACAGCACCTGACCCACCAAGGCAAATGCGTAACACTATACAGGGAAGATGTCATCAACATTGTGATCTCCAGTTGTTTTATACTACAGCTCCCATGCACCTCCAGCCTGCAGGGCCAGTGAAGGGAACTGCGGTCCAAAGCAGCTGGAAGGTAAATTTGCTGTGGAGATATCAGATGCGACAGGAAAGTAGGTTGATGATTGGGGAGAAGGATTTTCAGCAGGTATGGTTTGTCTCAGCTCTGTGTCACGATGACACAGCAGAGAAAAGTGATGTACACTTTCTGATCTGCAGAAGGCACAGGATCCTTTACCTCTGCAATGAATCCCCTCATAAGGCCATAGGAAAATAGGCAGTGGCTGTTCAGGCTTTCAGGCAGGGGACATTCCTGTTGGGATGCTGCTAAGGAACCGGGGCAATTGGCAAGCCCCCAGCTGGCTCCAGCCCACCAGCCAACATGCCGGTCGAACTCCAGTCCTCGGTGCAGCATGAATCTGCAACCCAGAGCTTCAGAAGCTACAGAAGCTGGGCGCGCAACTCAGCAGAGTAAACACACGACAGAAGTGGCAGGGAGAGGCTGTGTAAAGCACATCTACAGGCAGTTTATTCAGCGTACATCAGGACAAAGGAAAAACATGTCTTCTCCCTTTCGTGTCCAAGAGCAAGCAGCATCAGCAATAGCTATACACACAAACGGAAGTTCCCAGCAAGCTGTGCTGGAGTGTAAACAGGCATGTGACATAAAACAATTCCACACGTCTGTTAAGGTGGAATGGAACATCAATATCTCAACAATTCCCAGACCTACCCAGATATGTCAGGGATTGAACCTGGGACCTTCTGTATATAAAGCAGGTGCTCCACCACTGAGCTACCTTTGAAGGTGACCTGAAAACTACAGCTAATCCAGAATGCGGCAGCTAGACTGGTGACTGGGAGTGGCCGCCGAGATCATATAACACCAGTCCTGAAAGACCTGCATTGGCTCCCAGTACGTTTCCGAGCACAATTCAAAGTGTTGGTGCTGACCTTTAAAGCCCTAAACAGCCTCGGTCCACTATACCCAGTATGCCCGAGAGCCAGTGTGGTGTAGTGGTTAAGAGCGGTAGTCTCATAATCTGGGGAACCGGGTTCGCGTCTCCGCTCCTCCACATGCAGCTGCTGGGTGACCTTGGGCCAGTCACACTTCTTTGAAGTCTCTCAGCCCCACTCACCTCACAGAGTGTTTGTTGTGGGGGAGGAAGGGAAAGGAGAATGTTAGCCGCTTTGAGACTCCTGAAGGGGAGTGAAAGGCGGGATATCAAATCCAAACTCTATACCTGAAGGAGCGTCTCCACCCCCATCATTCAGCCGAGGGCCTTCTGGCAGTTCCCTCTCCGAGAAGTGAGGTTACAGGGAACCAGGCAGAGGGCCTTCTCGGTAGTGGCACCCACCCTGTGGAACGCCCTCCCATCAGATGTCAAGGAAATAAACAACGATCTGACTTTTAGAAGACATCTGAAGGCAGCCCTGTTTAGGGAAGTTTTTAATGTTTGATGCTTTATCCTGTTTTTAATATACTGTTGGAAGGTGCCCTGAGTATTACTACTACTACTACTACCAGTGGCGTAGCGTGGGTTGTCAGCACCCGGGGCAAGGCAAGTAATTTGCGCCCCCTAACCCGTGGATTTGCGCCCCCTAACCCGTGGATTTGCCCTAACCCCAGATGTTGCGCCCGGTGTGGCCGGCCCCCCCTGCACCCCCCACGCTACGCCACTGACTACTACTATTACTAATACTACTACTACTAATACTAAACTACTAGTATGGCCCTTCCAGCCCCTGCCTTGCAAAAATACACATAAACACACCTGCATATACATTATTTTCTTTGAAGCATGTGACAGAGATCAGGCTGAAAATTATCAGACAGGTAGTGAAAAGGTCTCCCTCAGGACATTGTGGACTCTCCTTCCTTGGAGGTTTTCAAACAGAGGCTGGATGGCCATCTGTTACGGATGCTTTAGCTGAGATTCCTGCATTGCGGAGGGTTGGACGAGATTACCCTTGGGGTCCCTTCTAACTCTACAATTGTATGATTCCAAGAATACAAAAAGAGCATCCCTGTGAATATTTACAGCTACCTGCATCTTGCACCGTGGAACTGAATTCAAACGAAGCCTTTCTCTGAGGAAACACTTTCTTGAATTTAACCATGGAAAGGTTGGGTTGTGCTGCATTGCCCATTTCAAACAATTAGGCATTAGAGTCAGAATTGATAAGCTGACTGTTTGTGAAATCCCGGGACGTTCCCCTCAGTTGCTCTGGTGGAACACAAGCAAGAACAATGAGTGCACAAAAGGAATGCACCGGTGGCGTGTCAAGAGTAGTAGCGGCACCCGAAGAATGCTGAGCAGGTCTCTCTTTGCCACATTTTCATTCCACCAGGTGTTATGCAGAGAAAGGCTACAAAAACAGCGATAAGGAGGATTTGATCATTTTCCGTTTGGCAGGTTTGAGTCCATTACGACCACAAATTGGAAGATTGATGTCAAATAACGCTATCCATTACTTGTCGGGAAATGATAGGGAAATTGCAGACAAATAACCCATGATTGTGCAGCGTTGTGGTTTTTTTTTTAGAAATGCGGTGCAGACCAGTCAGTCGGAAAGAGGCATCTTGTTCCCTAGGCAATCATTCCATTTATCCTGGGGGTGCAAAGATTGCCAGCATCTTCCCAGGCACTCCAAAGGTTCTCCCACCTAATTCTGAATCACCTTTCGAGCATCGATAGTTGGACCGTAGACAAGCTGAACTTCGTTTCCCACCCTCTCCCCTGAAGGATTTCGAGCAATCAGATTTGGGGGGGAGGGGAGGGAGACCCACATGACCCACATGAACAATTAACCGGAAAGTGTGTGTAAATCTTTTGTTACCTGCTTTTCACTGTACAGCCATCTCAAAGTGGGGTACAGTATCATTTAAACACAGCCGTCACTTGGGAAGAATTAAAGCACGCTGGGAATTGTACTGCAGTGTGGACAATACTGAGTTAGAAGACTAAATGGTCAGAATCAGCATAAGGCAGCTTTGTAGAAGCAGCTTCCTAGCCTGTCCTGCCTGCCCGGCATGGACCAGGGTATACCAATCCAGGAATCCCCCTTGGGACAACGAATGACATGGCTAGTGTCCTTTCCCCACCAGGGATCCTGAAACTGCCAGTCCCAGACCCACCCTCTGCTAGTGCCTTGGGAGCACTTCACAACTCTGCTGCTACTGACACCCTCACCCCCCTGCCCAAAGGCAAGTTTTCTTATAGGACACGGGGCCAAAGGGGTTCTGTGTGGCTCCGATGGAGTCAAAAAAGGGGTGCTTGTTCAGCCCCACCTGAAAAGCACAACTTGAGAAAGGAGAAGAGATTCTTCATGCAGTGCAGCATCAAACTCTGGGCTCCTCCTCACTTGTCCCATGTTTTCTAGGCACAAGTCTGAGCAGTTTTGCCTTTGCCCTGCCATTTCCCCCCATAAAAACCCATTCTTTGGCGCTAACTCAGAACAAACGACAATCCATGGAAAACCTGATTGCTGTTTGTTCCGATTCAGAGCTAAACCTCAGGTTTCCCCAGGGGAAAGCAGTAGGGTAAACAGTAGGGTTGCCACCTTGTCTTGTATAATAAAGGATTGTCCTGTATTTCAGGTCTTCTCTCTCTCTCTCTGTCTCTCTCTCTCTCTCTCTCTCCTAAGTTAGGGATCCCCTCCAAATGCATGTGTTTGAAAAGGTGTGTGGAAGGTCATGTATTCAAGCTCTGGGTAGCCCAGCACAGACAGATTTACAGATTCATGCTCATGTGTGTGTGCGCACGCACGTGTGTGACAAATTCCAGAGGGTGCATCCTTTTACGCTGCAATGAGTAAAGGTAAGGTAAAGGTAAAGGACCCCTGGACGGTTACATCCAATCAAAGGCGACTATGGGGTTGCTGTGCTCATCTCACTTTCAGGCCGAGGGAGCCGGCCCGGAAACGCCGTTTACCTTCCCACCACAGTGGTGCCTATTCATCTACTCACGCTAGTATGCTTTCGAAATGCTAGGTTGGCTGCAATAGATTTTAATGGATTGCTTTTACAGTAAGTCACTTCAGCACCAGATTGGGGGGGGGGGGAGGCCCTGCCCTGCCCTGTATTTTGCCAGAACAAAGGTGGCAACCCTAAGGAAACAGAGGTATCAGTGCCAGATTACTAAATAGGCAGAGTAGGCACCAGCCTATGGGTCCCTTGCCTTTTAGGGGTCACACGACAATGGATCAAAATTACAAAAATGTGTTAGGAGAGAAATTGTGACGGGGGGGGGGGGGTGAGATTTCAGCTGCCTAGGGTTTAATGTGGCACTGAGAGGTATGGAAAAGCCCTCTGGAATTTGCTCCCACAAGGGGCAGTTATGACTACCAACTTGGATACATTTAAAAATAATTAGATAAATTCATGGAGGATAAGGTTAGCAATGGCTACAAACCCTGATGATTCTGTTCTGCCTCCACTGTGTCAGAGGCAGCAATGCTTCTGAAAACCAGCTGCTGGGAAACACAGGCAGGGAGAGATCTTGTGCTCAGATCCTGCTTGCAATAATAATAATAATAATAATAATAATAATAATAATAATAATAATAATAATAATAATTTATTTATACCCCGCCCATCTGGCTGGGCTTCCCCGGCCACTCTGGGTGGCTTCCAACCAAATATTAAAATACAGTAATGCATCAAACATTAAAAGCTTCCCTAAACAGGGCTGCCTTCAGATGTCTTCTAAACGTCTGGTAGTTGTTGATCTCTTTGACATCTGATGGGAAGGTGTTCCACAGGGTGGGTGCCACTACCAAGAAGGCCCTCTGCCTGGTTCCCTGTAACCTCATTTCTTGCAGTGAGGGAACCGCCAGAAGTACAGCATTAAATATTAAAAACTTCGCTGAACATGGCTGCCTTCAGATGTCTTTTAAAGATAGGATAGCTGCTTATTTCCTTCACATCTGAAGGGAGGGCATTCCACAGGGTAGGTGCCACTACCGAGAAGGCCCTCTGGTTCCCTGTAACCTCGCTTCTCGTAATAAGGGAACTGCCAAAAGGCCCTTGGAGCTGGACCTCAGTGTCAGGGTTGAACGATGGGGGTGGAGACGCTCCTTCAGATATACTGGACCGAAGCCGTTTAGGGCTTTAAAGGTCAGCACCAACACTTTGAATTGTGCTCGGAAACATACTGGGATAAGAGTTTGGACTTGATATCCCACTTTATCACTACCCTAAGGAGTCTCAAAGCAGCTAACATTCTCCTTTCCCTTCCTCCCCCACAACAAACACTCTGTGAGGTGAGTGGGGCTGAGAGACTTCAGAGAAATGTGACTAGCCCAAGGTCATCCAGCAGCTGCATGTGGAGGAGCAGAGACGCGAACCCAGTTCACCAGATTACGAGTCCACCGCTCTTAACCACTACACCACACTGACTCCCCTAGGTAAGGTTCCAATAGATATCTGGTTGACCATGGTGAAGACAGGATGCTGGTTTGGATGTGCTACTGGCCTGATCCAGCAGGTTCTTATGTTCTTGTTCTTAGTTCCCTGGCATACAAATATCATTTTGAGGTGCCTCAGTTCAAATGGTGCATCAATCCTCCCCTGCCCCCGCTCAAAGGTGCTTTTTCGGGAACAATAGGCCACAACCCCATGGGGAATCTGCAAACTGCACACTGAGAATGAAGCTTATAAAAAGGAAGTATTCAACCAAGATATCACTGGGGAGGCAAGACAAAAGACAAGCAATGTACTTGCAAATGAAATAAGCTATCTAGCAGATTAATTTTGGGATGTGAAAGCACTAATAAGGAAAGGAGCAAAAAAGGCTCATGAAAAAGAGGAGTTATTATACAGGAGATGTCTAGCAAAATAATATGGACAGGCAAAGGGCATGTCTCTCTGGAGAAGAGGGAAAAAGAGCAAACGAACAGACGTACTAAATGTGCCTGCCGGTCTCATGGTCAGAGTGATGGACTAGGGCCTGGGGAGACCAGAGTCCCAATTTCCACTCAGCCATGAAGGTCACTAGGTGACCTTGGAACAGTCACTGCCTGTCAGCCTAGTTGTTGTGAGGATAATATGGAAAGGGGAAGAACCATGGACACCACAACGAGTTCGCTGAAGAAAAAATGTGGGGTAAAGGTAAAGGGACCCATGACCATTAGGTCCAGTCCTGGCCGACTCTGGGGTTGTGGCCCACCTGTCAATCACCTGTCAATCATAAGGGCATCAGGCGATGCTTCCCTTGGAAGCCCCGATTGTCTAACAGTCTTCAGCAAGCATTTGAAAATTAATAAAGGAGGCACCTGCTGAATCTTCATTGGAAGAGCATTTCGCAGACTCAAATTTGTAATATTGTAAAATGGGGCTGACCAACTAGGAAAAGCTCAGTAACACTCCATTAGATGATCTCAGTGATTGGGTTGGGATATAAGGGCTCATGTCACCCCTAAAGTAAAGGTAAAAGGACCCCTGACCATTAGGTCCAGTCGTGACCAACTCTGGGGTTGCAGCGCTCATCTCGCTTTATTGGCCGAGGGAGCTGACGTACTAAGCCGCTTCTGGCGAACCAGAGCAGCGCACAGAAATGCCGTTTACCTTCCCACTGGAGCGGTACCTATTTATCTACTTGCACTTTGACGTGCTTTCAAACTGCTAGGTGGGCAGGAGCAGGGACCGAACAATGGGAGCTCACCCCTTTGTGGGGATTCAAAACGCCAACCTTCTGATTGGCAAGTCCTAGGCTCTGTGGTTTAACCTACAGCGCCACCTGCGTCCCTATATACATGTATAGACATGTATATACATGTATGCATATATACATGTAATAATAAATAAATATCGATGGGGTGACAGGACTAACAAGAGTAGGCCGCAAAAATTAAGAGCATGCCAGGCACTTCTGTCTTCCACTGCCTCCCGCAGTTTGGTCAAACTCATACTGGTAGCTTCGAGAACACTATCCAACCATCTCATCCTCTGTCGTCCCCTTCTCCTTGTGCCCTCCATCTTTTCCAGGGAGTCTTCTCTTCTCATGAGGTGGCCAAAGTATTGGAGCCTCAGCTTCAGGATCTGTCCTTGCAGTGAGCACTCAGGGCTGATTTCCTTAAGAATGGATAGGTTTGATCTTCTTGCAGTCCATGGGACTCTCAAGAGTCTCCTCCAGCACCATAATTCAAAAGCATCAATTCTTCGGCAATCAGTCTTCTTTATGGTCCAGCTTTCACTTCCATACATCACTACTGGGAAAACCATAGCTTTTACTATAGGTGCCAAAAGAACAGTAGGGAGGGTGCCTGCCTGAGACGTAATGGAAGGGAGTTCCAATGGATAGGTGATGCCGCATTTAGGGTCCAATTCCTATGTCTTATGAAATGGACCTCCTGATAAGATGGTTTCTGTAGGAGTCCCTCTTCTACAGAGCACAGCAATCAACAGGGTATATAAGGGGTGAGACGATCTTATAGATTTCCTGGTCTTGAGTTGCATAGGTCTTTGTACACCAGAACCAATGCCTTGTACTAAAACCAGTAGTTGCGTGACAAGGCCCCAGGTCCCGTACTTCCCTTATATAATAAACACACATGGGCACGGATATTTTAGGTTTCCAGTTCCCACACTGGTCATCCACATACTTGTGTGGCGAGGCCCAGGACCGCCTAGCTCACTTCGAAATAAATACACAAACACAAGTATATTGGGTTAATGGGATAAATAAGGCCACAACTTTATTGGTTACAGTTGTATGCAGTTTGGCTTAGGCATTGGGTGAAACCAGGATATATCCCAACTCCTGCCCATCTGCAGGGAGTCACACTAGGGTAAACTACCAGTAGAGGGAGCTCTATGACATACATCAAATCAGGGCACCCTCAGAGTCCCTGATGGTTCATTGCATGGCCCTAGCCCATGATCAGGCTTCGGACAGGTACCACACCCACAGATCCCTTTAACAGGATACCCTTATCGAGGAGGGGCAGGGAGAGGCTACAACTTCCTCTCCCATAAACAAAGCCTTATCCAATGCCTAACTGAAATATACTCGGAGTCGAGAGTGGATTTCATGTTCTTTATTCAGCTCATGGTGGTGAGGAGGAATGGAAGTTCCCCCAGAATGTCTGCTTTATATACATTATTTACACAATGGGCCCCACGTGATTGGCTAATTCCGGAATTCACCTGTAGGCCAATCAGGTTGCGGATTCACTTCCACCTGGAGCTGGATTGGGTGGCTCCTGTGGACCAATCAGACTGCTGCATTCCGGGTCCTATTGTTCTAGGACCAATCAGACTGCTGCCTTTTGGATCCTATTCAACTCAGTACATAACACTAACCTTACAAAGTTGTGACGATTCCTGCAAGGTAGGTGAAAACCAAATGGCTGGTGCCAATATGCCAAGTGGAAAAATTCCTACCTGGCCCCATCAATATGGCGGCCAACATATGCCCAGAGCAAGATCGCTGTCATAGCAACACATAAAAAGAGGGCAGGTGGGCTGGGAGATCCAGCGAGGAAGCAAAAGGAGGCCACCCCCTGGGCGCGCTGCAGTTTAAACGACCTGCGGCTATGCCCCCGGCAGTGCCAATTGGATGGTCAGGGGCGTGACACAGCCGGGAATGCCCCATGACACGGGCAGCATCCATCCGCCCTCCAGCCAGGTCACTGGGGGGGGGGTCCCGGATGCTGGTCCACAACACGGCCCCCCAAGGAAGGGGAGCAGACCTAACTGGAAGCCACAGGGCAAGCTCAATACCTGTACAAAATGAAATTCTTACATTCCAAAGTGCCCTGAGAATGAGGCAGAAAAACTGTGAGCCCTTTTGCACAGGCGAGGAGCGCTTTCGAGAAACTGGAAGACAGGCTTTCGACACAGCAGTAATACATTCAGTCATTTGCCCTGTCCAGTTCTCAGAGCCTGGGGCAGGTACCAACACACTACACACCTGTGGAAACCATCCAAAACGATACACCGGGGGGGGGGGGAGTTTAAAAAGCAACGACAACCGAAATAAATAATAAAATGCAGTCAGTTTTATTGCAGTCATAGTACAGAACATGGTCTACTGCTTTGCGTCTTTCCATTCAGCATCACTGAACCTGGGCTAATTTCTTCCATAACTGTTCTTTGTTCATTGAACAATACCAAGGCAAGTGGAAGATTCCGGGGGGGGGGGGGGTGTACAAGTGCAGGATAATGATGCTGTCAGCTTCTCAAGGAGGCCCCATTAGATGAAAAATGCAATCAATGAAAATGGTAATAGGCTTTTATGGCTCCATAAAAAAGTAAAGTCATGTTGAATATGATACCAGAGTGTACCACTACAAAGTTCATATTGAGATGTTAAGTCAAGGAAGGCATAGCCTGGATGAAAGCAGAATCATAGACAAGCTGTCTTGTAGTGCCTGAGTCAGACAACGGGTCCATCTACTGAGCTCAGTATGTTCTAGACCAGGGTTTCCCAAATTTGGGTCTCCGGCTGTTTTTGGACTACAATTCCCATCATCCCTTTGTTTTCAGGGGGGAAACCTCACTGGCATTCTCCCCAGCTGTCAACTGCAGCCAGTTGCCATTTTTGATTCCCCAGAAGCTGCATCATTCTTTCTTTTTAAAATAATTTTCTTTGTGGTTTTCAATTTTATACATTTCAAAAAATTTACAATCATTTTAACATTTCAAAACTTCCTCCCCCCCCCCCTTTCTGCGGTTCCTTACTTTTTTATATTTTCTGCATGTTCCAAATTAACTTAATCATTTATTCATCTACTTTAAATGTATACTCTTATAAAACTGCAGGTTATTGCAATAATCCTGCCAATGTTTTTATCCTTTTACAGTTTGTTTGTAAACATTCAATAAACCATTCCCATTCTTTTATTAAAAGTTCATTATCTTGATTTCTTATTTTTCCGGTAAGTTTCGCCATTTCTGCGTATTCCATAAGTTTTTGCATCCATTCTTCTTTTGTCAGGGCTTCTTTCCATATTGGGGTAATTAACATTCTTGCCACTGTAGCCACATACATGAATAAATTTCTAAACAGTTTGGATAGTTCTGTTCCTATAATTCCCAAAAGGAAAGCTTCTGGGTTGGTTGGTTTGTTAACAAATGTTATTTAAAACATCTTTTTTCAATTCATTATATATCACTTCCCAGTAAGCTTTAACTTTACCACAAGGCCACCGCATATGCGAAGCTGCATCATTCTGGGGTACTGTGGGAAATTACCGTATTTTTCGCTCAATAAGACACACTTTTTTCCTCCTGAAAAGTAAGGAGGAGCAAAAAAACTGCTCCCGCTAAGGAAAAGACACTAAGGCAAACAAGAGGGAAGGAGGTGTTGAAAGGAAACAGCTGAGCAGCTGATCGGCAAGCGATCAGGAGGGAGATAAGGGACGCTAGAGATAAAGGAGGCTGCCTGGGAGGGGGGAGGTAAAAGCACATGGATCCTCAGGATTTTTGCACTGGGTCACCCCAAATTCACCATCAGATCACATAACATGTCCATGGCTACAGCCTGCATCCATAAAATCATGCATCCAGTGTTTTTTGGGGCCGCAATGGTGCAAAAGTGTGGTTACAAAGCACGGATTCACATGGATCCTCAGGATTTTTGCATTGGGCTACCTCAAACTCACCGTCAAATCACATATCATGTCTGTGGCCACAGCATGAACCACAAAAATCATACACCCACTGTTTCATTCAGGATATATTTTTTTCTTGTTTTCCTCCTCTAAAAACTAGGTGCGTCTTATGGTCAGGTGCATCTTATGGAGCGAAAAATACGGTACGTGTAGTGACCAATAGTAGTGAGGAGGGGAGTTTTGCACCCCTACTCTCAAAATTCATCCCCTTCCCCAAATATAGTCAACACCCCACCTCTTGCACCTGTGGATGGGACGGCAGAAGTGGGGGGAAGCATGTTTACTCAGGCATGTTCAGCTTTCTTAAGAATTAGGTCTATCTCTAACCTCAAAGGGTTCCAGTTTGACTCTGGATCTTCTTTGACAGCTTATTTTGCAAAAGACCTCTGTATAAAGCACTTTTCTGTTCATGGTGCGTCAGGGAGTGGGGGGGGGGAGGGAACACTAACCTATTAATCAGCCTTTAGGGTTGTAGGAGGGGTGCTGGGTGGGGAATCAATTTTGATCAAAGCGAGGCAGTCAAATGACTGATGTGCCAATTTTGCTTCATCCACTTAGTGTAGTACCTGAGAATATCAAGGCAGCTCAGTCCTTTTATCTCCTAGGTTTCCTTCCACAAGAATAGAGAAGATAAAAAATTTAAGCACCATCCGACAAAGAACTTCTGAGGATGAAAGCAAAATGTTGAAATCCGAGTGGCATTTCCTTATTCATGTGACATACATATATATCTATCTCACACACCAATTTTGTGTGCAAGGGATTCCTGCTCCCCAGCATGATAACATTTTTGCAAGTCCACTCACCTAAAGATGTACAGAGCACCCCAACAAGGCATTTCTGGACGCCTTTCCCACATTTTGCTTCTCCGCAAAATTGATCGGCTGTTTTCCCTCTTGCCTTCAAGTCTAATGTTCCCTTCAGGCAGAATTCAGCAGCAACTCTAATGCCAGATCTTCTCAGCTTCTCCCACTGCATTGAGAGTTTCATATGAAAGAACGGCTAGGTCAGACCAAAGGTCCATCTCATCCACCAGCCTGCCTCCAACAATAGCTGCCTAAATGCTTCCAAGAAGCATCCCCTGCACAGTCATTATGTGAGTCCATCAAGATAAGGTAAGGGGTTATTGAACTAGAGTCACACAGAGTTCAGGAGCAATAGACGAATTGCTGTTATTTCTCAGAACCAGCAAAAGGGGACAGTCACTTGTGGACTGACTTTGAAAATTGGAGTCAGTTGCAGTCAGTGTGGAGTGCTCGTGTTTGGGACTCCAGCCAGCCATGCCCTTTTCCAGGACACTCTATTCCAGGCATGGGCAAACTCAGCCCTCCAGATGTTTTAGGACTACAATTCCCATCATCCCTGACCACTGGTCCTGTTAGCTAGGGATGATGGGAGTTGTAGTCCCAAAACATCTGGAGGGCTGTGTTTGCCCATGTCTGCTCTGTTCCATTCCTCTCCCCGCTACCCCATTAATTGTCTGCTTTTCCCTCTCAGAAAGTCAGCCAAAAGGGTTGCCCACCTGTCAATCACCTGTCAATCATAAGGGCATCAGGTGATGCTTCCCTTGGAAGCCCCGATTGTCTGACAGTCTTGGAAGCTCTGATTGTCTAGCAGTCTTCAGCAAGCATTTGAAAATTAATAAAGGAGGCACCTGCTGAATCTTCATTGGAAGAGCATTTCGCAGACTCAGATTTGTAATATTGTAAAATGGGGCTGACCAACTAGGAAAAGCTCAGTAACACTCCATTAGATGATCTCAGTGATTGGGTTGGGATATAAGGGCTCATGTCGCCCCTAAAGTAAAGGTAAAGGGACCCCTGACCATTAGGTCCAGTTGCGGACGACTCTGGGGTTGCGGCGCTCATCTCACTTTATTGGCCAAGGGAGCTGGTGTACAGCTTCCAGGTCATGTGGCCAGCATGACTAAGCCATTTCTGGCGAACCAGAGCAGTGCACGGAAATGCTGTTCAACTTCCCGCCGGAATGGTACCTATTTATCTACTTGCACTTTGATGTGCTTTCGAACTGCTAGGTTGGCAGGAGCAGGGACCGAGCAACGGGAGCTCACCCCGTCGTGGGGATTCGAACCGCCAACCTTCTGATCGGCAAGCCCTAGGCTCTGTAGTTTAACCCACAGCGCCACCTGTGTCCCAAAAACTACCCCTAAAGTACCCTAGGCCTAAGTTATTCAGGGCTTTGAAAATGAAGTTAATAAATGATTAAAAACAAGGATTTTTCCCAACATTTGTTGCATTCAGAGTTGTTGGCATCCGTCTGTCTCAAGAGACAATGGAGTGTGCCTTCAGGGTGAAGTCAAAGCATTGCTTTAGCAGCACTGAAATGCCCCCCACTCCCACAAATACATTTAAAATGACAAAGACTGCTAAACTGGATATGCCATTGCTGTGAACAGTGTTTTCTCTTCTTGCTGTGAACAGGAATTTGCCCTGCATCCTATTCCTAAGCAGCAAGTTGAGTCCAGTTGCTGCCGTCCCCTTGGCTTGGCAAGCTTTGCCAGACTCCCAGCTGAGCATCCCTTTCAAAAGGCTGGCATGGTTGGCGAGAGAGAGAAAGAGAGATTTAAAAAAAATAAAATCTAATTGCACCTCATCTGCCACCCAAATGATGCCCGGCAGGATGGCACACAAATCTTCCAGCCAAGCCTCAGTTTTCTGGCATTCAGACTGGTTGCTTCTCATGTCTCCCAAACCCAAGCCAAACTGAGCATTGAGTTGGTGAGGTTGGATGTTGGACTTGGAGTGGAGGGAAGTTGGGTTTAACTCCCCACAATCAGCCATGATGCATCCTAGGTATTATTATTATCATTATTATTATTATCATCCATTTTTTAGGTGGAGGCTAACAGATTGAGGTTGAATCCTGACAAGACAGCAGTACTGTTTTTGGAGGACAGGGTGGTGTGGAGGATTCCCTGGTCCTGAATGGGGTAACTGTGCCCCTAAAGGACCAGGCGTGTAGCCTGGGAGTCATTTTGGACTCACAGCTTTCCATGGAGGCGCAGGTCAATTCTGTGTCCAGGGCAGCTGTCTACCAGCTCCACCTGGTACGCAGGATGAGACCCTACCTGCCCGCAGACTGTCTCGCCCTGACCTAGCCACTGTGATCCACGCGACGGTCACCTCCAGACTGGATTATTGTAACTCGCTCTACGTGGGGCTGCCCTTGAGACTGACCCAGAAACTCCAGCGGGTGCAGAATACTGCAGCGAGAATCCTTATGGGGTCTTCGCTGCGAGATCACATTCACCCAGTGCTATACCAGCTGCACTGGCTCCCGGTGGAGTACAGGATCAGGTTTAAGGTGCTGGTTTTAACCTTTAAAGCCCTATACGGCTTAGGACCCTCGTACCTACGGGACCGCCTCCCCTGGTATGCTTACGGTCTTCAAATAAAAGCATCTTGAAGGTCCCAGGCCACAGAGAAGTTAGGCTGGCCTCAACGAGAGCCAGGGCCTTTTCGGCTGTGGCTCCGATCTGGTGGAACGCTCTGTCACAAGAGACCAGGGCCCTGCGGGACTTAACATCTTTCCGCAAGGCCTGCAAGACAGAGCTGTTCCACCAGGCCTTTGGCCAGGGCACAGCCTGACTCCCTCCTTTGGCAATCTTCGTGGAGCTCTGGCCCAATGGCTGCCAGTGGCTTGAATTAATTAATTTTAGAATGAATGATTTTAGAGTGTTGTTTAGGTTGTACTTTTGTACCGTTTTATTGTTGTTAGCCGCCCTGAGCCCGGCTAAGGCTGGGGAGGGCGGGATATAAATAAAATTTATTATTATTATTATTATAGTGCATGCTCTAGTTATCTCTCGCTTGGACTACGGCAATGTGCTCTACGTGGGGCTACCTTTGAAGGTGACTCGGAAACTACAACTAATCCAGAATGCGGCAGCTAGACTGATGACTGGGAGTGGCCGCCAGGACCACATAACGCTGGTCCTGAGAGATCTGCATTGGCTCCCAGTACGTTTCCGAGCACAATTCAAAGTGTTGGTGCTGACCTTTAAAGCCCTAAATGGCCTCGGCCCAGTATACCTGAAGGAGCGTCTCCTCCCCCATCGTTCTACCCGGACACTGAGGTCCAGCTCCGAGGGCCTTCTGGCGGTTCCCTCATTACGAGAAGTGAGGTTACAGTGAACCAGACAGAGGGCCTTCTCGGTAGTGGCACCTACCCTGTGGAATGCCCTCCCTTCAGATGTGAAGGAAATAAGCAGCTATCCTATCTTTAAAAGACATCTGAAGGCAGCCCTGTTCAGCGAAGTTTTTAATATTTAATGCTGTACTGTTTTTAACACTTGATTGGGAGCCGCCCAGAGTGGCTGGGGAAACTCAGCCAGATGGGCGGGGTATAAATAATAAATTATTATTATTATTATTATTAATCACACTTTCATCCAGGGACATCAAATAACTTACAGAAAAATCATTGTCGAAAATCCAACAATAACATGCATCAAAATCATCCTCCTATTCGTTATGCATAACAGTATATACTTTTGTCCCTACTCATTTATCACAATTTTTCCCCCTTCCTCCCTCCCCTTTAACCCCTCCCCCCCCCAAAAAAAATTGTTCTCTCTTCAGATCTTTAACCATGTGCACAGATTATTCATTCTAATTTGGATGCTTGGGTTAGCTTTCCCCCATGCTATCTAATTCCTATAACTTGTCCATTTATTCAAAATCTTTTGACATTTGTTTTCCCATGTATCTTCCATCATTACCTGTTCAAATACATCAGATTGTATATATTCAAAAACATAGTCATTCCACCAATAAATCTTAAGGTCCTCCATGGGGCATACCAGGAGAGGCGGTCCCATAGATATGAGGGTCCTAGGCCGTGGGTTATCCTGGGTTAGGAGGACCTGTTAAAGGATTTACCAGGAGGATCGTCTCAGAGACTGAACTAGAACTACATTCAGAACAAAAGAAACACGAGAAAATAAAGAAGGGGGGAAAAGTTGTTCCTATCCCACTCTTCCATGGAAGGTGACTTTCATCGCTTAGATGAGGCCCAGTTCATTATTTGCAAATAGCCTTAATCCCCGAAGGCTCACTGACAACCCCGGGGAGGGTTAATCAACTGGATTCCTCTTGTACACACTGAACTTCCGGAGAAATATGCGAACAGCCACCACCTCGCCCCCTCAAGCAGCGCGAGCTGGCAAAGAACGACGGTGTCCCACTGCTAATATAAATTATTAATGCCTCCTTCGGAGAGACAAATTAATTAATTTCCTGAAAAGTGCAACACTCCAATTCTCTCAAGGGCTTTGGCGCACACAACAGACTCTCCTCCACCGAGACGCCGCTATGGATTCTTAACTGCAAGCCTTCCAAACCACCCCAGCTTTGATCTGCGGGGTTTTGAACTCACGGTTGTTGGGGGAAGACAGGCGGGGATGTTTCTTCCTGAACTCTCCTGTGTGGTACTGTGGCGCAGCACAAAGCTAGAATGAGCGTTTCACTGCAGGAAGCGTTTTCTATCCAAATCAGAAAGGGTGCTTCAAAGTGGAATGGAGTACTTCATCATTGGGTGTCCCTGTTACTGCATTGTATCGCATCTGTTTAATTCCTTTGTGCCAAATGGAAAGCTCTCCCCATCAAGACCGACTATCGGAATTAATGCTTGTTGGAGATGTGGAGGAAATAACGGTGACATGATCCACATGTGGTGGACGTGTGAAAAGATTAAGATTTATTGGGGAGAAATATATGAGAGAAGTACCGTATTTTTCACCCTATAGGACGCACCGGCCCATAGGACGCACCTAGTTTTCAGGGGGGGGGGGAATCAAGGGAAAAAATATGATTCCCCCCCCCCCCCGCAGCTCTGGGAGCAGTGGACAGGCTGCACGCAGCCTGTGCGCTACTCCAAGACCTTCTCCCTGCTTTTGCGGGAGGTGGTGGAATTCCCCCACCTCCCGCAATAGCCCACAGGAGCTCCGCATGACTCCTGCAGGCTTTTCAACCAGGGGGGAGAAGGGACTGAAACGGCCAGTCAGTCCCTTCTCCCTCCTCGGGGAAAAGCCCCCAAGAGCAGCGCGCTCTTTAAAGGGTGCGTGGCTCCTGCGGGCTTTTCTAGGAGGTGGGGGAATTCCCCCCCCTTGTAGAAAAGCCAGCAGAAGCCGCAGAGTCCCTTTAATGAGCGCAATGTTTTTGCGGGCTTTTGTGGGACTCCCGCAAAAGCCGCAGGAGGGAGAAGGGACTGACTCTGCCAGTCAGTCCCTTCTCCCTCCTTGGGGAAAAGCCCCCAAGAGCCGCTCGCTCTTTAAAGGCGAAAAATACGGTATAAGAGAGGTATTCTTGTATGCAACTGCAGCAGCTCGTATACTTGTGGCCAAGGGATGGAAAGATCAGGAGGCTCCAAAAATAACAGATTGGCAAATAAAATTACAGGAGTTGGTGGAGACGGCTCAACTGACTAGTAAACTCAGAGGAAACTCAAAGGAAAAAATTGTGGGGAAATGGGATGGTTAAAGATATGTTCAAAAATACAATAATAGTTTTGACTCCGTGCTAGCATTCAAGTGATAAAGGAACTAAAAGGAGGTGGACAACAATTAAGGATTTATTATGTTTTCAGAATGTATTGGAAAATTTATATAGAAAGGATTACTGTTTTGTGTACATTCGATTGTAAGATAAAATATATGCAAAGGGACTTGACAGGAAGTCAAAATTGAAGAAAAGATTTTGGAAGATAAAAGAGGGGGGAAATATTTACTTTCATTATTATCATTTTGTGTGCGGGTGTGGGTATGTGAGTGTTTGCACATATGTGTGTTTTTGTATAGAATGTTTAGGAGGAAATAATACGGTAAATAACAAATAACAAATTAATTATTTATGTATGTAATTTTTATTTCTTAATTATATTTAGTGGTAGTATGGCTGTATTGTTTTTTTGTAACATAAAATCATTCAATAAAAATTATTTTAAAAAAGAGAGAGAGAGAGAGAGTCAGTCGTGAAAATGACTCAGGCCCCATTCGGGTGTTTGCTGTGTGGTTTCTACCTCCAGCTCACAGGCCTAATTCACTTACCCATTTGGCCTCTGCGGCCATTTCAGCCAAGCCACACCCATCTGCCCTGCACCTGACTTCACAGAATTGTACAGTTGCAAGTTAAAGACCTGGCTCTACTGAAGGAGTTGGAGGCACCACAGATCATTCCACCTATCAGCCTGCAAGGGGAGCGGGAGATTGTGATCTGCCCCACAAGGCAGGGGAGGAGAATTGGTGTATGCCTGAAGGAGCGTCTCCACCCCCATCGTTCAGCCCAGACACTGGGGTCCAGCTCCGAGGGCCTTCTGGCGGTTTCCTCATTGAGAGAAGTGAAGCTACAGGGAACCAGGCAGAGGGTCTTCTCAGTAGTGGCACCAGCCCTGTGGAACGCCCTCCCACCAGATGTCAAGGAAATCAACAACTGTCTGACTTTTTGAAGACATCTGAAGGCAGTCCTGATTAGGGAAGTTTTTAATGTTTGATGTTTTATCGTGTTTTTAATATTCTGTTGGGAGCCGCCCAGAGTGACTGGGGAAACCCAGCCAGATGGGAAGGGTATAAATAATAGGTGGTGGTGGTGGTGGTGGTTGTTGTTGCAACAATTGTTTTCTCAAAATTTATCTTTTGTACCATGAAAATAACAGTATGTATGTATGTACGGTGGGGACGCGGGTGGCGCTGTGGGTAAAAGCCTCAGTGCCTAGGACTTGCCGATCGAAAGGTCGGCGGTTTGAATCCCCGCGGCGGGGTGCGCTCCCGCTGCTCGGTCCCAGCGCCTGCCAACCTAGCAGTGCAAGTAGATAAATAGGGACCGCTTACCAGCGGGAAGGTAAACGGCGTTCCATGTGCTGCGCTGGCTCGCCAGATGCAGCTTGTCACGCTGGCTACGTGACCTGGAAGTGTCTCTGGACAGCACTGGCCCCCGGCCTCTTAAGTGAGATGGGCGCACAACCCTAGAGTCTGTCAAGACTGGCCCGTACGGGCAGGGGTACCTTTACCTTTTTATGTATGTATGGTATGTATGTATGTATGTATGTATGTATGTATGTATAAATAAATAAATAAATAAATAAATGGCATGCTACTTTTGTCTCCCGGTAATAATCCTCTCATTTCAGAACACCACCTGATGATGAGGCAACGTGAAACAGCTACCTCAGGTGGTATATGCTGATGTGTAGGGAGGAAACAGACCTGAGGGTGCCTTATGGCTTGCCCTGTATCACCTACGCTAGCCTGCTGCCCTCAACTGCAGTGAAATATATTGTCCTTTCACTAGGGGAAACCCATTCAGATGGGCAGGGTATAAATAAATTATTATTATTATTATTATTATTATTATTATTATTATTATTATTATTATTATTATGTACATTAGCTCCACCTCTCTCGTCCCATACCATCCAACATTTATGGATGGGGAAATGGACAGACACACCCCACAACCCCCCACCCGAACGTCTCACTCTACCACTGGCATGTGACCTCGGACCATGTCCCAGAAGAGGACCTGCTCCTTTTGCTTCATAACTTTCTTTCTAGGAGGGCTAGATCCTTGCTTTAAAAAAGTAAGAAGAAACTCAGAGCTTGGGGACCCTGCTGGCCACAGGTCTGGTACATCAGTGCTCTCTATACCCATATCTTTGCGCCTCTGAATGACATGCATAAGCCTACAGATTTAAGAAAAATAGACTGTTAATTGGTGAAAAGAGGGAAAGTAAACTTATATTAAGATCAAGATAAATTTTCAGGATAAAAATTTTGAAGAGAGGGAAAGGATTTGCTGAAATGGATAATTGACTTGGAATACAAAAAAGGGAGGTGTGAGGAGGTCAGGGAAACAAGCAAATGAAAGATAAGTTATCGGAAGGTTCGATTTGGTTTTGTTTTTTTAATTGTCTCTATTTTTCTGTTTTTTATTGTGATGTGTTGTTTTGCTATTGTTTAATTTGGTGTTTTTTCTTTTGCCTTTTTGTAAACTTAAAACCTTAATAAATACTATTTAAAAAAAAATACTATTTAAAATAAATACTATTTAAAAAAAAAAACAGATTGTGTCCACAACTAGAGGTACCACTGTACATTCAGGATTGCCACTGTCCAGTTGCAGCAGACATAACTTAAACTTACAATAACTATAAGTTATTGGAATAAGGGCTAAGATGGCGGCGCGTGTAGATGCAGCGGCTGGTTGCTCCTCAACTCAGAATTTGGCTTTTTTGTCCTGCCAAAATAGACTTGTTTATTTGTCCTGCCAAAATAGACTTGTTTATTTGTCCTGCCAAAATAGACTTGTTTATAGTCGGCAGGACGTGTTATCTATTCGGCTAAGGAGTGAGTGCTGCACAAATTGTGAGTGTCTCCGTGTCTGCAAGGAAGATTTTTTGATACTGTATTGTTTTAATTAGTATTTTTATAGTTGTTTTGATTTTGTGTGGAGTGCCCTACCTGGGTGGATGGAGCAGCCAAGTAATTTCGTTGTCCCCGAGAGGGGGCAATGACAATAAAGATTTATTATTAATTATTATTATTATTATTATTATTATTATTATTATTAACAACCTTAACACTAAGCATACTATGTAGAGAACACCACACCAGAAGGAAAAGAGATAGAAAGAGAAAATGAAACCCAGGCTCCGACTGGACTTATTATTATTGTGAGCATGACCTTGACAGAAAGAGATAACAGAACCAGCTTGAACCACCTGTACTCAGCTTCTCTGAAGGAATAACCCAAACATCATAAACCTTCTGCTTGTTGTTGTTTTTTACACAGAGAAGCTTCCGGAACCCTCTTGAATTAAGTAGAATAGGAAAAATCTCTACACATCAGATCAAATACTTTCTGTACTAAGAAATGCAAACTGACAGGATGTTCCGTACCAACCACCTCAAGTTACTGGTCATTATTCAAAGATTTCCTGCTTGATCTGCCATCTGGCAAGGTGGGGGTGGACTCGTAATTTTATTCCAGAATGTGTTCCATGGAAGTCCTGGCACCGCATTCTCAAAGCTGGAGCAGCTAACAGGTTATGAGGCATCATGTTCCTACTCCTGACCTTAATGTGGATCATTTTGAACCAATCTGGAGTTGAAAGAGGTTGGTCCCCACAGTGTGATAATACGAAATCCATGGACATCTTGTCTTGGCAGCAGCTGTGGCTGCCAGCCATGGCAGAGCTCAGTGGAGGGAGAAGTCAGCCAACTAGGGGGGTAATTGCCCAGAGGCAGAGTCTGTATACAAGGTTAAGTCCAGTCCTGAGATCAGGAATATCTCAGTTCACGTAGTCTGACGATCCAGGTTCTTATCAGGAGCAAGAAGGCTGATCAGCAGCAGGTCTGGAGTCACTTCGCTTTCTCCTCCTTCAGGCCGCTGCTGTTCTTGGCCCATCCATGACAGTGGCTGCTATTCTCTTCACCCACCCCTTCTTTTTTAGGCTTGTGATCAAAGGTAAGGGATCATGCAAATCGCCAGCAGTGGGGCCTGGAAGATTGATTTTGAGAGCGAATGTGAGGTGCCATTAGTTATGACTGAACCACCAAAGAGCAAAATATCAGTTCGGCTGAGTTTGAGGTGGCTGTTTGTGTACGTCAAGCCAGTGCGGTGTAGTGGTTAAGAGTGGTAAACTTGTAATCTGGTGAACCGGGTTCGCTTCCCCGCTCCTCCACATGCAGCTGCTGGGTGACCTTGGGTAAGTCACACTTTGAAGTCTCTCAGCCCCACTCACCTCACAGAGTGTTTGTTGTGGGGGAGGAAGGGAAAGGAGAATGTTAGCCGCTTTGAGACTCCTTCGGGTAGTGATGAAGCGGGATATCAAATCCAAACTCCTCCTCCTACTCCTCCTCCTCCTCCTCCTCCTCTTCTTCTTCTTCTTATGTATTTAAAACTTGATTTCTGCTTGAATTTTGGGAGGGGCTGTCATTATAAATTAGGGGAGGGCTAACCTTTGTTTTGTTTGAGACCCCAAGGTCCACCATTGATGGACTGGAACAGAAATCACTGCCTTATTAGATCCGTAATTCTGAAACCACTCCTCTGGTATTTGAAGAGTACTTGAGAAGGAGGTGGATAATGTGGTGGTGCATATTTGCAGTGTATAAAAGAAGGTGGGAGAAGGAGAAAGAGCAGCACTTTCACTTAAGCGGGGAACTACAAAGCTGGAAAGTGTCAAGGATCATTTTCCCCATCCATGCCCTTTAACTTAGAGACATTCTTCACACTTACACGACCATCTTTCAAGAAATGACATCTTTAGAACAGAGTGGCTCAGTCTTTGATCACTCCAAATTTTAGAGAGGCTTGGGTGGACAGGAGAATTCTCGAAATGGCACCAGAATTTCCAGACATGATGGCTATGACTCTTAATACCAGTTGCTAAGAATTGCAACACGGTGCTGTTGTGTTCAGGTCCTGCTGCTAGATTTCCCAACAGGGCATCTGGTTTCTCACCTCATTAATGTGAGGATGCTGGACTATATGGTCCAACAGGGCTCCACTTACATTCTTAGGAAGATATTATCAGAAAAAAGGGGTGAAAAGCTGCCACATTTGGTGCTGTTCAGCATGCAGGACAAGAGCGATAAGAAGGCAGATTTGGAAAGGAATCTGTTAAGTAGAGGAATTCAGAAGTGCAGTGGTACCTCGGGTTACATACGCTTCAGGTTACAGACTCCACTAACCCAGAAATAGTACCTCGGGTTAAGAACTTTGCTTCAGGATGAGAACAGAAATCATGATCCGGCAGCACAGCAGCAGCGGGAGGCCCCATTAGCTAAAGTGGTGCTTCAGGTTAAGAACAGTTTCAGGTACGGACCCCCGGAACGAATTAAGTACCACTGTATCCCTAAAGGAAGCCTTGCCAAAGTAGTGGTTTGTTTTCTATACCAAACCAATCAAAGCAAAATCGGCCATGATATTGTCCTCCTACATACTCCAGTTGTTCATGTGAATACTCAAACTAACACATGGCTTTCAAGTATGTTGTGGTCTTCCTCCCTCTCGTGCCCAGTTCTTCTTGTGAACAAGCTCCTACTGCGAAGCGATGCTCACAATTCACCTTGATCTTTATCTAAATACATATCCTTTCTGCAATGTCTCCACTGCAATTGAGCAATGGGACCCTCTGCAGCAACACGGGAAAGATGCTATTATCTGAGTAAATTGAAGGACTTTCAAGTGTACAAATGCTCTTTCTTATCTCATCATACTGCTTTGAATTTCCCCCATGCAGAGGGAACTTTGAAAACAGCCTTTGATGGTGTTGGTTTCCTTTTGAGGAGGGAGCCCTGCAGACTCCCTGTATCTTTCTTGTAGCTGGTGATTTACAAGTATACCAGCTGAGTGCGGGGAAAGGAAGAGGCAAGCAATCAAGGAGGAAATACTCACCTTTACAAGAGAACCAGTCTCCCCAAACCAAGTTTTACCCTTGTGGCTTCTCAAGGTGGCCAGATACAAGTCGTACAATGTTTTCCATTAACCTCACCCAGGCAGAGCCAACACGTGACCAAATGGATGTCAAGTGGGGATTTCCAGGGGGGCAGCAGAAAAGGAGGAAATTTTGGTGTCTTCCGTAGTAAATTTCCACTGCCTTGCAGGACATCTACAGAACATCCAGAAGATCCACCTACACAAATCCAGAGTGAGTCCCTAAGATGGTTGGATGGTGTCTTGTACGACTCCTTCCAGCAAATCCTGCAGCTGAGCTGGTGCCAAATGTATCGCTCTGCTTTCCTTTGGATCAAAGCTGAGAGGGAGGTTGAGAAGAGGATCTTGTGTCTGGGCAGCCCAGGACCTTTGCACACACTGCCCAGGCTTGTGTCCCAGGAAGGTCACTTTTGTGCTGCTAACGCAATAGTTTGACTTCACCCATATCCTGCATGGCAGCGGAGGTTTAGGATCAGAGTTTTCCTTCTGCTAGATGCGCTACCTTCCCAGGTGGACGAGCCCCATCTGCCCCTCACTTCCCTCTATAGCACATGCAGAAACTACCTTCTCGACCATTGGATCCACTATTGGTCTTGTTGACTCAAGCTACCAGAGTCTGTCTTTGCATGCAGGTGAAGTCCCTAACTCACGGAAGGTTTGATACCCATCGGCTACCCTCACCTGGTTTTGCTGGCCAGTCAAAGCTATTGCCAGGGTGTGGCCGCTGTCACATGCTGATAACTTCTAGGAGCCACAGTGGAGAGCTGCGTGCAGGGTGGGAATCAAAGGTGGACAAACTACCTGTGGCGATCACACAGGGTCCCCAGATGTTTAACCGTCTATTGATCCCTGTGCCACCACTGTGCTTGCTTCCCCACTGCCACCAACCCGTTACTCTCTGGTAAAACACTGAGTCCATACAGTTGTTAAAAGTGAACCCCAAAAAAACCCTAACACTAACTCTAACTCTAACTAACTCTAACTCTAACAACTCCCTCAAAAAACCCTCTATGCTTAAACTTTATACACAGCTAACTCTACCCCTTGGGTTAGAATCATAGAATCATAGAATCATAGAGTTGGAATAGACCACAAGGGCCATCGAGTCCAACCCCCTGCCAAGCAGGAAACACCATCAGAGCACTCCTGACATATGGTTGTCAAGCCTCTGCTTAAAGACCTCCAAAGAAGGAGACTCCACCACACTCCTTGGCAGCAAATTCCACTGTCGAACAGCTCTTACTGTCAGGAAGTTCTTCCTAATGTTTAGGTGGAATCTTCTTTCTTGTAGCTTGGATCCATTGCTCCGTGTCCGCTTCTCTGAAGCAGCAGAAAACAACCTTTCTCCCTCCTCTATGTGACATCCTTTTATATATTTGAACATGGCTATCATATCACCCCTTAACCTCCTCTTCTCCAGGCTAAACATGCCCAGCTCCCTTAGCCGTTCCTCATAAGGCATTGTTTCCAGGCCTTTGACCATTTTGGTTGGCCTCCTCTGGACACGTTCCAGTTTGTCAGTGTCCTTCTTGAACTGTGGTGCCCAGAACTGGACACAGTACTCCAGGTGAGGTCTGACCAGAGCAGAATACAGTGGCACTACAGTGGTGCCTCGCAAGACGAAAAGAATCCGTTCCGCGAGTCTCTTCGTCTTGCGGTTTTTTCGTCTTGCGAAGCAAGCCCATTAGCGGCTTAGCGGCTTAGCGGATCAGCTGTTAAGCGGCTTAGCGGGTCAGCTGATAAGCGGCTTAGCGGTTTGGGGAAAAGGGGGGGGGAGGGAAAAAACCCTGCAGGAACTCGCAAGACATTTTCGTCTTGCGAAGCAAGCCCATAGGAAATTCGTTTTGCGAAGCACCTCCAAAACGGAAAACCCTTTCGTCTAGCAGGTTTTCCGTCTTGCAAGGCATTCGTCTTTCGGGGCACCACTATATTACTTCCCTTGATCTAGATGCTATACTCCTATTGATGCAGCCCAGAATTGCATTGGCTTTTTTAGCTGCCGCGTCACACTGTTGGCTCATGTCAAGTTTGTGGTCAACCAAGACTCCTAGATCCTTTTCACATGTACTGCTCTCAAGCCATGTGTCACCCATCTTGTATTTGTGCCTCTCATTTTTTTTGCCCAAGTGCAATACTTTACATTTCTCCCATTGGTTCACATTGGTTAGTCATTTTACAATTAGTTAACGCTTTTCTTATGAACCCAGTATGATTGTCGCACACCTATGAGGGCAAACACCACACTACCCCAGAAGGAGCTCAATGTGTTTCAGAGGTTCTCCCCCTCCCCATCACCCCATACACCTGTTATATGCAAAGGCCAAAATAAAAGGTCATTTTGCATATCCAAAGTGCTATGCAACAGTACTATGGCAGTTTTTTTAAAAAAGTGAGCAATTGTCTACACTGCTGGCTTCATGCATCTCATATCATTGTTTGAGTCATTTGGCAAGGTAATAGAGTAGCAAAAACAGATCAAATTTCCATATAAGAAACACCTTGGGACTTCTCCGGCTGACACCATCAGGCTTTCCTTCTGCCTGTTTCAGGAATCAATACATGCTTGTTTGGATCATTATTTAAACAAATATCTCACAGCTGGCTCCTGCCTCCATGCACATAAACTTCACCCCTTTCTGGCTTTTTCTTGCCAGCTGTCGCAGGCTTGCGAGCTGCTGCTCTAGTGTAACATCTAGCATTAAAAAGGAAATAGAAATACTAAACAACAATAACGCAGAAGGTATTCACAGACATCCCTGGTAGCGGCAAACTGATGTGGTTCAGCCTTTCATCCGAAGGAAGTCAAACCTAGGATGAGGGTATGCAGATGAAACGAAGAAAACAGAAGCAGATGTTGTGTCCTTAGGAGTGACTGTGCACCCGAGAAAGTAAATATTCTTTCAGAAATTCATAGTACGAGAGAGACTGCTTGCTTTTCCTGCTCAGTTCGTGTTTGCGCTGGCTCAGTCTCTTTTACAGTGAGCATGTCCCTTAAATGTGCCCGTATTTAACTGGATGTCAGGATTTGATGCCCACCCTCCCATTTACTACCAACAGGGAAGTGGTGCAAAGATCTCACCGGAACCTACCACCATCATTGGTGTTTCTTGGGTGCCACCACACAACCCAAGGTAAGGGAGGCTGCAACAGTGTCAGGGCAGCAGGGCAGTGTTCCGTTCCCATTTCACCCCTGGCAGCGAAATGGGATGCACCGCTCCGATAGCTCTTGTGACTCTGCAAGGCCCAGCCATTGTCATCAAGGACCATGGAGGGGGAGAAACACCAAAGCTCCTGAAGGAAGCACAGTGTAATGCTTAGAGTGTTGTACTAGGACCTGGAGAAGAGGGTTCAAATCCCCACACAGCCAGGAAGGTCACTAGGTGACCTTGGGTCAGTCTCTGTCTGCCTGTCTGTCTGTCTAAGCAATCTCACAAGGCAAAATGAGGAGGGGAGGAACCACATATGCCACCTTCAGCTCCTCGGGGAAGTGGTGATATAACTGTTACAACTAAATAAAGCTCTACCTGTGGATTTCAGCAAAATGAATAAAGCAGAGTAGGATAAAAATAGAAAACAGGCATTTTTTTCACCCAGAACTCACCGGAACTCAGTTTTGGCAACTCTCAAAGAGCCAGTGTGGTGTGGTGGTTAAGAGCGGTGGACTTGTAATCTGGTGAACTGGGTTCGCTTCCCTGCTCCTCCACATGCAGCTGCTGGGTGACCTTGGGGTAGTCATACTTCTCTGAAGTCTCTCAGCCTCACTCACCTCACAGAGTGTTTGTTGTGGGGGAGGAAGGGATTGCTAGCCACTTTGAAACTCCTTAGGGTAGTGATAAAGTGGGATATCAAATCCAAACTCTTCTTCTTCTTCTCTCAGGTGGGCGCCACTGCCATTCTAAGAGAAAGAGGGATGCGATCATGGTGAGTTCTGGCACCACCGTGGCAGCATTTGAATGACGCTTCTGTATATAAAATATTAAGAAATGAAGAGAAGTTGTTACAATATGTTTCAAGAAAATATATTAAGAGTAAGGTAATAATTATAAGTACATTCAATCTTATAAATGCAACTGCATTGGGAAATGATGGGAAGTCTATCTTTGGTATGTTATATTTTATTTTATGTTATTTTATTTTATCTTATTTGATTTTAGTTTAGTTTGAATCTATGTGGAAAGAGAATGTGTAAGTCTAAATCAATACCTTATGGTAAATTTATTCAAGAATATTTTTTCTTTGTATGTGTGAAGTAAATACTATGTATGATTGTGTAATGAATTTCAATAAACACTTTTTTTCTTCCAGAAAAAAACAGCACTGGTGGGGGGGCCCAATAAAATATAAATAACAAATAATAATTTTCTTGATTTTATGATTTTATGGCATGTCTAGCTAAAGAACACTCAAGGTCTTCACAGCACATGTCTCCCTGCTAAGCAGAAAAACACATTCCACACCATGGAGGTGTTGTAAATTAATAAGCTGGGTGTCTCATGCCATTCCACTCATGAAATACTAACATTCTCCACCTCCCGACATTTCAAAATTCAGTCCGTTTTGCCATATATAAATTATGTGTGTGTTCTTCTGGTTAGATTTCCAAGGGGCTAATAAACAAAGCCATGAACAGGACTTTGCTGGGGAAAGAACAGCTCAGCTGTCTCCGTAATGCTGGTATGGAGTCTGTTGATTTTGGCACTTTGGAGGATGGTCAACAGAACGTCATCCACTTCAATAAATAATCTGCTGATGAGTCTCTTATTCTTGCACATGTTTATGGGTCCCAGTAATAATTTATCCCAAAATAAATTAGATCCTTGCTGTGGTGACTATTTGCTACCATCAATCCGCACAGATGGGAAGCGGTGCAAGTCTACTGATGTACAGTGAAACATTTCATTGTGGTGGTTTGTTATCAGCGGTGGTTTCGAGAGGCTCGCTTGTTTGTTTTTAATCCACCCTGACCAGAGTTGCATTATTCCAAACACTCTGGAAGCTTTTCATACATGAGTCTTTTGTGCATCTCTGACACCACTGATGTGAATAGGAGCATATGAAGCTGCCTTCTACTGAGGACTCAGCTACATTAGTAAAAAATAAAATAAAAATTTACACATCACTTGGGAAGACAGGCGAACCAATACCAGTGTACTGGAAGAAGCAAAGATCACCAGTGTCGAAGCAATGATTCTTCAACATCAGCTTCGTTGGACTGGTCATGTTGTGCGGATGCCTGGTTTTCGTCTTCCAAAGCAACTACTCTATTCCGAACTTAAAAATGGAAAGCGTAATGTTGGTGGTCAGCAAAAAAGGTTTAAGGACTGTCTCAAGGCTAATCTTTAAAAAATGTAGTATAAACACCGACAACTGGCCTGCAAGCGCTCCGTTTGAAGAACATCCTTTTTCAAAGGTGTCATGGGCTTTGAAGACGCTCGAGCTCAGGACAAAAGGGAGAAACATGCTAAGATGAGGCATGGTTGGCAAACCCTCGCCGTGATCAACTCCCACCTGGAAACCTATATCCCCACAGTGGAAGGACACGTGGATCCAGAATTGGCCTCTACAGTCACTTACGGACTCACTGTTAAGACTGTGTTTATGGAAGACAATACTACTTGGCTACGAGTGATTGCCAAAGAAGATAATCAAAGTTCCTTGCCCAGTGTATCATCACTGATTTCACCTGTCAATCTTTTGGTTCCCATTCCACCCATCAGGACTTTTGAAGGGCGCACCCGGCCCTGTCAGGACTCTTCTCACCATGGGATTGTTAGGATATAGTTCCGTTCCACCTTAAAAAGATCAGGCATGACTGTTGTGTGTCACATGCCTGTTTACTTCCAGCAGTCTGCTGGGATCTTCCGTTTTGTATATTGCTTTTGTATTGCTGTTTTTAGCTGGAGACGAAGGGAAGCAGACATGTTTTTTCCTTTGCTCCTGAACTATGCTGAATAAATGCTGTCAATCTGGCGTGCTCTGGTCCATGGGGTCACGAAGAGTCGAACACGACTAAACAACTAAACAACAACAACAACAAAATATGCTTACACATGACTCTGTCTGCCACTTCCGTTGTGGAGATTTATTCACTCTGCTGATAGAGCGTGCCGAGTCTCTAAACATATCTGAGGCTCGTGTCACTGCTTGATGCTGTTCCAAGGGAGACCGGTGATCGCTCGGCTGTCGGCCGGTGGCTGGAGCCAGCTGGGGGTCTCCCTGGCAGCATCCCAACAGTGATGTCACACACATGCACCAGTCCCATCTCCCCAAATGTTGGGTGGAACCTGGCACTCCTGGCTTTGAGTCTCAGGGAGATGGGCTTTTTCACTGGTGGCACCAGTATTATGGAATGTCTTCCCTGCTGAAATAGCATGCACAGAGTTAGATGAACACTTAGCCTGAGGGGGTATAGGGGAGGTTTCTAGGAAGGAGTAGATTCTAAAGTTCAGGGAAGCTTCTGAACCAGGCCGAAGCATCTTCCAGCCAGACTCTCTTGCACCCCGTCAAACTTGTTTTTCATTCGTTTTAACAAAGTGTTTGAACAGTTCCACAACAAAGAAATAAAGAAGTCCCCCCCCCCCCGTTGATGTTGCAGAGCTACTGCTCAAACCTTATGGCGTGGAAATCAAAGGTTTTCTACATAACCACACACAAAAAATCCCCAAAGGGTTAAGGCATATTTTTAAAAGGGGAAATGGTGGGGGGGGGGGAGAGAAAGAAATTCCTCCTCTAATCAGTGCTCTTTTATCTGTCACCGAACTGGATTACACAGATCTGTAGAGAACGGAACACATTTGTACCAATTGTTCCCCATTAATGTGTCTGCTTCAGTTTTTCTCTGGGGAAGCAATGAATAAAAACAATAAGAGGAGCCTCCTTTTAACTCCTTTCTCTTCCTTCCTGCAACAAAGCACAACAAAGGGAAGGAGGAAGAAATAGGTTAACAGCAGAGGAAGGTTCTTTAATTTTCTAGTGACCTTCGCGTGTTTCTTTGTAAAGATTTGCCAGTGGGAGATCTAACACTGGGAGATCATTGATCTTCCATCAATAGTTTAGAAGTTTTCTGCCTGCCAGTCACCAATTTAGAGATCTGGCCTAAGTCACTACATGGCTGTTCTGGTGCTAAAATGTGCACTTTAATGTCTATGAAGTGCCTTTAGCCCAGGGATGAAGAAACATGTGGTTCTCCAGATGTTGATGGACTCCAGCTCTCATCAGCCCCAGCCAGGATGCCCAATGGCCAATGGCCAAGGAGGATGGGAATTGCTCCAACATCTGGAGGGACACAGCTTTCTCATTCCTGGTTTTGCCCTTTTTGACAGTTAAACCCACGTAAGCAGGAGAGCTTGCCAACAAAGGTCCGTATAGTTAAAGTAATGGTTTTCCCAGTAGTGATGTACGGAAGTGAGAGCTGGACCATAAAGAAGGATGATCGCCAAAGAATTGATGCTTTTGAATTATGGTGCTGGAGGAGACTCTTGAGAGTCCCATGGACTGCAAGAAGATCCAACCTATCCATTCTTAAGGAAATCAGTCCTGAGTGCTCACTGGAAGGACAGATCGTGAAGCTGAGGCTCCAATACTTTGGCCACCTCATGAGAAGAGAAGACTCCCTGGAAAAGACCCTGATGTTGGGAAAGATGGAGGGCACAAGGAGAAGGGGGCGACAGAGGACGAGATGATTGGATAGTGTTCTCGAAGCTACCAGCATGAGTTTGACTAAACTGCGGAAGGCAGCGGAAGACAGAAGTTCCTGGCGTGCTCTGGTCCATGGGGTCACGAAGAGTCGGACACGACTAAACGACTAAAGAACAACAACAAGCAGGAGAGCTGATTATAACCATTCCCTCTGGCATGTTCTTATGAAATGGTTTTGGAATCATTTGTGCATTTGAATGGTAACTTCTGCAGAGGATTGCCTTCTCTACTCCTGTAGGTTCCCTGCATGATTTAGAGCCATGTTTCCCAAACTTGGGTCTCCAGCTGTTTTTGGACTACAATTCCCATCATCCCTGACCACTGGTCCTGCTAACTAGGGATGATGGGGGTTGTAGTCCAAAAACAGCTAGAGACCCAAGTTTGGTTTGATTTAGAGCAAGGAAAGGGAATGCAGCTCAGCCTAGTGGTCTCAGCAACCCTTCCCAGTAGGTCTTGCCCCTTTGGAGCAGTTGCCAGGACTGAGGGTCCCTGCCTTCTACCACCCTTAAGGCTCTTCCTCTCCAGAATGTTTCCCAAGCAGTCTCAAACTGCACCTGCACACTTCTGACCTCTGTTCAGTTCTTCTCTTCAATGGTGGAACATCTCCCTTGCATGAAGAAGGTTCAACCCCTGACATCTGCAAGTAAGGCTGTGAATGTCCTGAGTCTGAAACTTTGGAGAGCTGCTGCCAGTTAGTGCAAACAGTACTGAGCTAGATGGACCAGGGGCCTGACTCAGTAAAAGGGAGCTCCCTGTGCTCCTATGCTAACTTCTGCCTTGTCAGAGTATTACCAGATGGCTTCCAGATAATTAAGACACTTGCTGGGCTCAAGCATTGATTGCCATGTTCTACAGAAGGCATAGGCCAATGGTTCATAAATTAGGGAATGGCAATTATGCTAATGAAATCTGATTAAGATGTCAACTGTACTTGCATGGGCTAGTAGCTATCATATTTCATTGCAGTCTGGTTTTTTAAATAAAAATAATCATGCTGTTGTGATGTACTATGCCAGGGGTAGCCAATGTTGTGCCCCCCAGGTGTTTTTGGACTACAGCTCCCATCAGCCCCATCCAGCATCACCAATGAGCAAGAATGATGGGAGTTGTAGTCCAGCAATAATCTGGCGTGCATCACATTGGCTACCCTTATACTATGCAGTAAAAACAAAATGTGACATCTGCTTCATTTTCAGCTACAGACTGTGCACAGCTAGGTAGAAGTATCTGTCCAAAACCAAGGTAGAGTCTCTAGGTCATCTGGAGGCAAAGGAGATTTGTTTTTCATCTGCTTTTTTTGTAAAAACCAAGCAGTATGCAAAGTTTGTTACCTAATAAATAAATAAAACGATAACAGGAAACTTAAGCATATCAAAAACTGAATCTTGACCCCAACAAAAACTCCTAAACAATAGTCTCTGTGTATCCTGAGTAGGACGTCTTGCAGGACTCACAGGTAGGATGGTCTCTAGACCCATCAGCAGCCACAGCAGTAGCAATTCTCAAGCAATTCATCTACCATCTTGCGCCTGAATCTCCTGGCCTGAAAATGGCTGTTGAAGCAGTCAGGTATTAGTCCCTTACAGGGCAGGGCTTCTTCACTAGGTTGCTGCTGTTGATGTCTCCCATGATCTCTTCCTCTGATGGTGGCAGATGCAGAACCCACTGTAGCAGCAAAGTCATTGCAAACCTACACCCAGTTCTCAAAGAGTCCAGCTTTCCTCCCTGTATACTGGAATCTTTTTCAGCCAAAGGACAGAGCAGAGGTTGCGAATTTTACCTATGCTAGGGGCTGCCACCCCTGCTCACTCAACATGCCAATCCCACCAACAACTTTGCCAACCTCCCTTCTCCCAAACCTGGCCATCCCCTCCTCACCCGCGCCCTCTCTTGTTGACAACCACATGAACTGCTGCGTGGTGACAGCATTACAATTTTATTATATAGTAAGATAAGACACAGTAGAGTAGGTATTACACACACTTGCACACCCTTCTCTGCTCTCCATCTAGGCTAGCACCATCTAGAATGATTGGAGTTCAAGGACACATTCTGGCCAGTGGCAGAGGAAGGGGGGTGCAGTCCGCCCTGGGTGTCATCACTGAGGGGGAGTTACAAAATGAGTTTTTCAAAAAAATAAAAAAATAGGATTAACGAAACTTTTTAGGAGTGACGTAGTGGCTTAGGCTCCTGCAGGTTCCGCGCTGCCTGAAACGGCAGCTTGGGACTTGCGTCTGCCTACTGCCTCTCCTTCAGCCGCCCTACAGCTGAGGGGGAGGAGGCGGAGAGGCTTCAAGCGTCAGAGAGACTCGCCCTGCCCCCATGGGCAGATCACTCCACCCCCAGCTGCAGGACACGCCCCCGCACCAGGCACCCGAGCAGCTAGCTACACCACTGATTCCAGCTAGACAAAAACCACTCAAGGAGGGAATGACTGGGAAGTAGAGTCCCAAAGCTCAGAGAGGTTCCCTGTCCCTGTATGCTACATGTTGAACAAACATCTACATTAGCAATGAGACGAAAGCCATGAGACTTAAGTCAAGAGGCTCTTATGAGGAAAAGGAACATTTCTTATAGTCACCAGAGGAACAACTGAGAGGAGGCAGGTGATTACCAGAGAGAGGGTCTTTTTCTCAGTTCTGGATCTTTACCTTTGGAATAAAGGTAAACGGACCCCTGACCATTAGGTCCAGTCGTGGCCGACTCTGAGGTTGCGGCGCTCATCTCGCTTTATTGGCCAAGGGAGCCGGCGTACAGCTTCTGGGTTATGTTGCCAGCATGCTTAAGCCGCTTCTGGCAAACCAGAGCAGCTCACGAAACCCTGTTTACTTTCCCGCCGGAGTGGTACCTATTTCTTTACTTGCACTTTGACGTGCTTTCGAACTGCTAGGTTGGCAGGAGCAGGGACCGAGCAACGGGAGCTCACCCCGTCACGGGGATTCGAACCGCCGACCTTCTGATCGGCAAGTCCTAGGCTCTGTGGTTTAACCCACAGTGCCACCCACATCCCTTTGGAATTGTAGTTGTTGTTTTGTCGTTTTGTCGTGTCCGACTCTTCGTGACCCCATGGACCAGAGCACGCCAGGCACTCCTGTCTTCCACTGCCTCCCGCAGTTTGGTCAAACTCATGCTGGTAGCTTCGAGAACACTGTCCAACCACCCTTTGGAATAACCACCCCCAATTGACTCATCCGGCACCTCAGTTTTTTAGCATTATGCTACTAAGTTATCACCGTTCCCACCGACCTCCCAAGCCTTTTAAGTGATTGCTCCACTGTTTTATGATTTTAGTGGTTCTTGGGTTTATGAACTGCTGTTTTATTGACTGTGGCGGCGGCTGTTTTCGTTATTGGCAAATGTTCTATTTTTATCGCCCAGAAATTGTTTACATTTTTATTGGTGAGTCGCTGCTGTTCCTGTTGTATGTCACCTTGAACCCTTCAGTAGAAAAGGGGACCCAGAGGGACTACTTAAAATAAATAAATAAGATGTGCTCTCTTTGCTCTCCATCCGAAAGTTTGCTATTTCCTAACACTGGCATTTTCCTCAGGGTGCGCGTGTACATGCATATATGCGTGTGCGAGAGGGAAATTGCATTATACATGTCCATTCCTGGTGCATCGTTCTATTACTAATAGAACACTGGGAAGACCTAGTGTGTATCAACTAAGGACAGAATGCAAAGATCTACGTGGAATGGAATGGAATCTGACTTCTCCCAGGGCATTAATTTCAGCAAGACTCCTGGCAAGGGTGGAATTGAGAGAGAGAGCCTTTTGGTCAAAGAACAGTGTATATTTTCAGAAAATCCATCATCTGTGCAGCTGTTCGGCAACTCAGCTGACACCAATCTATACTGGAAATGCAGGCGAGAGAGAGAGGACTGAGCTACTTTATCATCCCTGTTCTGGATCTAATGGGAAGACTTTGCCTTACATGTGGTAATAAACTCCCCAGCAGATGGCTTGGCTGGAAGTGATATTGCTGCACGATCAAAAATGCAAATCAGCGTTCGGAAAAGGCTGGTGGGACTTCTCTCGCGGAGAGTTTCAGACTGTCCTTTAAAAGGGGAGATTGGAAACATATTCGGCAAGTTGTTAAAATAAAATCTGGGTTTTGTTCAGTGAGAAATTATTTAGGGACAGGGAAGCGGCATGGAAGGAATTAAACTGAGAGTTGAGTTCTAGTATTGTAAATAAGACAGCGTTTTGTTTATAAAAAAATGATTTTGTATCCTGGAGAATCCCAGATAAAACAGAAAAGCAGGGCGAACGAAACCAATCGGCTCCCTCACATGGTGGCCACCCTACAAGATGGAAGACCCTCACTAATAGCGGCCATTTTGGGTGGCAGCTGCCATTTCCCCCACCCTTCCCAGAATGCCCTGGAGTGACTCTATGCCTGGGGCATTGTGGGCTGCGGAGAAGATGCACTGGGGGAAACTCTAGTAGCCTTCATGGAGTCTTTAAAACTAAAGACAGCCATTTTCACACACAGATCTTAATGTTAAGGCTCCCTGAACAACTTCATTGCCTTCAACTCTGGTTCCTGTTTTCCCCAAAGCCTCCTGAAATTCCCAAGCTTAAAGAGATTCATTTTTAAAAAGAAAGATATTTTGACTTGGTGCTAAACAAAAAGCAGGGCGCCTATATAATATAGTTCCCATCTCTGCTTTGTATCCAGGGTTGCCCATTTTTTCTAGCTATGCTCCTGTGTGTGTGTGTGTGTGTGTGTGTGTGTGTGTGTGTGTGTGTGTAAGAGAGAGGGGGGATCTATCTATCTATCTATCATCTATCTATCTATCTATCTACAGTGGTACCTCTGGTTACGTACTTACGGTAATTCGTTCTGGAGGTCCGTTCTTAACCTGAAACTGTTCTTAACCTGAAGCACCACTTTAGCTAATGGGGCCTCCCACCGCTGCCGCGCAATTTCTGTTCTCATCCTGATGCAAAGTTCTTAACCCAAGGTACTATTTCTGGGTTAGCAGAGTCTGTAACCTGAAGCGTATGTAACCTGAAGCGTATGTAACCCGAGGTACCGCTGTATCTATCTATCTAATCTCTTGTATGGAATGGCAGCGATTGAGCAATCACTAAAGCAAATAAATGAACACACACAAATATATATCCAAGTACTTTATTTTGTATACATGTGATCGGAAGACACCAGCCACTCAAAGAACAATGACCCCACTCTGTAGCCCCACAGGGTAGATTTCAGCTAAGTGGAACCAAACAATGGCGGTGGGAGGCAGAGAAGAGAAGAGGCATTTCACTTCCTGGAGACAAGATTCTCTGTTCAGAAATGCTTGAAAGAAGAATGTTGCAGGCCGTGCTTTAATGCTATGCATGCAGAGAGCTGGCTCCTTTATCTAATTTTTCTTAATATGTGTGAAGCTCCTCGAGCTGTGGCGAGGCGCAACGCAGGGTGGGATATCAGCATCACAACACGCCATGCTTCACGCGCACCAAAGGGAACGTCCCAGAGGCGCTTGCCATGCAGAGAATCATAATAAACAATTATGGAATATTTTACATTTATATGGAGTTCTTATTTACTGAAGGAGTCCAAAGCACTTTAAAACCAGTATGCGGAATTGTACACGGGGCGCCCTTCTCCCTCCCCAAACGAGGCGAGTCTTATACACAATACAGCACAAATCAGATTTGTCTAGCAGAAAGCCGAGGGTAACGCCAGCGTTAATTAGAACTGCACAGATGCTGGTGCTGTAGCAGAAGCTGCGATTTTGGCTCGAGATGCCAAAAATGACACTGTCACTTTTTCTCAATTATGAAATTTGGGGGGCTTCTCCTCACACTTTCCTGTCTGAGGTTGTATAATTAGAGGCACTGCGTTTAAAGCTTGGTTTCAAAGCTGAGCTGAAATCTCTTCTTCTTCTTTTAGATATTTTTTTAAACGCCACCAAAAAAATGATATATTAAAAAAATTAGAATGCTTAGACCCAACTTTATAACCCCAAGAGGCTCTTGAAGCAGCTTATGAAACAATTCTCACAATAAAAATGATATCGAAGAAATGCCACAATTGTGACAGCGTTACTCAGGTGGGATTTCCTGCCTTCAGACTGGGCCTACCTCGGTGTTGTTTTCTGAGGTAACAAAAGAAGATTGAGTGGCTAAATCTCATTCAGGCCATAACAGAAGCAAGTATCCTCTTGCAGGCATCTGCCAGTTACCAAGTTACAGCTCCCACTAAGATCCTCTGGGGCAAAGCATTGGGCCTGATCAGCCGTAGGTCGCTCAACCCATAATGGAAGCAAGTCTTCCCTTGCTGGCAGCTGGCGTTGGAATATGGAGCAGCATCTGCAATAGACAGGCTTTGTTGCCTCAAAACATTCCTCAGCCACAGCAGTCGGCGCCGGGACACTGAAGTAAACGGCGCCGTAATAAATGATTAATGCACAAAGCAAAAGCAATATTTATTCATTCATTTACATCCCGTACGCGTCTCAACATAGTGGGGGACAAGACTGTGACCAGGTGGTTTGTGCGACAACTGAATCCCTTTCCCAGGTATTTTACCTGTTAGTGGGCAACTTCTTAGGGCTCTTTACCTTTGAATTGGAGTGGATTGACCTTTGAACAGAGGGGGGTCCCTTGTAATATAAAGCACTTGTGCTGTGTGCCTGGTAACTTAGCATTCATGTGCATGAATCCACCCCCGTGAGATAATATTCATCCAACCCACACGAACGCATACAGAAACACACAGTTATCTTCTCTGAGAATTAACTTCCAGGGACCCTGGGGAGAGAGCCGAGCTCCGAAGAATGACAACTCCAGCAATTAACAAAGTATTGACACAGCATCTCCAAAAGGCAGAAATTGGGGAAATGGTTTTCCAAGAGCACAGGCCAGGAAAGAGGGACAGCGCATCTGGTTTCCCAAAATAATTAAGGATGTGGGGTAGGCCTGCTTTTAAAAAGAGAATGCAAACGCAATTGCAAGGACATTTACTAAGACGAGTCTGCAAAAGAGGCTCCACGGATCCTGATGTGAAACATTTGTGGTCATCAGAGATTCCAGTTACATACCCTCCAACATTCATCACATGAAAATAGGGACATTTCTCACTCTCCCCACAACTGACCCTCCTCAACCCCCTATTTTTGTCCCCCTCCCCCAGCAGAGCATTTCTTATCATAAGAATGGCCAGTGCCACCACCACTTTTGGTTTTAAACACAGTATAAGGAGTCTCTATGGGAGTATATTAGGGACGCGGGTGGCGCTGTGGGTTAAAGCCTCAGCGCCTAGGACTTGCCGATCGAAAGGCCGGCGGTTCGAATCCCCGCGGCGGGGTGCGCTCCCGTCGCTCGGTCCCAGCGCCTGCCAACCTAGCAGTTCGAAAGCACCCCCGGGTGCAAGTAGATAAATAGGGACCGCTTACTAGCGGGAAGGTAAACGGCGTTCCGTGTGCTGCGCTGGCTCGCCAGATGCAGCTTGTCACACTGGCCACGTGACCCGGAAGTGTCTGCAGACAGCGCTGGCTCCCGGCCTATAGAGTGAGATGAGCGTACAACCCTAGAGTCTGTCAAGACTGGCCTGTACGGGCAGGGGTACCTTTACCTTATGGAGTATATTGTATTTAAACATGGGGTATCAGAATTTCTGGGGACGCGCGTGGCGCTGTGGGTAAAAGCCTCAGCGCCTAGGGCTTGCCGATCGAAAGGTTCGCGGTTCGAATCCCCGCGGCGGGGTGCGCTCCCGTTGCTCGGTCCCAGCGCCTGCCAACCTAGCAGTTCGAAAGCACCCCCGGGTGCAAGTAGATAAATAGGGACAGCTTACTGGCGGGAAGGTAAACGGCGTTTCCGTGTGCGCCTCTGGCTCGCCAGAGCAGCGATGTCACACTGGCCACGTGACCCGGAATTTCTAGGGGGCTAACCAGGTTGGGATAGCTGGGATAGCAGGCTTTATCGTATCATTTCCAGGAAGTGGTACAGTGGTAACTCGGGTTACATGTGCTTCAGGTTACATACTCCACTAACCCAGAAATGTTACCTTGGGTTAAGAACTTTGCTTCAGGATGAGAACAGAAATCGTGCTCCGGCAGCAGCAGCAGCAGCGGGAGGCCCCATTAGCTAAAGTGGTGCTTCAGGTTAAGAACAGTTTCAGGTTAAGAACAGACCTCCGGAACAAATTAAGTACTTAACCCGAGGTACCACTGTACTTGGAACAAGAGCACAAACACGGTTGCTCCCAACCCAAGGCCAAATGGATCTTTTTGAACACTGGTAGCCCTCATAGAATCATAGAATTGTAGACTTCGAAAGGACTCCAAGGGTCATCAAGGCCAAGCCCCTGCAGTGAAGGAATCTCAGCACACAGTATCCCATCCAATTTGAAACCATACCAGACCCTGCTTAGCTTTGCAAAGATGCTATGAGTTTTACCGCTGTCCCACCACTCAATAATGGTGCCATCCGGAAGTTGTTGAACTACAACTCCCATCTGCAGAACAAGCACAGACAATGGTTTTGGATAGTGGCATTTGTAACCCAACCTTTGGAGAGGAGCGCATTGGCTACTATTATTAAGAGAATGGCTGAAGAGCTGGAGAACTGCATGTCCCTGGAGCAAATTCCCAGCATAGCCTGTGTACATACCCTACATGTAAAGTACATTTTTTTAAAAATGGCTTCCCCCGCAGAGAATCCTGGGAACTGTAGTTTCCTCCTCACGCTGTGCTGTTAACAAACTACAGTTCCCAAAATGCTTCAGAGCAAGTTGTGCTTAAAATACATGGTGTGTATGTAGCCTTAGACATTAACTCACTGCAATTTCAGGCTTGGCACCAACCACCCCATTTGACAATAATAACAAAATATTGGTCTACTTTGCAGAGTTGATGCAAAGGTTATTGAGATAATGCATGTGAGCATTCTAGGGGAAAAGTGCTATATTAATAACAAGTTTCATCTTCATACTGTAGTTGTTGGTTATATTATGCTGTCACTCGTTTACTCGTATGTCGCCTCTTGCCAACGCCATTTTTTAAACTCCTAATTCAGCAGATGAAATCAAAGTAAATTGACAAGCAACTTTATGTCTTTGGGTTTAAAAAACACACAAAAACAACCAAATAAACAAACAAGGAATGCGGAGAATAATTCTTTATTTGCATGAATTTGTGTTTTCCTGGTGCAGAATTTAGAATAGAACTTGCACATCTTTCACGTTCTTTAATCATTCATCTCGAAGGCAGACAGGCAGGCAGATCAGGGCAAGAACCATTACATTTTCATCCCTGAAATGTGATGCTTCGAGTACAGCTGCCTCTGGATAACAAGTCAACATTGCTGTATTGACTAAGAACCGGCCAGTTGCTGGTTCATTGCCTGCACAACTGTGCTGATGGTGTGATGATGCATAGTTTCGGAGCTGAGTAGCACAGGAAAAATGTATTCTGCTGACTAGGAGAGGGATCTTGTTAAGTTGTGGGTGAACATATCAGACGACACAGCGATTCTTCAAACAGCTCTTGTTTGTTCACAGGCCAGAACAGAACTGAATTGAAGGGTTCAGTCAGCCTGCTTATATAGAGCTCCAGTACAACGTAACTGTAACAATTTTCTAAAACTATCCAATCACTGAACGTCACTTTTGATCCTTCATTTACATAACTATCTACACTATCCCCCTGCTGGCCCAGGGTGAGAACTTCAGTACATAACAGATCTGCTACATAGAAAAAGAGACAGAAGATTAACCCTATTCAGATGTCTTTGCTCCTCTGTGGGCAGCAGGATTCTAGCAACTGGTATTCAGAAGCATATTGCCCCCAACAGTGGAGGCAGAACAGAGCCACTCAATCTAGAAGTTGTTAATAGCTTTATCTTCCATGAATTTGCCTGATCCTCTTTTAAAGCCATCGAAGTTCATGGCCATCACTGGCTCCTGAGGCAGTGAGTTCCACAGTTTAACTATGTGCTGTGTGAAGAAGTACTTTATCAATTCTGAATCTTTCAATGGTTAGTTTCATTGGATGTCCACACATTCTAGTGTTATGAAAGAGATTTAAAGACTCTCTCAAGGCAAATCTATTTTTAAAAATGTAGTATAAAAGGTAAAGGTAAAGGTACCCCTGCCCATACGGACCAGTCTTGACAGACTCTAGGGTTGTGCGCCCATCTCACTCAAGAGGCCGGGGGCCAGCGCTGTCCGGAGACACTTCCGGGTCACGTGGCCAGCGTGACAAAGCTGCATCTGGCGAGCCAGAGCCGCACACGGAAACGCCGTTTACCTTCCCGCCAGTAAGCGGTCCCTATTTATCTACTTGCACCCAGGGGTGCTTTCGAACTGCTAGGTTGGCAGGCGCTGGGACCGAGCGACAGGAGCGCACCCCGCCGCGGGGATTCGAACCGCCGACCTTTCGATCGGCAAGCCCTAGGCGCTGAGGCTTTTACCCACAGCGCCACCCGCGTCCCTAAAATGTAGTATAAACACCAACAACTGGGAAACACTGGCCTGCAAGTGTTCCAGTTGGAGAACAGCTTTTACCAAAGGTGTCATGGGCTTTGAAGATGCTCGAACTCAGGATGAAAGGGAGAAACGTGCTAAGAGGAAGGCACGCTTGGCAAACCCTCACCATGATCAACTCTCGCCCAGAAACCTATGTCCCCTCTGTGGAAGGACGTGTGGGTCCAGGAATGGCCTCCACAGCCACTTACAGACTCACCGTTAAAACCTGTTTATGGAGGACAATCTTACTAGGGCCAGGACCTTTTCAGTACTGGCCCCGACTTGGTGGAACGCTCTGTCACAAGAGACTAGGGCTCTGCAGGACTTGACATCTTTCCTGCAAGACAGAGCTGTTCCGCCTGGCCTTTGGTTTGGACTCAGTCTGACCCTTATGTTTCCCTCCCCTTATGGTTTTGATCTATGGGCTACTTTTAAAATGAGGCTGCATTTTAAATTGCATTTTAACCTGTATTTTAAATTGGGTTTTTCCCCCTATTATATTTTTACTGTAATTTTACTGGTGTTAGCTGCCCTGAGCCTGGCTCTGGCCAGGGAGGGCAGGGTATAAATAAAAATTATTATTATTATTATTATTATTATTATTATTATTATTATTATTATTATTATTTCTTGGCTACAAGTGATCGCCAAATAAGAAGAAGAATGAGAGAGGGAGATAAAACTTCTCCTTGTCCATTTTCTCCACACGTGAATAGTTCTATACACTTACCTTTTCTCTAGGGACACGGGTGTCGGTGTGGGTTAAACCACAGAGCCTAGGACTTGCCAATCAGAAGGTCGGAGGTTCGAATCCCCACAACGGGGTGAGCTCCTGTTGTTCGATCCCTGCTCCTGCCAACCTAGCAGTTCTAAAGCACATCAAAGTGCAAGTAGATAAATAGGTACCGCTCCGGTGGCAAGTTAAAGGGTGTTTCCGTGTGCTGCTGTGGTTCACCAGAAGCGGCTTAGTCATGCTGGCCACATGACCCAGAAGCTGTGTGCTGGCTCCCTCGGCCAATAAAGCGAGATGAGCGCCGCAACCCCAGAGTCGGCCACGACTGGACCTAATGATCAGGGGTCCCTTTACCTTTACCTTTTCTCTAAACTATAAAGCTGTAAACTAAAATGTTGTAACCTTTTCTCTTAGGGGTGTTCCTCATCCCCCTTGATCATTTCGGTTCGCCCTATCCTGAACTTTCTCCAATTTCACAATATCCTTCCACATAAGAGCATAACAAGAGCCTGTTGGGTCAGCCAATGGACCATTTAATTCCGCACTCCCAGTGGCTGTTCAAAAGCACATCAAAGTGCAAGTAGATAAATAGGTACCACTCCGGTGGGAAGGTAAACGGCATTTCCGTGCACTGCTCTGGTTCACCAGAAGCGGCTTAGTCATGCTGGCCACATGACCTGGAAGCTGTACGCTGGCTCCCTCGGCCAATAAAGCAAGATGAGCACTGCAACCCCAGAGTCGGCCACAAGTGGACCTAATGGTCAGAGGTGCCTGTGGTACTAGATGCCTGTGGGATGCTCAGCAGGATTTGACCACAAGAGCCTTCTTCTCCTGTCCCCTCCTGTGGTTTCCAGCAACTGCTATTCAGAAGCGTTGCTACGTCTAATGTGGTGATTTTCGAGGCGATTGTAACCTGTGAAGTAGGAAACGTGGCCAGAAGGAGTAATAAAAACAACAACCAGTATTTTTTGTGCCTGCGACATTACTACAATCACCTCCATCGACATGGAACTGACTTCGGTGTCACTCAGCAGTTGGCTCGATAAGCAATGATATCTTGCAGTTCCAGCCTTGGCATTCTCGGAGCCTCAGGTGCAAGTTTTGTGACACGTGCTATTGAAAAGTTTGGTGCTTCAAAGACCTCTGAAGGGCATCATTCAGGCGCCTTTTGAGGTTAAAGAAAATGATAGGCTAGAGAAGGAACGGTGGGGGGTGAGGGGAGCTCTTTTAGCTATTTGAAGCAATTGCAAAAAAAATCCCCCAAAAAGGGTGACTGGTGCTTTTGTAGCTTTTCAGCCACAGGTTCTTGCTGTTGTTGGAAATAGCCAGAGTTCACAGTTTTTAAAACATCTCTCTTTTCCGCTTGATTTGATTCTAGTGAGAGATACATTTCAAGAGACAGATACACACACACACACAGAGAGAGAGAGAGAGAGAGAGAGAGAGAGAGAGAGAGAGAGAGAGAGAGAACTCCTCAGCTATACAGCTGCAAATAAAACGTTTTGTGTTGTAAAGTGCATTATAGAAATGTATCACTAGATGGCAATGGTGAGTTATGGCAAATTAGATACATTTTTCAAATATATATATTTTTTTTTTAAAAAAAAGCATTTTCACAACATTTTTAATATGTGTCTAGATTCCACAAGAGAGAGAGAGCATTAAGAAAGGCATTAAGGTTGTCTGCTATAGCACTGAATACCTGCTCTACACCACCAAATCAGCAACAGTGGTTAAAGCGCCATACTCCCCAGGTGTCCCAGTTTTCCAGGGATAGTCCTGGAATGACAAAAGCCATCCTGACCATGTGCACACTACACGTTTAAAGCACATTGTGTACCTGAGGTGCCTGCCCCCTTAAGAGCCATCCGCTGGCAGTTGGAGCTGTTGGAACACAGAGGGGAGGCGGCCATTATCATTCTTTCTTTGATTCCCCTGCTATGCAAGCTTAGAAAAAAAAATTGAGGCCTTGTCTCTGCAACACAGGTTAGTAGTTATGGGCACATATACATAAACACACACTCAGGTCCAGCCCTACCATTGGGTAGAGTGCAGCAGCTGTCTGAGACTGGCATGAAGTTTTTCAGGACGCAGCTGTGAACAGACCTGTGTGTCCCACATGGCCTGCTAATGTGACCCCAAAGCTAACCTCAGACTGGGAGCAGCTGCCAAGACCACATAACAACGGTCTTGAAATACCTACACTGGCTCCCAGTACGTTTCCGAGCACAATTCAAAGTGTTGGTGCTGACCTTTAAAGCCTTAAACCGCCTTGGTCCAGTATACCTGAAGGAGCGTCTCCACCCCCATCATCCAACCCGGACACTGAGGTCTAGCTCCGAGGGCCTTCTGGCGGTTCCCTCGCTGCAAGAAATGAGGTTACAGGGAACCAGGCAGAGGGCCTTCTTGGTAGTGGCACCTGCCCTGTGGAACGCCCTCCCACCAGATGTCAAAGAGAAAAACAACTACTAGACTTTTAGAAGACATCTGAAGGCAGCCCTCTTTAGGGAAGCTTTTAATGTTTGATGCATTACTGTATTTTAATATTCTGTTGGAAGCCACCAAGAGTGGCTGGGGAAGCCCAGCCAGATGGGCGGGGAATGAATGAATGAATGAACGAATGATCATCACAGGCTCTGTAATGTAGAATGCAGCAACAACTTCCTTGACAAGTAGCCATATAGCTCGGCTTAGATACTAAGATGGGCAGGGTATAAATAAATTATTATTATTATTATTATTATTATTATTATTATTATTATTATTATTATTATTATTATTATTATTCTTCAGTGGATGAGTCTGTCTTGTCAGCAATGTTGAACAAAGGGTCAACAGCCATTTTGGCCATCTTTTGTTAGGTGGGCTAGGAAGGGGGGCACCATTTTGTCCTTCACCAGAAGCAGCAAAGTGTCTTGGGATAACCTTGGGATCTCCATTCTTAGAGGCATGAAACATGAAAGTTTACAGTATCAGGTGGTTACATGGCAGGAGACGTTTTTATGAGAAAATGTATTGTGATATCATGAGTACACAATACTTTTGCAATGCTGCGGTCTGAAACACATATGTTCAAATCTGCAAGTACTATGTTTGCATGTTAGCAATTAAATTAAAAAGTGTCCTTTAAAAAAATCGAATGTCAAAAAAGAAGAAGTTAAAAGTAAACCAAACATCTGTGAGAAATTCCAGATCAGAAGCTCCTGGAAACTCTTGAACAGGAAGCTGAATCCTAGACAGTCGCCATAATTCTCCCTTTCCTTTTCGAAATAGGTTGATCACAGGTTGTAGCTGACAAAACAAATTCTATATTTAGTGGCAGTATGATTTTGGGGCACCCGAATTGGTTACCCCATTTGATGCAAAACTTGTCCAACATACTTCAATGCAGGAATAAGCAGCTGTCCCGTACAGGGATCAAACCTGCAACCTTGGCATTATCAGCACCACACTCTAAGAGGCAGGATGTGGAACTGAGGAAAAATTTCATAGCCTGGGATTTCAAGAACTTGGATAGGACAACCTTCCCTAATCAGGTTCCCTCTAGATGTTTTGGGCAACCCCATCATCCCTTACCATTTGTCATGCTGGCCAAGGCTAAAGCTAGATTGTAATCAAAAACATCTAGAGTGTGCCAAGTTGGGGAATTCTTTATTTTTTATTGCATTTATATACCAACTTTACTCCAAGGAACTTAAGGTGGTGTGCATGGTTCTCCGCCTCCTTGCTAAATTCCCCACAAGAACCCCGTGAGTTAGTTTAAGCTGAAAGGCAGTGACTGACCCAAGGTCATCCAGTGAACTCCATGGCTGAGTGAGAATTTGAACCCTGGTCTCCCAGGACCTAGTCTGACACTTTAACCACTACACCACACAAGGCTGAGTTAGTGGGAAAGGCTGTTCGAGCTCTATAGGTAAAGGTAAAGGGACCCCTGACCTTTGTTGGGATATGAGTCGTGGTCCAGTCGTGACCGACTCTGGGGTTGTGGTGCTCATCTCGCTTTACTGGCCAACGGAGTCAGTGTCCCGCTTCTGGGTCATGCGGCCAGCACGACTAAGCTGCTTCTGGCGAACCAGAGCAGCGCACGGAAACGCTGTTTACCTTTCCGCCGGAGTGGTACCTATTTATCTACTTGCACTTTGATGTGCTTTCGAACTGCTAGGTGGGCAGGAGCAGGGACTGAACAATGGGAGCTCACCCCGTCACGGGGATTCGTACCTCCGAGCTTCTGATCGGCAAGCCCTAGGCTCTATGGCAGTGTTTCCCAACCTTGGGCCTCCAGCTGTTTTTGGACTACAACTCCCATCATCCCTAGCTAGCAAGACCAGTGGTCAGGGATGATGGGAATTGTAGTTCAAAAACAGCTGGAGGCCCAAGGTTGGGAAACACTGCTCTATGGCTTAACCCACAGCGCCACGAGTTCTATAGTCTTTTTCTATTTCCAGATAGGTAAATGTGATGAAGCTGACGAGTGATTCCTGAGCCTTTCTAGAGGCTGAGATAATGGATTCCCTGATGGATAGCGACGAAGAGGATGGCATAGAAAAGCCTCTTCCGTCTCATGAAGCCTATTTATGTCAGGGTAAGTCTCGAGATCTCTCAAGGGGTGGGAAATGGGATGGATCGCTCTTGGGTGGTGGGAACCAAGACCTTCAGGGAACAGTTGGAAGAGTTAGGTGTGGAAAGAAGAGAGGAATGGCAAATCAAGCTGTTAGACTACGCCAAAATGACAAAACTGACTGGAAAGCTCAGGGACCAAGAAGACAAAAACTTCAAGAAAGAATGGGGGAAATTTACAATTTATTTAGGAGACCACTGTAAGCAGGTGAAAACATCAGCAGGATTTTAATCTCACTTGTAATGTAACATATAGGACGCAGGTGGCGCTGTGGGTTAAACCACAGAGCCTAGGACTTGCTGATCAGAAGGTCAGCGGTTCGAATCCCCGCAATGGGGTGAGCTCCCATTCCTTGGTCCCAGCTCCTGCCAACCTAGCAGTTCGAAAGCACATCAAAGTGCAAGTAGATAAATAGGTACCGCTCCAGCGGGAAGGTAAACGGTGTTTCCATGCGCTGCTCTGGTTACCCAGAAGCGGCTTAGTCATGCTGGCCACATGACCCGGAAGCTGTCTGCGGACAAACGCCAGCTCCCTCGGCCTATAGAGCGAGATGAGTACCGCAACCCCAGAGTCGGTCACGACTGGACTTAATCGTCAGGGGTCCCTTTACCTTTTTAATGTAACATATACTATGGCCAATGTGGATAGATTTAAAATGTAGATTCTGAAATAATATGCAGTTGAAAATGTTGACAATAGGAACCATGGATCAGATGGGGGGGGGGAGTCTTGAGATCCAGAGAAATCTTCAGAGAAAATAAAAACAAAAACAAAAGGAAGAGTTGGATGTGGTAAGCCCAGAGAAGAGAAGGTTAGGAGGTGGACATGACAGTTGCCTTCAGATATTTCAAAGACTGTCTTTGCAAATGTTGGAGCAGACTTATTCTCTGTTGCTCCAGAGAACTTAGAACCAATGGGTGGAAATTGCAGGGAAGCAAAGATTCCCAAGCTACAGTTTATGAGAAACACCCTGATGCTCAGAAGTAAAACAGACTGCTTTGGGAGGTGGTGGGCTCTCCACAAATAGTATCTAAGCCAAGCTATACACTACTTGTCAGGGAAGCTGTTGCTGCATTCTAGATTACAGAGCCTGTGCTAGCTAGCTAGCTAGCTATTCATTCATTCATTCATTCATTCGTACCCCGCCCATCTGGCTGGGCTTCCCCAAGCACTCTGGGTGGCTTCCAACAAAATATTAAAATACAGTAATGCATCAAACATTAAAAGCTTCCCTAAACAGGGCTGCCTTCAGATGTCTTCTAAAAGTCTGGTAGTTGTTGTTCTCTTTGACATCTGGTGGGAGGGCTTTACACAGGGCGGGTGCCACTACTGAGAAGGCCCTCTGCCTGGTTCCCTGTAACTTGGCTTCTCGCAGTGAGGGAACCGCCAGAAGGCCCTCGGCGCTGGACCTCAGTGTCCAGGTAGAATGATGGGGGTGGTGACACTCCTTCAGATATACTGGACCGCTGAGCTTCAGGGTTAGACCAGATGAGCTTCAGGGTTACTTCCGGTGCTATAATTCCATTTCACCAAAATCTCACTGTTGTGTGGAGAAAAAAAGAGTAGCAACAGCTTCGTTTCCTTTCTTCTTTTTAAGGCTTGAAACAGCTATACCAGACCCAGCAGCTATGCGATGTTACCTTGGGCGTGGAAGGAAAGAGCTTTCCTTGCCACAGGTGAGTCTGTACCATTGCAGGCAGTGGTAACCCCTTGCAGACAAAACAAAACTTGTTTTGACCCTGACCTTTTTCCCACCAAGACAGGGACAATGTTGTTTTATGTAGGAGGAACATTTCAGCAGGTTGGACTAAATGGCTTCTGGGTCCCATGTAAGCCATACACTTACTTGGTGCTTGTATCCAGAAATATAAATCCCCTACCTAACTCTTTCCCTTCTGCTGGCTTCCAGCATGGCCAATAGTCAGGGATGATGGGAGTTGCTGTCCAAAACCTCTAGAGGGCAGCAGGTTGGAGGAAGCTGCCCAACCCCAAGGCTTGCCAGTTATCATCACCTCTGTCACATCTGCCTTGAGTTTCAACCAGTTAGGTCTCACTCTGTCCAGAACAGCATCTAGGCAATCCAGGAAGACACAAGGACAGCTGAATTGGATGAAAAAGGGAGAAATAGAGTCTTGTCAACATATGGATGCCACCACAGGTCAAATCGAGGGACTCCTTGCATCTGAATGCAGATTCTTCTCCAGTGGTAGGAACCTTGTGATATCCCACAGGAGAATAGTCACTAGTTAGAGCAGCAATGACTCCACATTACCTTCCGAAAGCACCCAGAGGGGTAGGAGTGGCACCCCATGATATACTGCCACTCTGTCCTAAACCTGAGAAAGGTCCAGGAAGACTGGATGGCCAGTCAAATGAAAGAGCACTGAGAAGGTCTTAGAGCAGGGTTCCCCAAACTTGGGTCTCCAGCTGTTTTTGGACTACAACTCCCATCCTCCCTAGCTAGCAGGACCAGTGCTCATGGATCATGGGAATTGTAGTCCAAAAATAGCTGGAGATCCAAGTTTGGGAAACCCTGTCTTAGAGAATCCAAACAACTCTCCCTTTTCCAAGAAAAAGAACACTAGTCAGAGACTCTTCTTGTTCCCTTTCATGATTCATGGCCTCCTCAGTAGTGGCTCCACATGTATAGAATGCTCTCCCCTGACAGGCCCACCTGGCAACTAATTTAATGTATTTCTGGTGCCAGACCAAAAAAACCACAACCCTTTTTATTCTCCCAGGCTTTTCAAGTGTTTCTATTGAATTCTAAATTCTCTGCTTCTGCTGTTTGTAATGCAGTTTACCCTCTGGTGTTTTAAAACTGCATTTTGAAGCTTGTTCTGATTTTTTTTTATTTTACTTGGCTTTACTCTTTACAATGCCCAGAAGGCAATAATATTGGGGGGGGGTGTCCCCTGCATAGCTGTTAACATTTCCCTTTTTTAAAGGGAAATTCCCTTATTCCAAATAGGATTCCTCGCAAGAAAAAGGAAAAGTTGACAGCTATGGTCCCCTGTCCAGTAAATATAGCTAATAAATAATGTGCACTTTTCTTCTTTCCAAATGCAGGATGCTGTTGGCGTCAGTCAGTCCTTATTTCAGAGATATGTTTGTCCATTCTGAGTCACACAACGGGGAGATCCAGCTTGAGGACATCACTGCTTCCACACTCCATTGCCTGCTGGACTATCTCTACACAGAAGAGGTGTCTCTCACTGCAGAAACTGCCCAGGACCTCTTTACTGCAGCTAGCAAGCTCCAGATCCTTCCACTGAAAGAGACAGCTGGAAGGTAATGCAAGTATCAAGTAATAATAATAAGTTTTTATTTGTACCCCGCCCTCCCTGGCCGGAGTCAGGGTCAGGGCGGCTTACATCATGAAACTAAGACAGGATACAAAGAAGTACAGGAGTTTCCCTCTCCCTTCTCACTGATAAGAATTAACAAGCATTTGGTAGATCTATAGTCCTTCTATTACAGCATTATGTTGCAAGCACAAACAAGCAAACCTCCCTAAGGATATCAGTTGCCTACTCTGACTCCTCCCCACTTCCACAGCAAGAAGTGTGCCAGCGGGAAGTCCCTCCCCCGCCCATGTCTCCTTTGTTCTCTGACACGCTCGGATCTCTGAGTTTGGGGGGAGGGAGGGGGTTCCCCTCCCCACTCCCAACTGATGTATCGCCCAGCTGCTCCCTCCCTTCTGGTTGCTTAGCTACTATCTCATAGCTGGGTAGCTCCTCTCTCAACTGTGCAGCTTCTGTGTGTGTCTGCCTGCCTCTCTGCTTCTGGAAATGCTGGAAGCAGGGAGGGGGAAAAATATTCTTCTTCCTCTTCTATTAGGAGCTGATCTCCCTGTGATTGCATTTCCCGATCTTCCAATCCAGACCAGCCCCTGACAGCAAGGAAGTCGCCCCATTCCATTTAAAAACTTTTGCACACATTGCAAGACTGTCATATTCCCAAGCATAGCAAACTGAACACCTAAGAACGTATGGGTGTAAGAGGACACCAGGTGGATCAGGCCAAAGCCCCATCTAGTGCAGCATCCTGTTTGCACATTGGCCAACCAGGTGCCTGTGGGACGGAGCACAACTTTGCACTCTGAACACCTGCTGCAGCATTGCGCACTAACTGCAGCGTCTGCATCAAGTGCAAGAGAAGCTCTTCACAGAGTGGATGGGTTAGTCATATGAAAAACCACTGAGAAGTCTTAGAGAATCCAAACAACCCAACATTAGTCAGAGAATATTCTTATCATTCCCTTTAAAAACCTATACATAAATATTGAATAGATCAGGGGTTCCCAAACTGTGGTCCGCAGATTATCAATGTCCCAGTGCATTACAATTGCTACAACAACCGGGGGGGGGGGCGGATATTAAGTGGCCTGCCAAAACAAGTGGTCCATGAGAAAACAAGTTAGGGAACCACCAATATAGATGGCAGGGCCTTTTTGGTGGCAGCACCCCACAGTTAAGGAACTCTTTCCCAAATGGCTTTCACCTGTCCCCTTTATTGGCCTCATTTAGGCATGAAGGTTCTTTAGAATGTAATCATCCTTCTTGCTGATACTGCTACTCTGTGCATATCATTCTGATGTTGATAGAATTATTTTTTATTGATATTGGTAGCCCGGGAGTAGCCAGATGTTTTTAGACTACAGTTCCCACCAGCTCCAGCCAAGATAGGAAAGATAATGGAAACTGTAGTGTACAGAATCAAGGAGGGGAGGCACCATGTTGGGTCTACCCCTCTGTTAACTGCTTAGTATTTCTGTTGGGGGGGGCATATCAACATGGGGAGATACGTAATTCCTAGAGCAATATTTCATCCAAACATTTCAATGAGAGAAGGCATTGGTCTTGTCAGGGAACTGCCACCAGCTCAGAGGCGAGAGGTGGAAGGGCAGTTGTGTTACAGGGAGCCTCCGAAGATGTTGCGAAGTAGTTCTTCCTCTGGCGAGGAGGGAAGCCACACCTCCAGTGGGGAGGGGGTGCAAGGATCAGAAGATGCTAGGGAGAGCCTCAACACCGAGCCTGAGCAAAGCGGAGGGGAGGCGAATCCCCCTTTGCCAGCGCCCGTTCTGTGCAGTGGTCTTAGGCGCAGAGAGGGGAGGAGAAAATTGGGGGTCACACAGTTGTTATGCTGGGGAAGGTATAAGGACCGCCCACTCCCAGATTCTGCTAGCGACTAAGCAGACATGGACTTGCGACACTCTGCACTGTAAATAGTTTGTACAGATAATAAAGCCTAAAAAAGACAGGTTGGAGTTTTGCCTGTTTGCTCTCGAGCAACCATATCAACACCTGACAGGTCTCTAAAACTGATGGCATCTCTTTTGTTTCCCTGCCAGGTTTCTCGAGATGAACATCTCCATGAACAACTGCCTCAGCCTTTACAGCCTGGCTCATCAGCACAACCACCAGCCTTTGCTCAACGCAGCCTCGTGCTACATCAAGCAACACTTTGTGCCCCTCGCTAAGCAGGAAGCCTTCCTAAACCTGGAACCCAAAGCTTTAATCAGCCTCATCTCCTCAGACAACCTGGAAGTGCCCTCCGAGCTGATCGTCTACCAGGCTGTGCGCAACTGGGTGGAGTCTGCGGCCTCCGTGCGCCTCCCGCTGTACAAGGAGCTCCTTGGACATGTCCGCTTTTCGCTGCTCACCCATGAAGAGCTCGTCGACGTCCAGGCGGACACCGCAGAGTACTACAGGCACGTGCGTCTGAAGTGGAAGGAGCTGGATGGGGCAGGGAGGCTCCAAGCGAGTGGAGGGCTTAGGAAGGGCATGTACGACGACTGCCTTGCTTGCCTGAAGCTCGACGAGAGCAGGACCCAGGATGGAGATGACCCAGAATCTTACCTGTACTGTTTCGACCCCAACGCAGAGAAGTGGGAGACCTTGCCACCTCTGAAGTACCTGAGCTACTCTGGATGTGCCTCCATGGGCTGCAAGCTTTACTTGTCTGGAGGTCAGAAGGCCGACAGCTCTTTTGTTGACACTCTGCATCAGTACGATTCCTTGACCAGCCAATGGACACAACTGCCGTCCATGTCCACAGCCCGGGCTCTCCACCCCTTTCTGGCCTGTGACAAAAAGCTGTATGCTGTCGGAGGCTGCAGCGATACTGGCCCTCTCTCTTCTGCGGAGGCCTTCAGTGTCGAGCAGAATGCCTGGGCCCCTATCTCTAGCCTGCCCCTCGCCGTGATGTACCCAGCTTCAACCGTGCTCAGGAATAAGCTTTACCTTGTAGGGGGGAAAGCCTCCAGGAGCTACAAGGGGCTTCTGATCTACGACACAAATGCCGACTGGTGGAATGAGGTGCCCATGGACTTTGCCTGCTACGGTGCAGCGGCTGTCTCGGTCAGTAATGGGATATATGTTTTCGGTGGGTACACCGAGGAAAGGGGCAATTTCCTGGTCCAGAGTGCCATGGCCACTGAGGAGCTCCCCAACTGCACCAAAGGGAGCTTTTACCTCTTTGAGAATGGCAGGGTGAGCTGGGAAGTCACTGTCCCAGAGCTACCAATAGCCTTGGCTTTTTCTTGCGCGGTGGAATGGCAAGGTAAGATCTACCTGCTGGCGGGCAAGGACGAAACCCGCTCCTATAATACGATTTACAGCTGGGTTCCAGAGGACACAAGCTGGACCCGGTGCCCTGAGGAAATCCCCACGACGGCTTCCCAGGTGAGAATATCCAGCGTCGCACCCCTGAAGATGCCCAAAAAACCAATCCAGCTCCTTCTGTTTGGCACCGCACTGAGCCCAGCGGTGTCCGGGGTGGATGATGTCAAGAAGCAGCAGCTGAGCTCTTCTTCCTCTCGAGAAGGCTGCAGCCTTAACTGCTGTTGGGGTGGAAGATGATCCCCCAAAACACTTCAAAGGCTCCATATGGTTCCCTGTGTTTTTAGGAATGGACTCCCATAATAAAGGTCTGTCTCTCATCTGAAAGTAGGACTTGCTTTGCCTCCAGCTCCCGTTTATTTCATTGGTGCTGCCCTCAGAATAATGGGGTTAAGGACAACAGAAACAGAAAAGCTTACACCTGTCCTGGAAGCTTAATTTTTTTTATTAAAAAAACACACCAAGTTCTCCTTGAATTTTGTATTCTGAAATTTTCCAAGTCAGGGATGGAGAATCTGTGGCTCTCCAGACATTGCTGGACTCCAGATCCCATAAAGCCCAGCAAACATAGCCGATGGTCAGGGTTTTAATCCAGCAAAATCTAGAGGTCCATGGACTACTTGTTCCTGTTCTATATAGGGGTGGCTCAATCTGTCAATTTCACTTCCTCATTTTCCCAGTTCTAAACCCAGTTCTCCACATTTCCGCATCGGTTTCTGAATTCTTTTACTTAAGTCCTTGAGAAAATTCAGCCGCATGTTATTGCAAATTCCTCCCACGCATTTTTGTTTGCAATTTTGCCTAAGAAGACATATTTTTGGAAGGCATTCGCCCCCTAAAATAATGCCTTTTCATACGTTATTTTCACTAATATATGCAGTCTTATTTGGCACCGCAAAATTCAAAGAAGTGCACATTTCGGAGGGTGGCCGTGTCTCAGTTTGCAAATTGCTTTGGAAAATGTGGATTAAGTACATTCACCTTTAAATGCAAACTGAATCAAAATTCTCCCCATCGCTAGTTCTAAGCAACCCATGGGGGGGGGGGGTTTCCCCCATCTGCTTTATTAACCTACAAAATTTTGGCACCAGTTTAGAGTGAATCAGACCATGTTTCTGGGTGTTAACTATGAACCCTGATTGGATGTACCAATTACTCTGTTTGGCCCTACAAAACCATATAAAATGACAAAACTTTGGCACTGGTTTGTAAGGGATACAAAATTTCAGGGTTCCTAGTTAATGGAGCTTTTCCCATCCTCACTTGTGCCTTTTGGGGGAGTGGTAAAAAAATCCAATTGCAGCATCAGCCTACCCAGTGGGGACAGGTACAGTGCTAGTAAGACTTTCCAGATCCGCTGTGGCTTTAAACTGAACTCTTCCTCTTTGAAAGTTCAGTCCATTATGTTGCTTCCTGTTGATCTGGGCTGAGGACTCTGATTTACCTCTGGCACAGCCTCTCTAAATCTCCCAAAGCCTGTTTCTCATCCCGTGGGAGTAGGGGCCTTTATTACTGATTTCCTCTTGTTATTTTTCCTTTCTTTTTCTTTCTTTTTTTTAAATATGAAATACGACTATAAATAGTGCTATTAAGAGAGGAGAAAAGAAAAATTATAATTGAACTATTTAAAGTTTATAATTGGCTTGCAGAGAGGTGAATCGGTTTCCAGCTTTCTGTAGTCATTCTATATGTTATTGTTATTTGCAGATATTAGCACATGGATTTGTTTTGGATATCAAGATATTTTATTCTTGAATGTCTAACTTTATTAGGTCTCTATGTTGTGTTAAATGTGTGTGTGTGTGTGTGTGTGTGTGTGTGTGTGTGTGTGTGTGTGTATATATATCAGGCAGTTAAATAGTGAGAAGAAACCGGCAATTAAAACCTGCTTTCTCTGCCTCCCCACCCGCCCCCCTTGTAGGAAAGGGTCATGGAACTTTGGAGTGTCAGGCATAGCCCTACTGGCTTTAGCCCAAACGTAGCAGAGTTTTCCTGCACAGCGAAGAAGCTAGTTGCGGCGGTAATGACTAGTCAGCTAGACTCAGAATAACTATTTACAGGATTTATTAAAAAGGAAAAATAAAACCAGCAGAGTTTCTGCATACAAAACAAAGCAAAATAAATCCTCTCTTTCTCTCTCTCAAAACCATACACAGCACTTCTACTCCTAACAACACCTCACATCAAACTGAGCTAGCAATCCCTTGATAACAGAGCAGAGTGCTGGTCGTTAACCAATCAGAGTGAGTAGTTTCTAGGTCAAGCAGACCTGGGCTTTCTGCCAAGAGTAAATTGACACCAGCCTGAGTTAATTGTGCGAAGCTAGAATCTGCAAGTTTCCCACGAGAACCAATTAACAGAAACTGAACACCCCCTCACAGATTCTGCTGAACAATTAACACCAAATACACCTATGTAGGAGATTACTTTTCCAGCAAACCTAAACCCTTGCACATTCGCTTGTTCTTTATCTTTGCCAATGGTTTAGTTAATACATCTGCTACATTTTCTTCACTTGATACATAAGTACAGGTGATTATATTGTCTTGTACACAGCAACGTACATTTTGGTATTTTACAGAGATATGTTTGGAACGCGATTTGAAACCCTCTGTTTTACTTAAGGTTATACAAGCTTGATTATCAATGTAAACTTGTACTGGTTCTCCACAATTTACATTTAAATCTGCTAACAAATGCTTGAAATAAATCACCTCGTTGCACAATTCACTCAATGCGGCGTACTCTGATTCCGTTGATGACACACTTACAATGTCTTGCTTGCGTGACCGCCAGCTGATTAAAGCTCCACCGACCATTATGACTAGTCCTGTGACAGATTTTCTATCCGGCAAATTTCCCCAGTCACTATCACAGTAGCAACTCAACATTTCATCCTCTGAAGAATTTAATTGTAACATATAGCCAATTGTCTGTTTGAGATACCTCAGAACTTGTTTTACCCCTTTCCAGGCATTTAGTGTGGGTTTTGAGACCAATCTACTTAATATGCCTACTGCATAGCTAATATCAGGTCTGGACCACTGTGCTAGATACAATAAACTTCCAATTACAGAGTGATATACATCAGGATGTTCAAATTCAGGACTCACATCTATATGAAGTGTTTTTATGAAACCTGGATCCATAGGCACCACTGCCCCTTTGCAATCCTGCATCCTGTATGTAGTCAGTAGTTGTTTAACTTTGTTCTGCTGACTAATTAGGCAGCTGCCATCTTGGGCCCAGCACACTTCCAACCCTAGATATGTCCTAACCGGGCCTAAGTCTCGTCATAATCTTTTCCAGGCCTCTGAGAGTATCCTTGAGCCACTAAACGAGCTTTGTATTTGTACTCTCCTGTCACCAGAGGTTTAAGTTTGTACACCCACCTGCAGCCTACAATCTTTGCCCCCTCAGGCGCTGCTACTGGTGTAAAAACCTTGTGCTCATTCAGAGAGGACATCTCTTCCTCCATTGCCTGTTTCCAGCGCTCTGCCTCCTCTTTTGGTAACTTTAACACCTCCTGAAAACTCTTGGGTTCTGCACTTACACTAAACACATTTGCAGTATCTGGAGAAAAACGCACTGGAGGCACTCCTTTGTTTTGTCTTTTAGATCTTCTGGGAGAAAATTTTTCTTCTGACCCACTTTCCTCCTCAGAACTATGACCTCTCTTTTGTTGCTTAGCAACTGGTCTTTGGCTAACACCACTTTCTTGAGAGCTCTTATCTGAACTTTCCTCCCCCTCAGACTCTGATTCTCTGTGTTTACCTTCAGAGTCATGAAGCTCCTGGGAAGGTTCAAACCAAACCTCAGTATTGGCATGTAGTCTCTCCCAGCCACTATGTTCACAAAAACTGGCATTCCTGGAGATTACAATGCCATTTGTCCCTTCAGCAAAGCGGAAACCTTTTCCCAGCTCCTGGTAACCCACAAACACTAACTGTTTGGTCTTAGGATCTCCCTTCTTCCTCATTTGTTTCGGAATTAATACCCAGGCTTTTGATCCAAACACATGCAAATGGTCAATTTTGGGTTTTTTCTGAAACAATTTAAAGTACGGGGTTGTACCTATTGTTCGATGAAAGAGCCTGTTTTGGAGATAACACGCGGTGAGCATGCTCTCCCCCCAATAAGACATGGGCAAATCAGCATCGTCAAGCATGGCAAACATCATATCTTGTAAAGATCTGTTTTTTCGCTCTGCAACGCCATTCTCCTCTGGGGAAAAAACGTTCGTTTTTCTATGCCCAATGCCACGCTTTTGTAACCAATCTTTAAAGGCATTTGACATAAATTCGCCACCTCTGTCCGTCTGAATCCTTTTGAGCTTAATGGACAGAAATCTTTCCACAGATGCCACCCAGCCTTTAAACTTAGTGAACACGTCACCCTTATTCTTCATGGGAAAAACCCAGGAGTAACGCGTGGCGTCATCCACAATTGTTAGTGAAAAGCGCGATCCACCCCTGCTTACAGCAAATGGACCAATTACGTCCATGTGAACCAGCTGTAGCGGTAACTCACTAACTCTGTCACTTCTGGGGTAAGAGACTCTGTGGGTTTTGACCTTTTTACAAACATTACAATCAAGGTACTTGTTACAACTCTTTAAATTACCCCCATCAGCCAATTCAGACATTTTTAGTACACTTTTCCAGCAAGCATGCCCCATTTTCCTATGCAATAAGTGCACACAGTTGTCATGTATAGCTTTGTTATTCACTGCAGGCTGAGATTTACTGACTACTGCTGCAACTTGAGGACCTGCTTTAAGCCAAAACAAGCCTCCCTCTGACTTAGCAGTGCCTAAAATCTCACCAGCCTTCTTAATGATGCAACTGTCTCCTTCAAAATGCACTTTAAACCCAGCTTTTAGCAAACAATCTACAGACATCAGATTGCTCCTTAATGAAGGCACACACAGTACATTTTGCAGACATTCACGAAGACAAGGAACAAAAACTGCACCCCCCGAAATCACTTCGGAAGTACTTCCGTCTGCTAGAGCCACCTGGCTGCGCTGTGCTGAGTTCTTGGAAACAAACAATTCATCTGAATTCACAATGTGGCGAGATGCTCCCGAATCAACCACCCAGACCGCTTGTTTCTCATCAGCAATCTTGACCTCGCCGGTCACCAGCTGAGCCGACTGTTTTCGTTTGAAGAATTTCTTTTTACGCTGCTGCTGCTGCTGATCTCGTCTCTGCTCCTGCACCGGCAACTGAGACTTGACCAACTCCGGACATTGTCGTTTTAGATGCGCTGAAGACCCACATCGGAAACAACGCCTAACAGCAAACGCTGACTCCTCACCGGTACGCTGCTTTTGCGTCACCTCTGGCACGGCATGAGAACTCCTTCCAAACCGCCCACCTGTAGAAGCCTCTGCAGCCAACGACCTTTCTTGCCTCTTCTGCCATTCTTCAATCAAACGCCCAGTAACGTAACTGACTGATAAATCATGCTCCTGCATGCCTTCTAGAGACAAAACTAAATTATCCCAGCTTTCCGGGAGAGAACTCAAAATAATAGCCACCTTCTCCTGCTGGTCTAACGCACAGTCTCTTTCCTGTAGCGCAACAAACTTTAACTGTAAACTGTGTAGGTGTTCCTGCATTGTAACCCCAGGCTGTAACATTGCCTTGTACAATGCCTTGCGAATGAACAGCTTGGAAACCGCTGTCTCACGCACATGGAGTTCTTTAAGTGCTTGCCACACACCTCTAGCTGTCTTGATTCCCCTCACATACGGCAACTGGGAATCTTCCAGCCCCAAGACAATTGTGGCCCTTGCTCTTTGGTCTTTATCGAGGTCTTCATCATCAGGCTTCGCAGGAAACTTACTCACCACTTGCCAGAGACGATCCCTCTGCAGCACTGCCTGCATGCGTTCCGACCACAGCAAGTAATTGGAGTCATTCAGACGCTCAAAAGCCATCTGAACTGGTTGTGAGGCCATCTTGAGAGCGATGTCCCTGGAACCCGGAACCAGCTACTCACGACCACCGAGAGAGAAAACAGGAACCACAGCACCCAGCACCCACACGCTGCAGCTGTTGTCCTTGTGTCCACTGCGTCACCAGCTCACCACGGTCAGGAACCAGCCAGAGAACAACAACTTCTGGAACTACTGGAACCAACGCCGTTGATGCTGACACCACCGCAACTCAGGCTGGCAGCACAATGCCCATAACCTCATGGAACTTTGGAGTGTCAGGCATAGCCCTACTGGCTTTAGCCCAAACGTAGCAGAGTTTTCCTGCACAGCGAAGAAGCTAGTTGCGGCGGTAATGACTAGTCAGCTAGACTCAGAATAACTATTTACAGGATTTATTAAAAAGGAAAAATAAAACCAGCAGAGTTTCTGCATACAAAACAAAGCAAAATAAATCCTCTCTTTCTCTCTCTCAAAACCATACACAGCACTTCTACTCCTAACAACACCTCACATCAAACTGAGCTAGCAATCCCTTGATAACAGAGCAGAGTGCTGGTCGTTAACCAATCAGAGTGAGTAGTTTCTAGGTCAAGCAGACCTGGGCTTTCTGCCAAGAGTAAATTGACACCAGCCTGAGTTAATTGTGCGAAGCTAGAATCTGCAAGTTTCCCACGAGAACCAATTAACAGAAACTGAACAAAGGGAAAACGGCAAAGGGGCAATTTAGTGAGGATTTTCGAGGGACAAATTTAGAGATGGCTCATCACTAATCTCCCAGCCTGAATCAACAAGAGGCAATATGCAGGGTCTGAACCTGGAAGGAAAAGGAAATCAGTGTTGGAAGAGAAAAATGGACTCCTGCAAATTTCCCCCAGCACTCTGCATTAATATTATGGCAAGAGGTGCCACAACAAAATAGTTTCAGTGCGGACAGCTGCTGTTCAGGCTTCTAGCTGCTCCTTTCCACCTCCTACCCAAGAAGTTTTCTTTTTTATATAATAATTTTTATTAATTTTAACATATTAATTATCATACATACAACAAAACTTCACTTCTTCTACAATCTTTTTGGACTTCCATCAGCACCTCCGATGATCCGCCATTCTTATCACTTCTTCTGCATTTCTTAAAATCATATTGCCTTATCTTAACTAACAATTCTCCTCTTTACCGTTTTTGCAATAATTCAAATAATTTACCTTACAAAACTTCTTGCAAACCTACAAGCTTAATCTGATTGTCACAATTACTTTTCAAATAGTCTGTAAATTTACACCAGTCTTCTGTGAATCTCTGGTCCCCCAGGATTCGAATTCTTCCTGTTAATTTGTGTAATTCTGCATAGTCCATCAGTTTCATCCTCCATTCTTCTTTTGTCGGTATTTCTTCTTGCTTCCAATTTTGTGCCAGTAATATTCTTGCTGCCGTCATTGCATATAGAAATAATTTACAATCCTTTCTATTTCTATCATCTCCTACAATGCCAAGTAAAAATGCTTCTGGCTTCTTAATAAATGTATATTTCAACATTTTTTTCATTTCATTATATATCATTTCCCATAAGTTTTTCGCTTTTTTACATTCCCACCACATATGATAAAAATACCCAACAAGTTTTCTTCCTGCCACCTCCAGCGGTCAGCTTTCTGTGCAGCTGCACTGTGTCCACCTCAGTGCCCACCTCACTCTGTCCCTCCCGCTCAGCAGCAGCGACTCACCTGTTTGCAGGTTAGGTCAGCGTCTTTGCCCCACCACAGCATCCACTACTGGTTAGACTCCAGCATCTTCTCGAATATGTGTCAGAGAGAGCTAGCCAAACCGCATTGCAAAGAGATTTGAGTAGCTGTAAAAAAAACAACCCAATTATCTTTAAAACACACAAACACGCACTTTCACCTGTGCACAGTATTCTTTGAGGAGCAAAGGTTGGCCACAGGTGGCCACAGGTCCTAGATGAGCTTCATCACACATATCCCTAATTGAGCGAAATTTGTAATTACAGCATCGTGGAAGGAAGCTAGTCACTTTTGCCTCTGAGCAAAGTATGCCGAGGCTGATTGCAAAGTAGCAGCTGCGTTCTCCAAAATTTGACTGCACCTGGTGCATGTCGAAAAGCCCGCACTCTCTGCCGCTGTGTAAAACTCCTGGTGAGCACAGTGGTACCTCAGATTACATACGCTTCAGGTTACAGACTCCGCTAACCCAAAAATAGTACATCAGGTTAAGAACTTTGCTTTAGGATGAGAATAGAAATCGTGCTGTGGTGGCACAGCAGCAGCGGGATGCTCCATTAGATAAAGTGGTGCTTCAGGTTAAGAACAGTTTCAGGTTATGAACAGACCTCCGGAATGAATTAAGTATGTAACCAGAGGTATCACTATACAAAGAATTGGCCTCCCAGAATTCCCCTCCCTATTTGCCACACCATTTCACTTCTCCACAGGAGAGAAGTTCCAAGAAAAGGAGATTCCAACTGAACATCAGGAAAAACTTTCTGGCAGTAAGAGCTGTTTGATAGTGGAACGGTCTCCCTCGGCAGGTTGCAGACTCTCGTTCCTTGGAGGTCTTTAAGCAGAGGTTGGATGGCCATCTGCCATGGATGCTTTAGCTGAGATTCCTGCATTGCAGGGGGTTGGACTAGATGACCCTTGGGGTCCCTTCCAGCTCTAACATCCTATGATTCTAAGTTCTCCAACAACTTCCTGGGGATGGGGCTATCCATCAGTAATGGCATGGATTCCTTCTTCGTTCGCTGTGGGGGAGGATTATGCAGCTTCTAGGAAGCTGCCTTATACTGAGTGAGACCATTGGCCCATCTTCCTCATCATTGTCTGCACTGGCTGGCAGCAGTTCCTCCAGATTTCAGGCTGGGCGTTGAACCTAGGACCTTCTGAGTGCATGGCTCAGCTTCATCCCTTCGGATGCTCCTCATACTTTTCCATATGACCCTGCCAACTATGTTCACAATTTACCCACCCTTTTGTACCTTCCAAAGGACCCTGGACCCAGCATTGATCCAGGACACTGTTTGAATATGCAAAAAATAGCAGCCACCGCTAAACTTGAGTCCATTGATTTAAGTGGGTCTGTTCTGGGCAGGGCCGTCTTACCCATAGGCGCTAGGGGTGCGGGGCACCCAGGCGCAGGCTCTCAGGGGCGCCAGGCCAAGAGTCCGGGGCCGAGATTTGGAGTCTGGAGATTGGGAAGAGCCGACAGCCACTGCCAAGCGGAGCAGAGCCTGTTGGAGCACAGCAGCTCTTCTGCTGCAGGAGAGCGAGGCGCTGAGGCAGCCGGTCGGCTCAGCCCTCCTGCACGCCTGGGATTGGCTGGCCGTCAAGAGGTTGTGCTGCTCACACGAGTCTCAGGCTCGACTATTGTTGCACAGGGCTCTGCTTGCCCGCCCACCCCAGCACCCGGCGCCCGCCTTGCTCTGCTGCTGCCATCGCCTTGGGATCCTCCATTGTTGTTGAGGCGGCCGGCCAGTCCAGCTCTGCCACACGTGCCTAGCTGGCCCGCCCTAAAAAAAGGTCAACAACTTTGGGCAACCAGGTGGATCTGTGCACGCCGGTGCCACATATGCTTAAGATGGGTATGACTTACTTGGATATCATTCCATTTTTTACTTTCCTTCCCTCTCTAATGATTTGTGTATCTTATATTAGTATCTCTGCTTATGTCAGGCTTCAGGGAAGCAACTTCCTCCCTCCCTTTGTCCGTGGATAAACAGAACAAAGCAAAAATAGTCTCTTACCATTTAAAGAGATTTTAATGATCACAGCAAAAGAACAGAGTCCATTCTCGGAGTAAAGGTGCTCCCAATTAAGGTTTACATCCACTTCCCCCCGAGTCACCCTTGTCACTTCCTCCTCTTGCAACCTGATCTCGCAACCACTGTGCCTTCTGTGCAGCTACCTTATCTAATCTCCATGACCTTGGACTGGTCAACTGGGCACTTTCCAGCGAACAGGAGTCTGGTAACTCTCTCTCTCTCTCCTGGTTCTTCTTCTCCTAGCTGTTCACCACCCAATTCTTCCCAACTTTTGTCTTCTGAACTATGTCCCTCTGCGAACCACTGTTCCAAATCTATACTGTCCCACTGCTCCTGGGAAGATTCAGGATCCTGATTAGGAGCAGGGGGAGGGGGAGGCTCCCACCATTTCTCATCTGTGCAACCCTCCTCAGCACAGTCCCTGACAGCTTATATCTTTAAGGCTCTGTGGAAAGTGGTTAATAAAAGATTAGATAGATGATGATAGATAGATAGATAGATAGATAGATAGATTGATAGATGATAGATGATAGATAGATAGATAGATGATAGATAGATGATAGATAGATAGATAGATAGATAGATAGATAGATAGATAGATGATAGATGATAGATAGATAGATAGATAGATAGATAGATAGATAGATAGATAGATGATAGATAGATAGATGATAGATAGATGATAGATAGATAGATAGATAGATAGATAGATAGATAGATAGATGATAGATAGATGATGATAGATAGATAGATAGATAGATAGATAGATAGATAGATAGATGATAGATGATAGATAGATAGATAGATAGATAGATAGATAGATAGATAGATAGATAGATAGATGATAGATAGATGAGAGATAGATAGATAGATAGATGATAGATAGATAGATAGATAGATAGATGATAGATAGATGATAGATAGAGATAGATAGATAGATAGATAGATAGATAGATAGATGATAGATAGATAGATAGATAGATGATAGATAGATAGATAGATAGATAGATAGATAGATGATAGATAGATGATAGATAGATAGATAGATAGATAGATAGATATATAGATAGATAGATGATAGATAGATAGATGATAGATAGATAGATAGATAGATAGATAGATGATAGATAGATAGATAGATGATAGATAGATAGATAGATGATAGATAGATAGATGATAGATAGATGATAGATGATAGATAGATAGATAGATAGATGATAGATAGATAGATAGATAGATAGATAGATGATAGATAGATAGATAGATAGATAGATAGATAGATAGATAGATAGATAGATAGATAGATAGATGATAGAGTTGAATGAAACAGTGAGTCCTAGCCCATGATGCTGAAGGGCCCCTGACTCAACCCAGTCAACCCTCAAAAGGTCCTAAGGTGCAAGAACTAGCCTGATCTGTATTTTATGAAGCTCCATTTTGCGCTAACTTGTTTGAATGTCAATGTGACGATTAAAGGTCTGAACAACAGATTTGTGGAAATTCCCTCCAGGTGCCTGACGATCAGTATGCATGCTGATGAGCACGGCACCTTAACTGAATGCGCACCATTGTCGTTTGAGCTTTTAACTCTCAGCAAACTTTAAGCCTTTATTCTTCGCCCATCTGTCTGATGCTGTTCCAGCAACATGGCAGCAGGAGGAGATCCCATCACGTTGAGGGCATGCAATCAAAGGGATGCAGAAAGATTGCTGCTGGCTTTTGCTCACTATCCTGTCAAGGATTTCGCCATGTCAAGTAATTAAAAATTATATGCAACCAGATGCAAATCATTGAACTTGTTAGTTTGTCCCATTGACAGAGATGCTGGGTCCTTTGTAGAATAATTAGGTGTGGGTGGTGCCAAAGGCTCATTTCCTCATTTTAACCCTTAAAAAAAATAAATCAGCCTCTGGCAACAATTGCCAAGCGGAAAACTTTTAATTCCAGAGAATCCCAAGCCTGCCTTTGGTAGGGACCAGGTGTTTGCCTCCTCCCTTCGCTGCATTTTGTCTTGCCAATGAATTATTCAGAACTTTTCCATAGCTATTTTTTAATAGAACTTGATTCCGCAGCCGGGAGACGCAAAGAGACAACATGAAAAAGCTCCACCAATCTTACCTCCCACCTGCAACACATCCTAAAACGGATGTAGGTAATATGCAAGTGCGTGATTCCTTCCACATTTTGTGGACTACACCTATCAGGGGTGCCGACTCCTAGGGGCTGAATCCTTTAGGGCCACCCCAATATTCGTTAAGGGGCAGGGCCCCCTCAAGGATCATCATATGATCCAGCAACGTGGTGGCTCCTCCCCCTCCTCCATCACCTGCCATGGAGGGGAAGCAGCCCCCAGCCCATGGTGGAGGCAGAGGAGCCGCAGATTGCCTTGTGATGCCCAGACATCATGCATGACAGCATCGCATCCAGGTGTCGCATTTGACGTCTGGGCATCACGCCCAACATTGTGATGTCATCACATCAGCACCCACAATCGCTTTCCCGAGTCGGTGTACCTGACACCTATCATGCCTGGCCATTGATCATGCTGGCTGGGGCTGCTGGGAGTTGAAGTCAAAAATCTCTAGAGGATATCTGTTGGCTACCTTTGCACTAGCCCTATGCAGATGTTCTAAGCCTCATGCAATTAGAATCAGGGGAGCGGCATACTTTCTGGCCCCACCCACCCACTTTATTATTATTATTACTATTATTAAAAGGTAAAGGTACCCCTGCCCGTACGGGCCAGTCTTGCCAGACTCTAGGGTTGTGCGCCCATCTCACTTAAGAGGCCGGGGGCCAGCGCTGTCCGCAGACACTTCCGGGTCACGTGGCCAGCGTGACAAGCTGCATCTGGCGAGCCAGCGCAGCACACGGAACGCCGTTTACCTTCCCGCTAGTAAGCGGACCCTATTTCTCTACTTGCACCCGGGGGTGCTTTCAAACTGCTAGGTTGGCAGGCGCTGGGACCGATTATATCCTAATAATACCCCCCTCTGCCCCCAGCACCAGATTTAGGGTGGTGCGACCAGTTTCCCTGCACAGTACACCAAGCCGAGGGGGTGCAAAATTGAGCAGATCCATAACTGAGAAGATCCATCTGGGGGTGCTACATTTTGACCCTCCACTATACGTTGGAGGGTAAATGTCTGCACCTAGCGTACTCATGCAGGGTCCCTCAAAAAGGACATTGTGGAGTTGAAAAGGGCGACGTAAATGTTCAAGGGGATGGATGGAGAAAGGTTACGGCATTCCTGAATTGCAGGTGGTTGGACTAGATGACCCTTGAGGTCCCTTCCAACTCTACGATTCTAGGATTGGGGGGTCGGTTAGGTGAGTAAGAGGTGACATGATAGAAATTTATAAAAAAAAATATGCATAGCATGGAGAAAGCAGAGAGAGAAAAGTTGCTCTCCCTCTATCATAAAATGCTAGAGCTCTTGAGCATCCCGTGAAGCTGAATTTGGGAAGAGTCAGGGCAAATAATAATAATAATAATAATAATAATAATAATAATAATAATAAATTTTATTTATATCCCGCCCTCCCCAGCCGAAGCTGGGCTCAGGGCGGCTAACAACAATCAAATAACCAAATAGTTGAATAATCACACCTTCTAAAACAAAGAAGTTCTTTCATGCAGCACATAGTGGAACTTGCTCCTGTAGGAGACAGTAATGGCCACTAACCTGGACAGCTTTAAAAGAGGATCAGACCAGTTTGTGGAGGATGAGGATATCAATAACAATTAGCTACACTGTAGACATCACCTTGCCGACTAAGGTCCGTATAGTTAAAGCTATGGTTTTCCCAGTAGTGATGTTTGGAAGTGAGAGCTGGACCATAAAGAAGGCTGATCACCGAAGAATTGATGCTTTTGAATTATGGTGCTGGAGGAGACTCTTGAGAGTCCCATGGGCTGCAAGAAGATCAAACCTATCCATTCTGAAGGAAATCAGCCCTGAGTGCTCACTGGAAGGACAGTTTTGGGGGAAAGTACCGTATTTTTCCCTCTATAACACGCAGATTTTTTCTCCTAAAAAGGAAGGGGAAATGTCTGTGCGTGTTATAGAGCGAATATGTGGTCCCTGGAGCCAAAAAATCAGACAAAAATCGAATCGGGCTTCACGGAGAAGGGAAACCTGAAAAGAGGAAGTTGCAGCTTTCCTGCATTCTGCCTCAGGGTCTTACTGCCCACCCTCCTCTGTTTCCTTGCTGTGTTTGCTGAAACGGAACAAAGAGCAGGGAAAGCCCCTCCCCTCCAGGCAAGCAGAGTGTCGTTCTTTCTAATTCCTCTCTGTGCTCCGGTTGCTGCTGGGGGAGAGGGAGAGAGAGTGGGGGAGGGAGAGGGAGGGGGGAGGGAGGGAGAGGGGGGGAGGGAGAGAGAGAGAGAGAGAGATGGCTGGCTTGGGGGGGAACTTTTGCCTTTCTTTCCTCCCTTCCGTTAAATCCCTCCCTCATTCTTAGCCAGCTGCTTCTCTGCACACCCCTCTCATGTCCCTTCTTTGTTTTCCCTTCGCTCCCCACTTAAAATGTGGTTACAAAGCATAGATCAACATGGATCCTCAGGATCTTTGCATTGGGTCACCCCAAATTCACAATCAGATCACATAGCATGTCCATGGCTACAGCCTGCCCCCCCAAAATCACGCACCCACTGTTGCCTGGGGCTGCAATGGTGCAAAAACGTGGTTAAAAAGCATGGATCCACATGGATCCTCAGGATCTTTGCATTGGGTCACCCCAAATTCACCATCAGATCACATAGCATGTCCATGGCTACAGCCTGCACCAAAAAAATCACGCACCCACTGTTGCCTGGGGCTGCAATGGTGCAAAAACATGGTTAAAAAGCATGGATCCACATGGATCCTCAGGATCTTTGCATTGGGTCACCCCAAATTCACCATCAGATCACATAGCATGTCCATGGCTACAGCCTGCACCAAAAAAAGCACGCACCCACTGTTGCCTGGGGCTGCAATGGTGCAAAAATGTGGTTACAAAGCATGGATCCACAGGGATTCTCAGGATCTTTGCATTGGGTCACCCCAAATTCACCATCAGATCACATAGCATGTCCATGGCTACCGCCTGCACCCAAAAAATCACACACCCACTGTTGCCTGGGGCTGCAATGGTGCAAAAACGTGGTTACAAAGCATGGATCCACAGGAATTCTCAGGATTTTTGCATTGGGTCACCCCAAATTCACCATCAGATCACATGTCTGTGGCCACAGCATGAAGCACAAAAATGATACATCCACTGTTTCATTCAGAATGTTTTTTCCCTTGCTTTCCTCCTCTAAAAACGATGTGCGTGTTATGGTCAGGTGCGTGTTATAGAGCGAAAAATACGGTACTTTTAAACATTTCCCCCCCCCAATTCATTATGAATCATTTCCCAATGCTCTTTTACCCTTTTACAAGTCTACCACATATGAAAGCACATTCCCGCCACCTCTTTGCATCTCCAGCACTTACCTGATTCAGTCTTATACATCTTAGAATGCCTGCTTGGAGTTAAATACCATCTGTGAAGCATGTTCAGGTAGTTCTCCTTCAAAGAATAACATGCTGTAAACTTCAAGTCACTTTTCCAGAGTTTCCCCCAGACACTGTAGGTCATTCTCTTCCTCCACGGATCATAGAAATTGCAAGGTTTTAGGTAATTTGCAACCGCCTACAGCAGCAGCATGCAGACTCCCTCCAAACTTACACTGCACCTCCACACACAACTTCTGCCAAGACAAGAGGCGTGATTGTACGTCAGGGACACATTTTAGCTAGGCCAAAGTACAATCAAGCTAGAGCTGTGATCTCCCGGAGACTGAATGACATTGCCAGACAAGAGGACATAGCCCAGGTAAAACCAGGGGTGTTCCTAGGGGACCAGATTTATCGGACCATACCAGCCCCCTACCTTGCAGAAATCCACTATGTGGAATACCGCACACTTCTTACAGCGGCTAGATTAAATGTCCTTGACTCTGCGATATTGTGGGGAAGGTACAGGGGAGTACCATACGCCCAGAGAACCTGTCATTGTGCCATGGGTGTGGTTGAGTCCACCAAACACATTCTCTTGACTTGCCCTTCTTATGCAGAGCTTAGACAAAATTTTATAGACCCACTCCTATGTCAATTTAGCTTCCTACCCGGAGAAAACCAGGCTTCACACTTGCTGAATAATGTCACTAGAGCTATACCTTCCTTGGTGGCCAAATTTCTTTTTTTAGCTTTTAAGCGTTGCAAGACTATAATTGACTGTATTGATATGGGGCTATCTGTTTAGCCCATTTTAGTGTTGGCTAAGTTCTAAAATCTTCCTGGATGTTTTAACTGTGTATTGACAAATGTACTTTTTTCTGACTGACGGTCGAATAAAAGGTTGATGATGATGCTAGGCCAAAGCACCCATGGGATAAACAGATCTGAGCCAGTGAGGGACATTGGCCTGGGAATGTGGCATAGCCTAGGGAGAGTCCTGACAGCCAGATAGAGAGGTCTGGTCCCTATCCTACAGGGTCTATGCATGGTGAAAGGCAGATGCAAACATCAGCAATATGATTTGGTTAAGCTCAGTAGCAGATGGGAGAGCAGGGTAGTGATGATTACCTTACTTCTGGTTTGTCTCTTTGTTGCTGCTTACTGGGAGATAGTAGGAGAGGCTGCAGTGAGGTTGTTGCAGTGCAAACACGCCAGCAGAGCCAATCCGGCACTCCTGCTGGTGCATTTGCACCACGACAACTGGAGGTCAGGTGAGCGCACCATGCCATCTACTATAGGAGATACCTTATGACAGGAGTTTCTAAAAAACCTGGAGAAGAGCAAAGGGAACTTTACTGGTTGGCTTGTCCTGAAGATAAGAAATCGTTCAGCAAAACGCAACTAGCCTTGGTTTCTTTGGCTTCCTAATCCATGTGTCATCTCAATTGAGTTTTTCGTTTTCAAAAGGACACCCCTATGTGCAAGCGTAACTAGTAATGCAGTGGGGGAAAAGGTTAAGTTTTGCCTAGGGGAAAGCTAAATCCTCCTTTATTGGCAGGCTCTTTCCAGTCCTCTGAAGATGAGCAGGGAATTAAAGCTGTACTGCTATTAAGGGAAAACAGCAGCCCTCTTTAAGAAGCAATGAAAGGACAAAGGAAGATTTCTGACAACTCCTTGATTGATACGTTTTTCAACATTGCAAGAGCAAAATCGGAGATTATGTTATTCACAGTAACACATAGTTTTAAGTGGACAGGTTAAGTAGAGGAGCACAGAAGAACTTTTTTTTTCATGCACACATTGTCAGACTTGGTGAACTCTGCATTGTTAAAAAAATTGCTTATCAGCTCCTAGTGGAGGCTGTTCTGTTAGGGTCAATGGAGCACTAACAATCTGCCCTCATTCAGCCACTAAAGGTACCCCTGCCCGTACGGGCCAGTCTTGACAGACTCTAGGGTTGTGCGCCCATCTCACTCAAGAGGCCGGGGCCAGCGCTGTCCGGAGACACTTCCGGGTCACGTGGCCAGCGTGACAAAGCTGCATCTGGCGAGCCAGAGCCGCACACGGAAACGCCGTTAACCTTCCCGCTAGTAAGCGGTCCCTATTTATCTACTTGCACCCGGGGGTGCTTTTGAACTGCTAGGTTGGCAGGCGCTGGGACCGAGCAACGGGAGCGCACCCCGCCGCGGGGATTCGAACCACTTCTGTGCTAATAATAATAATAATAATAATAATAATAATAATAATAATACCCCACATTTATGATACCACATTAAACAGTTGTGCCTTCTCCTCAAGAATTCTGGGAACTGAAATTTGTTAAGGGTGCAGTGAGTCTTTAGGGGAACCCCCTATTCTGCTCCCAGAGCTACAATTCTCATGATCGTTTAACACTCACTCCTTCTTTAAGTTCAGGGCAAGGACTCTTTGGTGAGAGAACCCCAGCAGAGGTTATACATGGCAAAACATGAAGTAAAGAAAAGCCTGGAAATATAGGCTGTAAAACCTTTAAAAACCTGCCCTTTCAATAGTTTTCTCCAAAGCATCTCACTCCCCTGGTACAAAGATAAACCGTACATTAATAAGTTATAAAATGGTTTACTTACAAAACTCTTCAAAGGTCAGGTTCATGTGCTTTTTCATACAGCAGTCAGAAAAAGCTGCACAGGCAGTAAATCACTGCTTGGTTACAAAATGGTAAAAGTTCCTAAACTATTGCTATTAAAAAAAATGTTTCAAAATTCATTCTAGACTGAAACAAAATTCATGTGGCTGAGCTAGAGCAACCAGCTGAGACCTCCTCACACACTGAATTCACATGTCAACTGACCACAACAAAAATTTCCTCCCAAGGTGAGGGGAAGTGGCGTAGGCTAAGCTTGGCAGTACAGTTCCCTCTATGGCATTAACCCCTTTGAGCATTAATTAGACTCAAGTAGCCAGGTTTTATGAGGCTGGTTAACATACACAACCAATCTAGATTGAAAGCAGCATGTTGAGGATGTGCATAAATAATTCTGGATTGAGAAAGACTACAATGTTGTGCTACCATCAGGTTAGTGAGTACACAGCGAGAGATTGACTGACAGATTGAGGGAGGAAGAAAGGCTTCCTCTTTGTGACCCCATGGACCAGAGCACGCCAGGCACTCCTTTCTTCCACTGCCTCTCACAGTTTGGTCAAACTCATGCTGGTAGCTTCGAGTTTGGTCAAACTCATGCTGTAGCTTCCCCCTTCATGGATCACTGCCTTGCCGTGGCTAAGGGGCTTGAATAACTCAGAGAAGCTATGAGCTATGCCGTGCAGGGCCACCCAAGATGGACAGGTTATAGTGGAGAGTTTTGACCAAATGTGATCCACCTGGAGCAGGAACCGGCAAGCCACTCCAGCATCCCTGCCAAGAAAACTCCATGGACAAAGACAACAGGATGAAGAATAGGGATGTGCAATGTGTATGGAAACTAGCCTACAATACAAAGGCAACATTTGCATTTGTTTTTGTGGGGTTTTTTGCCTCTGGTCACACCTCTAGCATGTGGACCCCAGAAGATTGCCTGGATGGGAATGTGGCCCTCAGCCTGAAAAGCGCTCCCCACCCCTGCAGTAGGCACCCAAAAGTATTTATAGAAACAACGTTGCCAGCCGAAACCACCTTCCCTAATCTCTCCCCAAACACTGCAGGATGAGAGATGCAACGCTGAGGGTATGATTAAAATCGCTAAGCAGCAGTTATCCCTCAGGGATTGATTCTTCATCCATTTTCGCTTGAAAAATGCTCAGAGTTCTTCCTGCTAATTAAATAGCAACTAGCATGGCAAGCGCAGAACAATCGTTTATTTTTTAAAATGAATTTTAAGCTTATGAAAAATAGAGGCCCATTCATTTCTTATTAAATACTGTTCCCACCCTGAAAAGCTCGAAACCTTTTTATTGCGAGGATAGATATAAAGTAGCCAACAGCTGTTGGGGGCTCCGTTACGCCAGATTGCAGTATAAATCTCAGAATGTTAGTAAAAGGTTGCATCGTCTTGTCAAACGGTCCACGAGACACATGGAGTGCGCCTCTGGGGGTGAAATCGCACTGCTGTGTTAGTAGCAACAAAGTGACCTCTCCAGGGCGCAAGCGTAGGCAGTGTGTACGGAGGTCCTGAGCTGCCCAGATGACAAGACCCCCATCTCGGCCTCGTTGATGTGGTCCAAAGGACAATACGTCTGGCACCAGTTTGGCTACAGGATTTGCCAGAAGGATGTGTACAAGATGCCATCCAACCATCTTAGGGACTCTACTGGGCATTTGTGCAGGGTTTCTTCTTAGCTTTATCTTCTCCTGAAGATATCCCACAAGCCAGCTAAGGTTTAGGATCAGAGTTTTCCATCTCCTACATGGTCTATCTACCCACCCACCCACCCCAGGTTAATGAGCCACATCTGTCCCTAAATGATATGCCATTTATTATCAAAGATCTGCCCTCACACCTCTACACTGTGGAAGCCATCAACTTGGGCAGCTTCCAAAGGTGGTTAAGCAAATGAATGGAATAGAAGTTTATCAAAGGCTTTAGCAGCCTTCCCCACTGTTCTAAACTAAAAAGCTTCAACCAATGTCAGCATTCCTCATAAAGGCATTGCTCCAACCCCTTGACCATTTTTGGTTGCCCGTTCTGAACCTTTCCGAGCTCTACAATGTTGTTGTAGGTTTTGGGGTGGGGTCCATCTGGATCCTATCCTGGCTCCATTCCAAACCTGAGACCCTGTGTATGTGGGGAAGAATCTATAGGAAGAAACCAGCCAAACCTGTTTCTTCCTTAAAGTAATGACTTTGGTGGGTCATTAAATACTGTGATTTACAAGTCCCAAAAGGTGGCCATAGAGATAAATGAGTGGACCTTTTCCCATCTCACCTCGATGGATGCTATGTCAACTTAGGATGAATAACTATAAGTCAAGAGGGGCTGGGTATGTCAGGGTTGTATGAAAAAGGTTTTGGCTGATGCTGGAAATTGGAAACAGAGGCATGTCTGTTCTGTGCTGGATCCAGAGCTGTGACTTGAAGCTTCCCTGGAGAGCTAATGAGTATTAAGTATAATTGTTTCATGTACATTGAAATAGAGAATAACTCCGTAACATATACTGTGAAGCATGGCATGGAAATTTCCACTGAATCTAAAGAAGAGCTGAGAAGAGAGCCTAACAGGTTAATGATTAAGTGGGGCTGTGTCTTTGGGGCTCAGTCATGGGGTGTTTAAATCACATGAAAGATATAGTGTTACAAGTCTAGGCATTTGCTAATCTGTAGGCTTCCATCTTGGGTGGAGTGAGTCTTTGTTCTCAAGCTACTGAAGAGAATGGATAGACTAATCTCTCCCCAGGAAAACAGCCTTAGGCTAATGGAGGTTGGAATGGAGGCGAGACAGAACTTAGATTTTTAGCTCTAGGTGGAAGATATTCATTATCTAAGATATTTAACCGATGCTGGGGCCAGTATAAGAAGTTTGCGCCTCTAACTGAATGTAATTTTATTGTTTCAGGTTTGGTGTTGTTGTGGTTTTGGAGTTTGAGTTCAGGAAGGAAAGCTTTAGGGTCTTATTTTTGGTCTGGAGAATTTTTATTTCGAAGAAAAGTCTGTTTTTGTTCATTCAATTTGCTTCCAAACTTGCCGATCAGAAGGTCATCGGTTCGAATCCCCGTGACGGGGTGCGCTCCCACTGCTCGGTCCCTGCTTCTGCCAACCTAGCAGTTCAAAAGCACGTCAAAGTGCAAGTAGATAAATAGGTACCGCTCCGTCAGGAAGGTAAACAGTGTTTCCATGCGCCAGAAGCGGCTTAGTCATGCTGGCCACATGACCCAGAAGCTGTATGCCGGCTTCCTTGGTCAATAAAGTGAGATGAGCACCGCAACCCCAGAGTCGGCCACGACTGGACCTAACCGTCAGGGGTCCCTTTACCTTTACCTAATGAGGAAGCAAGATCTGTTGGGGTGTTAATTCTGTAAGACCCTCCATTCTTTACTCAGGATGTAAGTAAGTAAAACTGTATGTCTTCAAGACACTACAGTCTCTATTGACCTTCATTCCAAGGAAACGCAGGAACCCCTGGAATCTCTCACTGCTTGGAGACTGGGGTGCATGTAACATACAATATCCTTTTTGAGGTGAGGCAACCAGAACTGCTCACAGTATTCCAAGTGTGGTCGCTCTATTTGTTGCATCAAATCTAAGGATTTGCATAACTGGCAAAACAGGCTGCAACACTCACAAAAGTTTTAAATTCATCCTGAAATTAGGAGAGCACTTTTTAGGGTTAATATGCGAGCTGGTTTTCCCAATGTGCCCACATTCTACAGAGTGGATTTCGTTATGGCATGCTTAAAATCCCCTGGGTTGCCAGAAGCACCCAGACTTTGCTTTTCTATTCCAGAATCTATCCACAGCACGCACGCATAGCCAGACAGCAGCAAATTGTTCCATCATACAGCTTGGATCCCCTTTTGCACCCTTCAGCCATCCTTTAGGTTACCCAGTGGTTATCACCGTGGTGCTGTTTTGTAGCTGATTCCTTAAGCAAAGAACTGAGCATTCCAGAGGATTAAGCAGGGATCTCCTTCTGGCAAGCGAGGGCTTGGATTCAGCATCTGAAGCTGACTGTATTTGGCCCTGTGGCCTTATATCTCTGCTAAGCAGCAGCTGAAGATTAAGGCAATAACATTACAGGCCTCTTTGTGCACATGGCCCCTATCAGAGGCTTCCACAATGCAGGGAATTTATGTACTGCTATCATTTTCTTCTCGGTCGTTGTGCTGTGAGGACCAGGGGCTTAGAGAAAAGAGAACTCCGGTGCATCTGAGTCTGCACTGTAAGTTTCAGAGCAAACGTAGCAGTTCCAACCCACGTTTGCCTCACTGTTCAGGTATTCAAGGCGTACACAATGATCGTGCATTGATGTGGGGGTTGGCAGGTTCTGCGCACACCCGCAACAATCCGTGAGTTTTCCTTTGAACATCTGCAGGGAGTCTCTGCTGGTACATGTCTCTTAATGTGCTGGACGATGCACAGGTGCTCACCACAGCCATGCTAATGAACATGTGGAGATCAGGGCAGACCCTCCTCATCAACGAGCATTCATTAGATGTATACCTTGAATGCCTGAACTGGACTAGTGAGGTGGAGATGGAACAGCATTTGCAGAGGAGAATCAGCATGCAAGATGCATAAATTTTTTTTAGATACATATACACATTACTTTACATTTACCTTTATATTTACTCCTAAGAGTTGACTTCCCTCCTTCCTTCTTCTGGCTGTTTTATGTCATCTCTTTATCCATACAGTGTCTATGTACAGTGGTACCTCGGGTTACATATGCTTCAGGTTACATACGCTTCAGGTTACAGACTCCGCTAACCCAGAAATAGTACCTTGGGTTAAGAACTTTGCTTCAGGATGAGAACAGAAATCGTGTGGTGGCAACGGGAGGTCCAATTAGCTAAAGTTGTACCTCAGGTTAAGAACAGTTTCAGGTTAAGAACGGACCTCCAGAACAAATTAAGTAATTAACCCGAGGTAAAAGGTAAAGGTAAAGGTACCCCTGCCCGTACGGGCCAGTCTTGACAGACTCTAGGGTTGTGTGCTCATCTCACTCTATAGGCCGGGAGCCAGCGCTGTCCGCAGACACTTCCGGGTCACGTGGCCAGCGTGACAAGCTGCATCTGGCGAGCCAGCGCAGCACACGGAAACGCCGTTTACCTTCCCGCTAGTAAGCGGTCCCTATTTATCTACTTGCACCCGGGGGTGCTTTCGAACTGCTAGGTTGGCAGGCGCTGGGACCGAGCAACGGGAGTGCACCCTGCCGCGGGGATTCGAACCTCCGACCTTTCGATCGGCAAGCCCTAGGCGCTGAGGCTTTAACCCACAGCGCCACCCGCGTCCCTAACCCGAGGTACCACTGCACAAATAAATCTTTCTGTATATACACATCTTGTTGTTTGCAGGTTTTGGTGTCCTCGGGTGTCTTCCCGTGTAAAAGTTGGGGTGTCTAGGCGACGTTTCGACGAGGTCTCACTCGTCATCTTCAGGCTGGTGCTTTTGGCTTCTTGTTACTGGAACAGAGCAGGATCTCAGTGTTTGAGTTCCTATAAATACTGTTGAGGGGTGTGGTGTATAGCCTCCAATGTTCTGGGCAGAGAGGAAGTTCCCAGGCTAGTGTGCCTTTTCTTCTTTTGTTCCTTAATTGCTTGAGGGATATCTTGAGTGATTTCTTGAGTGATATCCTGAGTACCACTTAGGTGGGTCATTAGGTGTGGATTAGTTGCTAAAGCCTTTGTGTCTTGACCTCTTGAACTTTGTGAAGAGTTTTTCTGAGAAGATGGCTGTACTGCATTTAGTTGTGCTCTGGCTTGGCTTCGTGTATAGGGGCGAGCTGTGGTTTTGTGGCCTGTGCCAGCCAGATCTGTGTAGGGATTGCAGGGGGGTGCAGCATCCGGAGGTGCCACCATGGTTTGGCTACTGGATGGTGTCTGTAATTTATCTGTGGAGAGGGTCTGGGTTTGGGTCTGGTGTGGTTGATTGGTGATGGCGTTCTGTGTGCCTCTGGATCTGGTGTCAGTTTTTGTGGGGAGGGCTAATTTCCAGATGTCTGGCAAGCGGGATGTGTCGTCACGCTTGTTCATGTTGTGAGGGTGTTTCTCTATCTCGATGGCTTCCATGATTATTCTCTTGTGGTGATGTTCCATGTTAGAGAGCAATTTGGAATCTGCAAAATTAATTTCGTGTCCTGTTTCTTTCATGTGTTGGAAAAGAGAGGAAGTTTTTTCTTCTTTTTTGACGGCATTCTTGTGTTCTGCGATACGTGCATTTATTCGTCTGTTTGTTTGTCCAATGTACGTGGCTGGGCAGACTTTGTTGTTTGTCTATATTCATTTACAGGTACAATTAGTTACCTTGATTGTATTTTACATTTTAATTCATATTGTCATTAATAAAGTTTCTTTTAATTTCCCATTATGAGGTTTATTTTCATTCTACTGATTTCACTATTTCACCTTATCCTATGTATAACATAATTTTTTTCCCATTCTTTTTGAAATGTTTCATCGCCCTGTTGTCGAATTTTCCCTGTTAATTTGGCTATTTCCCCATATTCCATGACCTTGTACTGCCACTCTTCTACTGTTGGCAATTGTTGTTGTTTCCACACCTGAGCCAGCAGTAACCTCGCCACTGTTGTTGCGTATAGGATCAATTTCTGATCCTTCTTATCAATATCCTCTCCCACCATTCCCAACAAGAAGATACATAATGTTTCCTATACCCACCCAATCTTCTCTACAAATGCATTCCTCAATTAATAATGTTGTTGTTGTTGTTGCTGCTGCTGTTCCCCACCTCAGACTCCCAAGACTTGTGGGGGATGAAAAGGCAGTCCAGGGCAGGAACATTTGCAAGAGAGGGAGGTACGAGAAGAATTTAGCCTTCCCTTCCTTGCAAATTCTTCTGCCCCTGCTTTCACATTCACCAGCAGACATATATTTCGCAAGCTTGGTGAAAAGTGCATTTCCTCCCTGAGGCTGATAGCAATACTAGTCAATGGACATGAATGTTTTAATACAGGAGTTTCCAGACTGTGATACAAGAACCAAGAAAGCTGCCTTCTACCAGCTTGGAAAAGTATTTGCTCATCCAGTCCAGTATTATCTACACTGAGTTTCTGGGCTCTCAGGCAGAGGTCTCACAAAAGCACTTTCCCACCCTGCTGTTTCCAGAAATCATCATTTCAGCATGTTTCCTTCAACAGTGAAGAACATGGGTATCATGTCTAGTAGCCACTGGTGACATTTGTCTAACCCCATTTAAAACCACCCAGGATGGTGGCCTTTGCTACCTCTTGTGGGAACTCAATTAAATGCTATGAAAGAAGTGCTCCTTCACCTGACCTGCATCATTCAGGTTCATGGGATGTCTATGAGTTCTAGGAGAGAACTCCACACCATATGTTGTTGTTTAGTCATTTAGTCGTGTCCGACTCTTCGTGACCCCATGGACCAGAGCATGCCAGGCACTCCTGTCTTCCACTGCCTCCCGCAGTTTGGTCAAACTCATGTTGGTAGCTTCAAGAACACTATCCAAGCATCTCGTCTTTTGTCATCCCCTTCTCCTTGTGCCCTCCATCTTTCCCAACATCAGGGTCTTTTCCAGGGAGTCTTCTCTTCTCATGAGGTGGCCAAAGTATTGGAGCCTCAGCGTCATGATCTGTCCTTCCAGTGAGCACTCAGGGCTGATTTCCTTCAGAATGGATAGGTTTGATCTTCTTGCATCCATGGGACTCTCAAGAGTCTCCTCCAGTACCATAATTCAAAAGCATCAATTCTTCGGCGATCAGCCTTCTTGATGGTCCAGCTCTCACTACTGGGAAAACCATAGCTTTAACTATATGGACCTTTGTCGGCAAGGTGATGCCTCTGCTTTTTCTGTCGTATCTCTTCTTACTCTATGAAGCCCCATATTCTGCCGTCTTCCCTCACAGGGGAGTTCCTCCCTCCCCTTGATCATTTTGACGGCCTTTTTCTGAACCTTTTCCAGTGCCATGAGATCCTTTTCGAGGTGAGGCAATGATATATTCCAGCATCGTCTATCCTGACTCTCCCAGGTCTCAGGCAGAAGCCAATCACTTGGCAGCTGAGGTCTTCCTAGATGGAGGTGTCAGGGAATGAACCTGGGACCTTCTCTGCAGCCAAAGAATATCCTCTTCTCAAAACAGCACTGGCTTCTCCTCAGTGCTTCTCGGGTAACAGGGCCTGCTCCTGACATTTTGCTGCCTGAGCCAAAGCACAAGATGGCGCCCTCCCCCAAGGTACATACAGAAGCCAAATAGACTGGAAGTTGAATCTTATTCCAAAACTGGTGAAAGGACAATATATTTCACTTCAGTTGAGGGCAGCAGGCTAGTGTAGGTGATACAGGGCAAGCCCCAGAGCACTCTCAGGTCTGTTTCCTCCCTACACATCAGCATATGCTGCCTGAGGTAGCTGCCTCACTTTGCCTCATTGTGAGACCAGCTCTGTCAGTTCTGAAATGAGAGGATTATTACCGGGAGACAAAAGTAGTATGCCTATCATTCATTCATTCATTCATACATACATGCATACATACTCTTATTTTCATGATACAAAAGATAAATTTTGAGAAAACAATTGTTACAACAGTAAACAAGTAATCATAACCATAACAACAACACATAACAACAACAACAACAACAACAACAACAACAACAACAACAACAACAACAACAACAACTTATTATTTATATCCTGCCCATCTGGCTGGGTTTCCGCAGCCACTCTGGGTGGCTCCCAACAGAATATTAAAAACACGATAAAACATCAAATGTTGAAAACTTCCCTAAACAGAGCTGCCTTCAGATGTCTTCTGAAAGTCAGATGGTTGTTTATTTCCTTGACATCTGATGGGAGGGCATTCCACAGGGCGGGTGCCACTACCGAGAAGGCCCTCTGCCTGGTTCCCTGTAATGAGGGAACTGCCAGGAGGCCCTCGGAGCTGGACCTCAGTGTCCAGGTTGGATGATGGGGGTAGAGACACTCCTTCAGGTATACTGGACTGAGGCCATTTAGGGCTTTAAAGGTCAGCACCAACACTTTGAATTGTGCTTGGAAACCTACTGGGAGCCAATGTAGATCTTTCAGGACTGGTGTTATATAGTCTCAGCAGCCACTCCCAGTCACCAGTCTAGCCGCCGCATTCTGGATTAGTTGTAGTAACTTGTCCTAATAAAATTACAGACTTTTATCATGCCATCTAAAGGCAGAATGCCTGCTGATCAGCACTGGCAGGAAGACCCAGGAGGACCATCGGCACCCTGACCAATGACATCATTATGATGCTAAGTGAGTGACAGGTTAGTGATCCCACCCACTTGACAAGTTGATCCATGGAGGACAATAGGGATGAAGGATTATGAACCGGCAGTCAGATCCACTTTGTCACCCCCACCCTGGAATGTTCTGGAGAACCCTCTGCAATCCACAGAGGTTCAATGATAGATATTTATAGGTAGCTGGGCCCGTGTCGAAAGAGCTCCCCGGGTATGGAAAGTCTGAAAAGCTTTGCCATAAAGAAAAGCATTCATTTGCTCTCAGAACACCTGGAAACTCCACCAAGGAACAGAACGTCACATGTGGGCGTCCTAACATTGTTTAACACCAATTGTTCCATATAATTTTGGAAGTACAATTACTTAGGCATTCTCGGGATGTAAACAACGGTGCAAATTGCATTTCTAATGGTTCCAACTGTACCCACGGTATAATTAGAAGTAGTAATTTATTACTCAATGTAATAATTGGCTGTAATTAACCACTGCAAGTAAATTAGAAATAGTGATCCATTTCTTCTTATAATGAGCTGCTTTTGCTGGTGCACGGGTGAATATTTAGCAGCTGATAATGACTTCGGAAACAGCACTCACCATTGCTAAGGCTTTCTACCACTCTCCTGTAGGGCTTCAGAGACATATGTATGTATGTATGCATCTATGTATGTATGTATTCATTTCATTTCTATAACGCTTTATATTTTTTAGAAAAATCTCAAAGTGGTTTACAGCGTATTAAACATCAATAAAACAATCCAGAATCAATCATTTCTGAAGAAAGTCAAATACAAAGTATACAGTCAAAGCAACATAATTAACAGGAAACTAAGGGAGAAAGGCGATGGCAAACCTAGACAGCATCTTAAAAAGCAGAGACATCACCCTGCCAACAAAGGTCAAAAGACGAGATGGTTGGATAGTGTTCTCGAAGCTACCAGCATGAGTTTGACCAAACTGTGGGAGGCAGTGGAAGACAGGAGTGCCTGGTGTGCTCTGGTCCATGGGGTCACGAAGTATTATCCTAAAGATTTCAAAATAAAACATTACAAAGGAGGTCCACTACGGAATACATATTAACACAAAGAAAGTTAACGGGGGGGGGGGGGGAGTCTTAAACATTTCAAAAGAAACAATGCTAAGTGAAGTCAAATATAAAACGCACATTTAAAACAGCATAATTAACAAGAGAATGAAATATTATAAGCATGACACGGCTGTTTGGCAGGCACAAAAAGTTGGGGCAAAAGAATCCAATAATTAGGATTTGTTATCAGGCATAGCGATGTTCCTCTAGTCTCACCAGGAGTCTCTTTAGTAGAGCTGGTGAGTGTGGACCCCACCTCCTAGGCCAGGTAGAGAGGACCTTGCAGGAATCATAGACTGATTCACAGAATCATAGAATGCAAGCTTTGGAAAGGACCTTAGCGATCATCAAGTCCAATCTCTGGCTCTGTGTATGAACCTTGCAACTATGATGCATATAGGGACCTTCAAGCCAGGCTATCCTAATCTCGTACCACGAGCTGTTATCTTTGTATTGCAAAAACACATTCCAGAGTGTCTGCATAAGAAAGGGAGACCTGCCTTGCTCCATGTCCTAAACTCCCTTAGGTAAACCCATATAAGGAAAGGAATTCAAAGGGATCACGGGCAGCGAGGTGCTGCTTAGAGAGAGTTCATTGTGTGCTTGCTTAATGTACAGTAGTACCTCTGGATGCAAACAGGATCCGTTCCGGAGCCCCGCTCACATCCTGAAGCGAACACAACCCGCATCGGTGCATGCGCGGGTCACAATTTGCCGCTTCCGCGCATGCGCGTGACGTCATTTTGAGCGTCTGTGCATGTGCAAGCGGTGAAACCCGGAAGTAACATGCTCCGTTACTTCCGGGTCGCCATGGAGCGCAACCCGGAAATACTTAACCTGAAGCTACTTTAGCCGGATGTATGACACTATATGCAATTAAGGAAAGACCATAAATGGTATGTTAATAGGGCGATGTGGCCTAGGATAGGAAGGATTTTGTCGCAGTTTATGCATATGTACTTCTTGGGAAGAAAGCAATACTTCTTGGGAAGAAAGCAATGACAAACCTAGACAGCATCTTAAAAAGTAGAGACATCACCTTGCCAACAAAGGTCCGTATAGTAAAAGCTGTGGTTTTCCCAGTAGTGATGTATGGAAGTGAGAGCTGGACCATCAAGAAGGCTGATTGCCGAAGAATTGATGCTTTTGAATTATGGTGCTGGAGGAGACTCTTGAGAGTCCCATGGACTGCAAGAAGATCAAACCTCTCCATTCTGAAGGAAATCAGCCCTGAGTGCTCACTGGAAGGACAGATCGTGAAGCTGAGGCTCCAATACTTTGGCCACCTCATGAGAAGAGAAGACTCCCTGGAAAAGACCCTGATGTTGGGAAAGATTGAGGGCACAAGGAGAAGGGGACGACAGAGGATGAGATGGTTGGATAGTGTCTTTGAAGCTACAAACATGAGTCTGACCAAACTGCGGGAGGCAGTGGAAGACAGGAGTGCCTGGCGTGCTCTGGTCCATGGGGTCACGAAGAGTCGGACACGACTAAACGACTAAACAACAACAATGCATATGTAGTGCCTTAAGAGATAACAGAAATGTATATATGAAGGAGCCCCTCCCTTTTGAGGGGGCTCAGACTTTGGAAACTGATTCCTCTGAGCCAACTTGCTGGCTAGCCAAGCAATAAACTTTTTGTTTATCCTCATTCGCTGCATAGAGTTTTTCTTCCGCCCCAAACGCTGGTTTTTGCAACAACTACAGCATCCCTTTTCGATAATATTTCTATTGGTTTTCATTATAACAAACATCTTATAACAATAAACATTAAGAGAAAAAAATAAAAATTTCAGCAACTGTATCATTTTGCATAATGCTTGTACATTCAGTACAGTACCGAAATATGGGATTTCTCCAATACCCCGACTTCCCTCTACCCCCTCCGTATTTACATTATTACATTGTTAAATCGTGCTTGTCCAAATCGTATTTCCATCCATTCATATCTATTTTTATCTATTATGATAATATTGCAACTGTTTTTAGAATCCTGCTGATGTATTTACTTGCATACAATGCTTTGTCATATATGCAATAAAAGTTCCCCATTCATTTTTAAATTTGTTATCATCCTGATTTCTAAGTCTACCAATTAGTTTGGCCATCTCTGCATATTCCATTAACTTAATTTGCCATTTTTTTAATGGGATTTTTTTCCTCTTTCCAGCATTGGGCTACCAATATTCATGCGGCCGTACAACTACAGCATCCCTGACAAAACACTGTCCCAACTTCTTGTTTGTGTGTGTGTGTGTGTGTGTGTGTGTGTTTAAAATTTTATTAAAGATTTTCTTGTTTTACAGAAGTAAGTGTAATGTCTCTCATATTTTTTCCATGTAACATTTTTACAAATCTGTTTCATTTGTTGAGACATTAGGGGGAGGAAGAAGGAAAAAAAGGGTGGAGGGAAGGAAGATGGGTGGGGGTGGGGTCGGGGGCGATGTTTCTGTTGTGCTTAATGTATGTAGGGTTTGGTGTCAGCGCTGCTTGTTCTGTTCACTTGTATTCCTTTGGTGGTGAGAGAGGTTGGGGTTGGCCTAGTGTGTGGTTGTTTGTTTGTGGTTGGCTGTGGTGGTCTTTGTTTTCATGTGTGAGTGGGTGTTTTGGATCAGGTTAGCCATATTGATTTGTATGCTGTTGGTGGATTATTGTCGTTGTCTTGTTGGGCTGTGTATGTGATAAAGGGGAGCCATACCGGGATAAAGGCGTTAAAACACCTCCGCTGAAAGAGAGCCCACCGCTTCTTGAGACGGACTGCTCCCCTGCCAAAACAGCTCTGAAGTTTCACCTAACGTTCAGACAAAATCAGCTTCGGTGCCATTTCTGTTCGTATCTAAAGCCATTAACAGCTTGGGACCGGTTTTCTTTCAGGGTCGCCTTACCCCAATATGCCCACTTGACTGCTTTGATCTGTGGAACTGACCCTGTTACAGATGCCAGTCATATTTACAGATAACAGTCGTTCTGCACTCGTAAGAAATTGATCTGTTACTGTAGGAGCACCTACACTTTGGAAATCCCCGCCTATTGACATCAGGCAGCCATCTTCCCTGTACTCTTTTCAGCTTGAAACAAAATCAAAAAATTCCTTCCAGTAGCACCTTAGAGACCAACTAAGTTTAAAAAGCAGAGACATCACCTTGTCAACAAAGGTCCGTATAGTTAATGCTATGGTTTTCCCAGTAGTGATGTATGGAAGTGAGAGCTGGACCATCAAGAAGGCTGATCGCCAAAGAATTGATGCTTTTGAATTATGGTGCTGGAGGAGACTCTTGAGAGTCCCATGGACTGCAAGAAGATCAAACCTATCCATTCTGAAGGAAATCAGTCCTGAGTGCTCACTTGAAGGACAGATCCTGAAACTGAGGCTCCAATACTTTGGCCACCTCATGAGAAGAGAAGACTCCCTGGAAAAGACCCTGATGTTGGGAAAGATGGAGGGCACAAGGAGAAGAGGACGACAGAGGACGAGATGGTTGGACAGTGTTCTCGAAGCTACCAGCATGAGTTTGACCAAGCTGCGGGAGGCAGTGGAAGACAGAAGTGCCTGGCGTGCTCTGGTCCATGGGGTCACGAAGAGTCGGTCACAACTAAACGACTAAACAACAACAGCAACAAGTTTGTTATTGGTATGAGTTTCCATTTGCATGCACACTTCTTCAAATATATGGAAACAGAAGTCACCAGACCCTTATATATAGTGAGAGGGTGGGATGTTGGCATTTATTTTAATCTCTTTTTAGCTTCCTGCCAATTTTAATTACATTCTAGATGCTTTTAAATGCCTGCTTTAGCTGTCTTTTATTGAAAATTTTAGTGTGTGGGGGTTTTTTTGTGTAAACTTCTTTTTATTACAATCCTCGAGAAGTCCAGAGGGTGGCAACACGAGAATGGGGCCTTCTCTGCAGTGGCTCCCCATCTGTGTAATGCTCTCGCTAGGGAAGTCTTCATTATACACCTTTAGGCACCAGGCAAAAATGTTCCTTTTTAACCAGGCCTTTGGTTGACCTGATCAACATCCCATACCCTTTTAAAATGTGGCTCTTTGGGGGGGGGTGTCTTATTGGGTTATTTCATTTTATATACTGTGATCCTATTACGTGAACCACCCTGAGACCTCCAGGTATAGGGTGGTATGTAAAGTCAAATAACAACAACAACAACAACAACAACAACAACAACAACCTAGTGGTACATAAATAAAATAAACTTTAAAAGTTTCCACTCGTTAGCGAGTGAGGAAAGTGTGTGTGCAGAGCAACATTCACATGAATGCTCAGTGTCTTCTTCTTGGATGGCTATAAGATGTGCATTGTAATGCTAACCATAGCTTACTCAGAAGTAAGTTTTGCTGTGTACAATAGCGTTTACCCCGAAAAAAATTACACATCACTTGGGAAGGCAGGCAAACTAATACCAGTGTACTGGAAGAAACAAAGATCACCAGTGTCGAAGCAATGATTCTTCAACATCAACTTTGTTGGACTGGTCATGTTGTGTGGATGCCTGATGATCGTCTTCCAAAGCAACTACTCTATTCTGAACTTCAAAATGGAAAGAGTCATGCTGGTGGACAACAAAAGAGGTTTAAAGACTCTCTCAAGGCAAATCTTTAAAAAATGTAGTATAAACACCAACAATTGGGAAACACTTGCCTGCGAGCACTCCAATTGGAGAACAGCCTTTACCAAAGGTGTCATGGGCTTTGAAGACACTCAAACTCAGAACACAAGGGAGAAATGTGCTAAGAGGAAGGCACGCTTGGCAAATCCACACTGTGATCAACTCCCGCCCGGAAACCAATGTCCCCACTGTGGAAGGACGTGTGGATCCAGAATTGGCCTCCACAGTCACTTACGGACTCACTGTTAAGACCATGTTCATGGGAAGACAATCTTACTCAGCTACGAGTGATTGCCAAAGAAGAAGAAGACTCCCTAGTAAGTGTGTTGAACGCTGCACCTTGCATTGCAAAAATAGCAGAGCATTGGATTTGGTACTAAGCAGAAATACGTGTGCCCCTGAAGAAACAGCACATGTGGGTCGTAAGTGAGGTTGGAAGGGATTGTCTCTCACTTTCCCATTTTGCTAACCTTACATTTGGTTATCCACATTCCTGCACCAAATTATGTGCTGTTGTTTTAAAAATCCTCCTGCACATTCACCAGCATTTTAGTGCGGATTTCTTCATATAAATACATTGTTGTACACAGTTTTGACTCATGTACAGGTTTTTGCAAGCAATCTCCCCTAATATGTAATGCATTTTCTCTGTTTCGCTAATATTTGCATGCACAATATCCCCTAACAGATGCAACCATTGTTTGGTTGGCAACCGAGTCACAAAAGATTCAGATGAGTGCCAGTTCCAAAGGATAACTGTATTTTTGTTCATTTATTGCTTCGGAAAGTGCAGATTTGCTAGATGCGTTTTAAATGTGAACTGAATCAAATTTCTCTGTCATCCCTAGTTTTATTTAACGCAGAGGAGAACCACACGCAGAGACGCTTCTCATCACTCTGAATCACATCCCTTTATCGGAGGAATTCTTGCCTTTTGTTTCAGGAAGGAGAAATTCTCTTGTCACCTCTAGGCAACCCGGCCGGCTAGTCATGTTTCCGATGCTGCTCTTTTTTCTCAATTGCATCTGGCAAACATTGTCTGAGCATCAAACGCGTGAGTTTACCCACTTCTCTTCTGATCCGTTTCTCCTTAGTGCACACCTGAGTAGAAATTTGACTTGCAAATGGCTGTGCATTGTGTTGAAGTGCTGACAACATTCTGCGTAAACTCAGTGAGACCTGTCAAAGGTAGTGACATGACTTCATTTCCTGATTCTCAGTGTGGGAGTGAGTAATGTTGCTTTGCGGATGAGATTGTTGAGCTCCAGGGGAAGATGGTCAAAGCTTTTTTTCCTCGGATGAATTATAAAATTGCCGCTCCCAGCCATCACAGACAATGCTCCATAGATCGTCAGACTCTCAAAAATTTAGAAAAAGAATCTAAGCAGACAGCGATGAAGGATATAAAGTGAAAGCTAGTTGTAAGGGGTTTTTTTACAACCTCAGTCACTCACCTAACACTTTGAAAATGGTCTCCCCCCCTTGCCTGGTCAAAAAGATCCACCTCCAGGAATAGACGACAAGGGAGACAACCCTATTGGCTGACAAACTGATCCAGGATGTCTCTGCAGCTCTTCAGTTGGAACATTCATGGTGCAAATTCCCCCGAAAAAAGGAAAAGGATTTTTCATATATTGAGGAAAGAACAACTAGACGTCATTTGTCTTCAAGAAACTCATGTGACCAGGCTCCACAGAAGAGTATTAATTAACAAGAGACTAGGCCAAGAATTTATTTCATCAGACAAAGTCAAGAAAAGAGGAGTAGTGATATATGCTAAGGAGAGCCTAGCACCAAAATTTGTGTTCAAAGATGAACAAGGAAGAATTCTGGCGATTGAAATACAAACACAAGGAGAAAAATTTCTGATAGTAGGAATTTACGCACCGAACGAGGGGAAATCAGAATTTTACAAGAAGCTGCATGAGACAATGCTGGACCATGTTGACTATAATAACATCATTCTGATGGGAGATATGAATGGGGTTGTCTCCACACACATGGACAAGTCACAAAACCAAAACTTGACTAAAGATGGCAGACTACCAAAGACTTTTTTTGAACTTACAGACAATATGGACTTGATTGACATTTGGAGGGTAAAGAACCCTCTAGGTAAAGAGGGAACATTCTTTTCTGAGGCCCACCTATCTTGGACACGAATCGACCAAATCTGGATATCTAGAGGACTGGCACCTAAGACCAAAAAAATTGAAATCTGCCCCAAAACTTGCTCCGACCATAACGCCTTGAAAATGGATTTGAGACTCACACCAGCTGGATCCTTCAGATGGAGAATGAATGACTCTTTGTTTAGAGATCAGGAGATTGTAAAGAAGGCCCAAAAAACGATGAAAGACTATTTCGAAATAAATTTGAACACTTCGGTGGAAAAGAAAACAATCTGGGACGCAAGTAAAGCTGTTATGAGAGGGTTTCTGATACAACAGAACACTATTAGGAAAAAACTCTGGAATGGTAAAAAGGACAAGATTTTGGAAAAGATAAAGGACGGAGAGAGAAGGTTGAGACTTAACCCAAAATCAAAAGAAGTTTTAAGAGAAATAAAATTCCATCAAGCACAATATGCGAAACTGATAAATCAAGAAGTTGAATGGAAAATTAAACAGATGAGACAAAGATCATTTGAATCGGCAAATAAATGTGGGAAGCTGCTTTCATGGCAGCTGAAAAGGAGACAAAAATTGAACTTTGTTACCAATCTAGAGGTTGAAGGAGAATGTATTCAGAAACCAGAGGAAATTAGAAAGTGTTTCCAGAAATATTTCAAAAAATTGTTTACCCAAGGACCCCAAGTGGAGACTGAGATAAATAAGTTTTTAAAAAGCTACGGCCTGGAAAAACTAACACAAGATAAACAAACAGCCCTGAACTATAAAATAACACAACAGGAAATTGAAAGTTCCATTCAGAACATGCAATTAGGCAAATCCCCGGGCCCAGATGGACTTACCTCCAAGTATTATAAGACATTGAAGGAATATTTGACTCAACCATTGATGGAGGTATGCAACCAAATTATGGAGGGGAAGGGGGCACCAGAATCGTGGAAAGAGGCATTCATTACTTTGATACCAAAATTGGAATCCGAAAAGACTCAACTTAAGAACTATCGTCCTATCTCACTCCTAAACGTGGATTACAAGATTTTTGCTGATATTTTGGCAAATAGATTGAAAAAAGTTTTAAACGAAGTAATTCATAAAGACCAAGCAGGCTTCCTCCCCGGCAGACATTTGTCTGACAACACTAGGAACATTGTGGATGTCCTGGAACTACTACAGACAAACTTGAATACGAAAGCAGTTTTGATATTTATAGATGCGGAGAAGGCCTTTGACAACATATCTTGGAAATTTATGAAGAAAAATTTGGAAGGGATGGGAGTGGGAAGGGCGTTCCAAAATGGTATTGAAGCAATTTATTCAGAACAAAAAGCTAAATTGATAGTAAATAATGTGGTGACAGAGGAGTTTAAAATTGAAAAAGGAACACGACAGGGGTGCCCCCTATCACCCTTGCTATTTATTTCTGCCCTGGAGGTGTTGCTGAACTTGATTAGGAAGGACCAGCGGGTGGAAGGAATACAGGTCGGAGGAAAACAATATAAACTGAAGGCCTTTGCAGATGATTTGGTTTTGACATTACAGGAGCCAGAACCCAGTACAAAAAGAGCTTTAGAACTAATCTCTGAGTTTGGTCGGGTGGCGGGATTCAAGCTAAATAAACAAAAAACTAAGGTTTTGGTGAAAAACTTGACACCTTTAGAAATAGAGGGGTTTCAGAAGGAAACGGAGCTAAATGTGGTTAAAAAAGTGAAATACCTGGGGGTTAATTTGACTGGAAAAAATTTGAACTTGTTTAAAGATAATTATGAAAAATGTTGGTCTGAAATCAAAAAGGACTTAGAAATCTGGTCAAGACTGAAACTTTCCTTGTTGGGAAGAATTGCAGCAGTTAAGATGAATGTATTGCCAAGAATGCTGTTTCTGTTTCAGGCCCTGCAGATCGTGGACAGGGTGGAGTGTTTTGGAAAGTGGCAGAGGGACATTATGAAGTTTGTCTGGCAGGGCAAAAAGCCCCGAATAAAATTTAAAATATTAACAGATGCAAAGGAAAGAGGGGGATTTGCCCTGCCGGACTTAAGGTTGTACTATGAAGCTGCATCCCTCTGCTGGATGAAAGATTGGTTTTTGCTAGAAAACACTGATGTCCTAGATCTGGAAGGGTTCAACAATGCTTTTGGATGGCATGCATATTTGTGGTACGACAAGGTAAAGTCTCATAAGTTATTTAAAAACCATATTGTCAGGAAATCTTTGTTTATTGTCTGGACTAAATACAAGGACTTACTCGAAAACAAAACTCCGAGGTGGCTGTCACCAATGGAGGCTAAGGCCACAAAAATACTTAATATGGGGGGTGGCTGGGCAAAATACTGTGAAATAATAGAAAAAGTAGGGGACACTTGGAGGTTGCAGAGCTTTGAAAAATTGAAAGGAAAGGTGCGAGACTGGTTTCATTACGCCCAAATTTTAGAGATCTTTAAAAAGGACAAAAAAATTGGTTTCCAGGTGGAAAAATCAAAATTAGAGTCAGAACTACTTGAACCTAAGACGAAAGTGCTTTCAAGAATGTATAACTTGTTGCTTAAATGGAATACTCAAGATGAGACAGTTAAATCAGCCATGATAAAATGGGCACAAGATATTGGATACAACATTATGTTTGAAGACTGGGAAAGGTTATGGACCACCGGTATGAAATTTACGGCATGTAGTGCCTTAAAAGAAAATATTATGAAAATGATGTACAGGTGGTACATGACCCCAGTCAAACTTGCAAAGATATATCATTTGTCTGATAATAAATGTTGGAAATGTAAGGAGGCTGAAGGAACATTCTTTCACCTCTGGTGGACATGCCCGAGGGTGAAGGCCTTTTGGGAAATGATTTATAACGAGTTGAAAAAGGTATTTAAGTATACCTTTCATAAGAAACCAGAAGCCTTCCTCCTGGGCATTGTGGGCCAGAGAGTGCTAAAGAAAGATAGAACTTTCTTTTTATATGCAACTACAGCAGCAAGAATCCTTATAGCCAAATACTGGAAGGCACAGGAGTTACCCACACTGGAAGAATGGCACACGCAACTGATGGACTACATGGAATTGGCTGAAATGACCGGCAGAATCCGAGACCAGGGAGAAGAAGCAGTGGAAGAGGACTGGAAAAAATTTAAGGACTATTTACAAAAACATTTTAAGTTATATGAATGTTGAGAATTTGCTAAGTTTTGAGAAAAACATGCTTCAGTGTTGAGATTCGGAAATGATTGAAACTAAGTTATGTTGGAGAAAAGTTTAATTTTTAGAGTAAATAATTAGATGAAAATACAAATACACATGAAACAAGGTTTTAATTTGCTGTTGATTTTTATTGTAAAGAAAGCAGGGATGGAGGATGTGGGGAAGTCCAGTTGATGTTGAAAAAGGATCTGAAAAAGTGAATCTTTTTCTTTCTTGTTTCTTTACTTTGTAAAAAAAAAAAAAGCTTTTGTTGTGTTATTGACGATGTATCAATGTTGTACTTTGACCCTGGAAAACAAAGCAATAAAAAATATTTAAAAAAAAAAAAAAGAAAATGGTCTCATCCTCCAGCAGATGTTTAAGTCTCTTCTTTCTTGGCCTAAAAACTTTGACTGCTGGCTGAGTGCAACTAAGTTAACTTATTGAATTTTGTCCATATTTTATTATTCATCTGAGTTATGCTCTTTTGAAATCTCTTGCTGCATACCCATTGGAATAATTAATTATAAAAAATAGTGCATCTCTCACAGCCTCATGGATATAATTCTGGGAAGAATCCGTGGATACAAGTTGTCATGTTTCAGATGCATATCCAGGAGGAATTAAATCCTACACAGCATTAATGGTTCATAACCGAAGCTTTATACATTCTATGATTGATTCAAAGAAGAATTCGCAGACATAAATTTATGATGTAATTAGGGCTTCCAGTGCTGGGCACATATGCTTGTAATTTTAATGCAAATGGAGTATTTATTAAAGAGAAAGTTAGGGCCGTAACATTGTTCTGCCTCAGATCAACAACCATCTTGTTATTTCCACAGATTGGATTTTTATTTTATTTTTATTTTTTGCGGTACCATAAAAGAGTATGCTATGGTGAATTTTTTTTAAAAAAAACGATAGCCCTTGGAAGATTTGCCAAAAAGAGAAGCAAATGTTTTGGGCTTTTTTCCCCTGGAGGGTCAATACTAACAAGTCCTAAACAAGCGAGTCCTAAATAATGAGGAGAATCCATGGGGCTGTAATTTGCTAAGCTGTTATTCCCCCTATTCCCCTCACAGAGCTATAATTTTCAGATTGGTTTAACAGTAAATCCCATTTCCCAGAGATCTCTGGGAATTGCAGCTCTGTGAGGGGAACAAGGACACACCCTCCAATACCGGCTTGAGGGAAATGGGGGTATGATCTCAATGGAGGCTGTGCCACCTCTCACTCTGGCCCCGCCCTCTCTGACTCCAGCCCTGCCCCCTTGGCTCCCTCCCTTCCTTGCACCTTCACCAGCCACCGCTACCGCAACTGCCACTGCAACCGCCGCCACTGAGATTTCCACCTGTGCCGCAGCTGCCAATGTACTTCCGGAAATCGGCAGCGCTGACTTCATGAAGTGTGTCAGCTGGAACGCTGTGGTGGAAGGAGGAAGACGAGTGGTGACTTACGGTGGCTTCAGGTTTGGGGCTTACATTCTGGTGTGAGCCAGCTGACGCACACCACAGCAAGGGACGGGGGAAAAATGCGCCTTTTGGGCCCACAAGCTTGCACAACCAGAGCACAGAAGCCAAAACAGGACATCCGGGATTGGGATCAGGAGCCAAGGTGGCGTCTGTAAACCTAAGGTTGTCTTGCTTAAACATAAAGGTAAAGGGACCCCTGACCATTAGGTCCAGTCGTGGCCGACTCTGGGGTTGCGGCGCTCATCTCACTTTATTGGCCGAGGGAGCCGGCGTACAGCTTCTGGGTCATGTGGCCAGCATGACTAAGCTGTTTCTGGCGATCCAGAGCAGCGCACGGAAATGCCGTTTACCTTCCCGACGGAGTGGTACCTATTAATCTACTTGCACTTTGACGTGCTTTCAAACTGCTAGGTTGGCAGGAGTTGGGACCGAGCAACGAGAGCTCACCCCGTCGCGGGGATTCGAACCGCCGACCTTCTGATCGGCAAGTCCTAGGCTCTGTGGTTTAACCCACAGCGCCACCCGTGTCTTGCTTAAAATGGTACAGTAAATGAATGACAGGAAGGATTCAAAACCTGCGGGACCAGAGAATTACAGAAGATTGGAAGAAGTATATGAATTATTTGAAGAGCAACTGTAATCAACAAATTGCGCTAGTAGGACTACAAGAAGTTTTGTAAGGAGAAATATACGAAGTGTTACAAAGTAGAAAAAGATAGAGATATTGGTTATGAGTTTGAAATGTAAAAGGGAAAATAAGAAATGCATACTAAGAGATTAGATTGGAAAATTTTCAGACAGGACTGATGGAAGTCAAAAAAACTGAATAAGATGTAAAAGTATGTTTAATTACTGTTGAAAATGATATGTTAAAAAACTAATAAAAATTTATATATATAAAACGGGACAGTAAATGGGAAAGTATGCAAGGACCTCCTAACAGCTCTCAGCACGCTTAACAAACTAGAGTTCCCAGGAATCTTGGGGGAAAGCCATGGCTATATAAGGTCATGTGACACTGATATAAATGTGTAGTGCAGGAGGGGCTTCTGGTACTGCCTTTGGCTTACCTGAAGATCAAGAGGAAGATCAAGAGGGTTTTGTGAATGTCTGTAGAAACCATTCAGCGGGGAGGAGGCACTAGTGTGTTGGCAGCTATGACTTCCTCTGTTTTTCGTCCTTTCGTTTCTATGACTTATAAATTGTTTTAAAGGGAGTAATAGTACCATTCCATTCCGCCTTGGTCAGACCACACCTGGAATACTGTGTCCAATTCTGGGCACCACAATTTAAGAAGGATGTTGACAAGCTGGAACGTGTGCAGAAGAGGGCAGCCAAGATGGTCAAGGGTCTCAATCCTCAAGAAAGGGTGGGAATGATTTCAGCCCCTGCTCACCTCTGAATGTACAGCCTCAGGTAAACCAGAAGATTTGGGGTTTGCTTTTATTTTATTTAATGAGATTTACATACCACTATGTACCACTACATACCACTGATCGCAAGGTCGGCGGTTCGAATCTCCGCAGCGGGGTGAGCTCCCGTCGTTCGGTCCCAGCTCCTGTCCACCTAGCAGTTCGAAAGCACCCCTAAGTGCAAGTAGATAAATAGGGACCGCTTTATAGCGGGAAGGTAAACGGCATTTCCGTGTGCGCCGCTGGTGCTGGCTCGCCAGATGCCGCTTAGTCACGCTGGCCATGTGACCCGGAAGTGTCTCCAGACAGCGCTGGCTCCCGGCCTCTTAAGTGAGATGGGCGCGCAACCCTAGAGTTGGACACGACTGGCCCGTACGGGCAGGGGTACCTTTACCTTTACCTTACATACCACTAAAATCAAGGAAACCTCTTGTCACTTTACATGAAAGAATATAAGCTATTCATTTTAAAAAATACTGGGTTGAAATAAAACATTAAAAACAACTTGCCATGAAATTCATCAGAATATCAATAACCCCTGCAGTTTAAAAATATGTATACATAATAAAATTATATGTTAAAATTGCATGTCTTGGTGGGCTTGCAAGGTTTTAGGTGTCAAAAGCAATACAGTGAAGGCACCTTTCTAATATCAGTGGGCAGGGAGTTCCAGGGATTAGGTGCTGCCACACAGAGGAATTTATTCCATGCATGTGCAGAACCAACATTATGGCTTGCTATAACTAGAGATGCTATCTGCTTAAATCGGCTGTTATAGTTCACCTCTGAATGTCTTTCTCAATGACAACTGTCTGGTGAGGCTTATAGTCATCCCAGCTAATTATCTGTTTGGTCATAATTTCCCTCGAATACAAGGCAAGTTAATGGAGAGCATCCAATCCCTTCCTCAGTCTGCTGGTTCAGTGAAAGTCTCTTGGGGTGCATGTGAATGTTCCAAAAGGAATGTGCCAGGAAACAGCCCATCCTGGCTTAGCAAACCCACCACTCAAGTTGCCAGGAGCTAAAACTGTGTAACAGGGAACCTGGGAGCTACAGTCCTCTGGCCTTTGCTTACACATCAAAGATCTGCTAGAGTTAATCTTTGCGTTTCCATCCATGTTCTAAGCTGGGAAAGGAAGCAGGATAGCTAATTACATCCCACATCACAGCAAATGGCAGATGAGCCACAGTGCCTTGTGGCTGATCATCTGTGTTGAGCAGTTGCTCCCGATTCCCATATTTTGGCTCCTCACTTTTGCCTCTGCTTTTTTACAGCCTCTCTCTCTCTCTCTCTCTCTCTCTCTCTCTCTCTCTCTCTCTCTCTGCATTACAGAAACTTCATATGTTCAAGTCAGGTGCCTAACTGCTAACTTGGAATCCAGATACGGAAAGCATTCAGTCTGTCAGCATTTCCCAGTCTCTGGTGCCTACAGCTGCTTCCAAAGAGGAATTGGGGGCTTTTGAAAGCATTGCAGCTGGAGACAAGATGTTTCCATCTGCAGGACTGCAGGTGGTTATACAATTAAGCCAACCCCATATTCCGCACCGTAAAGAGTCGTGTAATAGTATTTCTACTGTTCCTGCACATCTGTTTGCTGCTACGATGTTTCGTAAGCAAAATCTGCTGTCTGCTGGGGGCAGGCAGAAGAAAGAGGTGTTAAGTATTTTGACTTGGAAGATGTGGCTGTTTCATTCACCGGAAATAGTAACGGCGTGCCCTGGCTGCCAATGAATGAATACGAGACTATTCTTGGCACTGAAAATTAAAAAGGGGAGGAAATTGAGGTCTTCTTCTTGTTGTTTTTTTAAAAAAACTACCGTTTACAAGACTCAAATACGATCTACCCGAAAATCTTTCCACAGCACCACACTTTGGCAAACCCACAGAAATGCATGCCACGCTGTCCATTTATTTGGGTTGTATTGTGATATGGCGCTGTTGGGTGGCAATTTGTATTGTTATACATATGGATTTACCAGTGAGTGGTTTCGTTGGTGTTTTTTGCAGCACGTTTTTTGCTGAGTGGAAGGAATAACTGGTGACAAAAGCTAGTGACTTAAGTGGGCAATATTGGAGCAACTGGGATAAGAGATATGGAATTTGGGTGTGATGTACACATGGGGGGGAGCCTTGTATTTTGTGATTCAGGCTGTGCCTTTCCAAAGGTGAGCAGCTGGAGAGGGAAAGGATCCTTTGCTTTAAAGATATTTCAACATGTGTATCTATGTTTTTTTGTTTCGGAGGATTTTATTGCTTTATTGCCATGTGCGCCATTTTAGAATAGTTTCTCCATTTGACTGTTTGTTTTACATGCATGTTGGACAGGGCTCATGTAATGAGATCCATCCTGCTTAATGACTTATGCTTCCATCCCCTGAAATTGGTTGTGGGGGTCAGGAGAACCCCCCAGAACCCCCAGCACAGGGAGAGGACGGCAGGGACTGTTTCATCTGGAAATGCTCGTGCAGAAGGAATGTTGGCTTCAACTCCTCAATTCTACAGTATGATTCTATTAGTCTGTAATTGTACAGCGACATTTAATTCCACCCACTGTATTTTGCTTAAGAGGCTGTCTTAAGTACTATAAGCAGGATATAAATAGATTAAATAAGCTGTGCACCTCTAAGGTACTGCAAGACTCATTGGTATTGTTCTTTTTCAAAGTATTATTTGAAAACTGCATGTAGGCCACACCTGCTATAATCCATATCAAACAGAGGCACCATCTTCTTAAGCACTTTTTGGGGGGCGCCATGACATTCTGATGTCGCACACATGGCATCGCACTACATCCTGATGTCCCTCCATGCCTGGCCTCCACAATGTTGCTTGTGCGGGATAGGCAGCCTCATATAACCAATGTGCATAAGTCTAATTAATGTATGAAGGGGTTAATGCCACAGAGGGAACTGCCCTGCCAGGCTCAACTATGTCACTCCCTCTCACCTTGGCAGGAAGGTGATCAAGCCTACTGTCGTACCTCAATCTACCTGAGAAGCTCAGCATGTAAAGACATCTGACCTGGTTGCTCCAAGCTCAAACCGCATGGCACTTACAAGCCACTCTTGTGTTCCTATACCAACAATTTAGGAACCTTCCCCACTGTAACTAAGCCAGGTTTTACTGCCTGTGTTTCCTGACTGATGTATGGAAACGGACATGGACTTGACCTTTTGAGAGTTTGTAAGTAAACTATTTTTAACTTATCAAACATGTGGTCTTTTTCTATGCTAGGGGAACTTTGGAAAGGACTTAGAAGGGCATATTTTAAAGGTCTAACAGCCTTCATTTCCATGCTTTACTTTATTTACATTTGGTCTCTGCTGGGCTTTGGGTACTTGTCCCAGACCTGGATCTTGGCATCCAGGGAATCTAACCTATTTTTCTTTGCCACCAACAGCCTGTATGTTTCCAGGGTGGGTGAGGTGGCACTTCTCTGCATATGCAAACTGTTCCAAGGGAACTTTGCCAGCCAGGCCCACGATAATTTATTCTGATGCCTTCCTTTCTGAGAATGTTCCTACTGGAGTTGTTCTGTACTCCAGAAACTTGTGAAGCCTTGGGTGACCTCAACCCTGTGGTTGAATTTAGCCTGCGATAATGAGTTAAACCTTCCAGGGTACATGGCACCCGCGGGCAAGCCTTTCCTCTTCTTTGAGGTGGCTCTCCTGGCTTGGAACTGAAAGCAAACGCTCAAACAGCGCAGCAGATCATTAAATGGCTGGTACAGAGAGGGATGAAAACCAAGCAAGCCCATCTTCATGCTGATTCGGGCAGCTTTAATCGCCTTTTTTTGTGACGCTGGGTGAGAATGCCTCAGTCATTAATCCTGACTTTCAAGCTCTTGAAATACAGTGCTATGGCCATTATATATGCGCTCTCTCTCTCGCTCTCTCTCTCTCTCTCTCTCTCTCTCTCTGAGTACTAGGGTACTACTGGGATTATTGATAGTACCTCTTAGGAGTGTTTACAAGAATCTACCTGGTGATCAGGAACAGGTAAATCTACCAGTTTCAGTTTCTCCCCATTTCTCATTCGTCCAGCCTGCCACTTTCTGCAGCAGTTTGCAAATCCAATTTTGAAGGATGTCTGTGCTTCAGTTTATGTATAGTTTTAGGGCACGTGAAGTAAGTAGGTTTGCATTGAAATGCAAACCAAAGTAAATTTCTCCCCTGTTCCTACATGATACTGATTGTCAATGGCAACCTAGACAGAAAGCAATTGTTAGCAAGGGTAAGATCAGTAAATAGGCAGAGTGTGCCATGCCTTTCAAATGCATTACAATCATCTTCTTCTTCTTCTTCTTCTTCTTCTTCTTCTTCTTCTTCTTCTCCTTCTCCTTCTCCTTCTCCTCCTCCTCCTCCTCTTCCTCCTCCTCCTCCTCCGCCTTCCTCCCAAACAGCTTTCTCTTTTTCCCCAGTTATATTTTATTAAATTTTCAACAACAACAAAATCACATCTGCACTCCAACACATAACAATTTTTCCTTTTGTTTTGTCAACTTCCCACCCAGTTTTCCATGGTGAGTTTTTCCCCTCCCTCTTGCCGCACCCTATCTTCTCTCTCTTCTACCATAATAACCATACAATAATTTCTAATTCCTTCTGTTGCTCATAGTTCAAATCCTGAGAATTCATTGCACCAGAGTTTTCTTCAGGTAATCCGAAAAAGGCTTCCATTCTTCACAGAATGCATTGAAATCTATGCTGCCAATGCATCGAGGAAGCATGAATCCCAGGAGTGCTCAGGTCCTGCTCACAGGTTTCCTGCAGACATCTGGTTGGCCGCTGTGAGAATAGGATGCTAGATGGACCATTGGCCTGATCCTGCAAGCTCTTCTTAGCCGCTGCAGCAGTAGCAAGTCCTTCAACTTCCATTTTCCATGTGCTTGTCTTTCCCTTTTGCATCACCGATGCATAAGCCGAGCCTTCCCGTTCAGGGACGGTTTACATCCAGCAAATTTATCATCATCATTGCAGAGAACTGTGAGGGCAATATTTATTGCACCCTCCTTCCTCCTGCCTTCCTGCACTTTAAAGCTAGCTGGCACCAGCTCTCTCTGGAAGTGTTAGCATACCCTCCAACATTTCTCCAGTGAAAACAAGCATCTCCTGTTCCATAATAATAATGGTGGTGGTGGTTTTATTATTTATACCCCGCTCATCTGACTGGGTTGCCCCAGCCACTCTAGGTGGCTTCCAACATATATAAAAACATAATAAAACATTAAACATTTAAAAAGCTTTCTTTTACAGGGCTGCCTTCAGATGTCTTCTAAAGGTTGTAAAGTTACTTATCTCCTTGGCTCAGGGGTCGCATAACTGTTGGGAGATTCCATTCCACCTTTTGTTGCAGACATGGGATTGTTGCGCGTCACATGTCTGTTTACATTCCAGCACAGACTGCTGGGCCTCATGAGCAGAACTTCTGCTCTGTGTATTGCTTCTGTTTTGAGTCTCTCTCCGAGAAGACGGCAAGGAGAGATGACATGTTTCTTTGTCCTGATTTATGTATAATAAATCCGTAGTTTTAGTATGTATCCTCACAGCCTCAGCCTCTTCTGTTGTGAAGTTTACACTGCTACGTATAGTGTGCTCAAGGCAGCAAGCTAGAGTCGCTGATTTACGTTGGAGCCAGAGGTCAATGAATCTCTGCAACATGAGGGCTGAGAGGGAGACGATCCAGCTGGGGGCTTTTGACCCCCAGATGCCGACAATAACTAGATGCTCTCCAACATTTCTCCGATGAAAATAGGTCCGTCCTAAGGAAAAGCGGGACATTCCAGGATCAAATCAGAAACTAGGACAGCTTCTGTAACTTGGGGACTGTCCCTGGAAAATAAGGACACTTGAAGAGTCCCCTTACTTTTCCATTTAAAAGTGCTCCATCCCATCATCCAAGGAGATCACTCAACGTGAATACCTGAATTTCACTCCCTGAACCAGTCTATGAGTCTCAGGAGATGGGGAGCATCTTGGAGGAAAGATAGACTATAACAAATAAATACCTTGCTTAGGTGGTATTGCAGAGGCGTACCCTCTTGAAACAAGACAGGTAGATTTATTGGACTATTGGTCGAATCTAGCACCATTTTACGCCCTTGCAGATCTCAATGAGTGGAGGTCATGGATCTGGAATTTGTTGGGAAGCCACTTGGATCTCGTACCTCCAGCAATGATCTGATCAGCCGCAGCAATGAAGCTGATCGGATTATACAACAATTATGTTCTGCTGGAACAGAGGAGACATCAGTCATTCTGCACGATAATTGAAGTCTTCCTATTCATGACACTCGATAATTAAAACATCAACTCTTCAACTTTTATGACCAATATATTAATCTGCCTCCTCCAACTCGTTCTTCTTCAAATAATGCTTCTGGTTATGGCGTGGGAAGAGTAGCGGGAAGAATGAGGCATGTGGTGACATTTGCAAAAGAAAAGAAGAAAGGAAAGAAGAAACCTAAGGCACAATTTCAGGCCTAGCGATCAGTTCAAAACCAAAGGCCAAGCCTTGCTTGCTTTACTGAAAGGAATAATCCCACTGATTTAATGGGATTAATCGCATCAGTGAAGGCAAACAGCACACTTCCCTTGGGAATAGTTCGTTTCTGGAGATTATGGAGTGTAAATGGAGATGGAGCTCTCTGACCTGTGCCAGAGAAGAGCAAAGGAGACAGAGGCCTCCCTCCTCTTGCCATTTAGCCAGTGTGGTGTAGTGGTTAGAGTATTGCTCTAGGGACTGGGAGAACTAGGAACTGGGAGACCAGGGTTCAAATCCCCACTCAGCCATGAAGCTCTCTGGGTAACCTTGGACCAGTCATTGTCTCTTGGCCTAACCTACCTCACAGGGTTGTTGTGGGAGACTATGGAGAGAGGGAGAGCTATGGGCACCACCTTGAGCTCATTGGGGGTAGGGAGATGGGATATAAAGAAAATGAATAATTTTGAGAACTGATTCAGACATTAATGAAGGTCAGGTGTGACACTCCCCCTCTAGCACAGGGCATTAAAATTGCTACAGCGGGCAGAAAAATAAGACCCTGAGAAATTTTCAAGTGGTCAGTGGACAAATGTTAGGAAGCCACTGGTTTTAAGCAACAAGTGACTTTAAAATAGGATCAGAGCTTGAGTGTTCATAGGTTGTGAGAGGATGGTGTTTAACCTGTTGCTGTAGGAGTGGGTGGGGAGAATTCTCCTGCGTCACCCCCTCAACTATTCTCCATCTATTAAAGAGGAAAGAAACAGTATATAAAATAATTATCTCAAAGGGGAGAGGGGGGAAATGGTGAAATTCTTGTGAGTGGGGTGCAGGGTTTTTGTTGCACTTACTTTACATTCATTGTGGTCAAGGGGTGTTTGCGAGTGTCTTATTTCATCCTACAAAGCATCCCACCAATGGTCTGCATCCTGCAGCCTCCCTGGGTGCCTACACTTCGGTCAAAGCCCAGGGGGAAGCATCAAGAGGTAACTATTCCCTGTAAGGGACCTTTTTTAGATTGGGAAGTCTGGGGAGGCTGCAGAGTTCTGGATAAATGTTTATGGTGGGGTGGGACATGCTCACCACTCTCGGCCACCTCAAAACCCCAAAGTAAGCTCAAAACCCACTGGTATTCCAAAGTGCCCTGAAAATGAGGCAGGGAAATGGAAGCCTGTTTCACAGAGGAAGGTTTTGAAAAATCGAGGGACTGATTTCATCAAAGCACCAGTGTAACTATTTCTGTGTGCGTTTCCAGAGGATAATTTAGCGGCGCAGTTAGATGATTTCAGGCTCCGGATGTAATAGTCTTATCCCCCTCCCTTCCCCTGGGTTAGATGCTATTGTGTATTCTTTCAGCATAGGGCAAGGCAGGGCTGCTGGATTGGGAAGCCCCACTGCTAACTCTGCTAAGTGGGACCACGGGCATCTGCCCCCAAGTCTCGCCTGGGTGGTGCCATTTATTGAAATGCCGTCCCATTCCCTGCGAGGGAAAAGAATGCAGGCACAGCACTGGGCCCTTTTCTCCCGCTGGTTTGTTAAATGCAATTCCTGCACGGAAACGACACCTCTGGCGCTGCTGTGCTTCCAGGTGCAAAGTTGTGAATTGGCTGCTATAACCCCCTCCAGCTTCTGATTTCCTGTTAATGTAATCCCAGTAAGTGGCAGTTCCTTCCTGGAAGTCAAATAAAATTAGACGCAGGAACTTAAAAATGGCTACGCTGGATCAAACCCAAGGACTATCGGGCACCAGTGTTGGCCAGTTGGGAGCCTCTGCAACCTCACCACCTCAATGAAGATAAAATCTCATTCCCTGCCCTTTGCTCAGCATCAGAGGAATGCCACAAGTGGAAATGAGCGTTCAGTTTTTAGCTATGGTTCATGAATTTGTCTAATCCTTTTTTTTAAAAAAGCACTTGATTTTGCATGCATTGGTATAGAGGAGCTGGAACAGAGGTAGAGTGAAGTTCATGTGTTTTCACAAGCAGTGATGTCACCTTCCAGAATGCCAGAATAACCAACAGGCCGCCTCCGTCCAGCAAGCAAGCAAGGTGATAACAAGGCTTTCAAGTTTTAGGATTGTTTGTGGCAGATTTGCAGAAAATATCAGAGCAGGAGAAGACTAATCAAGCAGAGGCTGGATACTCCATTCCCTTGATGGGATTTAACCCTCCCCCTGCCTGCCGGTTCTCCTCTGCAGGTTTTATCATTTTTGAGTGTGGTGCTCCCTTAAGAAGTCATTTAATCCATGTACGCTACAACAGCAGCAAGAATACTTATTGCAAAGTACTGGAAGACACAAGATCTACCTACCCAGGAAGAATGGCAGATGAAGTTGATGGACTATATGGAAATGACCGGCAGAATTCAAGATCAGGGAGAAGAGTCAGTGGAAGAAGATTGGAAAAAATTTAAAGTATACTTACAGAAATATTGTAAAATTAATGAATGTTAGGAGGTTGTTGGAAAGAAGTTATTTGGCTTTAGTAGAAATGTTATTAAGAATTAAGTAAGAATAGATTGATTATGGTTAAAGGGTAAAATTTAAGGTTAAATGGCGTCAAGAAGAAGTTTGGATTTAAATTTGAGAAAGAGGGAAAGGACTTGCTGAAATAATTAATTGAACTGGAATACAAAGAGGGACGTTTGAGGAAGTCAAGGAAATAAGCAAATGTAAAATAAGGATATGAAAATATGGGTTTTTTCTTTTTCTTTTTAAAATGTTTGTGTTTTTAAAATGCTTTTGTCTTTTTTTTGTTTTTTCTCAATATTTTTTTTCTTTTTTATTGTAATTTTTTATTGTTTGTCTTTCGTTTCTCTGTATTTGTTAAACTTTAATAAATATTTATTAAAAAAAAGAAGTCATTTAATCCAGTCCAACCCTACTCAATGCAGTATCTGCAACTGAGCTCGTTGGTGCTTATTCCATAACTTAAACTTGCAAAAACGCAGTGAGCACCAACGATCTTCAGCCAGCTAGGACACAACCTTGAGTTTCAAACTCGCAAATAAGTGTTACCATTTAAATCAGTTGTTCCCAAACTATTTCGGGTCACTGCCCCCTTGTTTCCATGAAATCATCCCCAATTCCCCCTACCCTATAAAAAACATTATTCAGAACAGCCAGCAGAGGGGCGGTATTGCCCACTTTGCGAACCACTGAGGCTAGCATGAAGTAGAAACCCCAACTGAGCGGAAGAACTTGAAAGCCTCGTCATCCCTTCACTTGCCTAGGCAAAGAGGGTCCATCAATTCCCCTTGTGCACCAGCTGATGACATCATTACTACTGGCCAGGGGGGTTGGGGAGCAATCCAGAGCTCTGCTTCATTGTGCTCCCCTTCCACTCTATCTCTGCACCTGGCTGCAAAGCGTTTGCTTGCTATTCTCTGCCTTCATTTATGTGTCACCATCCTCTTTATAAAAAAACCTACAGCAGAAAACCCACAGCAAGGGGGAAGGGGCTAGAGGCACTCCTTTCTGCTTTTGCTTCTGTGCTGAAGAGGAGAGGAGAGAGGGAGAGAGGACGTGTTTCATGTGGCTTCTTTCGTTAGCAAAACTGTTTGCTTTTGCTCCGAGAACAGAAATCCACACTGTGCCTTCCCGTTAGGGCCCCGCGCCTATTGTCTTCCATCCCGCTCTTCTTCAATGTCACCTTGCACTGAACTACAAAGAAATCTGTCAGCCTCCTTCATTTGCCTCCCTTTTCATAACCCTAAGCTACACGGCGGCTCGGGGAGTTCAAGAACAGAAGCTGAACGGATATTTCCCCCACGTTCTCCATCAGCTCATGTGAAGCTGGAGTTCCCCACCGTTCAAGCAAACCCTAATTGCTACCCAAAGTCAGCAATCTTCGCTGCGATCCCAACGCAGCAGGCATTAGGCTAATTACCGGGGAGCGTCTTACATGGCTTTGAGACTTAAAAGTGACTTTTTAAAAAACCATGAAATCTCTGCAATGCTTTGGATTTGGGAAACGCAGTGTTGTAAATCAATTGCAACAGGAGTTCCTATCCTCCCGACCCCTTCCTGCTATCTTTTCTTGCAGTTTGTCCTGCTGAAAATTTACATTTCTGGATCCGGATGCTTGTCTTTGCTTTTGACACCGTAAAAGCCCTGTTTGCAAAGGTTCGGGGTGTGGGGTGCCCATGCAAGGCCCCCCCCCCGCAACAATGTTTTCAAGTGCGTCACACCCTGTCTGTCATGAACTGGTTGGAAACAGAGGAATGGTGGTGGTGGTTCCAGATGCGGAACCAGCAAGAAGGCTCAGAGCCCTGGGACTGGTGGTGGGACAATGATGGGTGATCAGAGGGAAGAGAGAAAATCAGGGCTTAGTGAGCTGAGAGAGTCAGTGTCAGAGAGCAGTTCAGAATCAGATGCAGGGTTGAGATACTGGGGGTTCTGCTGCTTTATCCTCTCTGGAGGGTCTGGGCTGAGGTTGCGGCTGCAGAGATGGACGTCTTTTTAATGATCCGACGTCACAAGACGACCATCTTCACAGACGCCAAGGAGTCCAGTACGGTGTATGAGCTGAAAAGAATTGTTGAGGGGATACTTAAGAGACCCCCAGAAGAACAAAGGCTATACAAGGATGACCAACTGTTGGATAACAGCAAAACCCTTGGAGACTGTGGCTTCACCAGCCAGACAGCATGACCTCAGGCCCCAGCAACAGTTGGCTTGGCCTTCAGAGGCAGTGAAGAGGCCTTTGAGCCCCTCTGCATTGATCCCTTCTCCAGCCCCCCGGAGCTCCCAGACGTGATGAAGCCCCAGGACTCTGGCAGCAGCGCCAACGAGCAAGCGGTGCAGTGAGAGGCCAGAGGGCGATGGAGCAAGCTGCACAACCCGTGGCACCCCCTTCCCCACCACCCACTCCCTCCCTCAACCCTCCAGTGTGGAGAGAGACATGGCACTGTCCCATTCCTCCAATCCAGATCCCCCTTTTACTCCACCCCTCTCTATACAAGACCACACCTCCTTCCAAGCCCCTCCCCACTCATCAAACAGAGCAATGTTTTCATTTTTGGTTTTGGAAACAATAAAAGTTCAGCTGGGGTTTTTTTATATAAAAAAAGAAAAGAATCAGATGCAGAAGCTGAAGCAGGCAAGAGAGATATGGGTATCAACCCCTTCTGCTGCTACAAGCTCTTCTTCCTGCTTGTCTCCCAGAAGCAAGAGAGGGGTGAAACAGGCAGAGCAAAGACAGGCTGCATGCAGGCACAGTCTCTGATTGCTTTCAAAGAGGCCTGGAGAAGAGGAGACTTTGATGGCTGTGGAGGGGCTGAGGCTTTCAGTCACAGCAACTGATCCATGGGGAAAGATGTACCGGCGATGAGTTGCTGTGCTCATTAGACCTGACACCCAGCCAAGTGTGTGAACGCCATGTTTTTGCTTCCTGAGAAAGGAGGAAATGGTCATCAGTTCCCTACTGACTTATTCTGTTTTTGCTCCACTTATTTAAAAAAAGGAAAAGGAAAAGGAAAAAATAGATGAGCATTAAGATAAAGGGGTAAAGGGGACCCCTGACCATTAGGTCCAGTCGTGACTGACTCTGGGGTTGCGGCGCTCATCTCGCTTTATTGGCCGAGGGAGCCCGCATACAGCTTCCAGGTCATGTGGCCAGCATGACTAAGCCGCTTCTGGCGAACCAGAGCAGCGCACGGAAACGCCGTTTACCTTCCCGCCAGAGCGGTACCTATTTATCTACTTGTACTTTGACGTGCTTTCGAACTGCTAGGTGGTCAGGAGCCAGGACTGAGCAACGGGAGCTCACCCCGTCACGGGGATTTGAACCACTAACCTTCTGATTGGCAAGTCCTAGGCTCTGTGGTTTAACCCACAGCGCCACCCGCATCCCTAGATGAGCATTACTTTAAGGCTTAGCTGGCTAGGTGGCCTCCAGATGTCATTGGACCACAATTCCTGTCATCCTTGACCCAGCTATGCTGCTTGGGGGTGATGGGAGTTGGAGTCCAACAACATCTGGAGAGCACCATGTTGGGGGTGCTTCTCTATAGTCACAGGAAATGGCACGTCAATCAAAAGCCAAAACCACTTGCTTGAAGCCGTAAAGGATTAATGCAAGTGATGACCTCAGGCACTGTCCTGGTTTGGTTTTGTTCTTTTGAAATCTGTTCTTTTTTGTCGGATTTTTCTGGGCTTTATTGAACACAATGGAGGCAGCTCTGTTCGGAGAACAGATCCTGCAAAAGCCGATTTGTCTGCGGCTGTTGAACAGGCAACACTTTGCTTGGCTTTGACTTTCATAGAATCAGCTCACTGGGGTTTGTCGATTCTATATTGGCCCATTCCTCCTTGGCAATGATTTCAAGAAACACAATTTCTAGAGAATTCTTACTGTGAGGATTAAAATCGTCTCACCAATGCGATTCATAAATTATCCAAGCATACCCCTCCTTATAAAATCTTTCAGGGAATCCTCAGATGTGACTTTTGATGAGCACAATACCTTTGATGAAGTATCCTATTTTCTCCATCTTTAATTTGTGCTAGTGAGAAGGAATGCTGAGTAATGAATAAGAAATCTTTGTAGTCTGTACTGTATTAAAATTTCTTTTGACACCTTTTGGGGCGGGTGGGGGCTATATCCTGAACCTAGATGCGGGTGGCGCTGTGATCTAAACCACTGAACCACTTGGGCTTGCCGATCAGAAGGTCGGTGGTTCGAATCACTGCAACGGGGTGAGTCCCAGCTCCTACCAACCTAGCAGTTCGAAAGCACACCAGTGCAAGTAGATAAATAGGTACCGCTCCGGCGGGAAGGTAAACGGCGTTTCCGTTCGCTCTGGTTTCCTTCACAGTGTTCCGTTGCACCAGAAGCAGTTTAATCATGCTGGCCACATGACCCGGAAAGCTGTCTATGGACAAACGCCAGCTCCCTTGGCCTGAGAGATGAGTGCCACGACCTTATAGTCGCCTTTGACTGTACTTAACTGCCCAGGGGTCCTTTCGGTAAAGGTAAAGGGACCCCTGACCATAAGGTCCAGTCGTGACCGACTCTGGGGTTGCGGCGCTCATCTCGCTTTATTGGCCGAGGGAGCCGGTGTACAGCTTCCAGGTCACGTGGCCAGCATGACTAAGCTGTTTCTGGGGAACCAGAGCAGCGCACGGAAACGCCGTTTACCTTCCTGCCGGAGTGGTACCTATTTATCTTCTTGCACTGGGGTGCTTTCGAACTGCTAGGTTGGCAGGAGCTGGGACCAAGCAGCGGGAGCTCACCCCGTCGCGGGGATTCGAACCGCCGACCTTCTGATTGGCAAGTCCTAGGCTCTGTGGTTTAACCCACAGCGCCACCCGTGTCCCCTTTACCTTATTTCCTGAACCACTCCAAAAGCCTGTTTTGGTGCAACTAAGTCTCCCCTTTTTTTGGAGGCTCGTCTCCTTGCCCTCTGCCTCACCTTTCCCAATGGACACTGGCTGTAGCTGTTCCTCATCTGCCATTCAGGTGTTGCTGATGTGCAAGGAAACCGCCTTTGCAAAATTGCCCTGTAACTTTCCTACGGTTTGGGAGAAGAGGGGAACGCCAACAATTCATAGAGAGGTCCCCCATCCAGGTTTAATTTTATAGAACTCTGTGCTTTTCCCAAGCAAGCAATTCCATCTGTTTCCCAACAAAATGGCATGCTTGGCGAACTCACAAAGAGCAAGAAGTGATAGCATATGTAAATACTTTCTAATTATGCACAGCAATGGAAGTTCACAGATGGAGAACACAACCACCACCCCATCCTCTGCTACCTATAATTCCTCCTTGAAATGGTCTCGTGCTGCAATTATCTGTCAATGGGTATTTTCCCTCTCCTAAAATGGAACTTTCATTATCTAAATTGGGTTTTGAGCAAGCATAGACTTCGGGCGGGGTGAGGGGGAATAAATAAGGGAGAGCCCGTTGCATGAAGTATCTGCGTGGGCTGCGAACACCGTTGAGTTCCTTTACCGCTTTGCAAATGCAACATATGCTTTTGCAGAAGCTGAATCGAGGTTGGATGGGGAGATTCACCCTCCTTCAGACAATCAGAGGCAGCCAAATTGCTGCAAAGCAAGTGCGCTGTTGGCTAAAATCCACACAGCTCCAGATCATTAGTGTTATGTTCAAAGAAGTTGGGTGTGTTGTGGTTCTGCCAGATTTCTCATGCCTTCTTTGGAAAATACTAACCTGGGGATAAGACTTTTTTTTATTTCTTGCATACGTTTCCCTAGGTCAGTGGGGAGAGGGGCCAGTTGAAAGCCAACCTTCGGGAGGGATGCCTGTCTGTGGTGGGTGGTGTCAGAGGTAAGAGCATGTGGAGAAAAATGAATATAAATTTTGCATTTGTGCAGTAGGTTGGTTTCTATACTCACTCACCTGCTCTCTCCATCCTTCATCCAAGCTACCAAGAGATACCTTCCAGCCAGGTATAAATACTCAAGGGGGGTGAAAAGCAGGGCAGGTGAGCAATATGTATTAAATTTGCATTGTAATGTATTTCACAAAGAATAAATGGTATGGGGAAAGGAGGTGGCAGTTGGCAATTGGTACACACACACACACACACACACACACACACACACACACACCACCTCTCTGACTGGGTTTCCACAGCCACTCCGGACAGCTTACAGCATATATAAAAACATAGTAAAACATTAAACATTTTTTAAAAATTTCTGTATACAGGGCTGCCTTCAGACATCTTCTAAAAGTTGCGTAGTTCTTTATTTCCTTGACATCTGAAGTGAGGGCGTTCCACAGGGCGGGTGCCACTACTGAGAAGGCCCTCTGCCCAGTTCCTTGTAACTTCGCTTCTCGTAGTGAGGGAACCAGAAGAAGACCCTTGGAGATGGACCTCAAGGCTGAACGATGGAGGTGGAGACGGTCCTTCAGGTATACTGAGTTGGAAGGTGGCAGTTGGCTGGTTGTTCTGTTAGTCAATTCTTAGACTGCTACCTGACACCCGCAGACCAGAAGCGTATTCTGTCCACAGCACTGACCTCAGACTTGCATGATTTCATATCTCCAAAATGAAGATTGGGTTGAGGGAGTTTATCCCAGCTGTATGGCGAGATAATGGAACATCCCTTTAATGTATCTGTTAAGAGGTACATTGGAGCAGGGGGAAAGGGAGTTTTAACTAATAGGAATGAACGTGGGCATCTTCGGAATATTTGTCAGATGCGTTCATTCAACAAGAGCACAGCTGCGCTTTGCTTTCTGAAAAAAAAAAGGATTCAGGGTTCATTTTAGTTCAATCAGAACAGTATGTTAGCCCATTCAGTAACTGGTATGTCATGACTGCAAACAAAATAAGCAAACCATCCACTTACATCAGGAGGAGGATAACTTTTTTAAGTTATCCCCTTCTTTCCAAGGACCCCGTTGCCAATGAGGGGGCGGGACATAGGCAGAAGTTGGTGGAGCAACACATGCAAATTTTACCTTGCTACAGGCGATTTGCATGTCAACTTAAGCTGCTCTCTAGTGGTGCTGATGGGCAGCTTCAAGTCTCCCACTCTTCCATCTTCAAGGCATCTAACTTCTTATAGTTCTTGACCTTCGAAATGGGCTTAGATTGGAAAGCCCTTAAAACAGAGAAAGCCAGTGAGTCGGGAGTGGCTCTCCCAGTGAACCAGAGCCGTCTCACAACAGTGACACATGCCAGGAAGGGCGAGATCAGGCCTGCAAAGGGGCATCTTGGCCTTCCATTAATCCATGCATGCCATCCTGGCTTTGCCAGCATCTCATCCCTAGACCTTCCTCTTCAGTAAGTGTCTCCACTCCATCGTTCAGCCCGGACACTGAGGTCCAGCTCCAAGGGCCTACTGAAGGTTCCCTCACTGTGACAAGTGAAGTTACAGGGAACCAGGCAGAAGGCCTTTTCAACAGTCGCACTGGCCATGTGGAGTGCCCTCCCATCAGATGTCAAAGAGTGAAACAACTACCGTATTTTTTGCTCTATAAGATTCACTTTTTCCCTCCTGAAATGTGTGTGCGTCTTATGGAGCGAATGCAGGCTGCGCAGCTATCACAGAAGCCAGAACAGCAAGAGGGATTGCTGCTTTCACTGCGCAGCAATCCTTCTTGCTGTTCTGGCTTCTGAGGTTCAGAATATATTTTTTTCTTGTTTTCCTCCTCCAAAAACTAGGTGCGTCTTGTGGTCTGGTGCATCTTATGGAGCGAAAAATACGGTATATAATTTTTCGTAGACATCTGAAAGTAGCCCTGTTGCTGCTGTTGTTTTTCCTCTATTATTGTTAGAAGCCACCCAGAATGGCTGGGGCAACCCAGTCAGATGAGCAGGGTATTAGATATTATTATTATTATTATTATTATTATTATTATTATTATTATTATTATCAGAAGCACCACAGCTGAGGTAATGACTCCCCTTAAGCCACCTTGTAGCCCCTGATTTGCCACTCAGCCACATTATCCTCTAGGCTTGGTTCTCTGGGGAAGTCCTGCCTGAGAATTTGCAGTGAAATCACAGAGCTGGCAGGCTGTAAAAACTCTCAAAATAGCATCCAGCCCCTGCCTGTGAACTCAATCGGCACTTCCACCATCTCTGACGGATTGCATGTCAACTTAACTTTGTCCCCAAGTGGTGGGAATCCCACGACCTTGTTAAACACTTGGGTTCCATTTTCCCTTAGGATTTGGGGGGAATTTGCCTCTTCGATAGTAGCGGGCAAGGTGGTGGACAGCATTTGCACCACACTGACCTCACCGCCTCAGCCCTTCCCCTCTACTTCACAGTAAGCAGCTATGACTCCACTGCCAGGAGGTTAGGTAAGCACCTCTGTCTCACCACAGCATCCGCCAATATTCTGACATTATACCTATGACTCCACCCAACTGTCAAAATGGCCTCCTGGGTGTTGTGGGATCTTGGATCCTACCAGTGGCTGGAAAAGGTTCCCCACCACTGTTCCATGGAATTATGCCAGGGACTGCTATGTCAGCTTCGCCTTTGAGCCAGTGCCAACGACTGGGCTCAACCTCTTCAGCCCTGACTGGGCCAGCACTTCCAGAGACCTTCCACTGCAGGAGAGCAGGTCTAAGTGCAATGACTCACAACTTTGAGCTGTGAGCACCAAACTCAGCAGAGCACAGCAGAGTATGAATTACACGAACGACAGCTCTGAAGCTTAACTTCTTTATTCTGTTACAGCTACTGCAAACGAAAAATAAACTATAAACTAAAGACTAACGGAAGCTACTGGACTGCATGAGTGTTACAGTTTCTTATGCAGTCATCTTATCTCTACACAGATAACACTCAGACTCCCACAGAGTCGGGCAGGAGAGGAAGAAGCAATGAGCAGATTCCGCCCCCTCCTTTCTGAAAAAGCCACTTCCGACGTAAAAAGGAAGTGGTGTTGTGGGCTTCAGCATGCCTCTCAGCCTCCATACAATTGAGGGAATCCCCGATCGTGTCATCCCCTGGCCAGCCAATCGGCTGGCCTGGGGGTGTGTGGCCTGCTCCATTTAACGCAGGGGCGGCCAGGGATCTCCCTCTTTGCCACTTCCAGCTGCTCCAGTTTCCCACCCTCCCGCCCTTTAAGGTTTTCGTCTTTGACCCTGCTATGGACCGCGGTTGGTCGCCGTTAAGGGGCCTGGTAGGATTTTTTTCCACTTGGCAAATTGGCACCAGCTACTTGGTTTTTCGCCTACCTCGTAGCAAATTGTCGTAACTTCCTTGGTATTGGCGGTTAGGCATTGGTATTGGTATTGTTATGTAGATGGAAGGGGGGGAGGAAGTGCCATCACCTCCCCCGCATATTGAAGGGTAGTCCAATAAAGGATTCGGGGGGGTGGCCCTGTCCGAAGCCTATGGAGGTGATGGCCTAAGGCACGCCCCCAAGCGGTGACCCCGGGGGAGTTCCTAGTTGATGTGCATCAGCAGGACTCCCCCTACTGATGGTTAACCCTTCAAGTGAATAGGATGAAGCCGGATAGTCGGTTAGGACCAATGCCTAAGCCAATACCGCTCATCACCTGTAACCAATAAAGTTGTGGCCATATTTAGCCCATTAACCTTAAATATCTGTGTCATGTGTCTTTATTTCCACTGGGGGGAGGCGGGAACTCGCCACGCAACATCATGAGATTCTTGCAATGGGAGGGGTGAACTATCCACATGCTATAGATCATAGAATCATAGCATCTTAGAGTTGGAAGGGTTATCTGGTCCAACCCCCCACAATGCAAGAATCTCAGCTAAAGCATCCATGACAGATGGCCACCCAACCTCTGCTTGTAAACCTCCAAGGAAGGAGAATCCACAAGCTCCCAAAGGAGACCCTTCCGCTGTCTAGCAGCTCTTGCTTTCAGAAAGTTCTTCCTGATACACACACTGTAGGCACCTAGTACAGAAGATTTGTCCCTGGAAGCCTGTTTCTGTATACAGATCAACAGCTCAATCCTGTAGGTGATTACTTGGAAGTAAGTGCCATTGAGTTCAATGTAAAGGTAAAGGGACCCCTGACCATTAGGTCCAGTCGTGGCCAACTCTGGGGTTGCAGCGCTCATCTCGCTTTATTGGCCGAGAGAGCCGGAGTACAGCTTCCAGGTCATGTGGCCAGCATGACTAAGCCGCTTCTGGCGAAACAAGAGCAGCACACAGAAACGCCGTTTACCTTCCCGCCGGAGCGGTACCTATTTATCTACTTGCACTTTGACGTGCTTTCAAACTGCTTGGTTGGCAGGAGCTGGGACTGAGCAATGGGACCTCACCCCGTCGTTGGGATTCGAACCGCTGACCTTCCGATCGGCAAGTCCTAGGCTCTGTGGTTTAACCCACAGCGCCACCCGCGTCCCTATTGAGTTCAATGAAGCCAGGTAAATCTGTGTACGCTCTGCAGCCCTGAAACTCACCGGACCCTCCTTGAATCACAGAATCACAGAATGCTACATCTTCATCAAAGGCAGAATAAATTGTACAAATTCTTACACGGCTTATGCAAGTCTTGCTAGATTATTTGACTTCATCAGAAACAAAACCAATCACATCTGGCTGTGGACAGAAAAAGAGTGAACGGAATCCTCTCCAGCATCAGCCCCCGTGACACCAATCTTTCCCAGACAAGCCGGGGGCTTGCTTGCTTGATCTCTGAGCCTGGGGAGTGAATGGAAGCTTGAAGCGTGCTGAAAGAAAGCCCACAGCCCCTGGCAAGATAAGAGGCTCTTGACTCACCATCCTTTTGTTCTGGAATAAGATTGCAGAGGGGAGAAACCTCAAACAGCAGGGTTGCTGGAATTACAGCTCTATTCAGACACATTTCAGGTGTTTGGCTTGATTCAGGGCAGGATAAAAACAGAGGAGCTAAAATGGAGGGGACCATTTTGAAGGACAGCTGGTGGGTGACTTCTTCGTTTTCTACACACTCTATCGCCACCCCATTCCACCTCTTTAGTGATGATAGCAGTGGGCTTCTACACAAGCAGTGATAGAAGCTTTGCATGCAGGCGGTTCCAGGTTCAATCTCTGTCATCTCCAGATAAGGATGGGAGAGACCCTGGTCTGACACCCTGGAGAGCTACTGCCAACCAATGTAGGCATTATTGAGCTAGATGGAGCAATGGTCTGATTCAATATAAGGCTCCATATAAGGTCATGGATGCTTTAGTTGAGACTCCCGCACTGCAGGGAGTTGCGCTAGATCAGGCTTCCTCAACCTCGGCCCTCCAGATGTTTTGAGACTACAATTCCCATCATCCTTGACCACTGGTCCTGCTAGCTAGGGATCATGGGAGTTGTAGGCCAAAAATATATGAAGGGCCGAGTTTGAGAAAACCTGCACTAGATGGCCTTCAGGGTTCTTTCCAAGTCTACAGTTCTATGAAGACAGCTTCCTATGTTCCTAACAGCCAGCTAACACCCATCATCATTCTGCCAGAATGCCCACATCCAGGGCATCCTCCTTGACCAATGGCTATACAGTACGAATGTATATGAACTGGAGTCAAACAAGACCTGGAGGGCCATAGGTTCCTCTCCCCTGTATATGGGTATATATTTAGGGACAATTGGGAGGCTTAAAAAATCTAATGGTGCTCTTCTAATTGCAATCTAATGAGAAAATTCCCAAGTTGGCCCTTAGTATTGCTTGCAACTGGGAGTAAATAATGAAATCAAGGGCTCTGATACCGGGGTGGGTAGATAATAGATGGGGATTCGTTAGTGGTTTTGGGATGCGTCCAAGGGAGCGGGGGCATTTAGTAGGCCCCCAGCTGGCTCCAGCCCACCGGCCGGTAGCCTGGCGAACTCCGGTCCCCGGAACAGCATCAAACAGCGACCCACAGCTTCAGATCTCTTCAGAAGCTGGAGCACGCTCTAATCAACAGATTAATTAACTCTTCACAATGGAAGGGCGGACAGAGGCATATGTAAAGCATATTTACAAGCGGTTTATTCAGCATAGATCAAGACAAAGAAAACATGTCTGCTCTCCTTCATGTCTAAGAGCAGGAAGCACTAAGCAAAAGCTATACACAAACAGAAGTTCCCAGCAAGCTGTGCTGGAATGTAAACAGACATGTGACATACAAGAATCGGAATACAGTGGTACCTCGGGTTATATACGCTTCAGATTACATAAGCTTCAGGTTACAGACTCCGCTAATCCAGAAACAATACCTCGGGTTAAGAACTTTGCTTCAGGATGAGAACAGAAATTGTGCACCGGCGGCACGGCAGCAGTGGGAGGCCCCATTAGCTAAAGCGGTGCTTCAGGTTAAGAACAGTTTCAGGTTAAGAACGGACCTCAGGAATGAATTAAGTACGTAACTAGAGGTACCACTGTATCTGTTCCTCTTAGGGTGGAACGGAACATCAATATCCTAACAAGTAGATCATTGAATCATAAAACAACAACAACATGGCATCATAGAGTTGAACGGGACCATGAGGATCATCTAATGCAACCTTCTGCAACACAGGACAGGAATCTTTTGCTCAGCATGGGGCTTGAACCCATCACCCTGAGATGAAGAGTCTCAGGCTGTACCATCTGAGCTCTCTTCTCCCACTGCAAATCGTTCTCTGGGTGATTTGCAGTAGATCAGCAAGGCATTCCTCCCAATCCCCCAGTTGTCTAATGCTACCAGTGAGTTGTCCAATGCTACCAATGAGGTGATGTCTCTACTTTTTTAAGATCCTTGCCAACAAAGGTCCGGATAGTAAAAGCTATGGTTTTCCCAGTAGTGATGTATGGAAGTGAAAGCTGGACCATAAAGAAGGCTGATCGCCGAAGAATTGATGCTTTTGAATTATGGTGCTGGAGGAGACTCTTGAGAGTTCCATGGACTGCAAGAAGACTAAACCTATCCATTCTGAAGGAAATCAGCCCTGAGTGCTCACTGGAAGGACAGATCCTGAAGCTGAGGCTCCAATACTTTGGCCACCTCATGAGAAGAGAAGACTCCCTGGAAAAGACCCTGATGTTGGGAAAGATGGAGGGCACAAGGAGAAGGGGACGACGGAGGACGAGATGGTTGGACAGTGTTCTCGAAGCTACCAACATGAGTTTGACCAAACTGCGGGAGGCAGTGGAAGACAGGAGTGCCTGGCATGCTCTGGTCCATGGGGTCACGAAGAGTGAGACACGACTAAATGACTAAACAATAACAAGCAATGAGGTAACTTTTTCTGCAATAACCGGGCCACAGGCTCCCCACTCCCACTTCCAAAAGTTTGTTTTTATTAGGTCTCGTGCATTATTTCAAAAACTATCACTCTAAAAAGGAAGGGGGGAGGACATTGGCTGAGTCAAGGCGAGATCCCCAAGCCACACTCAGCTTGTCTGCTCTCAGAACTAATGCTTCTCAGTTCCATGGCTCCTGTAAACATCCCAGAGTCCCCACGGAGCCAGCCTTTCAAGCTTCCAGATGTGTCAGCCTCATGATATTTATGAGCGATGCAATTCCCTTCTGCAGGCTTGTGGCATGAGGCAGCAATGTGATGTCCTTCTCTGGGGCCAGTTGTTCGGCAGACAAAGAACAGACAGTTGCCCGAGGCTGCAAAACGCTTTCAGTGCCTTGATCTTGGGAGGGTTAGAGCTGGTGAGAAAAGTCCAAAAGCCTGTAGGTATCATTGCTCTTCCACAGACTCCTCTGGAATAACAATCCCAGTTAGCTGTTGGTTTTACACTCCACGCACGTCACAAAATGATGGATGTAGTTGAGCATTGGGAGGGATACAGAGATGTTAAAGAAGAGATGTACGGGTTTTTTTCCTCTCCCCTGCCACCTGCAAATTGCTCCTATAAATCTGGTTTCAGAATTGGTGTGAACCTGGAGCCCAGGGGTCTAATTCCTTTCCTTCCAAATGGGTCCAGGAGAAAATCCATCTGGACAAAGTATCTCACCACTGGCACAGCCTGAATGTTTATTTGCCAGACTTTTACCCTGCTTTGCTCCCTGCAAAGAAATCTGTGTGGTTTTGAGGAAGGGAGAAGGCCAGATCACTTTTGCATGAGGGGTGAAATTACACAATGTGTGTACTTTTCAACCATCCTCAAAACCATTCCATGCAGGAAATCCTTCAGTTCTGTATTGTGATGAGTTTGTGGGGTGTGCGACACCCTCAATTCCTGGGAACAATCTAAGAATTAATCAAGGTTTGGGAAGTTAAACTGTGCCAAACTGAAACTTTGAATTCAGCTGTTGTTGTTGTTGTTGTTGTTTAAAACAGCCAAGCCAGCCTGGTGATAGTTTTCAGGATTGCAGATTGCCTGATGTGGGCAGAAGGGAAATTGTTTCAGTCTGTTAGCAGCGGCTAGCAGAAGGCAGTGTCAGAGCACCATGTGAACTGACAGTTTGAATCCAGTATTGCAGCCATGAGAGAAACAGGACGCAGGTGGCACTGTCGTCTAAACCACTGAGCCTCTTGGGCTTGCCAGTAGAAGGTTGGTGGTTCGGATTTCCACAACAGAGTGAGCTCCTGATGCTCTGTCCCAGCTCTTATCAACCTAGCAGTTCGAAAGCATACCAGTGCAAGTAGATAAATAGGTACCGCTGCGGCGGGAAGGTAAACGGCGTTTCCATGCACTCACAGTGTTACATTGCGCCAGAAGCAGTTTAGTCATGCTGGCCACATGACCCAAAAGCTTTCTGGACAAATGCCAGCTCCCTCGGCCTGAAAGCGAGATGAGCGCTGTACCCCATAGTCACCTTTGACTGGACTTAACTGTCCAGGGGTCCTTTACTTTTTTAGATACAGTGCTTTTTTCTGAGGGTATGCAGGAGGACGCATACCCCTAAACATTTTGTGAATCTAACAGAAGAAGAAACTAAAAATTTTAGCACAGTGAATCATCAGTTCCGTTGCTACCCCTATTGGTGGCCTCATTTCCTGTCACAGTGTTTCCTGAATCTCAGACAGAAGTGAGTGTTTAATGTGTGAAGTAGGAGTTGTGATTGGTCTGTTTCATTGTATTTGCTGTATTTTCTTCCCCTGATTTGAACTATAAAATGGTTATTTTTCTTGAGTCAAAATGAGAGTACCCCTAAATACTTTATTTAGAAAAAAAGCACTGTGTGTGTGTGTGTGTGTGTGTGTATACCACATACTATAAAAAGACCACAGTCTCCACTGTGCCTCATTTCCAAAGGAAACACAAACCTTCCATAAACACACGGACCTCTGGAATCTCACACCGCTTGGAAATTGGTGCCAAGACGGTGCCAAGATCATTGGGTACCCTTAGTGCTACCAGCTGGGATGGGGAAGGGCCACAGCTCAGTGGTAGAGCATTTGCCCTGCATGCAGAAGGTCCTAGGTTCAATCTCAGGCAGCTCCAGTTAGGGCTGGGAGATTGAACCTGGTCTGCAGCCCTAGAGAGCCACTGCCAAACAATGTAGACAGTATAAAGCTAGATGAGCCAGTGGTCTGACTCAATATAAGGCTGCTTCCGACGTTCCTGCAGTGGGGAGGAGAACAAGGTCAATGGTTTTTGACCACATAAAAATTCTCTGAAAATAATCATTTATTTTATTTTATTCAATTTGCTTAATCCCAGTCCTAAGTGGTGTGCAAGACACCCAATACAATAAGACTAAAAATGACTTTAAACTATGAAGAGTTTTAAAGCCTGGTGGAATAAATGTTTTCTGTTCAGCATCAGCATTCGACACCCTAAGATTTTACAGCAGCTGCTCCTTATGTTGAGACCGTATCTCCGACAGCTGGCCGACACTGGTAGCAGTCAAAATATTTGTCAGGATTTGGCAGGTGACTCGCACCATCAGTGGGAACATTTGATATGAACTCCTCCATTCAGTTGTTTGTTCGTTCATTCATGGAACCACCCAAAACATTTGCAAATTTTGGTATCTGACTCTGGGACGTCAGCATATATTTCCATTCTCAAGGTCAACTCTTTGACACTTGGAAAATTTAGTGCAAAATCATTGGGGAGTTGTTGTTGTTGTTGTTTTTTCACCATAGAAATCCTATCCCCATTCACCTGGGACTTAGCTCCACTGAACTGAATGAGACTACCGTATTTTTCACTCCATAAGACGCACCTGACCATAAGATGCACCTAGTTTTTAGAGGGGGGATGCAAGGGGAAAAAATATTCTTTAAAGGAAGTGCTGAAAAGCCCCCAATGGCTGCACACACGCTCCGCGCAGCTCTTTAAAGGGAGTGCGGCTCTTGGGGGCTTTTCTGGGAGGTGGGGGAAGGGACAGAGGGGCTAAGTCAGAAGCTACAACAGCCTCTCGCTGTTCTGGCTTCTGGGATAGCCGCACAGCCTGCATTCTCTCCATACAAATGCACACACATTTCCCCTTACTTTTTAGGAGGGAAAAAGTGTGTCTTATAGAGCAAAAAATACAGTATATCTGGAGAGGTATAGGACTGCGCTGTAAATCTTCAAATGCCATTTTCACGTTCCTGTAAGTTGGGGTGGGGAACATGGTGCCCTTAGATACTGCTGGACTCCAACTCCAATCTAGGAAAATGCTTTGACTTTTTTTAATGAATGGCGGTGTACAATTTTTTTAATAGTTATATCATCCCTGGTTATATAACTATATGGGGTGTTAGGGGAGGGGTCGTACCTCTGGTGGGGGACATGTCGTGCTCCTTCTGGGGATAGTTTCTCCACCTTAGGTCCTCATCCTGCACTCATCTCTCACCTGTGACCCCGAGAAGCTGTTGGCATGTGGCAGTAGCCAGGAGCCTGGGAAGCGATTCTGACTGAATCTCCTACCAATGAATTCTATTCAATGATCCCAATTTCTACTAATATGAGAGATTTTGACCGGGGTGGAGGGAGCTCAAACACATATATGTATTACAATTATTACAAGACATTACAAGAGCATTCCATCTTCTAAAATTAACTATTGAAAATCATAGCCATGCCATTACCAGAGGAGGTTTTCTGCTCTGCTTAATGAAGGGACAACATTCTCCAATAATCAATTACTGTCCTTATTTCACATATGAATAGATCTATTTTCAGCCTTTATGATTTGTCCTTATATTGCTTCTTAGATTACTGCTTCCCCGTGTTTTTATATTGAGTTTTACCAGTCCAGTGTGGGGGAAATAAAACAATGACCACATTTAAGTTAGTTTTTTTGTTTGTTTGTTTGTATTTTTAAGGATTATAGTTCCCTCCCACAATTTCTTGTAATAAAACATTTCATTCGTTAACATTCTGTAGCTGCTTAACCTAGCGGTTCCTTTGCAATGCAATTCAACAATCAAACCATGCAGATTTTTGTAAATTTCTCTCATCAGTTATCATGGGGGGGGGGGGGTTCTAAACTTTAAGGCCTCACCATGGGAGTTGTACTGAGTCAGACCACTGGCTAATTTCTTCCTCCAAGGTGAGAGGCAGCAATGCTTCTGAATACCAGTTGGTGAAACCTCAGGAGGAGAGAGAGAGCTGTTTTGCTTGACTCCTTCTTGCTGGTCACAGAATCATAGAATCGAAGAGTTGGAAGGAACCCTGTGGATCATCTAGTTAAGTATGGTCTACACTGACTTTCTAGGGCAGGGTGGTCCAATATTTTTACCAAGTGGTCCTCAAGAGTCCTTCAACATGGAACCTGTGGGCTGCACAATGCCATGTCACATGTGGGGGGGGAGCGGGGCCAACATCTGATGGCTCCACCCCCAGCCCTTATGCTGCCCTCCCAAAGAGGGCTAAGCAAGTCACCGGGCTTGGAGAAGTAGGTGTGAGGCTCTGGAAGGGTCCCAGAGCCCTCCTGCCTCCTTCCCAAAGCTGGGAAAGCACTAACTAGGCCAGGCTTCCTCAACCTCAGCCCTCCAGGTGTTTTGAGACTACAATTCCCATCATCCCTGACCACTGGTCCTGCTAGCTAGGGATCATGGGGATTGTAGGGCAAAAACATCTGGAGGGCCGAGGTTGAGGAAGCCTGAACTAGGCTTTGTGAATGAGGCAGGAGGACAATAGGACCCTGTCAGAGCTACCCGGCTTTGGGGAGGCTGTGCTAGGGCTGGGAGGAGTCCAGTGTTGCCAACAGACACAAAAAAGGCCTCAAAGGTCACATGCGGACCTCAGGCTGCGTGTTGGACCACCCTGTTCTAGGGAATTCAGCTGGAGAACATTCTCAGCCCTTCCTGAAGACACCAGGGATTGAACCTGGGACCTTCTGAATGCAAAGCATGTGCTCTAGCATTGAGCTACAGCTCTTACCTAATAGCTCTTCCCTAATGACCTGTGATGTCATACATTTCCCCCTGTGTAGGCATAGGCAGATCTGGCCATTTCAGTTTCTCTTGGTTTCTCACTTTTCCAATCATAATTTCAGTTCTTCACATTTCTGTATCAGTTTTTGAGGGTTGTTTTTTTAAAAAAGCCCTTTGTGAAAATTCATCAATATTCTTCTGTGCAATTTTCTCCCAATATTATTGCATGCAACTTCCCCTAATATAACACATTCAGTATGTTTTGTTGTTGTTGTTGTTGTTTAGTCGTTTAGTCATGTCTGACTCTTCGTGTCCCCATGGACCAGAGCACGCCAGGCACTCCTGTCTTCCACTGCCTCCCGCAGTTTGGTCAAACTCATTTTTGTAGCTTCGAGAACACTGTCCAACCATCTCGTCCTCTGTCGTCCCCTTCTCCTTGTGCCCCCCATCTTTCCCAACATCAGCGTCTTTTCCAGGGAGTCTTCTCTTCTCATGAGGTGGCCAAAGTACTGGAGCCTCAGCTTCAGGATCTGTCCTTCCAGTGAGCGCTCAAGGCTGATTTCCTTCAGAATGGATAGGTTTGATCTTCTTGCAGTCCATGGGACTCTCAAGAGTCTCCTCCAGCACCATAATTCAAAAGCATCAATTCTTTGGTGCTCAGCCTTCTTTATGGTCCAGCTATCACTTCCATACATCACTACTGGGAAAACCATAGCTTTAACTAGACGGACCTTTGTTGGCAAGGTGATTTAGATGTTACTTTCACTAATCTCTACATTGCTAGTACATACTTTACCCTAGTGTACACATTTCCGATGCACATTCCTTGGCTGGAGATCTGTGTTGCAAAATTCAGAGAATTATGAAAAAGGGTTGCGTTTTAGTTTACATATTGTTTCAGGAAGCTTTAATGAGGTAGATTTGCCTTTAAATGCAAAACGAACCAAATTTCTTCCCCTTCCCAATTCCTGCATTCATATACCCTGTTTCCTGGGACCCAGCTGTAAATCTTGTGAAATATATTCTGATGAGCTGCCTGCCAACTTCAGCTGGTTGTACATGTGCAAATATCTCCCCTTCTTCTGGGGCTGCGGGCATTCAGTTTTTGTGATCTTTGTGTAAAATGCTGTCGGGAACATCTCCAAAAGATCATTTCCCTTGTTACCTGTTTAGAGCACATATAGTGTCCCCAGTCAATCACATTATGTATTAATTATTGCATCTGCCTCTATACATTTTGGGAAGGAATGGGGGGGGGGGGAGAGATGGATTCTGGGATTCTCACCAGTTGATACCAAAAAAAATTGGTTAACTGTGTTAGAAGTTCTCCTTTCAGTTTCAAGCAGAACTTGAGTGCCCCCTACTGCATATAAATAAAATAGGTCAGATTCCAAAAGGTTGAGTAACAACACGAAAGCATGGAGCTGTGATATTGTCAGGATATGGAATGCTTTTGATGTACTTTTACTCATAAAGTCACTGAAACCATAAAAGAGGAAGGTGTAGGCTCCAGTTCCATAATGAAAGCCCAGTGCAGGAAATTAAGGTGCACATGGACATTTTCAACCATTTTCAAGCAAGGTAAATATTTAGATTAAATAAGATATTAGCAGTCTTTAATGCACCACAATGTGGTGCAAATGTGACCTAGCGTATAAACATGCAAGAGTATCTATGGGGAAATTGCTTTGCAGAAATGTTATCTACTGGGCAAAACTGCATTCAAAGATGGGCATTTAAGAATAAATTCATACAGAAATTCCGGCGGATTTTAATGAAGACTTAGAAAAACAAAACAAATGGATGTGGAAGCTTGGAGAAACAGATTTGATGTTAGAAAAAAATGAGAAACTGAGAGAAACTAAAATCAACATGCTTTCCACCCATCCCTACTTAAGAGCAGTGACTTGGATGGACTTGCACACCCAGCGTCTTACAATGGACTGCAGTGATGCTCTGCAGGCAACACAGATTTTAATTAATATTACTTCCAAGATACAAGCCTAAAGGTTTTCCATACTGCAGGGCATGTCTATATTCAGCAGGCCTATAGGTGTTGAAATGACATATCTGCTGGTCTGTCTTTCTGTCTCCCCACTTAGCCACCAAATGGCTCTTCCTTCCTGCAAATATCTCTTCTATTAATAACAGGTTTGCATCTGGCCCTTCCCCGGTTAAAACCTGGGCACCAAGCCTCACTGAGATCACTGGTGCTATTCTGGCTCTGAGTGTCAGGCATTGCTAGTACACTGAACAATTCTCCCCAGGGTGTGGTCTGACAGCTGGGAGTGCATAAAAAAGGGAAGCATTTGTTTCCCCCAAATGCTTTTCTGCTTCTGGAACTGTGGTGGTTGACCCAGACATCTTAACAAGCAAGAGGGATTCTCACACTAGCAAGGGCTGAATATGTCATCGTGGAGAAACAGAAGCTGGTTTGAATGGCTGAACTTCCACTGGAAATGTTTGAGCTGGGCGGCCATTTGTCAGTGGTTGCATCCAGCATTGAAGATGCTGCATCCAGCTGTGTGTTAGAGCTCCCTGAAAGACTAAATGACCTCCAAGATCTCTTCCAGTGTGGTGTAGTGGTTAAGAGCAGGGAACTCATAATCTGGGGAACTGGGTTTGCGTCCCTGCTCCTCCACATGAGCTGCTGGGTGACCTTGGGCCAGTCACACTTCTTTGAAGTCTCTCAGCCCCACTCACCTCACAGAGTGTTTGTTGTGGGGGAGGAAGGGAAAGGAGAATGTTAGCCACTTTGAGACTCCTTAAGAGGAGTGAAAGGCGGGATATCAAATCCAAACTCTTCTCTTCTTCTTCTTCCATCTCCAAAATTATGTTACTCAGGGCCAGTCCAAGAGTCTTTGCTGCACGATATGTTTAAAGCAGTGTCATACCTCCTTTAACCATCATGGCTTCCACCAAAGAATAATAGGCGCTGTAGTTTAAGGGTGCTGGAAGTTGCTAGGAGAGCCCTATTCCCATCACAGAGCTACAATGCACAGAGTGGTTTAACAGCCGCTTCCTCTTTACAGAAAACTCTGGGGATTGTGAGGAAACAGAGAGAACTTAGAGAACCAAAATTTGTCCATCCCTTCTGGCAGCTGAATCTTGCTTCAACCCTGGCAATCGGTTATTAGTCCTCCACTGCATCTGAGGACAGCAATCCTGCACACACTTACCTGAGAGTAAGCCCCATGGAACTGAGTGGGGTGTACTTCTAAGTAAACATGCATAGGATTGTACTGCTGGTGAATGCCTGCCGCCTGCCGCCACACACAAGCCCATGCCAAAATATAAAATGATGCCTACTGTTTGATAGTGCTGATCGGAACTAATAGGGTGGGAGGCATGGAGGCCAACAGTAGGGGGAGCAGGGCCGTCTTTACCCGGGAGTGCAAAAGGTGCGAGGCACCCGGGCACCAAATTCTGGGGGGGCACCAAATGTATACCTACTGTATACCAGTCCCTCTTCTTGATTGGCGGCAGTGAAAAGCAGTAGAGCAAAAGTGCTTGGCCCTTCCTCCATTGCTCTGTTACTCCGTAGCGTCAAATATTCCTGACAAGTCAGGAAACAAAAGCAGTTATTTCCGCTGCATCGTTGTTACAGGTGAGAAATTTGCCTCCCCCCAAAAAAGGTCAACAACTGAGTTCGCACCCCCCAAAAAAAGGGGAGCGGCTAAACTAAATTTGGGGGCGCCAGGCGGATCTTTGCACCCCAGTGGCGCATATGTTAAAGACGGCCCTGAAAGGGAGCCAGAAACTACGACAGGAGAGCCAATGGCAAACAGAGCCAATTAATTATAGTTTTATTTCCATCCTCTTCCCTTCCGAGTTCTACACGGAGACTGAGGAGGAGGAAGGAGACAGGCAGGACCAGCCCGTGGACTAGTTGAAGGTTAGAAGGCAAGAAAGTAGGTGGGGGAAGTGGAGAATGGTGGGCAATGCCCCATTTGCCCAAAAGAGCCAGTCTGCCCTGATAATGTTCTGGTGCCCAGAGTCTTCACAGCAGTACTTCCCCCCCCCCAAGGTAAACAGATGCAAAGAACGCGGGTGGCGCTGTGGTCTAAACCACTGAGCCTAGGACTTGCTGATCGGAAGGTCGGCGGTTCAAATCCCCGTGACGGGGTGAGCTCCCGTTGCTCGGTCCCAGCTCCTGCCAACCTAGCAGTTCGAAAGCACGAAGTGCAAGTAGATAAATAGGTACCACTCCAGCGGGAAGGTAAATGGCGTTTCCGTGCGCTGCTCTGGTTCACCAGAAGTGGCTTAGTCATGCTGGCCACATGACCCGGAAGCTGTACGCCGTCTCCCTTGGCCAATAAAGCAAGATGAGCACCGTAACCCCAGAGTCGTTCGCGACTGGACTTAACTGTCAGGGGTCCTTTACCTTTACCTTTTTAAACAGATGCCAGAACTTACCATGGAGTTGTTACAGTAAGTCGTTGGGCAACTCCGGGCAGCCCTAAACAGATGCTGGTCTGACAACTGCCACATTCATTCGCCACCTGCAGAGGTGCTAAAAGCTATGGCAAGCTGTCTCCCTTGCTGGTTTGGGGGTCTCGCTCTGGCGCGGGTCAAATAAATGTGCCCCCACCTCCCCCATTCTCTTAGATTCAGGCAGATGGCTAGGCACCTCTCACAAACTAGCATGCGCCCAATGGCAGAGGCATGGCTGGACAGCTTAAAGTTCACTGCCACTACATGGGAGATGGAAGGAAAGGAAATGTGGATCAGCCCTGCGCCATAGCTTGAACAATCGCGGCTAGGAGCTAGGTGGAGTCATAGATCTAAAAACAAGTGTAGTGTGCTGGTCCTGGGGGCTACCGAGAGGCGAGGTCCGAGTCCAGTCCAAGGTCGATGGTGCGGTATGGAGGCTGTCCATCAAAGCTGTAGCTGGGTCCAAGGCAGGGAGTTGGGTGGGGTCAGGAACTCTGGCAGAAGATCAGGACAGGGTGCAGGCAGGAACAGGTTACCAACAATGTTGCTCCCGCAACCTGGGACTGGGGCTGACTGGCTTTTATCTGCCCCGAGGCATAGGGCGGCCCTGGTCCACAGGTGATTCTCCTCCCCTGGCCTGGAGGCGAGCACTCCTCCTGCAGGAACTTAGTTCCCTCCGCCTCTCTGCCCTGAGCCTCTGCAGCTCAGGAGAGGCTGGAGGGTTACTGGACCCAGAGGCAACCTCCTCTTCCCCTGACGGGGCTGAGAGTGGAGTACCTGCAGGCAATGGGCCCTCCATCACCTCAGGGGCCAGAGCAGACTCAGCTGGTGCCTGCACCTGAGTATCCAGCACAGGTAAGGACCCTTCAGGCTCAGGCTCCAGCCCCAGCTCAGCTGGTTCTGGAAGCGGGGACTCCTGTGCAGGCTGGGATTCCTCAGGTTCAGCCTCTGAGTCCGAATCCCAGGCCATCACATGTAGACTCACACATGCCGGCCAGCTTCCGTTTTGACTTGAAATGTTCACTTTGGGCTTCTCAGAAGAAGGGCTTTTTTTTTCAACCGGAACTCAGTTCCGGCACCTCTCAGGTGAGCGCCATTGACATTCTAAGAGAACGAGGGAGGCATTCGTGGTGAGTTCTGGCACCTCTTTTTTCTAGAAAAAGAGCACCGCTCAGATGTATGTAAAGGCAAGAAGCAGGCAAGGAGAGCGCCGGCCCGCAATGGTGCCCGCCTGAGAGGTGCTGGAACCATGCTCCAGCCGAAAAGAAGCACTGATTCACAGTGAGCAGAAGAAAAAACGGCTTGCGTGTCTTTCTTTGACTCTGGTACGCTCTGCGGATATTAGTATCCACAGAACTAAGGCGCCAGCTTGGGCGAACCTGTTCCTCCACCACCCGCAAGCTTTCCATATTTCCCCTTGTTTCTATGTGTAGGGGGATGTTTGTAGATAATCTCGGCCTTGCAGCAACAGAGAGGTAAATATTATATCTGCGTGAGTCAGTCCATCTCAAAGGTCACTCTCGGTTCATGTTCCATGTGAAAAGGGAAGCAGAAATCTCTCTCTTGAATTCTGTAGGGCCCTCTTCTCTCTCGGCGGTGAGTCACCCCCCGCACCCACCCTAGTCAGAGCTATAAAATGACAAACATTGGTAAATAAGATAATATTAATTACATTGGTGACTCAACTGAAATAAACAGAGCTCAGTGACTGTGAAGTGGAAATAAAAGTGTGTTATCGAAAGCAGCGGGTGGAGAACATTAAAAACAGGATAACCAAGGCAAGCCTCCTATTCTGTTGTGTTTTTTTCATTGACAAAGAGGGTCCTGTGCTATATTAGATACAGAGGTACCTTGTTTTCCTCATGCTGCTCCTGTGCCCTTAGCAGCAGTATTCCAGGCACCAGGGGAGCGGGTGGCGCTGTGGTCTAAAGCACTGAGCCTCTTGGGCTCGCTGATTGGAAGGTTAGCAGTTTGAATCCGCAGTACGGGGTGAGCTCCCGTTGTTCTGTTCCAGCTCCTGCCAACCTAGCAGTTCGAAACCATACAAGCATGAGTAGATAAATAGGTACTGCTGCGGCGGGAAGGTAAACGGCATTTCCATGCGCTATGGCACTCGTCACAGTCCCCCGTGCTCCAGTAATGGTTTGGTCATGCTGGCCACATGACCCAGAAAGCTGTCTGTCAACAAACACCAGCTCCCTCGGCCTGAAAGCGAGATGAGCGCTGCACCCCATGACTGGACTTAACCATCCAGGGGCCCTTTACTGTTATGTACTGAGTTGAATACGATCCAAAATGCAGCAGTCTGATTGGTCCTAGAACAATAGGATTCAGAATGCAGCAGTCTGATTGGTCCTAGAACAATACAGCAGTATGATTGGTCTGCAGGAGCCAACCAATCCAGCTCCAGGTGGAAGTGAATCCACAACCTGATTGGCCTACAGGAGAATCCCGGAATTAGCCAATCATGTGCAGCCCATTGTGTAAATAATGTATATAAAGCAGGTATTTTGGGGGGACTTTCATTCCTCCTCACCACTATGAGCTGAATAAAGAGCACGAAATCCACTCTCAACTCCGAGTATATTTCACTGGCGAAGAAGGTGGGATTCCGCTGAGCTGACCGCCACACACAGCACCGCAGCACCGCCACCTGCCGCACTGCTGCCTCGCACTGTGTATTCAGGCATTTACCTTCACCTTTTTACCTTTATTCGAGGCACCCTGAAATGTACTAGTTAAGTCTTTCCCCATTGCTTTATCTCAATGCCAGGCATAAGCTCGCTAACCTTCCAGGAGGAAGCCAGCCATAGCTGTCAACGTTTCCCTTTTTAAAAAAGGGAAATTCCCTTATTCCAAATAGGATTCCTCGCAAGAAAAGGGAAAAATTGACAGCTATGGCCAGGGCCACTCCTTTTAGAGGAACTCCATTGGCGGAAATAAAAGGCGAAACTTTTCATGGCATGGAGCTGAGTATCATTCTCACCTGCTGATCGCTGCAGATCAAACTGCCGTTAAAAAGACAGCTACGGAAACTGGCAAGCCCAGTCAGGGAAAAGCTTGACCTCTTTGGTTTCTCACAGGACCAGTCCTATCATTAGATAGATTGAGGCAGCAGCCTCAGGCGGCAGATACTGGGAGGCAGGGAATGTTTTCGGAGGTGTCAGAGGGCAGAGCTGTGTCTGCCACATGGCCTACCCTGAAAACCCCTAAGCTAACCTGCTCCTAGAGATGTAAAAAGGCATCCTTTTTCCTTTCTGCTCTTGTATTTGTTATGTACTGAAGTCCTCACCCTGGGCCAGCAGGGGGATGCTGTAGATAGTTTTCACTCAGGTCCACATATGCAAATAAGGGATTGAAAGTGACGTTCAGTGATTGGATAGTTACAGAAAATGGTTACTGTTGCGTTGTAGTGGAGCCCTATATAAGCCGGCTGGCTGAACCCTTCAGTTCAGTTCTGTTCTGGCCTGTGAATAAACAAGAGCTGTTTGAAGAATCACTGTGTCGTCTGATGTGTTCACCCACAACTTAACAGTATTCATCACACACAACACTGTTCCTGTGCCACTGCAGTTTGGACTTCCACCCCAAAACTGCATTACTTGCCTCGCTGTCCACTATGGTGAAATTACACAATTTATGCAATTTACGGACTTGCATAAATCGCAGAAATACATTGTCATTAAGCTGCTCGGCCCCACCTGTTTCAATGCAAAGGAAACACAGTGTAGGGGACTGTAATCAGTTCAGCAACTATCAGGAGAGCCAAAGGCTCCATCCACCTGCTATATTATGATAGCATCAGCATACTGTAGCTTGTAACACTTACTTCTGGACCGTTTTGTTGTGTCACCAACGAATCAAAATATATCCTTATGCACAAAAAGGTTTCATAAGATCAGTTTTATAAGATTATATATTTCTGCTTTTGTTTCATGTTTGTAGAGCACCTATTGTTGTTGAGTTTTGTTTTAGAGGAGAAATCATTTCGTTGAATTTATTTTAAAACACACCCAGGTTCCATGGGAAGTATTTCAAAGACATTCTGGAATACAGTACCTCTGCTTCAAGATATGAGTTACTCATATTCATCTTCTAGCCTTTGAGCTACTTTTTAAAGTTTTGAGGCCACATAACATATGTTTTCCATCATACAATATTTCTATACAGTTTTTCCTGCTGTTTTCAAGGGGGGAATCACAGGGGAACAGAATTGCCCATGTGCAGTAGCGACATCACCAGTGATATTTGTAGTTGTATCACACCATACACAAAGGTACTGCAGTGTGACAGGGATATTAGAAACAGAAGGGCTAGCTTTATAATCAGGAAAACAAGCACAATCTTCCTCACATCTGAATGCACCCTTTCTCTCCAGGACAAGAACTGGGGGTTGTTTTCATTGAACTTTTACTCAAAGTAGGCCCATCAGAATTAATGGACCTAAGTTAGTCATGGCCATTCATTTCATCGGTTCTAGCCTAAGTGAAAGTTGGTTGAATGCAGCCTTTGATATTTTGGCACCTGGGGCGGCAAACAGCATGCCCCAAAAGCAACGCCACATTTTATGGTGTAACCAATTAACTGCTGTTGTAATGAAAGGATAAGCAAGTACATTTCCAGGTATGTGAAAGGGCTTTCCCACAATTCCACTTGTCCTGTGCCCGGGAAGCATGAGTCCTCATGGTTTTCCATTTGGTCCACACTTTCTTGGCCCGTCTGAGTGATTTCCCCCTTGCCCAGCTCCTTTCCAGGGAAAACCTGCTCTTTCGTGCTAAATTGGAGCAAACGTCAATCCGGAGAAAACCTAAATTGCTGTTTGTTCCAGTCAAGCACTAAAAGGTGGCTTTCCCCAGGGAAAAGAGGAAGTGTGAATAAGCCATAAAACGCCTAGTGAATATTCATGGATTATTTTCAAGCGGTCTAAACTTGTTGTTGCCTTGAACTGGGAGAGATCTGATGGCACCTGGTGCTTAAAGTTTACGATTTCTGGCGAAACTTCTGCAGGATTTTGATTGCTCTCGTGTTTTAGTGCCAAGTGGAATAATCTTACCTAGCACCTCATTAAAATAAATAGGGCTGGATTCAGCTAATGAGCCCTGTTAGTGCTTTCCCCCTCCTTCCCCTCCGGCACCCTCCCAAATTGTCTCTGGGGTGTCAAGAGAATCAACAGAACAGAGGGGTGAAGAGGAGAGGGAGATTTAAGGAGAAGAACATGGCATGGACAAAGGGGAATTAAATGAGGCACAAAGGATTTACAGTCCACATTAAGCTGAGGTATGGACAGGCCCAAGGTTAAATGAGTAGTAGTAGTGGCACTATGGTCTAAACCATCAAGCCTCTTGGGCTTGCTGATTGGAAGGTCAGCGGTTTGAATCCCCGCGATGGGGATCCCGTTGCTCTGTCCCAGTTCCTGCAAACCTAGCAGTTCAAAAGCATGCCAGTGCAAGTAGATAAATAGGTACCGCTGTGGCGGGAAGGTAAACGGCATTTCCGTGCATTCTGGCACTCATCACGGCCCTCAATACACCAGTAGCGGTTTAGTCATGCTGGCCACATGACCCGGAAATCTGTGGACAAACACCGGCTCCCTCGGCCTGAAAGCCAGATGAGTGCCACAACCCCATAGTCTTCTTTGACTGGACTTAACTGTCCAGGGGTCCTTTACCATTTACCTTTTAGTAGTAGCAGTATTAGCATTACAGTGGTACCTCGGGTTACATACGCTTCAGGTTACATACGCTTCAGGTTACAGACTCTGCTAACCCAGAAATAGTACCTGGGGTTAAGAACTTTGCTTCAGGATGAGAACAGAAATCGTGCTCCGGCGACATGGTGGCAGCGGGAGGCCCCATTAGCTAAAGTGGTGCTTCAGGTTAAGTGGTGCTTCAGGTTAAGCCACCACAGAAAAGGCCTGTTCCAGACCCTCAACGTGTCCCTATTTTCCAGGGACGTCCCTGATTTAGAGAAGCCATCCCAGTTTCTGATTTGATCCCGGAATATCCTGCTTTTCCTTAGGATGTCCCTATTTTCTTCGGAGAAATGTTGAACGGTATGGAGTTATCCAACCCCCAAGCTGTCTGAAGGCAATCCTGTATAGGGAAGGATTTTAAAAATGTTTAATGTTTTCTTATTATATATATATATATATATATACACACACACACACACACACACACACACACACACAATGTGTGTGTGTGTGTGTGTGTGTGTGTGTGTGTGTGTGTGTGTGTTGAAAGCCGGCCAGAGTGGCTGGGGCAACCCAATAAGATGTGTGGGGTATAAATAGTAAAATTATCATTATGGAATGGGACATCCCTATTTTCTTTGGAGAAACATTGGAGGGTATGCCGTTCTCATGTTGCCACCCTCCGACCCTCTTGGAGACATAGAGAAAGGCCTCAGATGACAAGCGCAGGATCTGGGTCGTTTTGTATAGGGAGAGGCAGCCCTTAGGGTATTGAGGTTCTGAGCCATGTAAGACTTTATAGGCTTTATAATATATTTAAAAACCTGTTTAAAACAACTTAGAGGGAGGCAGATTTCTAGGTATTTGGGGCCTGAGTCATTTAGGGCTTTAAACATTAGCATGAGCATATTGAATTGGGCCCGGAAATGAATTGACAGTGAGCGCAGCTCCTTTATTTCATTTAGATCTTTACGTGAGATCTTAATGAAAACCCAGCCAGTAAACTGGTTGTTGTCCCCAGTTACCTGATAAAGAAGATTAAGGTCATGATGGAGAGGGGAGGGGAGCGAGCTCTACAGCGATTTCCAGAAGCTTCCAGGTGCTTCCTATTTGCAAAACAAACCAAAGCAGGCAGAAAATATCCCCTGGCTGTTTAAACAACAACGAAAACCCCAAAGTCAAAGTGCACAAGGTTTACAATATGCCTTACTTCTAACCTACACGTAGACAAAACCTGGGGGCTATAATGGCAATAGATGGGCAGTGTTTTATGTTTTGTTTAAAATTTGTGTTTTGGATTTTATGCGTTTCTGTTCCTGCTTTTCACCTCCATGACAAGGTTCAGTTTTTTTATCCCACGAATTGTTTGTGCTACGTGTGAAACGGCATTCATTGGCATTATGTGGCTTTTGTATCCCCCAACGTTCCTCAGATGAAAATAGGGACATTTCTCATCCCTCATCCCCAAAAAAACCCCCACAGATTTTCCTCCACCACAACACCAACAAGATACACACCCTTGAGCATCTTGAGAAAACCCCTTAATCCCGATTTTATTTTATTTTATTCTTTGGTAAATTTACAAAAAGAAAAACACACCAATAAATAAATTTTAGAATGGGGCAAGATTAGACCCGGACTCACAAAGCATTTTAAAAATAAATAAATCAAGACTTCTTGCACTCGATGAGTCGACGAGGTTACGCACGAGAATTAGACAGGGTTTGTCTTGGGCTTCTTCAGTAAAATCTCTCTCATGGTTTTGATATATTTATAAACATTCACTGGTGGCATAAACCAAAACTTATTAGTGTTTAAATAAAATTTCCAAATAATATCTGAACAGACAAGTACAAAAGTCTATACTTACAGTCCATATGTTACATTCCTTTTTGGCTTAAGCTACAATATTTAATTTCTTTCTTCAGGAAATTCTCCCTCAAGATTTTGGTGTATTTACATACATTCACTGGTGATATAAACCATAACCTGATTAACCTTTAAACATTCATTATATAACTTCTGAGAATATAAATACAAAAATCAATACACTTCATATGCTAAGTTCTTAAGCATTTATTCATTTATCTTCGTTGATATCTAACCCTTGAGCGTAACATCGCCAACGCTTCATTTGATCAAACTGACCTTTGTTGATATCTACAGGAGCCTGGCTAAAGGAACTTTAAAGACTGAATCTTCCTTTTGGACACAATTTGAATGAGTTTTCTGTTTGTGGCTTTTGTAGTAGATCTTGTACCTTGTTCTCTCAATTTTTGGATTATTGAGATAAGATTAAGAACGTAGAATGGTTTGGAAGTGTTTTGTGTGCTGCTTACTTCATACTGGTCTACCACGAGAATTGGCAGCACAGGTTCATTTCTTCAGGGCTGGACCTCAGAGACTGCAGCCTCCTCACAGGAATGACTATGGAGAGGCCCTAGAGAGGCAAAGGGATGCTCAGCACTGCTGCTGCTGCCGCCGCTCGGGACAAGCGCCAGTTCATCTTCCTCTCTGAGCTTGGCACTGGCAGGGGAAATAGGGACATTCCAGGATCAAATCAGAACCCGGGATAGCTTTCGTCATTCTGGGACTATCCCTGGAAAATTGGAACACTTGGAGAGTATGGACCGTTAACCACTGTTGCTGATTTGGTGGGGCAGAGCAGGTATTCAGTGCTACAGCTGACAACCTTGGTGTCTGGGGATATCTTCCTTAATGGACTGGTCCTCTCTCTCTCTCTCTCTCTCTCTCTCTCTCTCTCTCTCTCCTCTCCTCTAGTTGGAGGAGCTAAGAAACAGCTTGTGGCATGTCCTTATGGAAAGTGGTCCAACTGTATTGCAGAGGAGTGCAATACAGGAAAGAGGGGTTGTATGCTGTGCTTTTTTTCTTTAAAAAATGTTTAGGGGTACAGTGGTACCTTGGGTTACAGACGCTTCAGGTTACAGACACTTCAGGTTACAGACTCCGCTAACCCAGAAATAGTACCTCGGGTTAAGAACTTTGCTTCAGGATGAGAACAGAAATTGCGCAGTGGCGGCGCAGCGGCAGCTGGAGGCCCCATTAGCTAAAGTGGTGCTTCAGGTTAAGAACAGTTTCAGGTTAAGAATGGACCTCCAGAACTAATTAAGTTCTTAACCCGAGGTACCACTGTACTCTCATTATCCTACTCATATTGAAATTCTGCCCTTCCATGAGGCCAAACTTAGATTCACAAAGTGTTTAGAGGTATGCATGCCCCTGCGTCCCCCCAGAAAAAAAGCACTGATTGTATGAAACCAGAACTATCAAAGAAGAAGCTCACAAGCTGGGACTTTGGACTTACAGGGACTTCGTCAACAAACCTGTAGGTGGCACTGCGAAATTTCTAAACGGGCTCATTTTGACTTAGGACGAGTTCTGCAGCAATCTGGTTTTCAAAGGAAAATGTAAGCGTCCAGGCAATTCAGCACTTCCGGAGCTCAAAGCAATAGCAACAAGGGTTTGCCTATGGGCATACCAAGTGTACGTTTTCAATAGGAATCAGATGTGTTTGATAAGAACACAGGAAGGTGCCTCATGCTGAGTCTGACAGCTGGCTCATCTAGTTCAATATTGCCTGTTCTGACTAGCAGCTGCTAGTTTCAGGCAGGGTTTCAGACAAGGGTCACTTCTAGCCTCACCTGGAGATGCCAAGAATTGATACTGCAATTAATCCAGAATGCGGCAGCTGGACTGGTGACTGGGAGTGGCCGCCAAGACCACATAACACCGGTTCTGAGAGATCTGCATTGGCTCCCAGTACGTTTCCGAGCACAATTCAAAGTGTTGGTGCTGACCTTTAAAGCCCTAAACGGCCTCGGTCCTGTATACCTGAAGGAGCGTCTCCACCCCCATCGTTCAGCCCGGACACTGAGATCCAGCGCCAAGGGCCTTCCGGTGGTTCCCTCATTGCGAGAAGTGAGGTTACAGGGAACTGGGCAGAGGGCCTTCTCGGTAGTGGTGCCCGCCCTGTGGAACGCCCTTCCAGCAGATGTGAAGGAAATAAGCAGCTATCCTATCTTTAAAGGACATCTGAAGGCAGCCCTGTTCAGGGACGTTTTTAATATTTAACGCGGTACTGTTTTTAACACTTGATTGGGAGCCGCCCAGAGTGGCTGGGGAAACTCAGCCAGATGGGTGGGGTATAAATAATAAATTATTATTATTATTATACTGGGACCTGCTGCATGCATTGAGCACTGCCATGTATCCATGTATCAAGAGACCTGCTTGCTTCCAATATGTATTGGTTTCTCTCAGTTGGTAAAGCATGAGACTCTTAATCTCAAGGTTGTGAGTTCGAGTCCCATGTTGGGTGAAAGATTCCTGCATTGCAGGTGGCTGGACTAGATGACCCCCGTAGTCCCTTCCAACTCTACAGATCTGTGTTTCTGTGATTCTTGTCCTCTTTGATCCACATAGATCTCTGCACAATTATGTCATCAGGGGAAGTGTTCTGTCATGGAGATAAAACCATCAGGTCTTTCTTTTTTCCTTTGTTTCTTCCACATGCGCAATACTCTCTGGTCACATCCACACGATATATTTAAAGCAGGCATGGCCAAACTTGGCACTCCAGCTGTTTTGGGACTACAACTCCCATCATCCCTAGCTAACAGGACCAGTGGTCAGGGAGGGTGGGAACTGTAGTCCCAAAACAGCTGGAGGGCCAAGTTTGGCCATGCCTGATTTAAAGCATAAGGATGTAACCTAAGAACGTAACCTAAGCCCTGCTGGATCAAACCCATGTTCCTTCTGTTCTCACAGTAGCTACACAAAATGCCTATGGGAAACCCACGAGGAAAGAGCACACCAAGAACTCCGGCCAATAAAAGTTTCAGTAGTGGGAGTGGTCCCTACTCGCAAATCAATAGTCAATTGTAACAAAAACTAATCCATTCAAAAGTATGTATTCTGACAAGAATTACAAACTCAAACAGAGATTACAAACTCAAACTCATAAGGATATGTATATCCAATTATGGATCAGAAGCCAGTAAGTTCATGTTAGTCCATAGTCAGATTTGACGTGAAGGTCTTAGTTTCAATCAGCGGCGTAGCGTGGGTTGTCAGCACCCGGGGCAAGGCAAGTAATTTGCGCCCCCTAACCCGTGGATTTGCGCCCCCTAACCTGTGGATTTGCGCCCCCTAACCCGTGGATTTGCCCTAACCCCAGATGTTGCGCCCGGTGCGGCCGGGCCCCCCTGCACCCCCCACGCTACGCCACTGGTTTCAATCACTGAGCAGAAGTCAGAAGTCAGTTATGGATCAGAAACCAGGACAGGGCCCTGTTTCAATGTATTCACCTTCATCAGCTAATTTTTAAAGGGTCATGTAAGTTTGAAGAATACACATAAATGTATCCTGTTATTTTCTACGTTTCTCAGAGATAACAACTACGTGTGGGTAGACCAACGTGTATCATGAGCTTTTCTGTGCACATAGCTCACCCACCCCAAGTATCCAGGGACCTGTGGTTTATTAAGGGTGCTGGAAATTGTATCTCTGTGAGGGGTAACCTATAGCTCCCAGGATTCATTGCAAGAAGCCATGTGCTTTCAATATGGGTGTGACCGGCTCTCTCTCCTTTCGCTCTGATGCTTCAGTTAATAACATAAGATGAGCCGGCTGGATCAGGCCAGTCACCTATCATCCTATTGCCAGAGTGGCCATCCAGATGGCTGTGGAAAACCAGCAAACAGGACCTAAGCAGAAGAACACTCTGGTTTTTAGCAACTGGTATTCAGAAGCATTCATCACCTTGCCAACAAAGGTCCGTATAGTTAAAGCCATGGTTTTCCCAGTAGTGGTGTATGGGAGTGAGAGCTGGACCATAAAGAAGTCTGATTGCCGAAGAATTGATGCTTTTGAATTATGGTGCTGGAGAAGACTCTTGAGAGTCCCATGGATTGCAAGAAGATCAAACCTCTCCATTCTGAAGGAAATCAGCCCTGAGTGCTCACTGGAAGGAAGCTGAGGCTCCAAGACTTTGGCCACCTCATGAGAAGAGAAGACTCCCTGGAAAAGACCCTGATGTTGGGAAAGATGGAGGGCACAAGGAGAAGGGGACGACAGAGGATGAGATGGTTGGACAGTGTTCTCGAAGCTACCAGCATGAGTTTGACCAAACTGTGGGAGGCAGTGGAAGACAGGAGTGCCTGGCGTCTTCTGGTCCATGGGGTCACGAAGAGTCGGACACGACTAAACGACTAAACAACAACAACAATTCAGAAGCATTGCTATCTCCAATTACGCAATAGGAAAAAAGGACATCATATTATCAGAGGGATTAAGCCTCTTTGGAAATAGGGAGGGTTCTACCTTAGGAAATGCAGGACAGATTAAGGAGGTTATAATATTAAAATGAAGGTTCAGAGGGTGATCTCATTCAACCACAATCTCAACTAAAGCATCCATGACAGATGGCCATCCAATCTCTGCTTTGAAACCTCCAAGAAAGGAGAGTGCACCACTTCCAGAGGGAGTCCATTCCACTGTCAAACCGTTCTTACCATCAGAAAGTTCTTCCCCATGTTTAATCGGAATCTCCTTTCTTGTAACTTGAAGGCATGGGCTTGGGTCCTACCCTCCAGAGCAGGAGAAAACAAGCTTGCTCCATCTTTGATGTGACATCCCTTGAGATATTTGAAGATGGCTATCATATCTCCTCTTAGTCTCCTCTTTTACAGGCTAAACATACCCAGCTCCTTCAACCATTCCTCATAAGGCTTTGTTTCCAGACCAAGGGTTGCGCCAGTAAATGCAAGTACAGATGCCCTGCCCAGTCTGGTGCTACAGACTATAATTCCTGATGGGGAAAACATCTGGAGGGCACTAGGTTGAGGAAAGGTGGTGCCGAGGGTGAATAGTGAAATTTCTCTCATTCACTCACTGTGCTTAAATGCGGGGCTGTGCATGTATTGAAAAACACTGAGCCGTAAATTCAGAATTGGCAAGGAGTACAGGCATTCTCACATGTTACTGCGTATACGCACAGCACCAGGAACTAACTACAGTGGTACCTTGGGTTACATACGCTTCAGGTTACAGACTCCGCTAACCCAGAAATAGTACCTCGGGTTAAGAACTTTGCTTCAGGATGAGAACAGAAATCATTCTCCTGTGGCGCGGCGGCAGCAGGAGGCCTCATTAGCTAAAGTGGTGCTTCAGGTTAAGAACAGTTTCAGGTTAAGAACGGACTTCCGGAACGAATTAAGTACTTAACCCGAGGTACCACTGTAAATAGATTTGACTCCAGAAATGGTAGGGGAGAGCTGGAGAGTCCTCATGACTTCCTGGAACATGAAGAGGACCTGAGGCACAGAGAGGCTTTGTTTAGACTGCTCAGCCTCCCCGCCTAACAGCTGGCATGTGGGGTAGCACGGCAGCAGCAGCAGCTTTCTAGCGCATCCTCCAGCCTCCTGCCAGCTCCAGAGCTTCAATTCTAGTTGTGATATTTTTGGATACAGTATTTGTGGTATGGATTGAAGAGAGAGCGGCAGAGAGGACATTTAAAGGGTGTTTAGAGGGTGTTCCCCACTTTACATGATTTCACTTATGCTCACAAGGACATAACCCTCCATAAGTGGGGAGTAGCCGGTAGTTCTTCACATAAATTGTAATGAAACTACCTATTTTACTCCCACAAGGAACAATGACATATGAGATTCCTGCATTGCAGGGGGTTGGGGGAAATGACCTGCTTGGTCCCTTCCAACTCAACGATTCTATGATACTGATGAATTTTCATGAGGAACTTTTTCTGAAATAAGAAAATTGCAAACGGAAATGGGAATGTAGGGGACTGTACTAAGGATTGGGGAAATAAGAGGGAAACCAAGGTTGACAGACTCACCCATCCCTATCTAGGAGAGGTTGTTGTTGTTGTTGTTGTTGTTGTTGTTGTTGTTTAAGCAACTGGAGCTAGAAACTCCTGCTCATCTACTGCAAACCATTCAGTGATCTAGTAGTAGATCCTAATCTACCTTCTGCCAAGCACTACTGTAACCTGGCAGTCCAGGTGTCTGGAGGCTGCCAATGACTGTAATTAGGGAAATTTTCTCTCTACATTTTTCCACGCACCATCACTGCTGCCATGAGCACAAAGTCAATAGGATCAAAAAAACAATACAAGTAATAGGTGTTATTTTTGATGAAATTGGCAATGCAATATATTGAAACTATAATGTGTAAACTATAATGTGAAACTATAGAATCATAAAGTTGGAAGGGATCTCAATGGTCATTAGTCCAACCCACTGCGATACAGGAATCTCAAGACATGTGAAATATATATTGATATGGAACAAAACTCATATTGCGGCCAAAACAAGAGAGTCTGAGGAAGCAAAATTCCCCTGTGAAGCTGGATCTAGAATGAGCGCATTGTGGACTTGTTGACGAGATCCCCAGATTACTTCTCATTTCATTACTTCATCAAAGCCAATTTACAAATGAGGAATTGCTCATGGCTGGCAGCTGAATTCTTGTATCAGAGGGGAATTTTGTTTTCAGCCTATTTTATTTATCTATATATACAATATGAGTTTCCTCATATTGTAAAACCACCTTTGTGGTTTTAATTGTTACGCTTTATTTCATTTTTACTTTTACCCTGTGCGTTGCCCAGAGAATTGATTGTATCTGGCACCACACAAATATGATGAATACTGAACTAGCAGACAAACGCCCCTGGAAGCCTATAAGGAAGGCATGAAGGTAACAGCGATCTCCTCTTTCTTCCTGAGGTGGCAATTTCTCCTTCCATTCTTAGCCATACCTTCACTCCCCATGAGGCTTTTTATATATACGATATCTTTATTGTCATTGTCCCATGCAGTTCTGGCACCTCTCAGGTGGATGACATTGTCAATCTAAGAGGATGAGGGAGGTGTTCATAGTGAGTTCCAGCACCTCTTTTTATGGAAAAATAGCATTGATTCTCCCTTCATTTTTCTGTCTCTCCAGAGGCACCAACTATGGAGAGAAGGGGCCTCAGTCTCCTCAATATTTCTGGGCAGCCCTCCCCCTATATTAAGGGGACTGCCATCTCCCGCCAACCCCGGGCGAGCACTGGCCTGCCAAATGGGTCACATGATGTCCCCTCAATGGGGGGGGGCAAGTTGTTGCCCCTGTCTCTCTCTCATTCCCCCTCTCCCTTTGTCTACTTATTTACCTCTACCACATTTTGACCCATGGCTTACAATAATGGAACAATATCCACAAAGCAGGTAGGACGCGGGTGGCGCTCTGGGTAAAAGCCTCAGCACCTAGGGCTTGCCAATCGAAAGGTCGGCGGTTCGAATCCCCGTGGCAGGGTGCGCTCCTGCTGCTCAGTCCCAGCGCCTGCCAACCTAGCAGTTCGAAAGCACCTTCGAGTGTAAGTAGATAAATAGGGACCGCTTACTAGTGGGAAGGTAAACGGCGTTTGCGTGTGCGGCTCTGGCTTGCCAGAGCAGCGATGTCACGCTGGCCACGTGACCCGGAAGTGTCTCCGGACAGCGCTGGCCCCCAGCCTCTTGAGTGAGATGGGCGCACAACCCTAGAGTCTGTCAAGACTGGCCCGTACGGGCAGGGGTACCTTTACCTTTTTTATCCACAAAGCATGGGTGTAGCCAGGATTTTTGTGGGGGGGGGGTGCAGGCTTTTGTTCAGGGGGCAGAACCTCAGAGTTGTATAGATTTGGGGGGACAGCTGCCCCCTGCCTGCCTCCCGCCCCCCCTTGGCTACGCCCATGCCACAGAGTCAATAAAAGAATTCAAAACAAGACAAGAAAATTCAACAAATGGCAGCAAACAAATATGAACTTAGAGCAGACCCTAACACCCACTGAATTAAAACTGTTTTTCCTGACACCCAAAAATGAATAAAGAAGTGAAAAGACTTCTTGGGGGACACATTCCTTAACCTCAGGGCCACCACAGAGATGGTAGTCTCAGATCATGGTCCTCCATTGATGATCTGAGTGCTTGGCTAGGTTTGTATGGGAGAAAGTGGTGGACCTTGAGATATTTAAGTCCCAGGCTTTTTGGGACACCATTCCTTCCACCTCTACCCTACGTGTGAAATTTGGATGCCCATAGTTGTTTGTTTCTTTGTTATTTGTTTCTTTCAAAAGTCTTGGCTAACCTGGAGGCAACCGTACTCATCATTGCACTATGAAATATTGCACAATACTTCATTAGCCCTGAACGTCACTGTTGGGTTATACAATAAGGCTATACTTGGAGACTTGCTCAATTACCGCACAAGTTCCTGGTCTGTTTAGAGTGAGCAGGTAGTGGATTGGTTCGTGGCTGCCCAAGGTGATGAAAGCAGGAAGGTCCATGGCAAAACTGGGCAGCAAAGTGTGAAGTCACAAGGCACCTTGCAAGCCTTTCCAAAAAGCACATAGCAATACATCCTACCTGTTGCACAACGGTGGCTACCAGCTGCAAGCTACAGAGCTGGGGGCGTATGTCTGTATGTGTGACGTGTGTGTGTGTATGTGTAGCGAGAGAAACAGGCAAATATTGGGAGAGCAGTTTTCTGTTGGAACCTAAGCACTGACACCATGTGATCCCTTTTAACAAACAGCATTGAGATTGCATCATATTCACTGGGACGCAAAATTTTAGACAACCCAGGTGAGGAAAGGGCAGTTGAGTCTCTGTGAATTGGAGCTGCTAGGATAGAACAGAGGTACCCAACGTGCCACACTCTTTTCAGGTTTCACTTCAGCCATTGCCATCTGAGGAAACCATTAAGACTTCTGTCCCACCTTAAACTTCCAACCTGAAAAAGTGTATTTTCTTCATTGCCAACACAGCCTGCCCTTCACCGGATGACGGAAATACCACAATTCAAACAATTTACATTCAGAGCATAAAATGAAAACCTCAAAACCAAACAATGACAATGTTAACGGAACGGCAGCATAGAATAGCAAAGGCAGGGAGAAGTCATTCACTCAGCCAAAGACCAAAGAGATCCTTCTTTAATTTCTCTTTATTTATGTCTTCGGCATTCTGATTTTTACATTCTACCCACCTGTCATGATTTCCCCCCTTTCTTCTCTCGTCAAAGCATAACCATGGAACTGTTGAAAATGGCCCATCTTATATGAGGTTGCAGTCCAAGAGCTCCTAGCTAATGGCTGTTTCTGTATTGCCAGTTACTTATTTTGGCAACTTCCAGTCATTTGCGATGCATTATGGTTTATGGTGCTTTCGAATTATGATGCTTTTGAATTATGCTTTTGAATTATGGTACTGGAGGAGACTCTTGAGAGTCCCATGGACTGCAAGAAGAGCAAACCTATTCATTCTGAAGGGAATCAGCCCGGAGTGCTCACGGGAAGGACAGATCCTGAAGCTGAGGCTCCAATACTTTGGCCACCTCATGAGAAGAGAAGACTCCCTGGAAAAGACCCTGATGTTGGGAAAGATGGAGGGCAGAAGGAGAAGGGGACGACAGAGGATGAGATGGTTGGACAATGTTCTCGAAGGTACCAGCATGAGTTTGACCAAACTGCGAGAGGCAGTGGAAGACAGAAGTGCCTGGTGTGCTCTGGTCCATGGGGTCACGAAAAGTCGGACACGACTAAACGACTAAACAACAACAACAATGGTTTAATATTCCCCCACCTCTGTGTTCTCTTTTGGTTTCCAATATCTTCTTCATTGATTACAGTATTTCTTTAGACCATTTAGACACTGTTTACATTTTAGTGAAAAGATCCTAAGAGATTTGCAGAGTATCTTAAAGCACCATAAAGATCGAATACTAATTTAATAAGATAATAGTAATAGCAATACACATTATAAAACCCACCACAATTCTCTACTACATAGAGCATTCCTTTAAGCCCCAGGATAAGCACTGCACAAGAAAATCAACTGCAAATATACAGTTAGCAGTTGAGAGGACAAGTTAACAACTAAATACCATTTAAGTATACAGATAAAAAAAACAAATAGAAATCAGCTACAAAATATGGATTCTACAAGTGGTATTCAACTAAGCTATATGCAGGCAAAACCTGTCGAAATTAATGGACCTAACTTAGTCATGTTCATTAAATTAGATGGGTACACTTTGTGTAAAACTTATTTGAACACCACCCAGCGTTTTCAAAACAACATAATTGACAATTAAGCAAAAGGGTAAGAAACTCACTCTTTCTAACCCACCATGTGCCCAATCATACAATTAAACAAAGCAAAGCAAAACCCCAATAAAGTCCAGGGGCCCCCCCATTCGTTTTGTTCCATTGACTGCTGTCTTGTTGCAAAATTGCACAAGCAGGTAAATAGGAACTCTGTGTCATTCGTTGTTTTGCAAAACTGTGGTGTTTTCCCTTTCCAAAGCACATGTCCTCATCTTTTCACATAGAGACAGGACTTTTGGTTGCCATATGTCCTTTCCACAGGCTCGTTTTGCACTTCCCCAAGGCCTTTTACTTCATTTTATTCTTGCAAAGTTCTTTGTTCTGTTGGCCTCCAGCCTTCGGCCTTAGCACCCTTAATGGCCAATGAGCACCAGCTGCTACTTCATGGATAGCTCCACTGTGGTTCGTTGAAGCTAACCAGACCATCATTCCTCGGGATCACAGTTTGCTTTCACCTTGTGTGAGCTGGGAGGAGCAGAGAAGAGTGGAATGTTTGCTTGTGCACAATTAGCCATGACACAGCCACTGGATATTCAGCTGGAGACTACAATTCACGTATTGCAGCAGGCCAACTAATGGTGTCTACCATCACTATCATCATTCCAATTAACCACAACCAGTCCTCACATATCTGGGATTTGTGGGGGGTTGGCTGGGGTGTGTCAAACAGCATGCATTTCCAGCATGGTGGAGTGCTGCAAATCCTCTCCCTCCACCCATGGAAATTAAGCCCTTTTATTAATTTACAAGAGGGACGCGGGTGGCGCTGTGGTCTAAACCACTGAGCCTCTTGGGCTTGCCGATCAGAAGGTTGGTGGTTCGAATCCCCGCGACAGGGTGTGATCCTGTTGCTCTGTCCCAGCTCCTGCCAACCTAGGAGTTCGAAAGCACACCAGTGCAAGTAGATAAATAGGTGCCGCTGCGGAGGGAAGGTAAATGGCGTTTCCGTGCGCTCTGGTTTCCGTCACGGTATCCCATTGCGCCAGAAGCGATTTAGTCATGCTGGCCACATGACCCCAAAAGCTGTCTGTGGACAAACGCTGGCTCCCTCAGCCTGAAAGTGAGATGAGCCCCACAACCCCATACAGTGGTACCTCAGGTTACAAATGCTTCAGGTTACAAACGCTTCAGGTTACAGACTCTGCAAACCCAGAAGTAGTACCTCAGGTTAAGAACTTTACCTCAGGATGAGAACAGAAATCGTGTGGTGGCAGCAGGAGGCCCCATTAGCTAAAGTGGTACCTCAGATTAAGAACAGTTTCAGGTTAAGAACGGACCTCTAGAACGAATTAAGTTCTTAACCCGAGGTACCACTGTAGTTGCCTTTGACTGGACTTAACTGTCCTTTACCTTTTGCCTTTTACCTTTACCTTGCATGAAAAGGTGCATTCTTTTTAGGCTTTGCCATTTCTGTGGTTTTTTTTCTAAGAAATGACCAGTATACAAGCATTTTATTTTATTTTTATTTATTAGATTTATTAAACCCCCCCCCCCCCCAGTTAAAAGGGCGTCATTCAGCCAAAGGCCTGATTGAAGAGGAAAGTTTCTGCATGTGGTGTAGTGGTTAAGAGCGGTAGTCTCGTAATCTGGTGAACCGGGTTCGCATCTCTGCTCCTCCACATGCAGCTGCTGGGTGACCTTGGGCTAGTCACACGTATCTGAAGTCTCTCAGCCTCACTCACCTCACAGAGTGTTTGTTGTGGGGGAGGAAGGGAAAAGGAGATTGTTAGCCGCTTTGAGACTCCTTCAGGTAGTGATAAAGCGGGATATCAAATCCAAACTCTTCTTCTCAACAGCCCTGTGGAGAAGGCCAGGATGAGAGACAGTGGCTGGATCACCGTCACCCAGTGAGTTTCAGGGCTGAGAAGGGATTTGAACTTTTCTAAAAATGTATAGTGAAGGTGACAGGCAAACCTCCCTGGGGAGAGCATTCTCTGGGGAGCCACTGCAGGAAAGGCCTGTTCTCATGTTGTCACCCTCCAGACCTCTCGTGGAGGAGGAGGAGAATCTCAGGGTCTTGGTAGGTTCATATGGAGAGAGGTCACCCTTGGGGTATTGCAGTCCTGAGCCATTTAAAATGTGCCTGCGTTTGCCGCCACAGCCATGTGGGCTGGACGCTTTGGATTTTTATAACCAAGCTCAAAGAGACGTCGGGCAGTTTTGCCATATGCCGGCGCCCCTGCTTGCGCCACGCAGCCACCTGGCTAGCACACACTGTCCTGCCTATGGATGGAATGCTTCTTGCTCCATGGGAAATAAGGAAACAGGCGACGTTTTGAAAGCAGCCCTCTCATGACAACAGGCCCTGGGCTCTGAGCAAGATGTCACACTCCGCTTACCACATTGGGTATCCAGCACGGTGTCGTAATCTGCCCCCAAATGGCATCTTGAGGACTCGATGTGAAACCGTGTCTGTGTCTGTCTGCAACGTGGGTGGATCAGAAACTTTGCAGCGCAGAAAAGAGAAGCCGTTATTTGGGGGGGGGTAGGAGTGTGTTCCCCTCTCTTCCTCTCCTTAAAATGTTGGTTTGCTGTTCTACTCGGGGAAACCCTAATCTTAGCAGCTTTCCCCCACCCCCGCCAGTCTCTCCACACATGAAAGCAGAGCTGGTAACTTGCCCTTAGCCGGTTTCAGCAACCCCAGGTTACATTTCCCATTAAGAAACACTGCTGCCTTTTGAAATGTCACATTTTTCATTCAAATAAGACAGCAGTGGCAGTTCCTGAAGGGAGGAGGAGGAGGTAGATTTTTATCAAGAAAACAGCATGGGGAAGGGGGGTGGTTTTTTTGCGCCTTTGTTTAAGGCAGCTTCTCCCAGCATCACAACCATGGCCTGAATCAGCAAACACGTTTCCCACAGCTACACCAAAACCTATAAAAGCCACGGTGTCTAGCTTGCCCACCCCACCCACTGGACACTTCTACAAGGTTTATTTCCTTTTTCAAAAAAAATGGACAGTGCCTTTTTGTAATAAAGGGTTTGGGTTTGGGTTTGATATCCCGCTTTATCACTACCCGAAGGAGTCTCAAAGCGGCTAACATTCTCCTTTCCCTTCCTCCCCCACAAGAAACACTCTGTGAGGTGAGTGGGGCTGAGAGACTTCAGAGTAGTGTGACTAGCCCAAGGTCACCCAGCAGCTGCATGTGGAGGAGCGGAGACGCGAACCCGGTTCACCAGATTACGAGTCTACCACTATTAACCACTACACCACACTGTGTGTGTGTGTGTGTGTGTGAGAGAGAGAGAGAGAGAGAGAGAGAGAGAGAGAGAGAGAGAGAGAGAGAGATCCAGAATCAGGACCAACAGGGCATAGCTAACTTCCCATAATGCTGTTTGGGGTGGCTGCCACTCTAATTTTGCGTCATGCTACACTCCCCATGGCAGCTGTTTTGTTTTATGCCACACCCTCCCCACGGCAGGGCCTGACACGAGGGTGAGGAGGAGGAGGGCAGATCCAGCCTCTGAGGAGCATGCTTTTCGCCACCACCACCTACTCCCCAGCCCTTCTGCTGCTGTTACCTCTTCCGCAGCTCCTCTGCGCCACCGCCTCCACCTCCTGTGTATCCCTGCCCCACCACCCCGCCTGCTCCTCTCCAGTCTCCTTTTACTTGAATGCCACCTTTAATGCACTGGGGATTCCCTGGGCTGCCTCTACTTGCCTCAGGTGGTGGAGGAGGCAGCTGCAGAAGAGTAGGTGGGTGGCAGAGGAGGAGCGAGCCTGTGGAGGAGGCAGTGGCAGGGAAACTGTGGAGGGAGGGAGAGAGGGAGGGAGATCCAAAGGGCAAGTGCTGCCACACGACACGATCGAATGCTTACAAATGTGAAACGGCTTTTATGTGGCATTTCTGGTAGGGCCAATTCCGCTGACCAAAGCAGTCAAGTGGGCACATGTGGCAATCTTGCAGGTAAGCTATCACTAGTAACACCTTGAATTTGGCCCAGCAGCAAATCATCAACCAGTGCGGATCTCTCAGTCCAGGTGTTAGATGCTCACAAGGCCTCACTCCTGACTGCAATCGTGCTGCGGCATTCTGGCGATCCTGCGGAAGACAGTGCCTGCAAAAGGCTTAACTGTCAGCAGGAGAGGGACTATGTGGACATAGCCTGCGGCTACCCAGAGAGTAAGTGGTTTCTCGGTTCCAGCCACCGTCTGCAATTGCATTAAAAATAGCTCTTATGCAACTCCGGAGCTGATTCTGAAATTCTGACATTGTTGGGTCTTCCCCTCTTAGTCACCCTCATTTCAACTCATTTCCATGCTGCCAGGAGAACTTCATGCAGAAATACCATAAACCTGAAAGAGGAACTGAGGCGGGGGATTGGGAAACCCTGTTAGAGAGGGTCATCAATTCTTTGCAACCGGGAGATGAGGAAACCTCACAGCTGTCATTCCTCCTGTAAGAAGTGAAATATGCCTACTCGACAAAAAAGAGAGAGAACAGGCTCTGCATTCTTGTGGATAGCAGGAAGGATGGGGGGAGATCTCTTCGATTGTCTTGTGAGTGACCAAGGAGCAAGAGGTTCTGAAGCAACAGGAAGGGAGGGATTCCTGCAATGTTATGACAATAGTTCAGGAACAGAGAGGCACATAATTCTCAAATGTGCCTGACATGAGAGCTCAGATTGCTCTATCCCAGCTCCTGCCAACCTAGCAGTTCAAAAGCACACCAGTGCAAGTAGGTACCACTGCGACGGGAAGGTAAATGGCGTTTCCATGCGCTCTGGTTTCCGTCACAGTGTTTCGTTGCGCCAGAAGCAGTTCAGTCATGCTGACCACATGACCCAGAAAGCTGTCTGTGGACAAAACGCCAGCTCCCTTGGCCTGAAGCGAGATGAGCGCTGCAACCCCATAGTCACCTTTGACTGGACTTAACCATCCAGGGGTCCTTTAACTTTACCTTTTTAAGATGAAGTCTAAGGGCTCGTGTAGATCTGTGTTTGTCCCATGCCTAGAAAGTACGGTTTTCCTTTTCCACAATTTTTTTTATTGATTTTCAAACAATTTAACAAATTCAATTCAATTTCAATACAATATTCCCTTAACATTTTGATTTCCCACCCTTACTTCCGTGATGTTTCTGTTCAATCCTTTATCCACTGCCTTAAATGTAGTACTTATTTCTATAACATATACCCTACATTACATTTTTTTATCATTCCCATTCCTTTGCTTCTATTTCCAGTCCTGCATGCGATCTCATTTGACTATAGTATTTTCTCAGGTAGCCCAAAAAGGGTTTCCACTCTTCCACAACCATTTTGTCTTTTTGGTCTCTTACTTTTGCCATCAATTTTGCCATCTCCATATAGTCCAATAGTTTTAGAGTCGACTCCTCTTTTGATGGAACCTCTTTCTATTTCTGCACATAAAGAATTCTGGTTGCAGTGGTAGCATCCATAAACAATTTGACCAACTTTTTTTTGGATCTCTGCCCCTATTATTCCGCCAAAAAATGCTTCTGGCTTTTGGAGAATGACTATTTTAAACATCTCTTTTTAAAAATCATTACAAAAAGTACAGTTTTCCAGGTGGTTCTGCCCTTGCCCAGCCACTTTCCCTGGGAAAATCCGCTCTTTAGCGATAAATTGGAGCAAATGTTAATCTCAAGAAAACCCAATAGCTGTTTGCTTTGATCCAGTGGTAAAGATCCTGTTTCCCCAGGGGCAAAACCAAGTCTGGATGAACCCCAAGAGCAGGAAACCACCACCAGTTCCCAGTTGCAGGGCATCCCTCTAACATCAGAACAAAATATTTGTTTACTTACTATATTGTTTATTTGTGAATGCTTGCATTTTGAAATGACAGGCTTTGTCTTACTCAGGAGTAGGCCTGCTCACAATGGGAGCACCCCAAACCATGTCCGGAGCCAACAACAACAAGAATTTTATTATTATACTCCGCCCATCTGGCTGGGTTGCCCCAGCCACTCTTGGCAGATTCCAACACATACTGTACAGTATAAAAACGTAATAAAACATCAAACATTAACTACCTCCCGATACAGGGCGGCCTTCAGATGTCTCCTAAAAGTCATATATAGTCAAACCTCAGTTCCAGAATGCCTTTATTATTGTATGTTTCGACTCCCAAATGCCGAAAACTCAGAAGTAAATACTCCGGTTTTTGAACGTTTTTCGGAACCTTGACGTCCAATGCGGCTTGAGTGCAAGAAGCTCTTGCAACCAATAGGAAGCCGTGCCTTGGTTGTTGAACGTTTCAGAAGTCAAACGGTCTTCCAGAACAAATTACATTTGACAATCTCACCGAGATTTGACTGTAGTTTATCTCCCTCACATCTGATGGGAGGGCGTTCCACAGGAAGGGCACCACTGCCAAGAAGGCCCTCTACCTGGTTCCCTGTAACCTTGCAGAGAGGGAACCACCAGAAGGTCCTCAGAGCTGGACCTCAGTGTCCAGGCTGAATGACGAGGGTGGAGAAGATCCTTCAGGTATACAGGGCTAAGGCTGTTTAGGGCTTTAAAGGCCAGCACCAATGCTTTGAATTGTGCTTGGAAATGTACTGGGAGCTAGCATAGGTCCTTTAGGACCGGTGTTATATGGTCCCAGCAGCCACTAGCAGTGACATTCTTCCCAAGTCATTGCCAGATGTTGGGGTCATTGGGGTCAAGTTAGCTAGCAAGCATAATCAGCAGCAGAGAAGGTGAGTGATAGGCAGAGACAAACCCTTCAGTGACTTTAACATTTGCCTAAAGATCGCCTTAGGGACCACTTCTTCCACTGAGTGTCTCAGGTTGGAGGATGGAAGGCGGCTAACAGATTGAGGATGAATCCTGACAAGACAGAAGTACTGTTTTGGGGGGATAGGGGGGCGGGCGGGTGTGGAGGATTCCCTGGTCCTGAATGGGGTAACTGTGCCCCTGAAGCACCAGGTGCGCAGCCTGGGAGTCATTCTGGACTCACAGCTGTCCATGGAGGTGCAGGTCAATTCTGTGTCCAGGGCAGCTGTTTACCAGCTCCATCTGGTACACAGACTGAGACCCTATCTGCCCGCAGACTGTCTCGCCAGAGTGGTGCATGCTCTAGTTATTTCTCGCTTGGATTACTGCAATGCGCTCTATGTGGGGCTACCTTTGAAGGTGGCCCGGAAACTACAACTAATCCAGAATGCGTCAGCTAGACTGGTGACTGGGAGCGGCCGCCAAGACCACATAACACCGGTACTGAAAGATCAACATTGGCTCCCAGTACATTTCCAAGCACAATTCAAAGTGTTGGTGCTGACCTTTAAAGCCCTAAAAGGCCTCGGTCCAGTATACCTGAAGGAGCGTCTCCACCCCCATCGTTCAGCCCGGACACTGAGGTCCAGCTCCTAGGGCCTTCTGGTGGTTCCCTCACTGTGAGAAGTGAGGTTACAGGGAACCAGACAAAGGGCCTTCTCAGTAGTGGTGCCCTTTCTGTGGAACGCCCTCCCATCAGATGTCAAGGAAATAGACAACTATCCAACTTTTAGAAGACATCTGAAGGCAGCCCTGTTTAGGGAAGCTTTTAATGTTTAACAGACCACTGTATTACCAGCAAACAGTACTTCTTCTCACCCAGAGTCACCTCTGAGAGCAAAAGCCAGCTCTGGACCTCTTGGAAACTCCCTGAAAGCCCAAATGTATCTGGTAGCATCAGCATAAAATGTTGCTGCCCATCTCCCCGGGGTGAGAAGCAGCAGCAGAAATAGCTAGGATCTGCAGCATGTGCCACACAGAACTGGGCAGTTTGATTCACTTCCACAACTTGCGTGTGATTTCTGGAAAAGGAGGCACTGGGGTTCAGCTCTTTCTGGAAGAACCACCAACCTCCGTGATGTGGGAGGACTGTCTAGACATTGCCTTACATATCATAACGCTTAGCATTTCTGCAGCGAACGTCAAGGCTTCAAAGCTCCAGCCAAGCAAAAGATTTTGCTGTGAAAAAAATGGAGTCAGAAAGGTTCTTTTAAAAAAAATCCCCCACAAACTTGGGCGGGGAACTTTAGGCCAGGGACATAATGCAGCCCTCCATAGCTCTCTGTTTGGCCCTTGGGAGTCTCCAAAAACCATGCTCATTGGGCCTCTACACCCTGAATTGCTGCAGAATAAAGGCAGCTGCCTTATAGCGCATCAGGACCATTGGCCCCTCTGATTTAGTGTTGTCTGGCGGGAAGTGGGTGGCACTGTGGGTTAAACCACAGAGCCTAGGACTTACCGATCAGAAGGTCGGCAGTTCGAATCCCCACGACGGGGTGAGCTCCCATTGCTCAGTCCCTGCTCCTGCCAACCTAGCAGTTCGAAAGCATCAAAGTGCAAGTAGATGAATAGGTAAGGTAAGGTAAACGGCGGGAAGGTAAACGGCGTTTCCGTGCACTGCTCTGGTTCACCAGAAGCAGCTTAGTCATGCTGGCCACATGACCCAGAAGCTGTACGCCGGCTCCCTTGACCAATAAAGTGAGATGAACGCCGCAAGCCCAGAGTCAGCCCTGACTGGACCTAATGGTCAGGGGTCCCTTTACCTTTACTTTACACTGACTGGCAGCAGTTCTCCAAAGACAGGGGGCTCTCCCTGGAGATGACAGGGATGGGACTGGGGGCAAATCAGATTCTCCTTTACTGGGCAACAGCCCTTCCCTTGCTGGCACATGCAGAGAGGGCAGGCGAGGTCAGATGAGACATCGTGTTTCTCTGAAACTAGCTGTGTTTAGGGTAAACCACCTCGCTGCTCTGGAGTCCTCTGGCTCAGGACAGCGAAAGTTGCCAGAGAAGGAAATGAATAACCTACAAGAAAACATGTGAGGAGCGAACTTCACCATTCCAGGTGAAGAACTTGCAGATCCTTTCCAGTGCCAGCGACTCAAAGGCAGTGTTGCCACTTGGGTTACAGTTATTTGTTTTGAGGATATTTTTTCCTCTTGTGGGTTTTTTTAAAAATTCCCAAATTTTAAAAACTTAGGCATAATTGCATGCAGACTTTCAGATTATTTAAGGAACGCTGCAGCCAACAACATTGGCGTGGTTACCAATATTGAGCAATATTACTACACTATGTATTTTTTTAAAAATTGAAATTTGCAATGCCATGCATACACAACGCATACACACAGTGTAATATTTGTACTGTCATGATGACTGAAGGGTGACAGGCGGGAAGGTAAACGGCGTTTCCGTGTGCTGCTCTGGTTCGCCAGAAGCAGCTTAGTCATGCTGGCCACATGACCTGGAAGCTGTATGCCGGCTCCCTCGGCCAATAAAGCGACATGAGCGCCGCAACCTCAGAGTCGGCCACGACTGGACCTAATGGTCAGGGGTCCCTTTACCTTTATGGCAGGACATCCCTATTTTCTTCGGAGAGTATGGAATCATGAGACCCCTGAGCCAAGGAGATAAGTAACCATACAACCTTTAGAAGACCTCTGAAGGCAGCCCTGTATAGAGAAGTTGTATTAAAAAATAATAATAACATGTTTAATTATGTTTTTTTATATATATTGGAATCCAAGCTCTCCCCTCCCCTCATTCAAGCATTTCTACTCGTTAAATTTCTGTCTTCCATGCATAGAGGTAGAACGAGGTAAAGGTCAAAGGCAGAAGGTCTTAATAATGTCAGGAAATGCAAGCAGACGTGAGCCTCACATTTCCTACAGGCAAAGATGCTTAAAACCTCAACCCGCCTGATGTCTTCTGATCTCTCAGTGATTTAACCTTACAGAGCCAAGAGTCAGAGAGGGTCATGGCTACCTGGAAACGAACTGTAATTTGTTAAGGGTGCTGAGAGTTGTATGGGGGGGACACCCCCCCCCAAAAAAAAATCCCCACCCAGAGCTACAATTCCTAGAGTGGTTTAACAGTAACTCTCTCTTCCCAGGGCAATTGCACCAAAGTGCTGCTGAATTTTTATTTTAATGCAAACTGGTGTGTAAGAAGAAGAGTTTGGATTTGATATCCCTCTTTATCACTACCCGAAGGAGTCTCAAAGCGGCAGACATTCTCCTTTCCCTTCCTAACCCACAACAAACACTCTGTGAGGTGAGTGGGGCTGAGAGACTTCAAAGAAGTGTGACTGGCCCAAGGTCACCCAGCAGCTGCAAGTGGAGGAGCGGGGAATCGAACCCGGTTCACCAGATTACAAGTCCACCGCTCTTAATCACTACACCACACTGGTTCTCACCACACTGTTAAATAGAAGGAACCAAATTTTAGACAGGAAGAGATAAGTGCTGGAGATGCAAGGAGGTTGAGGGAATGTTCTTTCATATGTGGTGGACCTGTAAAAGGTTAAAAGAGTTTTGGGAAATAATCCATAATGAATTGGGGGAGGGGGAACGTTCAAAAGTACTTTTCCCAAAAAAAAAAAAAAAAACACCAGAGTCCTTTTCGTTGGGGATAATTCAGACAGAAATTCCCAGGTGTGTCAAAAAAGGTTATTTATGTATGCCACTTTGTTGTTGTTGTTTAGTCGTTTAGTCGTGTCCGACTCCTCGTGACCCCATGGACCAGAACACGCCAGGCACCTCTGTCCTCCACTACCTCCCACAGTTTGGTCAAACTCATGCTGGTAACCTCGAAAACACTATCCAACCATCTCGTCCTCTGTCGCCCCCTTCTCCTTGTGCCCTCCATCTTTCCCAGCATCAGTGTCTTCTCCAGGGAGTCTTCTCTTCTCATGAGGTGGCCAAAGTACTGGAGCCTCAGCTTCACGATCTGTCCTTCCAGTGAGCACTCAGGGCTGATTTCCTTAAGAATGGATGCGTTTGATCTTCTTGCAGTCCATGGGACTCTCAAGAGTCTCCTCCAGCACCATAATTCAAAAGAATCAATTCTTCGGCGATCAGCCTTCTTTATGGTCCAGCTCTACTGTATGCCACTACTGCGGCCCATGTTTCGTTAGGCCAAAAATGGAAAACAAGCGAGGTCCCAACCAAAGAAGAATGGCAACTTAAACTGATGCAATATGCCCAGCTTGCGGACATAACATATAGAATAAGAGAACAAGAAGAGCATACATTTAAAGAAGATTGGAAAACGTTTATTGGATATATGGGGGGGGGATTGTGTACAATTGAAAACACTGGCAGCATTAAGATAAATTCAACAGTGTAAATAAGTTTTGGTGGATGTAATAATAGAATACTGAATGGTTTGGTTTATGTAAAATATGCAGGTATTTATGGCGTGCAAATTGAGCCACAGAAAGAGAAGATGGGAAGTCATTGATATTGCAAGGGTGTTTAAATGAGTATTCAAAATTGTAAAACAGAAAATTTAATAAAAATTATATAAAAGAAAAACAAAAGCAAATTTAGGACAGGAAATAATAGAGACTTGAGAGAAACCAAAATCAACAGCTTGGCCCATCCCCAAGAACATGGCTCCTGCAACTTTAATAGTTGTGTTTGAGAAAGGGTTCTCCTAATACAATTGTGCCTTTTGAGGGGCAAAAGGTTTTGCCGGGTGTCAAACCGGGTCGGGAGAGAAAGAAAAGAAGCCGTTTTCAACTTTTCTTGCTGTGTGGCCGCTGCATGAATGGAAGAAGGAGCGTTTGGGGGCTGTCCCCTCCCACTATCAAAAGACTCGGTGTTCTCCGTGTCCCAGAAAATCCCCCTGGCTCCTACACCTTCCTGAACGACAAAAGGCCTCGGCTGTTCTCTAAAGCAGCTCTCCCCACAACAGTGCATCATGCAGTCAGGCGTTTTCAATAGAAGCACATGGTTGGGGGTGAAATAATTGGACTTCATGTCAGATGCCCTGTGGCTGCAATCAGTGTCGAATGAGCCGGGTTGGAGAAAGAAAGGAGGAAGAGAGTGGGTGGCTGGGAACTGCGAACTGGCTTCTAACAAAACAGTACGCCGTTATTTCACTGCTAAACGTAGGGGCCCCACCAACCTCCTCCGTCGTTTCCTTGCACAAACTGTTCGGCAGTTTTGAAGAGGAAAAATATTGTACATTGAAGGAAGAGTTGGACGGCCGGCCACACATGCAGGCCTTGTCTGCTGGATTGCTCTTTGTGGGACGTACGTGGGTGGGGACCCAATTCATCCTCTCAAGTGTGGTGTAGTGGTTAAGAGCAGTGGACTCGTAATATGGTGAACTGGGTTCGCTTCCCCGCTCCTCCACAAGCAGCTGCTGGGTGACCTTGGGCCAGTCACACTTCTCTGAAGTCTCTCAGCCTCACTCACCTCACAGAGTGTTTGTTGTGGGGGAGGAAGGGAAAGGAGATTGTCAGCCGCTTTGAGACTCCTTAGGGTTGTGATAAAGCGGGATATCAAATCCAAACTCTTCTTCTCAACAGCCCTGCGGAGATGGCCAGGATGAGAGACAGTGGCTGGATCACCGTCACCCAGTGAGTTTCAGGGCTGAGAAGGTATTTGAACCATGGTCTCCCAGGTCCTTATCTGACCACTGCACACCATGCTGGTCTCAGGTGTATGCACAGAGCAGTTATCCTTGCAAGCTCACCTTGGAAAGCACATAGGCAGGACTGGGGAAGACTTGAGTCAGTAGCCATACTGCCTGGCAGTGGGTACCTGTTGCCCTCCCTAAGTTGCTTTGACTCCAGCACCCGTCTTCCCTGCCTGGGGCAGATGGGAGGTAGAAGAAAAAGAAGAAGAGTTTGGATTTGATATCCCGCTTTATCACTATCCTAAGGAGTCTCAAAGCGGCTAACATTCTCCTTTCCCTTCCTCCCCCACAACAAACACTCTGTGAGGTGAGTGGGGCTGAGAGACTTCAGAGAAGTGTGACTAGCCCAAGGTCACCCAGCAGCTGCATGTGGAGGAGCGGAGACATGAACCCGGTTCACCAGATTACGAGTCCACCGCTCTTAACCACTACACCACACTGGCGGAGGAGACAAACTACTGCCAGCGTTCTCCCTTGGGCAGCTCATAATGTCTGCTGGATGAGAAGGAAGAATGGCTGAGCTTTGGCTGGGTTACATGCCAGCTCTGAGGGACAGGCAGATGGCAAGGCCACCCTGGACAGGAAGAAAGTTGGGGCAGAGTCTTAGTTTTTTTAAAAAAAATGCTTTGTGCAGCCTTGTCTAATCTCGCCACTTTCTAAAATCTATTTATTGGCGTGTGCTTTTCTTTCTGTAAATCTACAGAAATAAATAAAACAAAATCTGGGGTCTTCTCAGGACAGTGGAAGGTGTGTGTCCCGTTGGTGAAGTGGTGGTGACTGTTGCCCTTCTTCTGATAAGAAATGTCCTACAGTTGGTGGGGAGTGAGAAATGTCCCAATTTTCATCTGATGAATGTTGGAGGGTGTGCAATTCATGGATGATAAGGTTGCAAACCAAGATGACTATGTTCTCCCTTCTGATATCTTCTGGTTGCCTATCCCTGCCCAGTAGTAGCACTAAATAAATAATAATTTGCAATTATAGTACCAGTGAAATATTGGTAGCTCGGTGTGCCAACCTTCCACAACAACATCATTATTATTATTATTATTATTATTATTATTATTATTACCCCACCCATCTGGCTGGGTTCCCAACAGAATATTAAAAACATGATAAAACATCAAACAGATGTCTTCTAAAAGTCAGATAGTTGTTTATTTCCTTGGCATCTGATGGGAGGGCGATCCACAGGGTGGGTGCAAGCCTGGTTCCCCTGTAATCTCACTTCTTGCAGTGAAGGAACCATCAGAAGGCCCTTGGAGTTAGACCTCAGTGTCCAGGCTGAACGATGGGGATGGAGACACTCCTTCAGGTATACTGGGCTGAGGCCATTTAGGGCTTTAAAAGCTCACCAACAACACTTTGAATTGTGCTCACCGTTGCTTTCATTCGTCTGTTTAAATTTTCCATCACAGAATCCCTTTACTGCCTCAGCATTAGTGGTGCAGACAACTACACAACAATCCTATTGATGCCTCCTCTCCCCATCTGACGTTTAGCCTATCTTGACTTGTGTAGGTTTTTCTTTGAAGGCCACACCTGTTGCAAGGTAGGGTATTTGTAACATTTAGCTGCAAACTTCCATTGGGCAACCTGATTGTGTCTGATGGAAATATCTTGAGTAAACAGCATCTTGTGCACATGGACACTTGCTCAAGAGGCCAAACATTGCATTACTCCTTTGCACATGGGGTGTTTTGAAAATTTAGAAAAACCTCAAACCCCAGATGGCTTATCTATAAAAAGTCAGATTAACTGCCCAGACTTCTAAAGGCCAGAATCTGCACTGAAAAACCCAATGTGGTTCCGAAACAATGCACACGTCAACTTGGTTTTTATTTGGTCCCTGGGTTCTCAAAGTCTGAAAATGCGTTTCTAGAGAAATTTAGATATGCAATTGCTACTAGTTATGTGGTTTTTCCTCAAGGGATCAAGCAAACACGAGGAAGCTGGTCTCTGGAAGACTTTCGGATGCAAATTCTTTCCATGGATCTATGGGCCATGACATTGCATTTTGGGTAACTTAAAATGGTGTGTGGCCACAGTCATGGCTGTCCCCAGAGGATCCTGGGAAAGGTAGTTTGTAGCTTCACAGTCAAGCCCTTTTCCCCAGGGAACTCTGGGAATTGTAGCCCTCTGAGGGGTCTTCTAACAACTTTCAGCACCCTTAAACTACAATTCCCAGTGTCTGCTGGGAAGAACCATGGTTGTTCGAAGTGGTGTGATGCTGTTTTAAATTTATAGGGCAGGTGGGGTCTAACGTACCCTCCAAGCGTCCCAATTTTCCAGGGACAGTCCCGGAATTACAAAGGCTTCTGGTTTGAATGTCCCTATTTCCCCCGCCAATTCTGCCCCTGCTGAGCTCAAAGGGAAGAATAAGCCAGCGATGGCGGCAGGAGCGAGAAAACATCCCATTGTCTCTCCATGGCTGCAGCTGCTGCTGCTGGCCTCCTCCCTTAAAGGTAAAGGTAAAGGGACCCCTGACCATTAGGTCCAGTCATGGTCAACTCTGGGGTTGCGGGGCTCATCTCGCTTTATTGGCCGAGGGAGCCGGCGTACAGCTTCCGAGTCATGTGGCGAACCACAGCAGCGCACGGAAACACCGTTTACCTTCCCGCCAGAGCGGTACCTATTTATCTACTTGCACTCTGAAGTGCTTTCGAACTGCTAGGTTGGCAGGAGCTGGGACCGAGCAACAGGAGCTCACCCCGTTGCAGGGATTCGAACCACCGACCTTATGATCGGCAAGTCCTAGGCTCTGTGGTTTAACCCACAGCGCCACCTGCGTCCCTGGCCTCCTCCCTTGCGCAGGATTAAATTGGGATAAAAGGGTTTTCTCAGGACAGTGGAAGGCATGTATGTTGTGTCCTGTTAGTGGAGTGGTGGTGGCTCTTGCTGTTCTTCTGACAGGAAATGCTGGAGGACACACACACAAAATGAGGGGGTCAGAGAGAGTCAGTTGGGGTAGAGTGAGCAACATCCCTATTTTCATCTGAGCAATGTTGGAGGGTATTGCCTTTGTGGGGAGAAAATGAGGCTCTCTTCTCCTCAGTCTTCCAAGCCAAACAGGTCTGGTCTCACACCTTCACTTGGGATGTTTATCTATTAATCCTTCCAGATCCTTGCTTTCCCATCCATGTTGTCTCTGCATGCCAATAAAATAAAATTTAATATGGCCTTGAGCACCTAATAAATAATATTCTTGTGGATGTATGAGTTCATGCCTTTCCTTTTTCGTGTTTACTACTTTTCTCTCGTATTCTGAGCCCAGGCACGTTCCCCATCCTCTTCCTCTTCAGAGGCCTGTCTTGCAGCCAGCCCTTTTCATGTTTTATGTGCTCATTAGGGCTGCCTAATGAAACCAGGACTGCGGTGCATCATAATGGCAGCACAGGACACCTTTCTAATTTGGTTCGTAGCGATGTTTGCAGCACAGCATTGAATTGAAGTCCAGCAACGAAGCCTATTGTAGAGGTTAAAATAGCCATTGTTTAGATATATGGTGGCAAATTGCCCCACAAATGATACACCTCTGTCAGGCCCCGAGGGATGTCTTAGTAGTTAGGCAGGGCCAAATGAAAACCTGCCTTTTTGGACTTAATAATGTTCGCCACAAACCTGGAGCAATTTGCACTTCATGAAGCTCCATTTCTGTCTTGGCTAAAGAGCCCGTCATAATATAATGCTGAATTCATTCTGAATGCTCCCCCACATGCTGAATGAATGAATGAATCTCCTTGCAGCTAGAAAATCAGCACATCAGGGTTGCAGCAGATCCATCTCATAACTTTCTACACATAAGGAGTTGTAGTTTTGTTTCAGCTTTGGAACCTCTAAAAAAAAAATTGATTCCATATCTGCTGCCCATGCAGACCATTCTCTCCAAATCATTCTGCTGTGTGCAGCGTGACTTTTTCCTGAGACTCGAGCTTGCTCAGTTACATGGTAAACTTGTGTGCGAAGAAGCCCTCCCCCCCCCTCCACAACACCAACACTGTTGGAAACCCCTGGCTGGATGTGCAAGACTCAGGTCTTCTTCTACCTTCATATTCATTGAGTGGCCTTGAGGAAATCACTACGTGTGGGTGTGACCCAGCCCAAGCTCAGCATGATCCTAATCCTTTCCCATTCACTTCAATGGAACTTTGAAGGGCTTAACTTTGACAAGGCTAATGCAACCCATATTTCAACCCATTAGTATTGTAGGGTGATGGGGAAGAGAAATACACCTTCCTCACCCTTGCCTTGAAGTGGGTTCTCAGATGTCTAACAAACAAAATGTCCTATGCTGCCCAAACCCAAGTATTGCATTCATGGAGGGTTAGGAACAGCACACACACACACACACAGAGAGAGAGAGAAGTTTTAAATCCCCTGCCACATTTCCCCCCTCTATATCTGCAGTAAACTTGCGCCTAGCCTTCAGATTGCAGATTGTGTCACTTGGCTGAATGCTTCTCCACACCCAGTTCTTACTATATGAAAAATCAGATATCAGGGAGAACAGTTCTAGCCTAATCTAGAACTTATGGTCTTCTGTGAAAGCCCAGCCCTGAAAGTGTCAGGGACACTTTACACAAGATACAGGACTCCTTTAAGAAATCTTTAAACTATACTTCCAAGGACTCTTTGTGGGACGCCATAACTGTTTTCTGCCCGCTTCCATTTTGTCTTTAAACAACCCAGTGAGGTAGGTTAGGCTTAGAGATATTGACTGAACCAAGGTCACACAATGAGAACTCCATGTGGTCCTAGCTCTAAGCACTGCACCACACTGTCTCTCTGTCCATGTTTGTGCTGCTCCTTTGGACTCTATGCTCATATACACAAGGATCACCCTTGGCATCTGGCCTCAGAATGAGTTGGTGTGTGCCTATGTAGTTATTACCTGGGTCATTCCACTTCTTCATTATTATTCTCAAAAGAACGTCAGTGAGCAAGTGAAGAATGGACTAAAATGAAGGTGGCAGCTTGTGTGTTAAAATGAAGGGGGAAGTTTGCACGTTAGATTTCCATGGGGAAGTTCCTTGCCTTTGAAAAAACCCAACCTGGAAGTGGGAGACTTTCCCCATAAAAACACAGTATAAAGATGGATTTGACAGCATCACCAGCATGCTAGATCATCTCCCGTCATGGGTAAATGGGACAGTCAATCTGGAGGCTGTGAAAATGGCCAAACGCCTATCTAGTCCAACAACCTGTTGTTAAGAGAAAGGGAATCTCTCCAAAGAGAGGAGGAAATGTGCTATTAACCTGCTTGAAGCAAGACTATTATCAGCTGTATGAATAAACATTTAAGACTTGTCAGAACAGACTAAACGTCTGGTTCTTTATACAGCGAACCAGGAAGAATGTAACAAAATCTGACAGCCAAACATGGTAGGACAGGTCTTCTCATTCCAGAGCAATTAGCAAGAGTCCTCTGCAGATGTTGCTCACATGAAGCGGGCAAGCATGGAACAAGAGGACTGGAGAGGCAGTGCCATGCATTTAACCCAACAAACAAAGTCTCACGGCTGCCGCCACAAGCCATATTGGGGCATCACTTCGGAAGCCGGAACCTTGGTCCACAAGTGGACCTTGGGCGTTCTTAGGGCTGAGCCCTGACTCTTTTGCCCCAGATCTCTTGCTCTTTTTGCTCCCGTTTTATCAAATTTAATTTTTACAAGACACCCCACTTTCATAGAATTGGAAGGGGCTCCAGGGTTATTGAATCCAACCCGCTGCAATGCAGGAATCTCAACACACGGTCCCCCATCCAATTTGAAACCATTCCAGATGCTGCTTAGCTTTGCAAATGTGCTAGCAGTTTGATTGCTGCACCCTTTGGTTTGAGGGCAGCCCAGAGGCAGAAGAGCATAGAAATTAGCACATGAAAACATTGTGCAAGTGTTGAGAGCTCTGTGCTAGCACACTGAGACCTTCAATAACCTTGCAGCACCGCTGGCATGGAGGATCTCTACATGTTTTAGCACCCTGGGTGGTCAGGGTTCTAGGTCACACTGAGAGTAGGCTCCTATCTTCAGAAGCTAGGTCCACAAAGCAGCAGGATGGGTCATGCAACTTTGGGGGGTGGGGCTAAATTCACATTTCTCCATCCCTGCTTCCTTCCTGTGAGCAACACCTGAAGAGACCTCAAGTCAGTAACTAGAAGTGGAGCAACAATTTCCTCAGAATATGGTGAAGTCAGTTGAGGACATCTGTAGTGAAGTGCTTCACCGAGAGTCTGGAAAGCTCACATTCATCCTGTTCCATAAGGAACCAGTTCCAGTTTGTTCCTTTTCAAAACAAGCTTAATTTAGTATGGCATACAATTTAATTCACGTTCATCTAAATTATCCTTGGCCATTTCACACAGACCACACACACACCAATGTCCAGAATGCTACATGCTGCTATGCTGAAAAATTAAATGTAAGAGGCTAAGAAAACATGGAATGGAATGTGGATTGTTGACTTTTCCCAACAGTTACGGTCTTTAAGCTAAAATGCCGAAAGCGTCTATAGCGTGAGATGACTGAGAAAACCTTAGAATGCACACATAGTGTAACTGTGACAGCCAACCTTTTTGTTCTTGGGTCACATTTGGATTTTTGAAAGTGTTCCTTTAGCGCCATTCACACAACAGCCGCCACCAAATTGTGATCTAACAGGAAATGGCTGCAATGGGGGGAGAGCCTGGCTTAACACAAGATGGCTGCCCCAAGGTCAGACTGTTACGGAATTGGCAAGGGGGGGGCACTCCTGTGGGAATGGGTTTCTTTGGTTGCCCCCTTCTGCTTTCTCATGGCATGGGACAATGAGCCCAGAAAGCCTTTTGTTCCACAGTCGCAGAAGCACAACACACACACACACTTTTCTATTCAACGGAAACCCTGTCTCTTTGTCTCCATGTATGCAGACTCTGTATGTTATGAATCAAACTTATGAATGAACTCTGTATTTGTGAACTGCCTACAACTGTTTTGCTCCTATATTTGGCTGGAACTTCCTTCCTTTCTGGCCGCACAAACCCGCAGGCTCTGTCCCGACGAGCTGGGCTGTTGAGTTGCCTCACAACCCAGAATTTTCCATATCAAGACAAACTAGAAAGTTCTACCCGAACTCACATTCAGTTCACCCAACAATGACGCAAACAAAGGTTCCGAAATGTTTGAACTAAGGCAAAGAACTTCATTCAAGCAAACCAGTTCCTTCGAAGCACTGACATCACCACACTTTTGAAAGCGGACAAACTTCTCCACATTAACCACTTGGGAAGCTGGTTGCCTGTGTTCAATCTGCGTCCCATCATGATACCTCAGACGAAACAAAACACTTTAATAATACCACCTTCAGACCAATGAATAACACAAGGCCAAGAGTGCCAGAAGTGGAGTTCTTAATTTTTATTACCTGAATAATTAGGCCATGCTTTTGGCTTCGTTCTGGATTGCCTGAGGGGTGTTTGTGTGTGTGTTACACACCACCCCAATCTCCACAGCAATGTGAGATTCCAGAAGCTCCTAGAGCATCTTACACACCAGGGTCTTTGTTTCCTTTTGGAAAATGAGGCACAGCAGAGACTGTGGTGTCTTTATGATATAGGGTTTATTTACACATATTTACAATCTGAGTCTACAATGGAGGGGTCCCCAGAATTGCACTCCAATAGGGTCGCACCTTCTCCATAACACTCAGTTCAAACAGACACTAGACATTTTTCTCTCCCCCCCCCCTTTATATAATTTTTATTAAATTTCCTGTTATACAATTTTAAATACTCATTTAAACATCCTTAAAATATCAATGACTTCCCTTCTCCTCTTTCCATGGTTCATTTTGCATACCATAAATCCCTGCATATTTTACATAAACCAAATGTTTACGTCCATTAAAAACTTATTTACACTGTTGGATTTATCTTAATGCTGCCAACGTTTTCGAGTGTACACAATTTCCCCTCATATATCCAATAAACATTTTCCAATCTCCTCTAGACATTTTCCTCTGCCTCCTACATTCACATAACCTTGTCTCTCTCATCTTCTGGCCCGCAGAACCTCCTCCCCCTTCCCTAAGCTCTTGGCTCTGTCTCTAGAGTCAAAGGGGCCCCACCTATCTGATCCTGTGTCATGCTAATGATCCATTGCCCCCAGGCTGCCACCTCAAAGGGGATCAGTCTGAGTTAATTAGTTTTAAACATATCGCAGGAAGCACCAGCCTCCCTTAATTAGCCCTTAACAAATGCTAATTTCAGAGGGTTTGGAATTGTCTAATACGTGGGTCTAGCTATCACCTCACAAGGAGACTAGGTTTTGACACCCCAAATCTTAATTGAACTGATAGGATCTTTTGGCTTACTGCCATCTTAGAAACTGGACCAAACAAACAAACAATGAATTTAGTACAGTAGTTTATTGTACAAAACTCACATATACATGGTACAAAACTCACATATATGTACACTAGTAACAGATATGACCTCCGCTATTTTTAAGCAGCATTTGAACACGGTTTGGCATGGAGTCTACTAGTTTCAAACTGTCACTGTTGATTTCCGGATCCCTGTATCACACTTGAATCAGCGCCTGAATGAGCTTTTCCGTAGTCGTACAATCTACAGCACGGAGGTGACTTTTGCATATAGTCCACAAATTCTCAATGGGATTTACGTCCGGAGAATTCCCTGGCCAATCAAGTACCTGTATTTGCTGCTCTGTCATGAATTTCTTCACCACTTTCGATGTGTGACAGGGAGCTAAGTCCTGCTGCAATATCCCAGTACCGTCAGGATACCTCTTTTCCAGTTCTGGAATAACTGTCTTTCGTAGAACCTCAATATATTGTGGCGAGCACATCGTTCCTTCTATTGGCTGCAGGCTTCCAACACTATAATAACTGAAGCATACCCAACATCTTTTGTGGGTGCCTGACAGACTGATCAATGTGGCACAGAAAACATGCTTTGTTTCAATTGATTTGCACAAGCATGTATATATATTTACAAGTCATATCTGCTTGGCTATAATGCTAAACACATCCAGCTCAGCCAAGTGGCCATGGAAGCAACTTTACAGTCTTCTCTGCTTGAAGGAACCTATTTGAAGAACTCTCCAGTCAGTGTCTAGTTCAAAGATAAAGAAAGGAGATCAGAAGGAGACCTTGAAGCTGCCGGTCTGTGTCTGGGCAGCAGAGAGAGCAGGCACACAGCTCAGCTGATCACAGTCTTCTCCACAATTGCAGGTGTGCAGCATCTGCACCTCAGATAATGGTGGAGCACAGAGCAGGGTCTCCCCAAAGACTGCACTCGTCTCTTGTCCTCTTTTCTGGTGATGCAGTTCCACTCTTTTTGGGCAGCGTGTAAGTCGCCAACTCTAGCCAAGCATTTCCCCCCCTACATGCACACTGATTCTCCCCTTCCTCACCCCTTTGTTCATGTTAGCTTAACTAAGCTGAGATTCCTCCATGTTGTTAACAACAACAACAACAACAACAACAACAAGAAATTTTATTTATATCCTGCCCTCCCCGGCCAGAACCAGGCTCAGGGTGGCTAACATCAAAATATATAATACATTAAGACATAAATTCAGCAATTGACTGAAATACAACTTAAAAGCGGATTAAAATCAAAATAAGATCAGATGGATCATACGGGACGCGAGTGGCGCTGTGGGTTAAACCACAGAGCCTAGAACTTGCCGATCAGAAGGTCGGCGGTTCAAATCCCCGCGACAGGGTGAGCTCCCGTTGCCCGGTCCCTGCTCCTGCCAACCTAGCAGTTCAAAAGCACGGCAAAGTGCAAGTAGATAAATAGGTACCGATCTGGTGGGAAGGTAAACGGCGCGGTTTCCATGCGCTGTTCTGGTTCGCCAGAAGCGGCTTAGTCATGCTGGCCACATGACCCGGAAGCTGTACGCCGGCTCCCTCGGCCAATAAAACGAGATGAGCGCTGCAACCCCAGAGTCGGCCACGACTGGACCTAATGGTCAGGGGTCCCTTTACCCTTTACCTTTAAGATCAGATGGCTACCTGCAAATGATACCTATAGGGGTTAGGAACCTTAAGTAGTCATTGGGCTCAACTATTTGTATGAGCCGGTAAGAAGAGTTAGAGAAGCCACTTATATGCAGGGTCTTGTAAGAGGAGAGGGGTCAGACTGAGCCCCGACCAAAGGCCAGGTGGAACAGCTCCATCTTGCAGCCCCTGTGGAAAGATGTCAAGTCCCACAGGGCCCTGGTCTCTAGTGACAGAGCGTTCCACCAGACAGGGGCCAGGGCCGAAAAGCCCTGGCTCTGGTCAAGGCTATTCTAACGTCCTTGAGGCCCGGAACCTCCAAGATATTATTGTTAGCGGACCGTTAGGTGCTCTGCGAGGCATACCTGGAGAGGCAGTCCCGTAGGTACAAGGGTCCCAGGTCGTATAGGGCTTTAAAGATTAGAACCAGCACCTTAAACCTGACCCTGTACTCCACCGGGAGCCAGTGCAACTGTTGTAGCACTGAATAGATGTGGTCAGTCAAATTCATTGGCTAAAAACCATCGCAAAAACTATTGTTAATGTACGAGTACAGCTGGGGAGTACAGCGAGATTATCAGTGTGTCTGTGCACAACAAAGTTCCTGTCCCAAACGACAGCCTGCAGACCTGAGATTATATAATACAATAAACCCACAAAAAGCAGTAGACAAGTGTCTGGATCGGCAGGCAGTGGGGACAGAGAGAAGGCAAACTGAAAATACTACAACGGATACACCTTGACATATAAATCATTTTTACAAGATGAGCATAATGTTACTTTCCTCCTGTTACTTAACAACATGCAACAGCATCTCTCCCTGCTCATAAAGATGTTCATCAGATTTTGGTGGTTTCCTTGCTAATTGAGATTGTTCTTAATCCTAGGTTACAAGTGCACCTAAAACCTTAGTGCGGCAGTTCTTGGCCTGCCAAACGCTACCACTGTCTGGGACCATAAACAAATCACCTTTGCTTCATAACTGTATTAAGATTTCTTCCTGGAAGAATTTTCTCAGGCTGTGCACTGTTTGTAGAAGAAGAAGAAGAAGAGTTTGGATTTGATATCCCGCCTTTCACTCCCTTTAAGGAGTCTCAAAGCGGCACACATTCTCCTTTCCCTTCCTCCCCCACAACAAACACTCTGTGAGGTGAGTGGGGCTGAGAGACTTCAGAGAAGTGTGACTGGCCCAAGGTCACCCAGCAGCTGCATGTGGAGGAGCGGGGAAGCGAACCCGGTTACCCAGATTACGTGACTACCGCTCTTAACCACTACACCACACTGGCTCTCTCTTGTACTGTCATCACCTGACGGTTCTCCTTCGGAAGCCTGCTTTCTGGGAAACGTGTGCCGGATCTTAATCTTCCTTATAATCATCCGTTTTGCAATGGGGCGAGGAATCCGTTTCAGCACCCTTAGCAAACCACAGACCCCAGAGTTCATTGGGGAGGGGTGGAACCATGTCGGTTAAAACCGGTGCAATACTGCTTTAAAGGTATAGCGCAGGTGGGGAATCGGTTTGGTGTAAAAGAAGTGCAGGTGCTTTCGGGAACTCCTGGAAATCATTTATTTATATTTAATGGGTAGCATCCCGTCAAGTGTTACTACTCAGCGTAGACCCACTTAAACAAATGGCCCTAACTTGATCACGTCCATTAATTTCAATGGGTCTACTTTGCGCAGAACTAGCGTGGGATGCAATTTCCTTCCATTTATGAATCACTTAGCATTGTGAAGGGATTTTGCAATGAAAGATTCAGCAATAAAAAAAAACCTATGCACAATTAAAAAACCAAAAAACACTTTCAAATGGAGCTTCAAAAATCCCCTCTGGCAAGCAAGGCTTAGGGTAGCCCATGTGATCTCAACACAGTTCAACAACGTTGCTTTCGAAACACGTTTTCTAAAAATTAGCTCCATGTCAGATGTGCTGCGCTAGGCTAGCCTTCCATGTGCTGTCCTAAAGTTACTTCCACTCTTCTGACATTTGTCGCCCTCAGCACTTTGTGGAAAGCAGAAGGTTGTGTGTGTGAGAGAGAGAGTGAGTGAGTGCTGGGGAATCCGAATTGAGCAACAGGGCACAATTCACAATGGTCTTACAGTCACAAGCGCCATCAGCACTGCAGCCGAACAGTTTGCTCGAGGTAGACTTCACTTAATCCTTTTAACAAAAACTGCCTTGTAAATAAATAAGCCCACTAGGCTCCGGAAAAATAGTGAAAGAAAAGAAAAACAAACAAACAGAAAAGTAACTTTCTCTGTCAGTCACCTTGAGATTTATTTATTTTTACTATGAAAGGATGAACAGATGAATTTTTTATGTACTTACATATTTATTTTATTAAATTTGTATCCCAACCCTCCTCTCAGTGGACGCTGCTCCTTTGCTCCCGCTTAAAGTGGTTTCACAGTTGAAGAGAACATATCTCATTGACCGGTAACATCTATTGCAAAAACCAGGAGTGGTAAATCTTAGAATTAAATGGATTAAGCCTTACTCAGAGCAGACCTACTGAAATCAATGGGCATGGCTAATTTAAGCCCACCGGTGAACTCTGAGTAGGACTAAGGCCCCACCTGCACTTCGCATTTAAAGCAGTATCATATCACTTTAAACAACCATAGCTTCCTCTAAAGCTATGGTTTAGAGCAGGGGTCAGCAACCTTTTTCAGCCATGGGCCAGTCCACTGTCCCTCAGAGCATGTGGTATGCTGGACTATTTTTTGGGGGGGGGGAAATGAATGAATTCCTATGCCCCCAAAAATAACCCAGAGATGCATTTTAAATAAAAGCACACATTCTACTCATGTAAAAACACGCTTATTCCCAAACCATCCGCGGGCTGGATTTAGAAGGCGATTGGGCCGCATCCGGCCCACAGGCCTTAGGTTGCCTACTGTTAAGTTGTGGGTGAACATATCAGACGACACAGCGATTCTTCAAACAGCTCTTGTTTATTCATAGGCCAGAACAGAACTGAACTGAAGGGTTCAGCCAGCCTGCTTATATAGAGCTCCACTACAACGCAACTGTAACAACTTTCTGTAACTATCCAATCACTGAACGTCACTTTCAATCCCTTATTTACATATGTGGACCTGAGTGAAAACTATCTACAGTATCCCCCTGCTGGCCCAGGGTGAGAACTTCAGTACATAACACCTACCCCTGGTTTAGAGAGAACCCCTCACAGAGCTACAACATGTTGAGCAGCGTAACCATCGATCCCTCTTCCTGGGAACTATGGAAATGAAGTTCTGTTATGGAAACAGGGTGTGATGTTTCCCAACAACCCTTAGCACCCTTAGCAAACTACATCTCCCAGGAATCTTTGAGGGGAGCCATGTCTGTTTGAAGTGCTGCTTTCAGTGTCTGGTGCAGGAGGGGTATTCGCTGGAAACAAACCTTGGGGCTGGAAGGGACCTTGAAGAGCATCTTCTCCAAGCTTGAGGTCTTGCCACTACAGCAGCTGCCCAGCCTCCAGTTCAATAACTCCAGCGAGGGAGAGCCTTTCACTTGCTTAGACGGACCTGTCAAACTAGCTCTATACCATTCAAAAGCACATTCAAAGCACATTCTTCACCTCGAAGAATTCTGGGCCCTGTGGTCTCTGCCCTCGCAGAGTTTCCTTTCCCAAGAACCCTTTACAAACAACAGCGTCCAGAATCCTTTGAAGTAAAGAATGTGCTTTGAATGTGCTTTAAAGGTATGTACAGTCTGCTCCAACTTGATGGGCAAACGTCTGTGGCGCAATTAATTCTGCATGTGCCAATTTCACACACCATAATGTGCATATAATTTCCTGAACAGCAATTATCGACGTGTGTGTGTGTGTGTGTGTGTGTAGCTGCCCTAAATCTTCCTGATCACACCATCAGAGATACCACCGGAGGAGGAAATAGTCATAATTATCCTGAAGCCTTTTACGGGCAATGAGTAACTCCTAATCCCACAAACAGGCCTAAATGCCTCCTTGCGAAATCAGGTTCTTTGGCATTAATTATGTGAGCTAAAATTGGCCACAAGTTATTCTGACATCTTCAAGCCCCTCCTCCCTCCCTTCCTACTTGGGCTGTGACCATAAAATGCTTTCACCATGAGGTGACGTGTCGAGGCCTGAGGTAAAACGAACACAGGCATTAGAACCAACAAAGCTTTTACACTTGATTACATTTAGAGTTTCTTTGTGACTCATCTCAACTTTCATAGGTTTGTCATCACCTGTTTACGGTATTTATTTTGAACATTTATCAGCAACTTTTAAGAACAGCCCTATCACCTAGAAGGGACACGGGTGGCACTGTGGGTTAAACCACAGAGCCTAGGACTTGCCGATCAGAAGGTCGGCGGTTCGAATCCCTGCAATGGGGTGAGCTCCCGGTGTTTGATCCCTGCTTCTGCCAACCTAGCAGTTCGAAAGCACGTCAAAGTGCAAGTAGATAAATAGGTACCGCTCCAGCGGGAAGGTAAACGGTGTTTCTGTGCGCTGCTCTGGTTCGCCAGAAGCAGCTTAGTCATGCCGGCCACATGACCCAGAAGCTGTACGCCGGCTCCCTCAGACAGTAAAGCGAGATGAGCGCCGCAACCCCAGAGTTGGTCACGACTGGACCTAATGGTCAGGGGTCCCTTTACCTTTACCTTATCACCTAGGAGTAGGAACCGATCCGTGTCTTTGAGAATCACTGCATTAGACAGCACCGGCCGAACCATTAGGCAAAGTGAAGTGACCGCCTCAGGCAGCAAATGTTGGAAGCGACAACCAGTTTGTTGCTAGTTTTGAACTAAGATCCAATTGCCACACTAGCCAGCTTCTGTGCATGAAAAAGGGAGGGGCATCATATTGACCTTTTCCACAGGCCACAAAATGTCTCAGACCATCTCTGTCTGAGCAGACCAAGCTCTAAACGATTTGCAGCCCAAGTACCTAAAAGCACAGCAACCACCCTGGGCCCTACAATAGGCAAAGGAAGGCCGTGTTGATAGTGCCACCACTGGGTGCTGACTGGTTGTTGCTCACCCAGAATAGGGACTTCTTGGTGGTGGCTCCCAATTTGTGAAATACCTTTCCATCGGTCACCCTATTTACATTCAGGAAGACTTAAAGGGGGGAAAGCATTCCTGTTCGCTCAGGCATTTGATGACTGAAAGGTGTAGTATCGGAATATTTCCCGGGGTACCTTGATAGGAAAAATTGAGTAGGAATCTCCGGCAAACCTATTTGGAAGACAGTGGCTCTTTTTGTTTGATTTGTTAAGGGGTGGATTAAGTTTGTTTGCTGGCGTCTTCTGGATCTGTCTGTCCTGCAGGAAAACCTTGGTTCTCGCTTGCATCTTTCTCTGTTTGTGCACCACCTGAGGGGATAGGAATTCGGCCTGGTAAAATGAGAGGTCGCTGTGGAATGTAAAACAAAAAGGGAGGAGTGAAACTAAAGAAGGAAGAGAAGCCAGATGACCAACTGACGTATTGGGACATAGGAACAAGAAAAAGAGCCCTGCCAGATCAGAGCAAGGGTGGTCCAACACCGCCCCCCCCTTCTATTTATTTATATATATACAGACTTTCCCTCAAGTTAAATCTGTGCTCAGAGTGGTTCAGGCAGAAGTCAAAGTCTGAACAGAGTGATAACAACAATAATAAAGCATGCAGTATCACTGAAACGTAACACCAAAAAACAAATAGCCAACAATTAACAGATCATTTAACGTACATAAACGTGTAAGCAAGCACACAGCATACCAATAGGTCAAGTCAAGGTATCCATTAAGCTACTCCCTTCTCAAGACTCACAGGACTTAGAGGGTGGGGCAACACAGGTGAAACCAACCACCCCCTGATGGCAACTACCAAGTCTCTCTCCACACACAGTTATTCCTCTGCAAAAAGCTGGAAGGTGGTCAAGAATAGAAAAACCACACATTCACCCACATAATTCATGCATGCATAAGGACTGGCCACCCTGTCATCAGGCGTTAGTACTAGCACAAAAGAATTGGTTTGGCAAGTCCCGCTGTTCCCCCACAAATTGAGAAAATAGCTTGATTCATTCCAAGCCAGCCAGATCATAGTCCTGTTGAGAATGTGAATGCCCCTTTTACCATATGTGGTGGGAATGCAGAGAAATGAAGAAATTTTGGGAAATGATATATAATGAATTGAAGAAAATGTTTAAATTAACCTTTGTAAAAAAAACCAGAAGCATTTTTGTTAGGGATGGTAGGAAAAGACCTGCCAAGGAAAATAAAGAATTTATTTACGTATACTAAAACGGTGGCAAGAGTCTTGATAGCACAAGGATGGAAGAATGAGGAAACCCCGACAAAAGAACAGTGCCAAGAGAAATTGATGAATTATGCAGAACTGGCAAAACTGACATACAAACTGAGAGACAAGGACAACTGTGGCTTCAAAGAAGAATGGGAACTTTTTACAAACTACTTAAAAAGACAACAAAATGAACTGGACTCCTTGGCAGGTTTTGAATAAACATACACAAATTTATTGATTGTTAACGTAATAGACAGATAATGTTAGGATTTATATAATTTTACAATATGAAGAGAATAACATGCATTGAGAAATCAGAGAGAGGAACTGAGGGAAGTTTCAGGGGGAGGGCGGGAGGGCTCTTTGGGGAGGGGGGAGGGGGAATAATGAAGATGATATGTTTTGATAATTTGTTATGTTGAAATTCTTAATAAAAATTATTATTTTTTTTAAAAAAGAATGCGAATGCCCCAGCCCAACGTGGGATTCTAAATGCCCCCCACCCGACCTGTCTCTCCCGTGCACGCCTAAATTCTAATACAGTGGAACCTCGAGTTAAGTTCTTAATTCGTTCCAGAGGTCCGTTCTTAACCTGAAACTGTTCTTAACCTGAAGCACCACTTTAGCTAATGGGGCCTCCTGCTGCTGCTGCGCCGTCGGAGCCCGATTTCTGTTCTTATCCTGAAGCAAAGTTCTTAACCTGAAGCACTATTTCTGGGGTAGTGGAGTCTGTAACCTGAAGCGTATGTAACCTGAAGTGTATGTAACCCGAGGTACCACTGTACCTGCTTGCAGAAACATCTATGTCTCTTGCTGATCTCGCTCCCTCTCTCCCTCCCACATGAAACATTTCCAAACATCCCTGTTACCCCAGGATTTCAAGCATCCCAGAGGGAAGGGAGAGGGAAATGAGGTGGGGGGGGGGCGGGAACTTCGTTGAAGACACTGCCAGAAAAGTGCCAGAGCCAGAGCCAGAAAAGTGGCTGAGAAGGACATAGGAAGTCCTTTTCAGGTTAAAGTTGTAATCCAAGCCAGAGAAGGAATAGGAAGGTGTGTATGGCCCAGTTCAAAACACCTGTAGGCTTTTTTTGGTTTATGCCAAATTCCAATTCCGAATTGGCTATTCTCATTTTTATTATTTATTATAATTATTATTATTTTTTGTTTCTTACAAAAGTAGCTCAAAGCTTCGAACCCCAAATAAATAAATAACACCTGCATTTAAACCAGCATAAAAGTGAAACAGAACAAAATCTAAAACTCTAAAAGGCAGGACTGAAATTTTCCACCCACTGAAGGAGGCAACAAATGATCAAAAAGCAAGAAAATAAATGTTTTTGCTTGGTGCCTAAAGATAAGCAATGATGGTGCCAGGTGAGCTGTCCTGGGGAGAGCATTCCACAAGGAGGGAGCCACCACTGAAAAGGCCTGTTCTCATGTTGCCACCCCTCTTGACCTCCCATGGAGCAGGCACATGGAGGAAGACCTCAGATGATGATTGCAGGACCCAGGTCAGTTCATATGGGATGGGGCTGCCCTTGAGGTACTGAGGTCTTGAGCCATATAAGGCTTTGGAGATCAAAACCAGCATTTTGAATGGAATTATGAAGCCACTAAAAGGATGACTTCATCTACCTTTTGTCAACGCTAGGTAGCTGGGTGCTTTTTACATACTGCAAGTAAGATATGGATGACGAATGTGATAGCCCTCTCCCGTTCTTTGCCCCCCCCCCCATCAATATATTAAATAATATAATTGTTTCTGAACTTACAGGCTTATTTTAGCGATCTTTTCAGGCCGTTGTAGCAAGACATGCCCAGAACATATGGTGACATCCTGGTTTTCTCTGGAAACAGCTGGAACCAAGTTGAAAGTTATTTAACAATACAGTGGTACCTCAGTTTACGAACTTAATCCGTTCCAGAAGTCTGTTCTTAAACCAAAGCATTCCAAAACCGAGGCGTGCTTTCCCATAGAAAGTAATGGAAGATAGATTAGTCCGTTCCATACAATGAAAAACAACCCTTAAAACAGCAATTTAACATGACTATTGATCCATAAAATGAAGGCAATAATCAATGTACTGTACTATAAAATAAATAAGACAGTATTGTAGATGATAAAAAAAAATTTAAAAAAATTCTTATGTGCACTGATGATAGTCATTGTTTGGATGTGGGGCTTTTATCCTTTTCTGCAGTCACACAATCAACCAGTAGCTGAACTGGGTTCCACACAGTCACAAAAGCGAAGTCACAAGCCACAGTCACAAGTCAGTCCCATAAAACGAAGAACAGTCACAGTCCAAAAAAATGAAAAAGCCACACAAACAAAAACACAATAAGATAGCAAAAACAAAAGCTCCAAATATCACCTCTGTGTTGCGTGGGTGCTCGGGACTCAACAGCCGACAGACTTAACAGGAAGTCTCTGATTAGCAGTGGGGAAAACATGTTCAGCTTCCAAGGCAAAGTTCACAAACCAAAACACCTACTTCCGGGGTTGCAGCATTCTTATTCCAAGTTGTTCATATATTAAGCTGTTCTTAAACCAAGGTACCACTGCAGTAGAAAAAGCAGTGTGTGTGTGTGTGTGTGTGTGTGTGTGTGTAAAATGCAGACATAGGTTATTTTGCCAGGGAGATTCAAGGACGTGCTAGAAACTTAGGGTGTCACAACAAAAGTGGGAGAAAACATTCTGACACCCTAGCAAAAAAAAAAACCCCAGCAACATCCACTTAAATATAAACAAAACTGTTGAGGTTAAGAAAGTATCAGGTAAATGCACAGAAGCATGTGGGATGAATGAATAATTAAGTGAGAGAATGGAGGATGAATGGCCATCGTCACCATTTGAAAGTGGTGCCCTGGACCACTCTGCCCTCTCTCCCCTTCCCTTTCTCTTTCTTCCTAAATGAATCAGCACTTGTCATACTATTCGACATTGCGTCAACCTTCTGTGGGTTGCTTTGACAGATATTATGTGGGTGACTGCACTTTGGACGTGGGTATTGGCTGACGACTTCCGGGTCTCCATATCCTGCTTCTTAAATTCCGCTGGCGACGTCAGTTCCAGGGCAACCTCACTTGTTTCTACACTGCCAGAGCAGGGGGACCAAAATCTGAGCCTTGTAGTAGAAGTCTATGCCATGACTCTTCTTTTTGCCAGCATTGCCCGACTATCATGAGGAGGAGCCACAGTCTCCAGTGGCAAGGGAAAGAACATTTTAGTTTGGGTAATTTTTGAGTCTGGATAAAGGGCAAATAAGAAGTGACACGACGGAAGTTTATAAAAGAAGCGCTATTTTTCCAGAAGAAGAGATGCCGCAACTCACGACGAACACCTCCCTCGTTCTCTTAGAATGGCAATGGTGCCCACCTGAGAGGTGCCAGAACTGAGTTCCGGTGATATCCAGCCGGAAAACAAAATGCTCTGTATACATAGACTGAAGCTGAATGTTGGAAGACTTGGGACAGATAAAAGGAACAGCTGTGGTCCTGTATACAGTGGTAACTCGGGTTACAGACGCTTCAGGTTACAGACTCCGCTAACCCAGAAATAGTACCTCGGGTTAAGAACTTTGCTTCAGGATGAGAACAGAAATCGTGTGGCGGCAGTGGGAGGCCCCATTAGCTAAAGTGGTACCTCAGGTTAAGAACAGTTTCAGGTTAAGAATGGACCTCCAGAACGAATTAAGTTCTTAACCTGAGGTACTACTGTACCTGAAGGAGCATCTCCACCCCCATCGTTCAGCTCCGAGGGCCTTCTGGCAGTTCCCTCCCTGTGAGAAGTGAGGTTACAGGGAACCAGGCAGAGGGCCTTCTCAGTGGTGGCGCCTGCCCTGTGGAACGCCCTCCCACCAGATGTCAAGGGGATAAGCAACTATCTGACTTTTAGGAGACGTCTGAAGGCAGCCCCTGTTTAGGGAAGTTTTTAATGTTTGATGGTTTGTCAATGTTTTTAATATTCTGTTGGGAGCCACCCAGAGTGGCTGGGGAAACCCAGTCTGATGGGCAGCATGCAAATATTATTACAGTGGTACCTCGGGTTAAGAACTTAATTCGTTCTGGAGGTCCGTTCTTAACCTGAAACTGTTCTTAACCTGAGGTACCACTTTAGCTAATGGGCCTCCCACTGCTGCCACCGCACACTTTCTGTTCTCATCCTGAGGTAAAGTTCTTAACCCGAGGTACTATTTCTGGGTTAGCGGAGTCTATAACCTGAAGCGTCTATAACCTGAAGCGTCTGTAACTCGATGTACCACCGTATTGTTGTTGTTGTTAGTATTATTATTATTATTATTATTATTATTATTATTATTATTATTATTATTTTCCTTATGCAGCACATTGTTAAACTATGGAACTCCCTTCCACAGGAGCGATGGCCACCAACTTGGATGACTTTAAGAGAGGATAGGACAAATTCATGGAGGAAGGGGCTATCAATGGCTACTAACCACGATGGCTATGCTCTTCCTCCACAGTTGGAGGCCGCAGCGCTTCTGAATACTGGAAGCCACAGGAGGAGGAGAGAGCTCTTGTGCTCAGGTCCTGTGTGAGGGTTTCCCATAGGCATCTAGTTGGCCACTGTGAGAACAGAACATTGGACAAGATGGGCCATTGGCCAAATCCAGTAAGCTCTCCTTATGTTCAAATGCTAGCTGTGTTTTAGCAGCCTGGCCTTAACCATTTTGAAGTGAGGAGGCGACTTAATAATAATAATAATAATAATAATAATAATAATAATAATAATAATTTTTATTTATATCCCGCCCTCCCCAGCCGAAGCCAGGCTCAGGGCGGCTAACAACAATAAAATAGTACAACATTCTAATATCATTTCATGATAAAATTAATTCAACTCAGATAGATGGCAACCATTAGGCTAAAGTTCTGTGAAGATTACCGAAGGAGGGAGTCAGGCTGTGCCCTGACCAAAGGCCTGGTGGAACAGCTCTGTCTTGCAGGCCCTGCGGAAAGATGTCAAGTCCCGCAGGGCCCTAGTCTCTTGTGACAGAGCGTTCCACCAGATCGGGGCCACAGCCAAAAAAGCCCTGGCTCTAGTTGAGGCCAGCCTAACTTCTCTGTGGCCTGGGACCTCCAAGATGTTTTTATTTGAAGACCGTAAGTTCCTCTGTGGGACATACCAGGAGAGGCGGTCCCGTAGGAATCCCAACTCCACTTACCTAGGAGTAGGCCCCATTGAATTTAGTGGGCCTTACTTTTGAGTAGGCATGGCCAGGCTTGCAACCTTAGGCTCACAGCCCGGAGATTCTGCAGTCTTCATTAGCGAGCAACCACATTACTGATCAGAAACTCAGCTGCTTCCTTGAGCGACGGGAGGGCCATTTCTTGCGGTGACCAGGGCTATATTTGACTTCTTAAGCAATGTCAGCTTTTGCATGCTGAATTCCTTGGCTAATAGCCAGAAATGATGTGTAATACTTAAGACACACTGTTGTTACTTAATCCTTTCCTAATCTGAAATTTGCGCAAACGGGTAAAAAAAAAAAAAACTAAGAAAAGCCAGTGAGCACACCATTGCTAACCATTTATCAGATGTTGTGGTGTTGTTGCAACTGACAGATGCAGACCCTTTTTACTGTAAACAGAGGCTTTCCTGGAATACTATTTTTTAAAAAAGCATTTTTTAAAAAAATCCATAGTATTGGCCAATGCAATGCAGGGTCTCTCTGTTCTGGAAAGGCTTAAATTAGAAGAGAGGGGGACAATGTGCCATCCAAATCCCCCAAAGGAAATTGTTTATTTATTTATTTATTTGTTTGTTTGTTTCATTTATATCCTCCTTCCAAGGTGCTCACAACAACTGTGAGGTAGGTTAGGTCGAGAGGCAGTGACTGGACCAAGGTCAACAGTGTGGTGTAGTGGTTAAGACCGGTAGTCTCGTAATCTGGTGAACCGGGTTCGCTTCCCCGCTCCTCCACATGCAGCTGCTGGGTGACCTTGGGCCAGTCACACTTCTGTGAAGTCTCTCAGCCCCACTCACCTCACAGACTGTTTGTTGTGGGGGAGGAAGGGAAAGGAGAATGTTAGCCGCTTTGAGACTCCTTCGGGTAGTGATAAAGTGGGATATCAAATCCAAACTCCTCCTCCTCCTCCTCCTCTTCTTCAACTAGTGGATGAGTAGAGAGTCGAACCCTGGTCTCCAAGGTCCTAGTCCGATACTCTAACCACTATGCCACACTGGCACCAGCACATGCCAGCCTTTTCAGAACAAGAGCCTGGCATGAAAAACGAGTTTCGCTTTAAAGCTTGTATTGTGCATAATGCCATCTTCTTCCTCTCCCTCCTTCCTTTTTTTCTCTCCTTCTTGTAAAAGCTTTAGGCAAGCAAAGGAACATTCTGGTGATGCCAGCAGAATGGCCCCTCGCGGCCAGCGTGTTGCAAAATGAGCAGCAACTGGGAGAGTTATTGCAGCAGAACAGGAGATACAGTGGTACCTTGGGTTAAGTACTTAATTCGTTCTGGAGGTCCGTTCTTAACCTGAAACTGTTCTTAACCTGAAGCACCACTTTAGCTAATGGGGCCTCCTGCTGCCGGAGCACAATTTCTGTTCTCATCCTGAAGCAAAGTTCTTAACCCAAGGTACTATTTCTGGGTTAGCAGAGTCTGTAACCTGAAGCGTCTGTAACCTGAAGCGTATGTAACCCGAGGTACCACTGTATTGTCCTCCTGTTTCACGGGCTGCAGCTCCTTCATCCACCTCCAGGAGAAAGCAACTGAATAAGTTTATTCATTGGTCCTCAACGCTTTTCCTTGGAAACATGCGGGTGATAGGAGTTGTAGTTCAAAATATCAGGAAGGCACCAAATCAGGAAAGACCACTGTATACTAATGCATAAGGCTGCCAAGACTATTTTTAAAAAATTGATTAAATTGTCTAATATACTCTGATATTAGACAATCAATAATTGTTGATTGATTAATCATCCTAAATTGGAATGTGCAATGCTTTTGTTATTTGATTAAATCACCTGATATACTCTGATTTAATAATTGTTGATTGATTTATAGACCCAAGTTGGAATGTGTTACGCTTTTTTATTATTTGATTAAATCATCTGATAGACTCCGATTTAGTAATTGTTGATTGATTCATCGACCTTAGTTGGAATGTGCTATGTTGCTCTTAAGACTGAACCTCCTGTTTCTACACGATTGGAGCAATTCTGCATCGATAGTCATGCCTAGCAGTTCCCTCAACCAGACCAATGAAACAGAGGAGGTGGGGTTTCTGAGCTTCTGGCTGCCATTGGCTGGACTGCTCTGATGTGAGAGAAAAGCAAGACAGGCAAGAAGTTTCCAGAGATGTAGGAGTGGGCAAATTATAACAAAAGCATTTTAAAAAAAAATTAATTGGGTAACAGGCAGGGAATCCAGTGCCAAATACCCAGGGCTTGACCCTTCTCACCCCAAAACACCCCTGAACACATCAGAAGCAGCTTGCAAAAATTAACCAACTGGGCCTTTTTGGTTGTGGCTCCCTGTTTGTGGAATTCTTTCCCCAGTGAGGTCTATCACTAGCAGCTTTTCTGTGCCAGGTAAAAATTTACCTTTCCCTACCCTCCACAAGCTATTGATGGACCACAGCAGGCATATCCAACCTTCAGCCCTCCAGATGTTTTCGACTACAGTTCCCATCATCCTTGACCACTGGTCCTGTTAGCTAGGGATCATGGGAGTTGTAGGACAAAATATCTGGAGGGCCGCAGGTTGGCGATGCCTGGACCACAGGGGTGAGACTTGTTATTGATGAGTTGTTGCTTTTGCTGCTATTTTATTGGGTTTTTATTTTATTGTCTGTGGATTTTTAATGACCTGCTATACGTTGTTTTTTATTATAATCTATTTTTAATGTATACTCTCTGCTCATAAAAAGTGACCAATAGTTTTTAAAAAGGAATGATATCAACATTTGCTCTCTCAAAATCTATTAATCCAATGAAAGTATGTGTCCTGACTGAAATTTAAGCCCTTTTTAAAGTGCTCCCACCGAAAACAAGTGGGGCTCAAAGGAATGATTGGGGTGTTTTTAATTTATTTTTTTAATGTATTGTTTTTGCAGGATAACCAGCCGCATATAACCAACATGCATAAGTCTAATTAATGCATGAAGGGGTTAAGACCAGAGTAAACTTTCCTGTCAAGTTTAGCTCATCTGGGATTAGGTAACCAAGCCTTTGTTCCACTTCCAGTCTATCTGAGAAGCTCAGTGTGTGAAGAGTCTAAGAGTCTAAGCCACATGGCTCTCACAAGCCACTCTCGAGTTTCTTTACCAATAATTTAGGAACTTTCACCACTACAACTAAACCAAGTTTTACTGCCTGTGCAACTTTTCAGACTGATGTCATGCGAGCACCCCTAGTTAACTCATCTCCAAGTACACACGCGCCTAGACTAGCGGATTACCGTTGCCCACTCCTTTTATATGCGGACGACGCGGTAATTCTATCTTATACACGTGTTGGACTAACCAGAGCTCTGAAGATCTTTGCCACGTATTGTCAACTCAACCAATTAACCATCAACCATGTTAAATCCAAGATTCTGATTTTCGCCAGAAGCCGGAGATTATACGAATGGAAGCTTGGTGGAGCAAAAATAGAGCAAGTCCTAAAATTTCAATACCTAGGAGTTATTTTTCAATACAATTTGGGGTGGAAAGCTCAAATTCAACACCTACTTAACAAGGCCAAAACTCTGTCATATGCGCTCCTCCGATTTTTCTTTTCGGATGGAGCTTTGCATGTTCCCTCGGCCCTAAAGGTGTTCAAGGCAAAAGTGGTTGCCGCGCTTGCTTATGCTGCCCCGCTCTGGGCCGTGATGACAGATCTTGCTCCTCTTGAGACTCTGCAAAACCAATTCCTACGTCGGCTCCTAATGCTCCCCCGGTGCGTAAGCAACGCAGCCATGCGACTAGAATTGAAGATCGCATCCTTAGAAACTTGCCTGTGGAAGCAAGTCTTCAATTATTGGTTATCATTGTGGCATAGATTACCAAACCATTACCTTGTCCAATGCTTATGGCGAGATGAATTCTCTAGCCTTTGGACTAGTAGAATTCATGCCAAACTCCTGAGTTATGGAATCTCTCCCTCAGATTCCCTAAAACTAGACCAAATCACTGCTCAAAGACTGATCTGCCAAAGACTGGATGACATCGACTTACAGCGAAATTATACACTGGGGGGAGGTGTTTGTTCGCCCCAGAACATTGGTATCACTTTAACTTACTGTGTTCCATCATACCTCTCCTCCCTTTCGACTGTTGCCCATAGACTGGCCTTCACCAAAGCGAGGTTTAACGTTTTTCCCTCCAATGTCCTGAGACATAGATTCTCAAAGGGCCAAGCCCCCGCCATGTGCGAATGTGATAAGGAGACGCCGGAGTCGCTCCAGCACATTATGTTCACTTGCCCCTTGTTCAATGCGCCACGGGCAAATTTGTTGGGATCAATCATACAGAAACTAGAGGGTACCCCACCAAAATTCCACCTTGCCCAAATCTTGCAGGATAAGGATACCCATACGACCCTGAAAGTGGCTAGGTTTCTGGTCGCTGTCCTTACCCAAAAGCGACGCCAAGGAGCACTTCAAGCTAATTAAGGCGTAGTATGCCATTCCATCTTATAGTATTTTATTGTTATAGTGGGGTTTTAGCGGCTGTTTTTCCCCCCACGTGCACAAGCTGTTATTTATGTGTTGTTTTTACCTGTATGGGCCTACGGCCGTAATAAATAAATGATGAGACTGATGTGTTGAAAATCACATAAATCTGACCTTGGATGGGTTTGTAAGTAAACCATTTTTAAACTTACCAAATGTGTGGTCTTTTCCTATGCTGGGGGAAGAGGGACATTTTGGAACTCACATGGACATATGTTAAAGTCCTAACATCCTATATTTCCACACTTTCCTTTGCTGCATATTTTCTGATTTTTAAATCTCCGCTGGAGTTCTCTCACCAAAAAGTACTTGCCCAAACTTGGATCTTGGTCTCCTAACAACTCTTAGCCACCTTAACAAACTATAGCTCGCGGGATTCTTTGGGGGGGACACTGTGCATGTTCCTTTGGCAAGGAAAAGCAGCCAATTAATTTGATTAATAATTCACTCTGGGTGGATAGTTTCTGAGTCGTTTTATTGTCTTCCCCAGAACCTGGTGGATTGCTTAACAACCAACCTACAGAATGCTTCTTCACACCAGGGCAAGGCCCGACCTAACCTCTTCTGTCTAATTAGAAATTAATTGCTCGTGAGGGTTGTGCAAGGAGCCCTAAACAACCTCCTAGTCTAATGAGTCTCTGAGCCCTCTCCTATCAGTCACGGTTTCCATTCCCGCATAAGAAGCAACACCCTCCCTGTGCAGATATCCAGTCATCAGAGATGCCTGACGGTCCAGCGAAGGCATGGGGCACGCCAGGAATGCACTTGTCCCTGCAACTCCACCGTCCCGGAGTCGAGAGAAGTGTTACCTCTTGCTCTGTGAATTCTATTTATTTTGGTCTTCTGTGCATGGCTTGCCGTTGTTAGGGGCATGATTGCTTCACGCAGTTATGCTAATGTTTGCGCTTCGCAGAACGTAATTGATACCCCGGCTGCTTCCAGGCCAAATATGGAAGCGGAGTCCTGCACATCAGGCTTGTTTTTCTCCTTCAATACTGTAAATAAATGGAGAGAGTCAAGCTGTAAAAGGGTGGGAGACTTTTAAAATGCCTGCTCTTTTGCAGCTTGCATACATACATATGTCTCAACAGCCTCTCCTCCCTTCTTCTTTCATTGGAGATTATGGGTATGCAGCCAAGGGCCAATAATTGGATTTCACGCTGTGAGCAAATGCTTTTCAGGTTCCGCGAACCGTATCCTCGTAGCCTTCTTTGCAAGTGTGCTAAGTGGATGTCACTGGACTTCTGGGCCCCTGGTCCCATGGAAGTCTGTGCAACAATCCACTCGATTCATCACTGTATCTAGAGGGCCAGAAGAGATGCAAAGGGTAACCGCAGCACTTTAAGCCACAAGGTCTCCCATATCCAAAATTAGAGATGGGGAACCTGTGTCATTGGACACCAACTCCCTTCAGCCCCAGCCGACTTGGCATACAGTCAGGGATGGTGGGAGATGTAGTCCAGCAGAATCCCCACAGCCACACGAGCTCCAAAGACAAGGCTCTTTCAATTTTAACACACCCTATGTTCAGGCTTCCTGCCAACCTAGCAGTTCAAAAGTACGTCAAAGTGCAAGTAGATAAATAGCTACCACTCCAGCAGGAAGGTAAACGGTATTTCAGTGCGCTGCTCTGGTTCACCACAAGCAGCTTAGTCATGCTGGCCACATGACCCGGAAAAACTGTCTGTGGACAAATGTCGGCTTCCTCGACCAGTAAAGCGAGATGAGCGGCGCAACCCCAGAGTTGGTCACGACTGGCCCTAATGGTCAGGGGTCCCTTTACCTTTTTATGTTGAGGCTTCCATCCATGATTTAACTTGGGGAAGATCTGTAGGCTCAGTGGCACAGCATCTGCCCTGCATGCAGAAAGTCTTGGGTTCAATCCTTGATATCTATTTGTCGTTGTTTAGTAGTTTAGTTGTGTCCGACTCTTCGTGACCCCATGGACCAGAGCACGCCAGGCACTCCGGTCTTCCACTGCCTCCCGCAGTTTTTTTCAAACTCATGCTGGTAGCTTCAAGAACACTGTCCAACCATCTCGTCCTCTGTCGTCCCCTTCTCCTTCGGCCCTCCATCTTTCCCAACATCAGGGTCTTTTCCAGGGAGTCTTTTCTTCTCATGAGGTGGCCAAAGTCTTGGAGCCTCAGCTTCAGGATCTGTCCTTTCAATGATATCTCTAGGCAGGCCTAAAATCCTGGAGAGCTACAGCTGGTCAGCAAATGATGCTGAGCTCAATGGTCTCACTGTGTATAAGCTTACAGTGGCTGTGCCAGGGCACAGGGTAACCTAATCAGGCTGCCTTGTCTATGTACACAACACGGTCCAAGATAACTTCAGGGAAGTAACTTGAGATACGATGGCGTCGGACATCCACTCAGTTCATGGGTGCGATGCTTGCTCTGTGTAACAACACCTTCAGAATAGTGCAGGAAGCCACAGCTAAGAGGAAGAAGAAGAAGAAGAGGAGTTTGGATTTGATATCCCACTTTATCACTACTTGAAGGAGTCTCAAAGCGCATAACATTCTCCTTTCCCTTCCTCCCCCACAACAAACACTCTGTGAGGTGAGTGGGGCTGAGAGACTTCAGAGAAGTGTGACTAGCCCAAGGTCACCCAGTAGCTGCATGTGGAGGAGCGGAGACGCGAACCCGGTTCCCCAGATTACGAGTCCACCGCTCTTAACCACTACACCACACTGGAGCGTACACATGCTGTTGTTTTGATTGAGGGACTCCAACCATCCTTCTCCTCTCCAAAAGGAAACCGGTAGGATGAAATATTGCACACAAATGTCATTTGAAGCACTATTTGTAATGCTTAAACTGAGGTTTGCTGTGGGGTATCTATAGTGGCCACAGGTTCACCTTCCCTGATCTAGATGACTAGATAAAACCCCAGTCCTTGTAACCCAGCGGTTCTCAACCTGTGGGTCCCCAGATGTTGTTGGACTACAACTCCCATCATCCCTGAGGTCTGGCCTTGCTAGCTAGGGGTGATGGGAGTTGTAGTTCAACAACATCTGGGGACCCACATGTTTGAGAAAGGCTGTCAGAGCACCTGGCAGGCTACCCGTTGTCTCGGGAGAGCTGGTGTGCATTGGTATGTATTGACATAAGGCCAGCCCTGCAGAATGAGACCAGAGACCTATGTAGCCCACTAGGGCCAAACAGATGTGTCTGGGAAGCCCACAAGCAGGACATGAGGGCATTGGCTGTCTCCCGCAGTTATTCCCCTGGAACTGGTGGTTTAAAGGCATACTTGAAGTCTCGTAATTCAGTAGTTGCATCCTGGCACAGAGACACCTCCAAGGGAAACTCCACCACGAAACGACTGAATTACAATATCCAAAGTTCAGTTCTATTCATTTGGGTCTGAACATAGACAAAGGCTTCCTGTTTCCCGTACAGGTGTTAATTTGCTTAGCGCTGCTAAGGCGATTTGGTTAGCGCCAGCTACTGGTGCCACGAAGGGTCATTTCATCTACCTTTGGAGGTAATGGAATTTATTTATTTATTTATTTCGAAGCACTTATAAGCCGCTTAATAGGTTTTAAATCCCTAAGCGCCGTACAATATAAAAACAGACAATATTGGGGGGGGTGCAGCTTAAAGCCAATAAAACAGCAGCATAAAAGCATAGAAAAATGTGCATTTTTTTGGTACGCATTGCCTGCCCAGAGAACCACATGGCAAAATTCAGAGAACAGTGAATTTTGAAGGACGGTTGTGTTTCAGTTTGCACGTTTCCCCAGAAATTGTGTGCAATATCCTTAAGTGGATACCTCGTGCAGCTGCTCGCACGGGTCGCACACTGCCCTGTCAACCATGTGGCGCCACAGCAGACTCCGAGATAGCAGCAGAATGTCTGCTTTATTGAACAGGTGATAAACAGGACTAGCTCAGAGGACAGCTTAAGAAGAGCTTCCTTGGTTTGGGGCCCAGAACACAGACACACAGACACACACCACACAAACATAAATCTTCCTCACCAAGCCGTGAGAAGAGCAATGGCTGCCATTATTCTCCTTTTTAACCCCTTATATAACCACATACCACCGTTCAAAATAGGAAAGACTTTAAATGCAGACTGAACTGAATTTGCTGTTTTTGCTTTCTGCGAAGAACTTAGGTGTGAGATTATGCCTTCCATATCAAGGTGAAGCTCTATTTTTTCCAGAAAGCAGTTTGTTTATCTAGATCAGGGGTCAGCAACCTTTTTCAGCTGTGGGCTGGTCCACCGTCCCTCAAAACATGTGGTGGGCCAGACTATATTTTAGAAAAAGGGGGGGGGGTGAACGAATTCCTATGCCCCACAAATAACCTAGAGATGCATTTTAAATAAAAGCACACATTCTGCACATGTAAAAACACCAGGCAGGCCTCACAAATAACCCAGAGATGTATTTTAAATAAAAGGACACATTCTACTTATGTAATAACATGCTGATTCCCAGACCGTCTGTGGGCTGGATTTAGAAGGCGATTGGGCCACATCCAGACGTCGGGCCTTAGGTTGCCTACCCCGATCTAGATCAGCCTGCATTGAGAAGCAATCATTTAATAATAATAATAATAATAATAATAATAATAATAATAATAATAATAATTTATTATTTATACCCCACCCATCTGGCTGGGCTTCCCCAGCCACTCTGGGCGGCTTCCAAAAAAATATAAAAATACTGTAATACATCAAACATTAAAAGCTTCCCTAAACAGGGCTGCCTTCAGATGTCTGGTAGTTGTTGTTCTCTTTGACATCTGGTGGAAGGGCGTTCCACAGGGAGGGTGCCACTACCGAGAAGGCCCTTATGGGGCATGTTATGTACTGAGTTGAATAGGATCCAAAATGCAGCAGTCTGATTGGTCCTAGAACAATAGGATTCAGAATGCAGCAGTCTGATTGGTCCTAGAACAATGCAGCAGTATGATTGGTCCGCAGGAGCCATCCAATCCAGCTCCAGGTGGAAGTGAATCCGCAACCTGATTGGCCTACAGGAGAATCCCGGAATTAGCCAATCACGTGCAGCCCATTGTGTAAATAATGTATATAAAGCAGATATTGTGGGGGAACTTCCATTCCTCCTCACCACTATGAGCTGAATAAAGAGCATGAAATCCACTCTCGACTCCGAGTATATTTCAGGGCAAGATAAAAGGGATTTAAAAACTCTGCTGCCTCCTTTGGATTAAATGTGCTTGTGGTTGTTGTTTTCCTCCATGCACACACAGAGACATCAAGAGATGATCCTTTGCCTGAGCATTGCTTCACCGAATGACTGAGCCAACCTGGCAGCAGTGGCAGCCAGAAGTGGTGTGATGCCTCACACATGACTGCCGGCTGCAATCATGCCCCCACGCACTTGCTCAACATCGGATGGACATCGGCTTTAAAACATGATGCCTCCCCGTAATCTAAAGCAAAATCCACCCACAGAGAACCAGATTGCACAGCAGTTCCTCGTCTGCAATTACCCATCCTCAACTTTTCTACCTGTGGAGCAACCAAGTGGGAAGTCGTGGGAGGGGAGAAAAACTGGACCAAGCTCTCCTTTTCAAATCTAAAGTTGGGAAACCCAGAGGCCTACTCAATGCGGTCAGACTGCAACACCCATCAGCTCCAGCTAGCAAAGTGTTCAGGCATGACAGGAGCTGGAACCAACACAGGTTCCCTTCCCTACTTTAGAAAGTTTTTTGTTTTTTTTTGTTTTTTTGGCATCTCAGCGTTAGCCCTGCTCTCTACAATATGGGGATAATACTACTGGTGTAGCTTGCTATCTCCAACTCCTCGAAAGGTTCCATCAACGGTGTCTCTGAAAAGTTTTGCACATCGCTTGGGAAGACAGGCGAACTAATGCCAGTGTACTAGAAGAAAAGATCACCAGTGTTGAAGCAATGATTCTTCAACAACAACTTTGTTGGACTGGTCATGTTGTGTGGATGCCTGATTATCGTCTTCCAAAGCAACTACTCTACTCTGAACTTAAAAACGGAAAGCGTAATGCTGGTGGTCAACAAAAGAGGTTTAAAGACTGCCTCAAGGCAAATCTGAAAAAAATATAGTATAAACACTGACAACTGGGAAACACTGGCCTGCAAGCGCTTCAATTGGAGAACAGCCTTTACCAAAGGTGCCATGGACTTTGTTGTTGTTGTTTAGTCGTTTAGTCGTGTCCGACTCTTCGTGACCCCATGGACCAGAGCACGCCAGGCACCTCTGTCCTCCACTACCTCCCGCAGTTTGGTCAAACTCATGCTGGTAACCTCGAAAACACTATCCAACCATCTTGTCCTCTGTCGCCCCCTTCTCCTTGTGCCCTCCATCTTTCCCAGCATCAGTGTCTTCTCCAGGGAGTCTTCTCTTCTCATGAGGTGGCCAAAGTACTGGAGCCTCAGCTTCATGATCTGTCCTTCCAGTGAGCACTCAGGGCTGATTTCCTTAAGAATGGATGCGTTTGATCTTCTTGCAGTCCATGGGACTCTCAAGAGTCTCCTCTAGCACCATAATTCAAAAGCATCAATTCTTCGGCGATCAGCCTTCTTTATGGTCCAGCTCTCACTTCCATACATCACTACTGGGAAAACCATGGCTTTAACTATACGGACCTTTGTTGGCAAGGTGACGTCTCTACTTCTCAAGATGCTGTCTAGGCCTGTCATTGCCCTGCTCCCAAGAAGCAGGCGTCTTTTAATTTCGTGGCTGCTGTCACCATCTGCAGTGATCATGGAGCCCAAGAAAGTAAAATCTCTCACTGCCTCCATTTCTTCCCCTTCTATTTGCCAGGAGGTGATGGGGCCATGGACTTTGAAGATGGTCAAACTCAAAACGAAAGGGAGAAACGTACTAAGAGGAAGGCACGCTTGGCAAACCCTCACTGTGGAAGGATATGTGGATCCAGAACTGGCCTCCACAGTCACTTAAGGACTCAATGTTAGTAGTACATGGGCAGACGAGTCTAAAAAGCCCGGGACCCAAATTTTCATGGCCCTCGAGCAGCAATAATGGCTCATTTACCAGAAGTACAGTGGTACCTCGGGTTACATACGCTTCAGGTTACATACGCTTCAGGTTATAGACTCCGCTAACCCAGAAATAGTACCTCGGGTTAAGAACTTTGCTTCAGGATGAGAACAGAAATCGTGCTCCGGCGGCGCAGATGTTGACAAGCTGGAACGTGTGCAGAGGAGGGCAACCAAGATGGTCAAGGGTCTGGAAACCAAACCTTATGAGGAACAGTTGAAAGAGCTGGGTATGTTTGGTCTACAAAAGAGGAGTCTGAGAGGAGATATGACAGCCATCTTCAAATATCTCAAAGGCTGTCACATGGAAGAGGGAACAAGCTTGTTTTCTCCTGCTCAGGAGGGTAATACCTTGAGGCAATGGCTTCAAGTTGCAAGAAAGGAGATTCCGACTAAACATTCGGAAGAACTTTCTGACAGTAAGAGCTGTTCAGCAGTGGAACAGATGCCCAGGAGAGGTGGTGAACTCTCCTTCCTTGGAGGTTTTTAAGCAGAGGTTGGATGGCCATCTGTCATGGATGCTTTAGCTGAGATTCCTGTATTGCAGGGGGTTGGACTAGATTACCCGTGGGGTCCCTTTCAACTCTATGATTCAATCCCACAAATACGATGAGCCCAGACAACAGGTGAATCGTCCAGAGATGGACACCACCACTGAGGCTCCCATTCGCCTCCAAAACACAGAGGCATCCAAGGACCTCTGAAGATCTTAAGCAGGCATCCACAACCTTCGGCCCTCCAGATGTTTTGGACTACAATTCCCACCATCTGGTCCTGACCACTGGTCCTGTTAGCTAGGGATCATGGGAGTTGTAGGCCAAAACATCTGGAGGGCCGAAGGTTGCGGGTGCCTGATCTTAAGGAAGATTCAAGCAGGCGGTCCTTTTGATATCTGTCCCCACTTCACATGTGGTCAGAAGAAATTGGTTGGATGACTCAACTGACTTCCAGCTTGTGTCCATTTTGCCTGCCCTCATTTGCAAGCCTGTTCTGTCCTGCTTCTGCAGGCTTTTCTTCCTTTCACAACTGCACAAATATTTTGCATTTAAGTTGCATGCGTTCTTGTATGCACCTTCCCCTAGGTTTGTGGGCCAGCTAGGTGGCTTCTCTCCTAGCAATGGAGGAGATTTTGTTTGGTCTGTGTATATTAAAGACAACTGGCCAAATTCCCAATTTCCTGGACAATGAGGTGGTACATACACATTCATTTTTTTTTTTGTCCATTTACTTCTCCATCAAACAGCCTCAGTCCAGTATACCTGAAGGAGCATCTCCACCCCCATAATTCTGCCCGGACACTGAGGTCCAGCACCGAGGGCCTTCCAGCAGTTCCCTCACTGCGAGAAGCCAAGTTACAGGGAACCAGGCAGAGGGCCTTCTTGGTAGTGGCACCCTCCCTGTGGAACGCCCTCCCACCAGATGTCAAAGAGAAAAACAACTACCAGACTTTTAGAAGACATCTGAAGGCAGCCCTGTTTAGGGAAGCTTTTAATGTTTGATGTATTACAGTATTTTAATATTTTTCTGGAAGCCGCCCAGAGTGGCTGGGGAAGCCCAGCCAGATGGGCGGGGTATAAATAATAAATTATTATTATTATTATTATTATTATTATTATTATTATTATTATTATTATCATTCTTCCATAATGGAACCAAATGCTGTTTATGCACTGACCAGACCCAGACCCGATTTAGCTTCCCCAAAGTGAGGGCCTCATTTGCCTCTAGTCTAGACCATAACCCTGGGACTTAAAGGAAGAGAAAGACAAGTATTTGTTATGAAACCAGATTTATTAAACCTTTTTGTACAGGAATTCTCCAACATCATCATGTCGATTTTCAAATATGTACATTATTTACAAACATCCAACATAGTGTTATTAGCACGGTACCTACCAATATATACAGATTCATAGGCAAGTTTGTGGATATTTTTTTTCTTTTTTAAAAAAACAACAACAACTGTATCACAGATACAAATATATTAAAGCAATCACAAGAGCTTTAGTGCAATCAAGGTCAAAAATTAAAGTTTCACCTCTAATTCTCTTGATTCTATCAAGTTAGTATTGCCAGCCATTAATTCACATTTAAATGCTCTTTTGACACCTCGGGTTTTAGGACACTCACACACACCTCTACAGTCATTAAGAAAACACAAAACCGATCAGAAGATGGCAAGACATTATGTGGGAAGGTTGATAGCAGATGAGGTATAAACAGATCACAAGAGCACAGTGGCTCCACCCTTTTGACAAAGCTAAGCCTTAAGAAATAGTAGGATTCTTAAGCAACGTCCACATTTGGTACTTTGAATTCTGGGCTAAACAGGTATATCCAACCAGCTTTTCCCCACGCAGAATTCTGGGAACTGTAGTCCCATGAGACTAGCAATCTCAAGACAGCCCCAGCAGAAATACATTTCCCAGAGTTCCTTGAAAGGCAAAGATAGTTTGCTGGTAGCATATTCCTGCTGCTGATGAATACATCAGTTTCAGATATGGGATAAAGGTGTTTTTGAAACAAAACTTGGTTGGCGGGTGTTTACACACACACACCCTTGCAAGCAAGTCAACAAGAGATGTTAATCCACAGAGCTGTCTGCTAGCCTGTTGACCCACACATTTTTCCACAGGGCACACCAACCGCCTCTGAGAAAGGAGAACCAACCGTCTCCCAAATGAACAAAAGTTTCCCTCTCTAGTTCTCTGGGTGATTTCCAGCTCACCCCGGGGCAAGTACCTATTTGCACAAACCGGAGCAGTCGCCTTTGTCAGGAGGAAGTTCATTACCGCATCCAGGAAGCAAATGCTTATTCAAGTGTATTCATTATTCCACAAGAACTGGAGATACAAAAAACAACCACCACCAGTTAACCTCCAGTGGTACATGAACATTTAATAAGGGGAAGAGATTTCCAGAGGGAGATTACTCTTGATCAGCCTGATGGGAAGGTGAGGACATTGTTTAGAAGCTTACCGAAATGAGGATTTGTTTTTGTTTTCCTTCTTGTGCAAAAGAGTGGTGCAAGGCATCAGAGAGCAGAGCCCACACACTGCCAACACAAACGTTGCTTCGGTATATGTAATAAGATCGGGCTTCTATTTGCCTCTCAGGTTCAGGTTGGGACACTCTGGGCTGGTGTTTTGGCATTCAGATAGATATACTGGGCTACTTTTGGAGCGACACCTTCACACAGGAGCGCCAGGCAAGTTCCTTAGGATCATTTGCCTCAGAAACCCAAAATGTCATGTTTTATAGCAAGGATGAGGAAGACCTGTGTCCCTTCAGATAGCTGATGGACTCCCAACTCCCACCATCCCAGGCCGGCATAGTCAATGGCCAGGAATGATGGGAATTCTAGTCCAACTGGAGGAGAACCACAGGTTTTCTCTCACCGCTGGTTTAAAGAGCTCAGAGACGTGCAACACCAAGGCCGGAAGTAAGCTTTAAATCTGCACCCACCAAGGACCAATTCTAGCACTTAACAGAGGACACATTCATCAACCAAGTCAAGGAGGTTGCTGCATCTGACCCAGCAATGTCTCCTCCAACTGCTAGCAGTTCTTCAGAGGCCCGGGAATAAATACCTCCGGACCCGTGGGGTGGGGCTGTGTTCTTGCTGGACTACAACTCCCATCATGCTTGACCACTGGCTGATGGGAGGGCAGAATATGAAGTTCCCCTTATGCTACACAGGTACGCTTTTCACTGGAGATGCCAGGGAGCTGTTTTGAGAACGCAAACCACAATTCCTCCTTTTCTTGTCTTACGCAATGAGGCAATGCGGTCGGTTAGTTCAATGTCGGACCAGAAAGTTCCTGATCAGATGGGAAGATCAAGTCCCACTAAACCTTGGGCAGGTCCCTACCTCCACCTGTTTGCCTTCAGCATCCCCATCTGCGAAATGGGCACAGCGGTGCTCTGCCTTCCAAGATTATAAGGCTATGTACGCAGGTGCCAGCAGCAGTATTGCATCACCTAAGGGTCACAAACACATGCACCCCATTTTATGGCTAAGACACATCTGGCAGAGGGTTTTTTGGGGGGTGTGGGGCTAGCTGGCCAATTCAGGTTTTCCGTAACCCTTCGTAAGCCTTTACCCTCTGTAAAGGCTTACACACCTCCTTAGAACAGGCATGGCAGAGGAGGAGGAATAGGGCCAAAGGGAGAGAATGTCAAAAGGAAACCTCACCTATAAGGAAGAAATCTGAGAACTGCTCCCCTTAAGGAAGAGTCCTCAAGTCTGCTAAAGAATTGGCTCCAAGGGAAATCGGATGTGGAAGCATTTGGAGACAGAAAGACAAGACTTGCTACCTGCACCGTCACACAAGAGACAGGGGACTCCAAGGTTGTAGGGGCTTTTGTGGCAGTTCAGGAGGCACCAACAGTCCTGATCTCATCAATCAAACAGACATTCCTGGTTTAGGCTGATAATGGGTTAGGAACGGGGTGGTCTGACGTTCAAGCCAATGGCAGAAATCCTCATTGTTTTAAGAGCCCCCGTATTCCAAAGCAAAACAATTCCGGTGCAAAGGCACCCAACCCCCTGTGCCTGTAGACACAAGTCCACCCCAAACCATTAAAGTCCCAAGAATTCAGAGAGGAGCCCAATTCATCCCACAAGACGCATGGCCAACTTCTACAGCTGCCTGATTTATCCACACCTTGGCTAGCACAAAGCCGTTACAGCTCTGTCGAAAAGCCAACGAGCTACAATTTAGTTGAGGTTTAGATTTTGAAGTGGGGGGGAGGGCGAATTTGACAAACCAAGTAATTCCAGGTTAATCGCCTCCTGGAGGGCTGAAAAGAGTCAAATGGGTTTCAAGCCGCAAACTTTGAAATGCAGCTAAGAAAAGGAACTGGAAACTGGAGGCAGAAGGGGGTGATTCTCACATGTCAGGAGACGCAAGCTCAAAACCAGTTAGATAATCTTAGCTATAAAAATAGACAATCCAGTTGATTTTTTTTTGCACCATGACTATCACAAGCCCCCCGCCTAGCACTTCAAGAACTGTGCCTGTATTTTCTCTTACATCACCAGTGGGGAGATTCTGTAATCTAAGCCAGCCCAGAGCCCTGTCACTTTGATGGATGAGAGACAGAGCAATCCAGTTGGCCCTTCTGTAGTTACTACAACAATATAGCCTTGCCTGCAGAACAAGACTGTGTGGATCTGAACATGGAACCAAGAAGCTACAAGGTGTTTTGCTTTTTCTTAAAAAACCAGCCAACAAAGATTGCAAACCTCAGACTGCTTATTCCAGACAGCCCTGTGTGTAAAATTCCCCACTGAAGTTCAGAGGAAACTTTCAAAGTCACAGCCTAGAAGTCCCAGGCCGAAACGCATTTTGCAAAGGTCCATTTGCTCCAGAGTAAGTCCCACAGGGATCCAAATGGGAATTCGTGAAGCAGGCGAAGGTGATGTCAATCTCCTACTTGCAAGGGTACTACTGTCCTGACCGCAGCTCAATTTTTGGGAAGGACAACAGAAAACGAAGACAGAGGCTAGAAATTAAAGACTGCAGGAGAGTGTGAGAGGCTTCTTGTCCCCCGAGGCAAAAACCCAGAGCTAGCAAAAGAAGGCGCTAATGTCGTCGTCCTCGCTGGATTTCTCCGGAACAACCTGATCGGAGGCTCTCATGTCCTGGTTGGCGTAACCAGATTCCAAAACAGAGTCAAACCAAGGATGGAGCAAGATTTCTGGAGCTGTGAGTCTCTCAGAGGGCTCCCTCCTGAGTAGGCTTCGGATAAGGCAACGGGCTTTGGGAGAGACGTGGTCCGGAATGCAGAACTGTCCGCGCCGGATTTTAGAAAAGAGGGCAGTAGGGTCCGAGTCATGGAAGGGGTAACGTCCCACGAGGAGGGTGTATAGCATGACTCCTAAGCTCCAGACGTCAGCCGACTTGCCAGAATAAGTCCCCATCGTGTTAAGGATCTCTGGGCTGACGTAGGCTGGGCAGCCGTGCTTGTCCGACAAGGCATCGTCCTCCCCTTTGATGATGTGTGTGTCCTCCAAGCTTTCGAGCCGGAGCTGCGTCCTGGAGAAGAGGAAAGAGATTGAGGCATCAGTTACCAAGCAAGGCCAGGAACTGGCACAGAGGAGGAAAGTTGACCGGGGGGTGGGGAAAATGGTATCATTGCATGCAGGAGCTCCTAGTTTCAATCCCAGAGATGTCCCGGTAGGGCTGGGACAGTCTGCTGTCTGAAACCCTGGACAGCTGCTTCCAGTCAGTATAGACAATACTGAAGGGACTTTTTATCATATGTGGTGGGAATGTAGAGAAGTTAAAAAATTTTGGGAAATGATATATAATGAATTGGAAAAAAAAATGTTTAAAATGACATTTGTAAAAGAAACCAGAAGCATTTTTGTTAGGGATTGTAGGACAAGACCTGCCAAGAAAAACAAAGAATTTATTTATGTACGCTACAACAGCGGCAAGAGTCTTGTTAGCACAAGGATGGAAGAACGAGGAAATCCCGACAAAAGAACAGTGGCAAGAAAAACTGATAAGCTAATGCAGAGTTGGCTAAACTGACATACAAACTGCGGGACAAGGACAACTGTGACTTTAAGGAAGAATGGGAACTTTTTACAAATTATCTAAAAAGACAACAAAATGAACTGGACTCCTTGGCAGGTTTTGAATAAACACACACAAATTTATTGGTTGATAACATGATAGATAGATAGACAAGCCAAGGATATGTATAACTTTATAACATGCAGAGAATACTATGTGCAGAGAAATCAGAGAGAGGGGCTGAGGGAAGTTTTTGGTGGGGGGGAAGGAGGGATGGAAGGGGGGGAGGGGGGAAATAATGTATGTGATTATATGGTTTGATAATTTGTTATGCTGAAATTGCCTAATAAAAAGATTTTTTTTAAAAAGACAATACTGAGCTAGATGGACCAATAAGACAGTTTCCCTAGTCGCTTTTCCACACGAGGGAGAGCAAAATGGGTCACAAGAGTAGGACAGAAACACAAGGAAGGCACGCCAACACGTAATTCCAACAAAGGGTCCAGCAATGGTGGTGGACTCCTTCATTGTATGTTTTTAAGCAGAGGTTGGCTATGAGAGGCTTCAACTGAGATTCCTGCATTGCTCTACGCTTCTCTCAACCTATCAGATCTCAAAATACATGAACCAGAGTCAGGGATGATAACATAACCAAGAGCCAGTTCCTCAAGAATGGCAAGTGTAGGGAATTGGCAAACAGTTTCGTCACATCCTGGAGATAAGAACCGCCCCCTTCCCAAATGACAGCGACTATGTTGTATCCTGGGACACGGGTGGTGCTGTGGGTTAAACCACAGAGCCTAGGACTTGCCGATCAGAAGGTCGACGGTTCGAATCCCCACAACAGGGTGAGCTCCCGTTGCTCGGTCCCTGCTCCTGCCAACCTAGCAGTTCGAAAGCACATCAAAGTGCAAGTAGATAAATAGGTATCGCTACAGCGGGAAGGTAAATGGCGTTTCTGTGCGCTGCTCTGTTTTGCCAGAAGCGGCTTAGTCATGCTGGCCACATGACCCGGAAGCTGTACGCCGGCTCTCTCGGCCAATAAAGCGAGATGAGCGCCGCAACCCCAGAGTCAACCACAACTGGACCTAATGGTCAGGGGTCCCTTTACCTTTATGTTGTATCCACGACCTGTACCAAAAATGGAAGACTTGCTCAAAACTTTTGGATTAAGGATCTAATTCTGTGTGTTCAGAATTAAGTCCTACGGAACTCAGTGAGGGTTACTCTCAGGGTAAGTGAGCTTAGGTTTGCAGCCTCCACCGATCAGAAACCATTACACACAAACCGCTGAGGAAAGGTTTCTGCATGTCGTGCTCATCATAGGTTGACTGTAGCATCAAGAAGTGACTCAAGCTATGATGAATGGGATGCCTCAGATCACAGACCACAGCCAGAACTTTCATGATCACCCACCAAATGAAAATACAAAGGCAAGGCTTTTTGACTGAGACAAGTCACACGCTCCGGGAGAGGAGAGATTATTTATGCACGTGAAGGAATGAGCCGGACGGGAATATAGTTCCTGATGTCAACACCATGAGACAACTGAGCCACTCAGGACCACTTCAATGGTGCAGGGCAATTTCCCTGGGCAAATAATATATCAGAGAAACGCACCGCGAAGACACTCACAGACATCACTCTGTGACTGCCACACCTACCGATGCCAGCACTCAAGTGACACAGCTCGGTAGGTGAAGCACAAGACTCGTGCTCTCGGGGTTGTGGGTTTGAGCAAAATGTTCCTGCATTCCAGGGGATTGGACCAGACGCCCCACGTGGCCCCTTCTGAATCTCCAATTCTACAAGAACATTATTCGATTGCTCCGGCCTTGAGGATTTCAGTGCGACGATGCCAAATTCACAGGGCAGAGAACCTGGGCTGAAGCCAGCCGAGCCCCGGTGACGTCAAGCCTTAACTGGCTGGTGGATCGCAGCCAAAACCCACATCCCTTTTGTTCCTGATATAGTCACAACACTTTGGGCTCAGATACGCATTGCCACCACACACATAAACACACATACAAACGGGCCTTGCAGGGTATATACCCTGCTTTTAAGCAAACCCCCCATTTCCCAGAGCTTTTCACCATTTAAGTTGCCGTTTTTTATGTTAAGTTGGTTAGATATTCTCTGGCTCCTGCAGGGCTCCCTGCTCAGTAAGCCTTCCTTACAGTTTTGTTGGCCTGTAAAATGCATTGATTTGCTCGCTGTCCTCAGGGTGACCTTCCTGTCCTCTAATGCGAAAGATTCCTCTCCCCTCCCTCCCCAACTCCACCGGATGGTTTTCTAAGCGGAAAATATGACTCAACCTACCCTCGCCTGCCCTCCCACTGCCTGACAGGGCATCCAAACTCTGCACCTGTGCTTGCCAGGCTAATTGCTTAACCCTCTGATTACCAAACAGGGAAGCACATGATACGCTCCCTGCGCAACGCTTCGGTTTCCAAATTCGCAGCACTGGATGCAAGCTGCTATTTTGGCTAGCGGTTGTTGGGGGGGGGGGTTGCTTTTATCTACAGGACAACTTGTCCTTTCTGCCGCAAAACTATAAATCTGCAAGCAGGGAGGGCAGAGAATTATTTGGCTACAAGGCTCCAGGCTCGATTTTTGCTCACCAGGGCGATGGTTCGTACATGCATGCCCCCCCGGCTCTTATGTGTTATTCAGTAGCTGATGACTTGGGAGCAGAATGCGTGATCCAGTTTCGCTTTTTGTGGGGGGTGGGGTGGGCTAGGGGGCACACTGGGTGAAAATGCAGGCTCGGTTTGTGGCGCTTTGATCATTCCGGCCACCCCATAATGCCCACGCTCAGCACTTCCATGAATAAGAAGATCAGAGTGGGTTTTTTTTAAAAAAAAGAAAGAAAATCCATAGTCTGCTCTGCAATTGATTGGCACGCAGGGCACACAATTTGAACTCGCTTCCTGGGGCGGAAGCCAAGCCCTCCAATAGATTACTAAGTCCTTTCGACTCCTCCAAAAAAAATTACACTCACTACTCATCTTTTTTTAAAAAAGCAGAAAACAAATTTTTGTTGTTGCACCTGCCTATCCCTCCATGCCCATTAACATTTTTAAAGTACAGTGGTACCTCGGGTTAAGTACTTAATTCGTTCCAGAGGTCCGTACTTAACCTGAAACTGTTCTTAACCTGAAGCACCACTTTAGCTAATGGGGCCTCCTGCTGCGCCACCGGAGCACAATTTCTGTTCTCATCCTGAAGCAAAGTTCTTAACCTGAAGCACTATTTCTGGATTAGCGGAGTATGTAACCTGAAGCGTATGTAACCCGAGGTACCACTGTAAAAAGTAAACCGGATAGCATTAATAAATAATAATAATAATAATAATAATAATAATAATAATAATAATACTCTGGGTGGCTTCCAACAGGTATAAAAACTTAAACAATTATCTCTCAAAGTTCCTCACTCTGCAATTTCACGCTAATTTAAACTAGATTGCATGCAGAAGCCCCCAGATTCAATTCCCAGGATCTCCAGTTAGCATGCCGGGGGGGGGGGGGAGGGGGCACGACACCCTGCCTGAAATCCTGGACAGCTGCTGCCAGTCAGTGTAGACAGTACTGAGTATAAGTCAGCTTCCTACTTTCCTAGATTTACTGTGGTGTTTATTGTGGGGCGGCTGTACGAAATCAGAACTTAGGAAATGCAACCGCCACCTCTTTCGTACAGTGGCTGGAAGCCTCCAAAATGGCTAGAAGCTCGCTTCCCTGCGTCTCAAGCCTCCTTTAGATGGCATTGCACACGGGAAATACGTGATATTCTGCACCAAGAAAGCAATGTGGGCAAATTGAATGCAAAAAGGAGCCTTGCAAACAAGCTGCCCTTCAGGAACTGCTCTTATTCCTTATTCCTGTCCAGGAGCAGATTCTCCCACCTGTTTGGAGGTTACTGTGTGGGGTGCCTTGAAGCAGATCAGAGAATCCAGGGGTTATATGTTTGAAACGATTGGAGAAACAAAACCTGCGGGAGCTTAACAGCCACCTTTACGAAGGAGAAACCATCAGAATGATGCACAGTCATAAACATCACCCAACGCAGGCTGCAATTTGCACACTCCCTAAGATCCAACAGCTGACTATGGCATCACTTCAAAGTAATGCGTGGATTGCAGCCCTCAAGTGTGAAACTGTTTCTGCTGATGTCAAAAGCAGAACTCCCACAGAGTTCAAATGGGCTGGAGTTTCACACCTATTCCGGGCTGCCCACATAACACCCAACTGCAGGTTATCTTCAAAGAGTTTTGCAAAAGCTGCCAACACTTTAGCAGCAGCAGCAGCAGCAGCATCCTCTTCTCCTCATTTTCAGTTGTATGCATATATATTTATAACACACAGAGAGAGACAGATGAGGCTCCAATGCTTCTTGCACCACCTTTAAACAGTCGACCCCTTCCCATGGCCTGTATATACACAGTGAAAACTGCATCAATCCTGTGGACAACAGTACGCCAGGTCTGCAAAAAGAAGCAGAGCAAAGCAACCAGGTATGGATTGCAAGGCTGAGCACCGTTTGTGAATCAAGAGCTGGTTTCTAGAAGATGTGCTCTCTCTCCAGCGGTAGAAATTTGCCAGCCGCATTTTGCACCTGGCTATCGGCCACTCACCGCCAAGCGAAGGCACCCAACGTCTCCTCCGTCTGGAAGTGCGTGTCTGGGGATCCTTGGATCCTGACCGTTTTTCGCACGCTAACGACACATCCTGCAGATACCTATCCCTTCTAATTTTATCTGCACAATCAGAATGAATTTTAGGAGCTGCAAAGTCATGTTGAAAAATACAACTCTTGAGCAGCCTGGCCACAAAATGGCAACTGGGCATTGTGTTTTGGCAACTGTAACCCTGGTTTAAGTAGCTATTTGGCGCCTAGCTTATATATCGGAGTTTCTATGAAGATGATGGACTTTTCGGAGCTAGCCGACCTCACCGGAAGAGTCCGCGACCAGAAAGAATGGAGGAAATTCAAAGACTATTTAGTTAAATATGCTAAGATAATTTAAATAGAAATACTTGCAAACACCAGATAGGCTCAGGATTTAAATATGTGATGTTATAGAATAACATGTTTACATTTAATATGAAAAGAAAAAAAGACGTTAATTGATTCAAGTAAATTTTATGAGAAATTTGTTTTGGAAAACTGTTACAATGATATATGTTGAAACTCAGCCAGGGGGATTTGAGGAAGTCACGTAACAATGTTATTAAGAGTGGAATAATTACAGTTAGGATTTATGTTTATAAATTTTGGAAAATCAATACATTTTTTGAAATATATATATATATATATATATATATATATATATATATATATGCAGGTTTTGGTGTCCTCGGGTGTCTTCCCGTGTAAAAGTTGGGGTGTCTAGGCGACGTTTCGACGAGGTCTCACTCGTCATCTTCAGGCTGGTGTTTTCGGCTTCTTGTTTCTGGAACAGAGCAGGATCTCAGTGTTTGTGTTCCTATAAATACTGTTGAAGGTGTGGTGTATCTATACACCACACCTTCAACAGTATTTATAGGAACACAAACACTGAGATCCTGCTCTGTTCCAGTAACAAGAAGCCGAAAACACCAGCCTGAAGATGACGAGTGAGACCTCGTCGAAACGTCGCCTAGACACCCCAACTTTTACACGGGAAGACACCCGAGGACACCAAAACCTGCATTCCTGTACCCGTGAAAATCTACGAAAGCATATATATATATATATATATATATATATATATAGAGAGAGAGAGAGAGAGAGAGAGAGAGAGAGAGAGAGAGAGAGAGATTCTAATACTGGCTCTCCCCCACCAACCCCATACAAATCCCTCCCTGAGCATATGTACAGCTATGGGTAACTGGACAATCATGGGACTGAAAGCAATCTCAGCCGTGTCTCTGCTTCCAGTAGCTTGTGTCACGTGACAGCTGCAATAACACAAACCCTGGCCAACCCTGGATAGTTAACTACATGCCTGTTCAAATGCAATGGAAATCCATGCTCTAGGGAAAGGAGGGTGGGGGGAGGAATCTGTGTTGGACTGCGGACACAGGAGTTGCACGTTGCTGAGGCTCACCCCCCAACCATTGTCCTGAGAGTGCCAGCGTTGTGTCAGCGTCAGACCCATGGGATCTGACTGCATAGCTTGACTCCTGAATATCAGTAATGCCTTGAACAATTCATCGCAAGTACACACTGTGCCAACTGCAACCCATTGCTCTCGCTTCACCACCCCCAGCCAACACAATTCTCATTCACGGTCCGTGCCCAAATGTAAACCATTTGAATATGCAATACTTAAGAATGACACCAAGGTGTAATTTGCTGCCGTCCTGCCAGACACCTAGCCCTGTAATCTCAACGAGACCTGGAGTAACACATGACCCAGCGCAACCCACAAACCAGATGAGCCAGTCTCCGCGCACCTGAACCAATGACCCACCTCAACGAAATCAAGACAAAGCTTTTCGGATTCTACACGGTTTAAGTCCAGCTGAGTTCAGGGGAGCTCTCGGTTAGAGGTCGAACTTGAGAAAGCACCCTCTCAGTCCTGATCAGTATTCCTTTGCTTGCAAAGGAAGCAGCTTAGGAGCAACTTCACAGACGGAAACCTCCCTACAAAGGGGTGCCACAAGGTACTGCATCGTCCACAAACACCACGCAAGATTTAATTTCATCGCAGGCATGCAGATTGGGAAATCAGAATTTGGCAAAGAAATCCCCGACTTCGGTACGTGCCATCTGCACATATGATGGAATGTATGTTTTCACCCACACCTAAATAAAATTGTCGGAAGCTTGCCGGTCCCCATCTAAAGCTGGAAGACTCAACGCACTACTCTGGCAGATGGATAGCTCAGCTGGTTAGAGCATGGTGCTGATGACGTCAAGGTTGCAAGTTCGATCCCCCCCATGAGATACTTGCCTATTCCTGCATTGCAGGCAGCGGTTAGATCAGGCATGGCCAAACTTGGTCCTCCAGATGTTTTGGGACTACAACTCCCACCATCCCTAGCTAACAGGACCAGTGGTCAGGGATGATGAGAATTGTAGTCCCAAAACATCTGGAGGGCCAAGTTTGGCCATGACTGGACTAGATGATCCCTCCCAACTCTACAATTCCACAATTTCCCTGGACGGCGGGATGTAGCACAAATAACAAATTCATTGAGTTACGATAAAGAACAGCCCCCAAGAGGCCAAGATCCAAAGAACAACTCAGTTAGCCCACTGCACCCGCCCCGGATTCAGGAACTGTGTGGGGCGTCAATTTGCTTTAGCTGCTGAGCGTAGAATCAAAATCCAACTAGAAGAAGAAGAGGAGGAGTTTGGATTTGATATCCTGCTTTATCGCTACCCGAAGGAGTCTCAAAGCGGCTAACATTCTCCTTTCCCTTCCTCCCCCACAACAAACACTCTGTGAGGTGAGTGGGGCTGAGAGACTTCAAGAAGTGTGACTGGCCCAAGGTCACTCAGCAGCTGCATGTGGAGGAGCGGAGACGCGAACCCGGTTCCCCAGATTACGAGACTACCGCTCTTAACCACTACACCACACTGGCTCTCAAACTAGGCAGGCATACAGTAAAATAATACTCTGGATCCTTGCCAGAAACAAGACAGATGTTTATATAACATAACTAATGTGGTGCAAAGGCAAAGAAGGTGCGCTTTGAACCAGGAAGTCCAAAGTTCAGATCTCTTGACTGTCATATACATAAACCAACTGGCTTGGGTACGCTCCCGTTTTTATTTTGGGTATAAAACTACAGGGTTGTTGCACAGATTAATGTGATAGTGACACTTGCAGCAGCCAATGGGGTGGCCTCTGTATGTTTCCGGGAAACAACTGCAATCACCACGGATCATCAGCCTCCCCGGCTGGGGCAGATGGAAGCGGGGATTGAAAAAACACCTGATGTTTCTTATTATAAAGGAAGCACTCTAAGATATTCTGCAGACAAAAATGTATAGCGAAAAAGAGGACATGATGGTGGAACCTACACACATATAAAAAACCGCCGTGAAAACGCTTTATTTGAAAACGTTTTAAAAAATACATCCAATTCTGCATAGCTCAGTTTCACCATCTAGTGTCACATTTGTATATTGCAGTTTGCAACGCCTTTAAAACGTTTTACTTGCAGTTGTGTAGCTGAGTCCTACGACGACTTGGCCCCCACCAAAACTACCTTCAGCTCAATAGACCAGTCAAACCTTCTATCCTAAAGAGGCTTCTATGCCGATACAGGTACGCAACTTGCAACCAGTGGGCCAAATCTGGCCTTGCAACCCCCAGCTACAGAGCAGAGGGGTGCGAATACAGGGAATGCAGGAATCTGGCATGCGTTTGACGAGTGAGGCATTTGATCCTCCTAGCTCAGTACTGACAAGCAACGGGTTTCCAAGCGAGGGACGCCCCTAGCTCCACCTTGAGACACTGGGACTTGAACCTGGGACCTTATGCATGCAAAGCAAATGTTCTAACACCAAGGAATGCCCCTTCCCCTGCAAAGCCCTGGGGGAAAGTCGTGGCTTTTTTGCCCTCCGCCCAAACTAGCCGAAGAAGGAGCTCTCCCCAGAGTGTACGGGGAATGTTAAGACAACCACGAACCCTTTGCTCACCTTTCTTCACTAGAAAACACAAACTTCCTGAGCTTGAGGTCCCCCAGCACAATGGCGGACTGGTGGCAGTGGGCAACCGCCGAGACGATCTGCTTGAAGAGCCTGGCCGCCTCCTGCTCTGGAAGACGCTTGCAGCTCCTGACGTAGGAATGCATGTCGCCAAAGTCCTTATCGAAGAAGACGTAGGCTTTCGTCTCCCCGAGAATCACTTCCACGATCCCGGTGATGTTTCTGTGCGACGGCAGCTGGATGTAAGGTCGGATCTTGTCCTGGTAGTGTTTGAGGGGGAAGACCTGGAAAAAGAGGGCCAAGGGGAGAGCTGTGGTTAGAGAACGGGGATTCGCCAAAGGGCTTTTCATACCGAGAAAATCTTAGCGGATGGACATAGCTTGAAACATCCACCACCTTCAAGCAGCAGTGGAGAACTTGCAGCCTTCCAGATGTTGTGGGACTACAGCTCCCATCCTCCTTGACTGTTGGCCATGGCTGATGGGAGTTGTAGTTCAGCAACCTCTGGAGGGCCAAAGGTTCCCTTCTCCCTGTTTTAAAGCATTAGAAATCAAAGAGGGAGCAGGTGGCATAAATTGCAGAGAAGGAGGAATGACGTGCTGTTTAAAAGGGGCAGAGAATGGGAAGTCGGGAGGGTGATTATTTAAAAAAAAAGAATTACACATTTTCTTAATGGTGTCTGTTGAGATAAATGGATTTCAATGAAATGCACAAGGGTTTGCGTGCTGATAAATTCGTGGACCATGGCATGCATATCAACAGCTACCAGCCAGAAGAACTGGAGAGCTTCCACTTGGGAGTGGCCGTATATCTGGAATTGTTACTGGAAAGAGGTGTGCCCAGCCAGAGACATCTGGTTGGCTGCTGATGGAATCGGAAGGCTGAACTCATCTAGACCAGGGTTTCCTAAACTTGGGTCCTCCTGCTGTTTTTGGACCACAGTTCCCATCATCCCTGACCACTGGTCCTGCTGGCTAGGGATGATGGGAGTTGTAGTCCAAAACCAGTTGGAAAGTCAAGTTTGGGGAAACCCACAAAGTAGTATCATCCCCAGACCCAAGGCATTTGCATAGCCACACCCCTTTCTGTCCCACGCCAGCTTGAAACGCCGGCCAATTCCTAGTTCTGCACAATTACTGAAGAGAAAGGAAACCCCATTTTCAGCACCAACACCAAGCCGGGCAAACTGCCAGAAACCTCCTGAAAGCAAAGCGCCCAAGTTACGTGTGTGAGCTCAGTTCCCGAGGCTTCTCTGCTAGCCCTGAAAAAGTACCTCTGGGTATGCAGTGGGAAAGAGAGAGAGAAAGGAGCTGGGAGAGGCATTTAAAACCCTCCACCCTCCAATCTGTCTGCGGTGATTCAGACAAAGGCGACGGCGACCGAGCTCCCATTTCGGAGCATGCCAAACTCTGAGCAAGGGAAGGAGAGGATTAAAAGCCTCTCTCATGCTTTATTCACAGACGTTTTGCAAGACTTTGGGCATGTTCTCCGGCTGACCTGCAAGGGCTCTGCTGGGTTACTCACATCCTAGGCCTGACTGGAAACTGTGACGTACACACAGAGTGTCATCATTCCAGTCCAGGCAACCCGGCAAGAGACTCCTCACCGTGGGAGCCCCATCGTCCTTTCCTCCCTTCCCAACTTAACTCCCTGTCCATGTCATTTCAGCTGTCTCCAGTTACTGCAAACGAGAAGTGTACGGAAAATTAACAGTCACCGAATTGCAGAGTTGGAAGGGGTCTCTGGGTCCATCTGGTCAAAGCCCCTGCAATGCAGGAATCTCAACTAAAGCATCCATCAGTGGCTATTGGCCCTTATTGCTCTAGTATCAGAGGTGTTCATGCCAGGCTGCATACAGATCATACATTTAAAGCACATTCTTTCCCTCAAATTCTTCTAGGTACTGAGGCTTAGCTTCCACTGAGCTACAATTCGTAGCAATCCTTAAACCGGTGAGTCCAGTCACAATCAGTCTATCAATGGCCTGGTTGAGCTATTCCAATGGAAAGAGATTCCTTGCTTGGGGGAGATCTGTGGGGCTGCTTGCAAAGCTCGATTAAAAGATCCTTGCAGCCCGACCTCCTGGGCGCTTTCACAAGCAGAAATAGGTCAGAACTGCTACGATAAAGTAAACCAAGGAGCAGCAAACTAAGCCGTGTCGCTACTAATTTGGCATGCAATATCCACTGAAACCTTGGGCACATTTTCTCTGTCCCCTGCCGCTTAACAAAGCCTAAATAGGGGTAATTCTCCCCATGTTAATTCCTGCCTCCTTCCCTCCCCCACTTCCGTCATCTGCCCTGTACTGAATCTTGTCCTTTCATATTTTCTAAAATCTGTCGAAGAGACCTGTGTAACTCAAAAGCTTGCCTCCCGGTTTGAAGATGAAATAAAACGCATCTCGCTTGTTCCAGGCTATGCAACTGTTAAGTGCTGCAATCATCCAGGGACTTGCTCCAGAACCATCTCATTTATTTTAATGGGTTTGCTGCAGAGCGAGCAAGTGCGGGAAGGTCGTCCAGATCTCCACAACTGCACCTCCTATGAGAGAGCCTGCAAACAGCAGGTGGCAGCAGTAAACCCCATCTCTCCAGCTACTGCCCTGCTCAAAGAGACTGGGGAACTATTCAAGGACAGGGTGAGTGTGCGCGTTTTATTTAAAGAGCTGAGGACACCTCATGGAAAACTTGGAAAGCTCTGCTAGTCTCAGCCAATTCCTGCTTGCGTACTATTCTGCAGGAGGGAAGCGGAAAACAGAGGAGGATGACGGAGGAGAAACTTAACCCTTTTTTGTCAAGTGTGGGGAATCTTTCCAGATGGCTTCCAACGCCCCCCCCCCAAAAAAAAACGACCGCGGAGAAATCCAGCCCTGGTCTCTGCACGGATCTTCACAAAAAGAACACAATCTAAGGTTGCAAAGTTCTGCCGGCTCAGTGCAGCCCCGACCTAATTCGTCTACAGTACATCATGTTTTGCAGATATTTGCCTGCTGGCACCATCATTACATAAATCCAGCGCCCACTACGATCCTATTTCCCTTCACAAGCCCATTCTTACACGCGTTTACTCGGAAAGAAGCCCAAACCACGCTCAATGGCACTGACTCGCGAGAAAGCGCGTCTAGGCATCCACATCCTTTCGGATCACGGGAATTCCAGGAACGTGTGGAGCCTAGGAGCTTGCCAGTGGGTCACCAATCCGTGTTGCTTCAAATTCTGCCCCCAACCTTCCACCCCGCGCACAAGAGTCCCGATCCACGCGCCACTTAAGCCCGAGGAGATTCTGGTTCAGAAGACCCGATTCGGCTCGCGTGTGAAAACACCGGGTTTTCAAGGCTGTTACGCACGCTTTCCTCAAGGTAGCCAAGTTCCACTGAAGTTTACTCAATGGAGCTTGCTTCCTTCCTTCCGAGCGCAATCGCCGACGGCGCGGCCGAGGCTGGCCGGTCCCCCCGCTTTCCAAGGCGCAGAGGGGGCTCCCCCCAGACACGAAGAAAGGCTCGGACGCCCGTCCGAAGCGTCCCCGGCGGCACTTACCTTGCAGCGCAGCTCCCGTCCGGTGTTGATGTCGAGCGCCCTGGAGACGTGATCCCGGTCGGGCAGGGGCAGCAAGAGGTAACCGGCGACCAGGCTGGGGCCCTGCGCGCTGCCGTTCCCTCCGGGGGTGCCCGCAACCGAGCCGCCACCTCCGGGGGCCGGAGAGACCGGCCCGCAGGGCGACCCGGGCGCGCTGAAGCAATCGTGGGGCGCCGCCGCCGCGCTGGAGCAGTCGACGGCGAGGCGAGCGCACTTGGCGGCGGGCGGCGCGTCCTCGGCGCCGTCGTGCAGCAGGAGCCGCTTGGCGGGCGCGCACCGGCAGCGAGGGCCTCCCGCGCCGGCTGCCGGCGGGTGCAGGAGCACGGCGGGGCTGCGGGGCTCGAGCTGGCGGCTCATGGAGCTGGCGGGCGGCGGCGATCCGAGCGCGGGGTGGCGCGCGAAGCCGGGAACAAGGCGGCCAAGGAAAGCGGCTCCGGCTGCTGCTGCTGCCCAATTAATTGTCCTTCTGCGGCTGATTCAGGCGACCTCCTCCGCTCCGAGGGAAGCAGCGCTCCCGGCCGAGGCTTGTGCAATGCCGTCCAGCAGCCTGGCGCGCATCCCCTCCTGCTCCCTCGACGGAGAGCGCCCGGCCCCAACTGCAGGCGCGCCCCTCCGCTCACCATCTGCCGGCAGCGCGGCCAAACTCCCGGGAGCTCATCAAAGTTCCCCGTGACGCAAGGGGAAGCGGGCGGGGCCTCGGGGAGCCCGGCCTCCCATTGGCGGCCTCGGCCCCATTCAGCACGGCTGCAGCCGCCGGAGCGAGTAAAAAAGGGAAGAGCCGAGCCATCTCCAGCCAGGCGAAGTGAAGAACCCGCGAGGAGAGAGGGAGCGCCTTTGTCACTCGCCTGGGGCGCACCGGGGCGCTTCAGAACGGCGCGGGGTGGAGGTCAGAAGCCTGGACTGGGAGATCGGGGTTCAAGTCCCCCCCGATCAAGCTAGGAAAAGTTGGAAGAAACGCTCAAAGGCAGCAGCCTTCCCCGACGTTGCATTCGGGCCCCGAGCGCGACTTGCAATGGGTGCGAGAAGCCGCCGGCTGCTCTGGAGGGGAAGTCTCGTCAGTCTCGTGTCGTCGTCCCACCACGGCCACCCATCCGCCCCCCCCCCCACGTTTCCCCAATCTTACAATTCAGTTCTCCACATTCAGCCATGAATAACAGAAAGGGAGAACTGCAAAGTTGGAAGGGAAGCCCGAAAACCATCTCCAGTCCAAACCCCTGCAATGCAGGAATACGCGCAGGGAATCGAACCTGCAACCTTGGCGTCATCAGCACCACACTCTTAACCAACTGAACTGTCCAGATGGACATTTGCACATCAGTTTTGGAATTCGTTTTATTAAAAAAAAAGCTCTTATGAAAACGCACCAGCATTTTAGTGCAAAATGTATCCATTTCTGCATGCGATTTTGCCCCATAGGCACATTACTTTTGCAAGCAATTTCCCCCTAATGTTTTTGCATGTCATTTTCACCTCTATATTGCAGCCCTATGCATCCTTGACCTAGCAATATTCATTTTCCTACAGATTCCCTGGTTGGAGCCTTTTGCATTGCAAAATCTGGAGAAATGCAAAATTTGCTGCAGTTTGGTTTTTGAGAATTCCCTCAGGTCAACAGCGTTCGTCCCATGTGACTTAAAACCGCAACCATTCCTTGCAAATAGTACAAACTGGATGCGCTGAAATGATTTGTTGATTTGGACTACATCTATAATCATTCTTCAGACAAACCACCAGCTGGAGAAAAGCAGCCAGGACCAAGATATATTGTCTAAGAGATGGTTCAGGCAGCCCCAGCCACCACAGGAAGAAGAACATGCTCAAATGTGCTATTATTTACACACACCTGCAATATCGAGCCTTGAATAGTAAGCAATTTGTAGGGCAGATCATCCGCTAAGTGGCAGATGCAATCAGTACCATCTGCTGATTCGAGAGGCAAATGTACTGCTTGAGGTCACCATCCGCAGAATCATATGTTCCAGGAATACAGGTACTTTTAGAGATCTCCAAAGAGATACGCAAACCGCAAGGCCAGTGGCCAGCTTGCCATGGGCTGCTTTCAGTGTATTTTAAGAAGCACATGCAATGCCTTGTGCTGGATGACTCATAGCATATCAGTCCCATTAATGCATCTGAACACTAAAAACAAGAACTGCATTTGTTCAAGGAGGATATCCTGGGGGTTCCATTTGCTGCTTCCCTACATGAGGACACCAGGGAAAGGTTCTGCAAATGCTTTCTCAGCCACTCGCCTTTTCTTTCAAAGTGCATCATCTCTGGGTCTTCCAGCCTCGTCATTCAGCAACTACATAGGCGGCTCAGTCGGTACAGCGTGGGACTCTTAATCTCAGTGTTGCGGGTTTGAGCCCTACGCAAAAAGGTCCCTGCGTTGCAGGGGGTTGGACTAGATGACCCTCAGGATCCCAACCAACTAGATTTCTGTGGTTCTAACGTGCATAGGGAATTTTTCAAATGTTTGGTGTTTTACTGTTGTTCATTTGTTGGAAGCCTCCCAGAGTGGCTGGGGGCAAGCCAGCCAGATGGGCGGCATATAAGTAAATAATAATACCGTATTTTTCGCACGATTGGACGCACCGGACCATAGGACACACCTAGTTTTTTGGGGGGGAAATAAAGGAAAAAATTTTCCCCTTTATTTCCCCCCCCCAAAAGCAGGTCAGGGAAACCGAACCAGGTCGAGGAACAGTGGGATAGTGGCGCTGCGCCTCCCTGCTGTCCCCAAGCTTGTGGGGCTGGCCGATGTCTGTCCGGCGGGCGGGGAGCTCTGCTTCAGGGCGCCCCACCCGCCAGGCAGCAGGCTGCTATCCGCAGCGTGGGGAGCCCTGTGGGGAACTCCTGCAAGCCTCCCCACTCTGCGGATGTATGCCTGGCGCGAGGGGCGCTCTGCTTCAGGGCGCCCCACCCGCCAGGCAGCAGGCTGCTATCCGCAGCGTGGGGAGCCCTGTGGGGAATTCCTGCAAGGCTCCCCACTCTGCGGATGTATGCCTGGCGCGAGGGGTGCTCTGCTTCAGGGCGCCCCACCCGCCAGGCAGCAGGCTGCTATCCGCAGCGTGGGGAGCCCTGTGGGGAATTCCTGCAAGGCTCCCCACTCTGCGGATGTATGCCTGGCGCGAGGGGTGCTCTGCTTCAGGGCGCCCCACCCGCCAGGCAGCAGGCTGCTATCCGCAGTGTGGGGAGCCCTGTGGGGAACTCCTGCAAGCCTCCCCACTCTGCGGATGTATCCCTGGCGCGAGGGGTGCTCTGCTTCAGGGCGCCCCACCCGCCAGGCAGCAGGCTGCTATCCGCAGCGTGGGGAGCCCTGTGGGGAATTCCTGCAAGGCTCCCCACTCTGCGGATGTATGCCTGGCGCGAGGGGTGCTCTGCTTCAGGGCGCCCCACCCGCCAGGCAGCAGGCTGCTATCCGCAGCGTGGGGAGCCCTGTGGGGAATTCCTGCAAGGCTCCCCACGCTGCGGATGTGTTCCCGAAGCGCCTGGAGCTCTGCTTTCAGGGCGCCCGGCGCTCCGGGAAGCAGGCTGCTATCCGCAGCCTAGACACGGCTAGCGGAGCGCTAATCCCGAAGCCCCAAGCTTCGGGATTAGCGCGGCGCTTCGCTAGCCCTGGGAGAGCCCCGCGACGTCGCGGGGCTCTCCCAGGGCTAGCGAGACCTTGCCGGCACCCAGAAGCTTGGGGCGCGCTGAGCTCCGCGCGCCCCAAGCTTCGGGATTAGCGCGGCGCTTCACTAGCCCTGGGAGAGCCCCGCAACGTCGCGGGGCTCTCCCAGGGCTAGCGAGACCTTGCCGGCACCCAGAAGCTTGGGGCGCACCGACCCCTCTCACTCTCCAGGCTTCAGCGAAAGCCTGCATTCGCTCCATAGGACGCACACACATTTTCCCTTGCTTTTTAGGAGGGAAAAAGTGCGTCCTATGGTGCGAAAAATACGGTAATTGCTGTACTTTCATCTACACTGTTTAGCAACTGTCTACACAGACTGGCAGCATCACTCCAGAATTTCAAGTGGGACTTGGGAGATGCCAGGATTTGAACCTGGGACCTTCTGCATGCAAAGCAGATTCTCTGCACTGTTACAGGGGTCGACATTAGGGCAGGGCTGTGGAAACTGTGGACCTCCAGATTTAGGTGAACTATAATTCCCACTACCCCAGACCTGGCTGGGGCTGGTGAGAGTTGGTGGTGTACAGGAACCTCTGCAGGTCTGCCAATTACCCAGGCCTGCACTGGGGCCGAGATCTCTCACCAAAGTGGTCATCCAGTATCTGAAGTGTACCACTGTGGTCTAAAACACCGAGCCTCTTGGGCTTGCCGATCAGAAGGTCGGCAGTTCAAATCCCCACGACGGGGTGAGTTCCCACTGCTCTGTCCCAGCTCTTGCCAACCTAGCAGTTCAAAAGCACGCCAGTGCAAGTAGATAAATAGGTACCACTGCGGCGGGAGGGTAAATGGCGTTTCCATGCACTCTGGTTTCTGTCATGCTGCCCCATTGTGCCAGAAGCGGTTTAGTCCTGCTAGCCACATGACCCGGAAAGCTGTCTGTGGACAAACACTGGCTCCCTCGGCCTGAAAGTGAGATGAGCACTGCAACCCCATAGTCGCCTTAGACTGGACTTAACAGTCCAGGGGTCCTTTACCTTTTACCTTTTTTCTACCACTTCAAACGGCAAGCTCAGACTCACTCTTCAGGTGAGCTGTTTGACAGTGGAATGGACTATTTTGGAAGGTGGTGGGACTCTCCATCTTCCTTGCAGGACGTTGGACTAAATGAGCCTTGGGATACTTTCAGTGATTTTAAAAAAAAATTAAATTGTGTGTCCTTGTTTCTCAGTCGGATCCTGTTGTATGTTTTCTGGTATTTTATGCACTGTGACTTGCCATTATTTTTATTTATAGTTTACTATAATTATTTACTGTAATTGATGGGTGTAAACTGTTTAATTATTATTTACTGATCTCTAATGTTTCTGTTTACTATTAGATTCTAATGGATTATTGAAAATTGCTTTAATTTGATACAAGTTGTTTATTTTAGAGTTATTGTGACTTTTTTGTATTGGATCAGATGGTTGTTGTTGTTTTAAATCATTTTTATTGGGATTTTATTTACAACATAACATAAACCCCCACCAATACACAATATACCCTCATTAAACGTGAACATAACATACAGCGAGCATAACATACAACAATACAAACAACGAAATAAAAGACTTCCTTTATCCTGTATCTGGCCTCCTTATTTACTTCTTTTTATTTTAGAGTTATTGTGACTTTTTTTTTTGTATTGGATCGGATGGTTGTTATTAACGTGTTGGAAGCCACTCAGAGTGGCTGGGGCAACCCAGCCAGATGGGCGGGGTATAAATAATAAAATTATTACTATTATTATATCCTTTCCAACTCTGCAATTCAGGATGATGCCCCATCTATGCACATAGGAAACTAGATGTGAAGCAAAAGGTTTCCCTGACATGCTTGGGTGGGGGTTTCTCTTTTCGTCTGGAGGAGCATTCAATTACCTGTCACCTGCAAACTCAGTGAGAACTAGGTCCTTAGGGGCTGCCAGCAACTCACAGCCAACAGTCATACGCCTCTTTTATCTATGGGTTGGCAGGTGCAGGTGGGCGAATTGTCAGCCTGGATTTGGCCCTGAGGCTCACAGGCAGCCCCAGCTATCTGGGCCATGCAGATAGCTGATAGCTGAGTGAAGTACTTGGTCACATACACAGCCAGCAGCAATTTCAGTGCTTAGGGGGTGGGGAAATCCTGTTAAGGGGGCTCAATGCCACTGGGTTCAATACGTAAGCTGCACAATCTGCTCCACTGATAGAAGAGGTAGGCAGAGGCTGTCAGAGCTTTGCCATCGTTTTACGATCGCTGTTTGTCACCGCGCTGAGTGCTTTGTCTTGTTTGACCTCACAGCAACCCAGTGAGTAATCTGCAACTCCTATTAATATTTTTATAGCGCTAACCATGTGCTTGGATGGGAAGCGAAGGCACACAGAGCTGCATGTGCCACCTCTCTCTGATAGGCAGCTCCCCACCCCAGCCCTCCAGATGGAAACATGCCAGGCAGGATCTAAGGTCTCAACAAGCCTGGAGCTGGTGATCTGCAGGAGGATGTTGGTCGTTTCAGAACGGTCTGAAGTGGACTTGCCTCTTAACTCCCAACTGCAGTTTGAGACCATTTATAATTTCTTGCAATATACACCTCTAACTCACTCTCTGTCTCAACACACACACACACACACACACACACACTTAAAAATTGTTTGGTGCCAGATTCAGGACAGACCAAAGGATGCCCTGCGTCCAGAAGAGCTTTTCTTTTTGAAGGAAGCGCTAGCGCTCAGTGGCAGCACACTTGCTTTATACGTAAAGGTCTCAGGTTCAATTTTAGCACCTCCCCAGTAAGGCTGGGAATGCTTCTGAAACCCTGGACAGCCATCAGTGCAAACAACGCTGAGCTGGTGTCAGGAGCGAGCCGGCAGTAAATCACACTGTTCAAAGTTGGAGTTAACTCTTCCTTAGCAAGAACTGAATCTGCACAGAGTGTCAGGTCTAATGAGCACAGCAGCTCATCTCTGGTAGGTCTTGCCCCACAGATGAGTTGCGGAGACTTAAAGTCCCCGCTTCCCTATAGTACCCTCCTCTCAAGGGTTTGCCCCATTGCACCTGTTTGAAGCTAACTTCTCCGCCCTTTTCATGCCTCTTCTGGTTCTTCAAGACCTGGGAGGAGGGGAGTTTGTCACAGCAAGAGGAGGAGACACCTGTGACTCTTCACCAGCCTCCTGACATATCTCTGCCTCTTGGGCTCCCTTCGCTTCAGCTTCTGCTTCTGGACTTCTCTGCCACAGACTCTCCCAGCTCACTAAGCCCTGTTATCTCTTCAGCTTCTGACACCTCCTCCTCCCAGTCTTCTCCCTCTGACCACTCATTGTCATCCCACCCAAAATCCCAGGGCTCTGAGCCTTCTTCCCTTGGGGGCTCCCCAGCTGGTTCCTGTTTGTTGTGGGGGAGGAAGGGAAAATGAGATTGTTAGCCGCTTTGAGACTCCTTAGGGTAGTGATATGGGTAGTGATGTATGGAAGTGAGAGCTGGACCATAAAGAAGGCTGATCGCCAAAGAATTGATGCTTTTGAATTATGGTGCTGGAGAAGACTCTTGAGAGTCCCATGGACTGCAAGAAGATCAAACCCACCAATTCTTAAGGAAATCAGCCCTGAGTGCTCACTGGAAGGACAGATCGTGAAGCTGAGGCTCCAGTACTTTGGCAACCTCATGAGAAGAGAAGACTCCCTGGAGAAGACACTGTTGCTGGGAAAGATGGAGGGCACAAGGAGAAGGGGGCGACAGAGGACGAGATGGTTGGACAGTGTTCTCGAAGCTACCAGCATGAGTTTGACCAAACTGCGGGAGGTAGTGGAGGACAGAGGTGCCTGGCGTGCTCTGGTCCATGGGGTCACGAAGAGTCGGACACAACTAAACGACTAAACAACAACAACAGTGTAGTGATAAAGCGGGATATCGAATCCAAACTCCTCCTCCTCCTCTTCTTCTTCTTCTTTCCACCATTCCTCTGCATCCACAACAGTCCACTACAGCCAGATGGACCAAGGGTTTGACTCTGTATCAGGCAAGCTGTGTTCCTATGTTTCCCAAGTTGTTCAGGACCTCTCCTTCCCAGTTGATGCCCAACAACTTAAGGCACCCAAAAACAGTTGAAAGTCATCTTCTAGCACAGGGGTCAGCAAACTTTTTCAGCAGGGGGCCGGGTCCACTGTCCCTCAGACCTTGTGGGAAGCCAGACTATATTTTGGAGAGAAAATGAACGAATTCCTATGCCCCACAAATAAACCAGAGATGCATTATAAATAAAAGGACACATTCTACTCATGTAAAAACACTCCGATTCCCAGACTGTTCATGGGCCAGATTTAGAAGGCGATTGGGCCTTAGTTTGCCTACCCATGTTCTAGCGCAATAAAGAAAGGAGAGGCAGTAGCAAACACAGCATCTGATGTGAGCAAGCAACCACAAATATAGGGACAGACTCACATGTAACGTCCTGATGACATGCACTGTGCATGGGTGGAGAAGAGAATAATGTGAGAGTTTTCTCCTGTTAATGTGAGATTTTCCCCTGGGTTCCAGCCATATGCTTCACCGAAAAAAATCCAGTTCCCCCCCACACCTTTTCTTCCTCTCTTATTCTTTCGGGGCTGTCACGGCCCTTTCGCTTCACAAACTTCTCTGGAAGTGGGTGGAAGTTACTACGGAACGGAACAACTGCCGAGCGGGGAGCGTTTTTCGTGTCAGCTGCTGGCAGGCTTGTTGAGGGTGACAACTTGTCTCACTGCTTGGGTGGTAGCGGAGAAGCCTGACAACAGAATACTACTGCAATGACTCAGCGTGGGAAGAATGTTAAGAAGACCTGTGGAGGGGGAGATAACTGATTCAACAGCACCACTGGAGAGACAGGCCAACGCTTTGCAGAAAGGGCTGCTTCGCTGTTATTTTTCGACTCGACGTTGTTTTGGCATTTAGAAAAAGGGGAAAAAACATGAGGCTGAACTTGAGCCAGAATTCATCTGGGCTCAGGCCTCAGAAGCTGCCCAGAGCAGCTGGGGCAACTCAGCCAGATGGCCAGGGTATTAATAATAATAATAATAACAATAACAATAATAATAATTGTCAGAGACGGCCCCCAGGTCTCAGCTCACAGAAGACCAACGCTAGCCAGTAGAACTGTACAAAGTCTTTATTGAAGTTTAGTTCCCATTTTCAAACCCTAGCGTGCGTCTCTACGTCTAGACCCTAGACCAGCGAAGCCTCGTCTGAGTCTCCGCCCCCTGTACACCAGTTTAAGACTCTAGCCTTACTCCACCTTCTACGCTTCTCCTTCCTCCTCTGGGTCCTACTACCCCCCTGGGTGCCTTCCTTCCTGGACGCCTCGGAAGCGGACCCTTCGGACTCCTCCCCCTCTCTTCGCCGGGCTTTAGGACCCGGCTCCCTCTCCGGGCTGCTCATTGCGCCCCCCTCTTGTGCATTTGAACTTGGCGCGCGCGCGCTGCCCCTGACCTTCCTTTTGACCGTTTCCTCGCTCTCTGATGCAGGCGTGGCTAACCCTGACTCATGTCCTTCCGCTGACGGAAAGCTGCCTGCTGCCGATGCTTGGGACTCCTCCCCCTTACTGCTCTCCGGTGGGGAAGCTGGTCCCGATTTCCAGCTGCTGCTTTCTGAGTCCCCTCTGGCCCCTCCTTCCTGGGGTGTTCCCTCTGGCAACCCCCTAGCTCTGACCACGGGAGCCCCTTTCTGTGAATCCTCTGATTCGCTGGAGAGACTTAGAGACCTCGGATGGCTATCATCGCTGACCTCTCCCTCGGATTCCTCTCCCTCGGTCTCCAATCCCTCCCTTTCCTGTCCCTCTGCTCCTGAACCCCTGATAATAATAATAATAATAATAATAATAATAATAATAATAATAATAATAATAATGCTGTTTTCCATGCTAGAGCTCAGCCCCTGAGAACAGGGGAAGTTCTTTGACATGCAGGTGTGCCCCGACTTTGGGATTAAGAGCATGGTGATAAAATAGGCACAGTTGCACATTTCTCCCAAGTTCCTTAAAGAATGCCTGGAAGCGAAACCCACACAGAAAAGTGCACGCCTACTTGCTGTGCGTACAGAACGCGCACGACACTATGGCTAGTGGTGTGGTGAATATGATGAATAATAATAATAATAATAATAATAATAATAATAATAATAATAATAATTTATTTATACCCTGCCCATCTGGCTGGGTTTCCCCAGTCACTCTGGGAGGCTTCCAACCAAATATTAAAAACAATACAGCATCAGACATTAAAAACTTCCCTAAACAGGGCCACCTTCAGTTGTCTTTTAAAAGTAAAATAGTTGTTTATTGCCCTGACATCTACTGGGAGGGTGTTCCACAGGTTGGGCGCCACTACCGAAAAGCCCCTCTGCCTGGTTCCCTGCAACCTCACTTCTCGCAGCGAGGGAACCACCAGAAGGCCCTCGGAGCTGGACCTCAGTGTCCGGGCTGGACGATGGGGGTGGAAACGCTCCTTCAGGTATACTGGGCCGAGGCCGTTTAGGGCTTTAAAGGTCAGCACCAACACTTTGAATTGTGCTCGGAGACGTACTGGGAGCCAGTGAAGAGGGAACATGGGGAGAACACAGCTCTTGTGACTTTTTCTTTCCAGAGCAGAGGTGATGGAGAGCAAGCATAACTGAGACATCTTCCTTGTGATGGAGAGCAAGCATAACTGAGACATCTTCCTTGTGATAATGAGGATTTTGCATTTTACTATTGTTCGCACCAGATTAGAATGGAGGAAGCCGTATTCTACGACCTGTTGTACTAGGATAACTCTTTTAGTAGCAGCTGCAAACTTTGCTTTTGCAGCTTCTAAAAGTTTGCGTCAAATTTTGACCTTCTCATTATCACACCTTGCTATTGTGAACTATTTTTTTGGCGGGGGGTACTTATTCATTATTATTTTCTTACCCACTCTTTTGACGGATACAGTGGTACCTCGGGTTAAGTACTTAATTCGTTCCGGAGGCCCGTTCTTAACCTGAAACTGTTCTTAACCTGAAGCACCACTTTAGCTAAAGGGGCCTCCCGCTGCCGCCGCGCTGCCGGAGCATGATTTCTGTTCTCATCCTGAAGCAAAGTTCATAACCCAAGGTACTATTTCTGGGTTAGCGGAGTCTGTAACCTGAAGCGTATGTAACCCGAGGTACCACTGTAGTTGGAACCATAAATACCGACTCTCTCTGTTGCTGTTTTGTTATTTATTTGTACCTGACCCATCTGGCTAGGTTGCCCAGTACACAAACTGGATTTGAACTCTTCCTTGGGAGAGTGGCTACAGATCTGAAGCTACCGCACGTTCAATAATTACAAGCCCAAAGGCAGGGATGCTGCTGGTCAGCAACATCTGGAGGGTTAAAGGTTTCCTGGATGCCAGGAATCGAACCCAGGACTTTCCTGCATACAGCACAGGGCACCTACCAATGATCTACAGCCCCTCTCTTTCCGAGTCATCCTAGTCCATCCCTGGGCGGCATCACCCATGCCTTATTACTCGCTAATAGGAATTACGTGCTGTCTACTTGCAACATAGGGTGGTAGCTTAGTTTGCAAAATAGCTACATTGACAACATGTGTTGATTTCAGGGAACAGACAAATCGGGTTTGGGTCCACCTCTCTGCCACTAAAAGCTATACAGATCCAAGGCAGATGGAACTAACCACAGGGTAAGATACCAAACAATATATACAGGTCTTTTTTTCCAGCTGAAACACACCAGAACTCAATTAGGGCACCTCTGAGCTGGGCGCCATTGCTTTTCCAAGAGAACGAGGAAGGCGTTCATGGTGAGTTCCGGCACCTCTTTTTCTAGAAAAATAGCACTGCATCTATATATTTCCTAAATAGCAAAATGGTGTGGCCCTTAGCAGCTTTAATTTCCAAGCATTTAGGTGCTTGAGTGAACCTGGAAGGCCTTAACACCACACGTAAAACCGAAAAGGGCTTTGTCAACAGAATCTGGTTGTCGTTCCAGCAGTACAGTGGTACCTCGGGATGCGAACGGGATTCGTTCCGGAGCCCCATTCGCATCCTGAATAGAACGTAAGACATGACATCGCGTCTGCGCGTGCTGCGTTTTGCCACTTCTGCGCATGCGCGTGACGTCATTTTGACGGTCTGTGCATGCGCGAGCGGCAAAACCCGGAAGTAACGCACCCCGTTACTTCTGGGTTGCCGCGGAGCACAAGCCAAAAGTGCTCAACCTGAAGCACATTCAACCTGAGGTATGACTGTACAACTTCCGTGTAAGCCAAGCACACGCTTACTTAGGAAAGTGAGGTGGAGTCGCACCACAAAGCCCCTGTCCTCAAATTCTCTTTCTCTCTAAATGTTCAATGCAACAATAATGGATGAATCCAGTGATAGGAAGTAGCTGTGATCCCCTGTGGGCATGTGACTGCTCCCATGCTTAACAAAGCGAGACACCTCTGTTCTTGAAGCTTCAGGGCATCATTAGCCCTAGCGAAAGAGACAGGGGTTTGTGCCAGGAGTGCGAAGGACCTCAGCCAACATCTTATGAACACACATCTCCTGACTTCGCTCCTTTCCAATCTACGCAGCATGAAAGCATCCTTTGTTGTTGTTATTATGGGATATTTGCAAATCAGAGAGACGAGCTTTGAAACCCCATTCAATATCCCTCCCCCCTCTTCCCATGCCCCAGAAGTTGATTACACAAGTGAAAACACTCGAGTCAGTGTCTTTTTATTTCCCTTTTTAACTTTTGGCCCGGAAAAATAAGTCTTCATATTTGTCTTATTTGTCTTTCGTTACCCAAAGGTCTCCAAGCGATTTATAACACATTTAAAATATAAATACATTATACCATAAAAACAGAAAAGAAACCACCCCACGTAACAGCCGCGGGAAAATTCGGCGGCACACTAGTTAACAGAAGAGCATCGCCTTAGCCCAGCCTTTCCAAAATCGGATTCCCAAATGTTGGACTACAACTTCCATCATCCTTAGCTAGCAGGACAAGCGGCCATGGATGATGGGAGTTGTAGTTCAAAAGTATCTGGAGACCCAAAGCTGAGAAAGGCTGCCTTAGCCTATCAAAATCCAGGGGTGGGGGTGGGGAATGTACATCTTTACCTGGTGCCAAAAAAGATATCAATGAAGGCACCAGGCAGACCTCATTGGGGAGAGCATTCCGCAGATGGGGAGCCACAACTAAAAAGGCCCTCTCCTTTCACTTGATTAATTATTAATTTTTTTTGCAGGCTCAAATTGCCAAAACAGAAACGACTGCCCTCTAACTAGGCTTGTGGGCTGAAGGTACAATATAAGGCAGCTTTGAAAGCTCAAATGACTTGCCGTCAGAAAAGACGCTTCTGCATCCAGTTGAAAGAGAACATGCAGAGTGCCTGCAGTTAAGGATATAAAATTCATTACCGATGGCATGGCTTTCATTTCCTCTTTTATTTTGGAAGGATGACCTTCTCAAAGCTGCCATTGCACAGTTCGAAGTTACGATCAGCCCTTCTTACTTATGCACGTGGCTATCTTATCAGGGATAATTCGGCGGCATGTGTGCTTGATGCCAAGCAAAAAAACAGGAAAGGTCGTATTGTATTGTCAGGCATGGAGTCTTCCAATGACCCTTTGGCTTGGAATGACGCCCATTTCAGGACTGCTCCTGGACTGTTTTTATTCAGTATTTCTACAACACCATGTAAGGTCCGTATAGTTAAAGCCATGGTTTTCCCAGTAGTGATGTATGGAAGTGAGAGCTGGACCATAAAGAAGGCTGATCACTGAAGAATTGATGCTTTTGAATTATGGTGCAGGAGGAGACTCTTGAGAGTCCCCTGGACTGCAAGAAGATCAAACCTCTCCATTCTTAAGGAAATCAGCCCTGAGTGCTCACTGGAAGGACAGATCCTGAAGCTGAGGCTCCAATACTTTGGCCACCTCATGAGAAGAGAAGACTCCCTGGAAAAGACCCTGATGTTGGGAAAGATTGAGAGCACAAGGAGAAGGGGATGACAGAGGACGAGATGGTTGGACAGTGTTCTCGAAGCTACAAACATGAGTCTGACCAAACTGCGGAAGGCAGTGGAAGACAGGAGTGCCTGGCGTGCTCTGGTCCATGGGGTCACGAAGAGTCGGACACGACAAAATGACTAAAGAACAACAACAACACCATGTTGTATGCGAATGAAGTGAGGAGCTTAGGATTGCAACCAGCATTAGCCATACTCGGAGGAGGCCCATTGAAAACAATGGACATTAACTTAGGTCTGTTAATTTCAATGGGTTCCCTCTAAGGACAAATTTTCTGGTATCATTGTGCATTCATAATTTGTGCTCATGATGTTTATTGGGGTGGTTATACACAATTCTGCTTTTCCAGTTTGTGCCTGCAAATGTTCTGGGGTGGACATAGTGCTTCCTCACCCCAACTGGTGTATGTCTTGTATCTTAAAAATGTAACACATAAGACAAATCTGCTGGAAGATACAAGATTTACCAACTATCAAAGAATGGCAGATGAAGATGATGGACTATATGGAACTTGCCAAACTGACTGGGAGACTCCGAGACCAGAGAGAAGAAACAATGGAAGAAGACTGGAAGAAGTTTAAGGAATATTTGAAAAAATATGTTAATATTTAAATCTTAGAATAGCTTTGGAAGTGGATATAGGATGTAGGGTTAGAAGTAGAAGATAGTGTATTTTAAAATAGTATTATTTGTAAGTGATAAAATAAGAAGTTATCTTAAGTGTGATTAAAAAAAAAGATGGTTAGAAACTATGATATATGGAAACTGCTAAAGATGAAGTAAAATGAAAATCAGGTAGGTGGGACTTGGGGAAGCCCACTTAACAATGTTTAGAAAAAATAAGGATATGACAAGAATTTGTTTGCATTGTTTGTTTTTCTGTTTGTGTTATTTGTGTTATAAAATGAATTAAAAAAATGGGGGGGGGGGAGACAAATGTGCTGGGTGAGGCCAGTGAATCGTCTAGTCCAGCATGAGGGTGGCCAACCAGATGTCCGTGGGGAGCCTGCAAGCTGGCCATGGATGCAACAGCACGCTGCTCACCTACAGATTCCAGCAGCAGTGAAGGTAGAACATAGCCATGGATTTGTCCATAAGAACACAGCTTCCTGCTGGATCATAGAACTGCAGAGCTGGAAAAGATCCTGAGGATTATCTAGTTCAACCCCTTTCAGTGCAGGGATATTCAGCTGTCCCATACAGGGATCGAACCTGCAACACTGGCGTTATCAGCACCACACTCTAACCAACTGAGCTATCCAGGCTGATATCCTGCAACTTTAAATACCATAAATACTGCAGGGTGATTTTTTCTTTGGGGGGGGGGTCCTGTTTTTGCTGCGCTACATCACAAGAGGACTTCTGCAGCTGGCAATAATGTGGAAACATTGGGAACAACCACCGTATTTTTCGCTCCATAAGACGCACTTTTTTCTTCCTAAAAAGTAAGGGGAAATGTCTGTGCGTCTTATGGAGCGAATGTGTGGTCCCTGGAGCCAAATTGCCCAGGGGAGAAAAGATCTTTTTTTTGTTTTGTTTTGTTTTTTTGAAAGAGGGAAGTGGGTGTTGAAACAAAGCCGCTGATCGACAAGCGATCGGGAGGGAGGTAAGGTTGCTGGTAAAGGAGGCTGCCGGGGGAGGTAAAGACAGCAAACTTGCAAGGAGAGGAGACAGGAGTACTAAAACAAGCAATGAGGAGAGAAATTAGAAGAAAAGGAGGAGCAGAAAACTGCTCCAGCTAAGGAAAATATACTAAGGCAAACAAGAAGGAAGGGGGTGTTGAAAGGAAGCAGCTGATCGGCAAGCGATCGGGAGGGAGATAAGGGACGCGGTAAAGGAGGCTGCCTGGGAGGGGGAGGTAAAAGCCCATGGATCCTCAGGATTTTTGCATTGGGTCATCCCAAATTCACCATCAGATCACATGTCTGTGGCCACAGCACGAACCACAAAAATCATACACCCACTGTTTCGTTCAGAATATTTTGTTTCTTGTTTTCCTCCTCTAAAAACTAGGTGCGTCTTATGGAGTGAAAAATACGGTAATAAATCAGGTTGAAGGGTCCGCTATTAAGATCCTATTGGCGTATTGACAACATGTTGCAGAATACATCCACATATTTAGAATGGCAGTAGTGGGTGAGACAACAGAGGGAAGGAACTGAATGACAAGTGTCACAAGGAGAGGTGTTAACACTGTTAGGTCCACCGTAGCAGTAGCAGCTAAGAGTCGTGTGGCACCTTATTCCAGCATAAGCTTTCTCAGAGGTAAAAGAAAGAGACACAGAAGGGATAAATGTAAGCAAACACTGACATGGATATGGGCCAAAGGCTTAGTGTTCCTACCAACACCTTGACCACCAGGACCATCCCAGCCTATTCTACCAGCTTCTTACACAAAGGAAAGATGCTCAGTTAGTGCAGCCTGGACCAGACATCCCAAAGGAGCATCCAGACACAGGAAATGGCTTCATGCTATTGGTTTGCCTAGCCCAGTGCTGCCTGCTGCCTGGCATCTGTTTCCTAATGTTTCACGCAGAATTATGGCTCTGCGGAGAGAGAAAAACAACAACAAAGGAACGCCGAAAGCCAAAACGAGTGTGTGTAGACTGCAAGGCAAGAAAACATTTGTTTCCCGGTTCCTTGGCTTGGAATCAGAGGGAAAGCGTATGGACAAACGCCAATCAAAGCAGCTTCTTCCATTGAAAATAAAACCGGGGGAAATGTCAGCTTGTCAAGCAAATCTGCTCAGCTCCATAAACCAAGAGCCCACCTGTCTTGGACGGTGTTCCACCAGCTGTCTGGCAGTTTCAAAGCATAGCCCTGATGAGATGCCAGCATAGCAGCGTGGCTTGGTGTGGCGTGCCAGCAATTGTGCTCACCTGCAGGAGAGCAGAGCGTGTCTTTAAGCCAGAGACAGGTCTCTCCTGCCTGAACGCTCTTTGCCTCCTGTTTACAAGGGTCTTGCCCTCTGGGTTTCATGGCTTCATCAGGTGTTGCTTAATCCGAGCGAGGGATGAAGGAAAGGTAAAAACAACATCAAGTATGTGGCAACAGTTTCCACCCGCTGTGCGGGGCGATTGATGCAATGGCCCATGTGCTTTTTACCGTGAAATGCTGCGCTTCAAATTATTGCCAGCATTCTTCCAGCAGCCCTCCCCACTGCTGGAATCGTCACGCTCCGGAGAAGCTGAAAGAATGACGTGCTTGCAATGAGGATTTTTCCAAGAGGTGTTGCTCGGATGACCACTGTAAGAACTATTGCCTCCAGCAGCTGCCACACCACTTGGCTGTTTCAGATGAGATGGCGTCGCCCCCTCCTTTGGCTCACCCAGAACAAATAGTCACAGGACTCATTCCTGCCCAGAACTGCCCCAGTCAGTGGTCATTCTACCTGGCCTTGATGTGCCTTTGTAACACAACAGCCTTATTTACAGGCGTCTCCCCATAATGTGGGGGTACCCATGCACAGAATCGAAAATTGTGTTTAAGCAGGGAGAACCCTCTATAAAGCCTCTGAACACCAGCTTTCTTCCTGTTCTCCAGAGTTCTCTCCAATCCAGACCAAAATATATGGAGCTGAAGCTCTGGGGCCGGCTGGAGGGTGAGCTGGAAAGTGGCTGCTGCTGTGCTACCCCGCACACCAGCTGTTAGGCGGGGAAGCTGAGCAACCTAAACAAAGCTGTGCTTCGGGTTTCTTCGGGGCTTCCTCTGCCCTCACTGACATCCTCTTTGGGCTCCAGGGAGCCACAAGGACTCTCCAGCTCTCTCCCTCTATTTCCTGGTTTGAATCTATTTATTTCCTGGCACTGCACAGAGTGGCGTAGGGTGGGTTGCCAGCCATGCAGTGGGGGTGGGGAGGGAGGAAAATGGATGGAGTATGCATGCGTATTCGACTGCCTAATAGTGTCCATGTCACCCAGGAAATCACAGCCTCAGAGATAGGAAAACAAGAGTTGTTCCACTGTCTGAAGAGGTCACGTGGAGAAGCTGTTTTCAACAGGGCTGTATTGAGGCAGAACCGGGTGTTGAAATTTTGTGCCCCTGACAATTCTGCACACGGGGCAACGCTACACCACTGGTTACACATATATACAGTTGCATGTGAATCAATTGTAAGTAGGGGGAGGCCTGTATTAATTTCTCCACATTTACATCCTGCCTTTCTTCCCTCCCAGAGCCCAAGTGTGGTTCCCAGGTGGTCTCCCATCCAGGCTCTGATCAGACTCAGACCTGCTTAGCTTTGACACAGAGTTGGCCTTGCATGCCTTCAGACCAGCCTGTTAGGGAACTGCAGCGTTAGCCAAGCGCAGGCCTTTCTTTAAAAAGATTTAAGGGCTTGCTTTGCAACGTGAACTCTTTTACTTAGCAGACTCTGGCAATGAGAAAAAATACGTTTTTATTTACAGAACGCAAGACGTCAACTGCTGGGTGACATTTTTAAAAAGGAATTAAAAAACAGGTTGGGTGGCAGCGTTTTACGCCTGGCACTCTCGAAGGAGCAAGGAAAATGCTTTCGGCGACAGGTCAGACCTTCAACTTTGCCTGCAATTGGAATACTTGAAATAACAACCGGTTACACAACCACCTGGCAATCAGCAACTTATCTCAGGCGACCTCTTCTAACATCACATTTTCTTTGTCGTAACAGCCGCCGGGAGTGCCAGCTGACTTCTACTGTGTTGACCGGCTCTGTTTACTCTGACTGTCGATTGCTCTCTTAACGGCTTCATCCGGCACCAGGTCTGATCTCCTGACGGTGAGGTTACTGCAGCCAACCTTGGGGCAGCTGTAAAAAGACAGGGAGAGAAAGTGACCCCAGTAAAATCAGCAGAACGGAATTTCTCACTTTGGTTTACCTTCAGGTCCAGCGGTGATTTCCACTGGCTACCTACAAGGAATGGGAAATCAAATACATAGGGAAGAAGACTTTTTCTGTCCACATTCCCACAGCGTTCCCCCCAACAGCAAAACACCATTTTCAAAATCATAAAGACTCTGAAACTGACATACTACCTCTATGTGGCAGATCCAGTGTACTGAATTATGGTTCAGGATTACAATGACGCCTCGGGTTACAGATGCTTCAGGTTACAGACGCTTCAGGTTACAGACTCCGCTAACCCAGAAATAGTACCTCGGGTTAAGAACTTTGCTTCAGGGTGAGAACAGAAATCGTGTGGCAGCGGGAGGCCCCATTAGCTAAAGTGGTACCTCAGGTTAAGAACGGACCTCCAGAACGAATTAAGTACTTAACCCGAGGTACCACCATACTGGAATTTTTCAATGTCTACAATCAATACAGAAGAGAAGAACGATTTGATAACGGCGAATAAGAAGCTGTTTTTATCATGACAGCCTTCTGTTTTGCCTAGTTTTCCTCCTCTGCTATGCCAACTTTTTGTAGTGCGATTTGAAAACGTGTTGCCTTTCCTAGGTTCTGTTAGGACTCTTCTTTTTCTGAGATCAGCCAGATCAGCAAGGTGCAATGCGATGTTGATCTCCTTCCTTGCTGGGTAGCAGTAATCTGTTTTGGGGAGACACATGATGAGGAATGCAATTATCCTGAGCAGGTGGGAATAGATGCCCCCGGGGAGGTTGAATGCGCTGAGATATATGAACGTTTCTGCTTGTAGATCAGTCTTAAGTGGAACACAATTTGCCCGTGGTAGTAATAATAGGTAATAGCATTGCAGACTGTAATCTCTGCATATTGTTTTAGGCCTTCAAAGAACTTTACAAACGGCAACTTCTATATTCTCACCCTGCTGATGAATCTGAAGAGACGGGGCGGACAGATAAGAGAAGCAGTTTGCCTTGGGCCACACTGAGAAACTGCAGCAAAGCAAATGTCATGGGAAATAATCAATTCTAGCCAAAACCTCAAACTCTGGCACTCGACTCCAACAGTATGTTTTTTCGGTCCATGCCAAAGCATGGAGTTTGGTGCAATGCACAGAATTTCCTTCCCCTTATTATTCTTCACCAGTTGCTTTTAAGAAGAAAAAAAAATCCAAATTTTGAAGTAGAATTATGCAAAGTTAACAGGGTGCTCTCTAACTGTGGGCTCAAACGTGAACAAGAGTATTCGTTTTATGAATATGCAAAAGGCTCAGAACTATATTGAAACTAGAGGGAAAACTGCTTTTGCAAAATAGACACTGTGGAAGGGGGTAAGTGAGAGCTGTGGGGGCTTACTTCGACACAGGAGCAAGGCTTTCCTTTTGTGGAAAACACAAAGAAAACTACCAGACCCATCATGCCTAACCTGAAATGATGCTCAGAGTGTCATTTGGAATTTGGGTGCCTCGTGAAGGCGTTCTTATCCCAACAGGCCTCCCCATAAGGCAAATCCTGGCCTAGTCGCTGTTGATTTTGTAACAGCATAAAGGTATTTTAAATAAGTATGTATATGAATATCAATGTACTGCATCGTGGTTTTTATTTTTGCATATAGCTTTGAGGTTCTTCGTGAATATAAACTGATAAAGTGATTTTAATAATAATAATAATAATAATAATAATAATAATAATACAGTGGTACCTCGGGTTAAGAACTTAATTCGTTCTGGAGGTCCATTCTTAACCTGAAACTGTTCTTAACCTGAGGTACCACTTTAGCTAATGGGGCCTCCCGCTGCCACTGCACAATTTCTGTTCTCATCCTGAGGTAAAGTTTTTAACCCGAGGTACTATTTCTGGGTTAGCGGTGTCTGTAACCTGCAGCGTCTGTAACCCGAGGTACCACTGTAATTTATTGCACAGGAGAAGCTGTATGGGGTCTTTCACAAGAACATGAGAAAAGCCTGCAAGGTCAGGTCAATGGCACATCCTAGTCCAATATCCTCTTCCCAGAGTGGCTGGTCAGATAATCATGCGAAACCGCAGAGAAGCATCTGAGCTCAATAGCACTCCTCCGGACAGTGAAGACAGCACATAGTCATTGTGGCCATCTTTCTTCTGTCTGTCCTGAATCTTCCAACCACAGACCCTCCAAGTGCCCCTATTTTCCAGGGACACCCCTGATTTAGAGAAGCCGTGCCCGTTTCTGATTTGACCCCCTGAATGTCCCGCTTTTCCTTAGGACGTTGCTATTTTCATTGGAGAATTGTTGGAAGGTATGGAATTACGCGACCGCCCGAGCCAAGGAGATTAGTAACTATACGACCTTTAGGAGATGTCTCAAGGCAGCCCTGTATAGGGAAGGTTTTTTTAAAAAAATGTTCATTTCTGTTTTTATATATGTTGGAAGCTGGGGCCACCCAGTCAGGTGGGCGGGGTAATAATAATAATAATAATAATAATAATACAGTGGTGCCTCGCAAGATGAAATTAATCCGTTCCGCGAGTCTCTTCGTTTTGGGGTTTTTTCGTCTTGCGAAGCACAGCTATTAACGGCTTAGCGGCTATTGGCGGCTTAGTGGCTTAAAGAAAAAGGAAACAAACTCGCAAGAACTCGCAAGACGTTTCGTCTTGCGAAGCAAGCCCATAGGGAAATTTATCTTGCGGAACGACTCAAAAAACGGAAAACCCTTTTGTCTAGCGAGTTTTTCGTCTTGCGAGGCATTCGTCTTGCAGGGCACCACTGTAATAATAATAATAATAGAATAGCACATCCCCATTTTCCTTGGAGAAATGTTGGACGTTATGCACCCATCCCGCTAACCAGAGAACTCAGGAAATTGAAGTTCTGTGAGGGAAATATGCTTTTCTTAACAACTCTCACTAGCCTGAAGAAACAATGCTCCCCAAGAATTCTTTGTGGGAAGCCACAAAGTGTTTGAAGTGGTTCAACAATGCTTTATTTGGATGGTGCAAATGTGGCCTTCAAGGGTTTTTTTTTGGGGGGGGGGGTGTGCGGGTGTACAGTTCACACATGAACCTCTTCCCAAAGTCAGGAGTTGGACACCTCCCCCCCTGTGTCTTACGGCGGCCACCCATAAAAAAGGTTGCTCAATATGTACTGGAAACAGTTGTCAAAGACTCTACAATGCACAACAACTTGACAACCATTGTTACTGTGTACGTCGCAACCCAAATTGTTTGAGGCCCCAAACTCTACCGACCGGGGAGCCCCAATCCAAAGCCCTTTTTATTTTTATTTTTTGAGGTCCTACTCATCACCCCATGGACCCATTCTGCCTGGGAAGAAGGCACCTTGCCCCAGAGTCAGCATTTGGAGCCGAGAGTCAGCAGTCATTACTTCTGCGCTGTGTCTCCTCGCTAGTTGCCTTTGCCTTGGGCGAACCGCGGAGTCTCACCGTTTGGGGTTTGTTTCTCCCAGTCTACAAAGTGGTTAGGGCAATTATGATCTATTTGGCACATGTTTTTGCCAGGATTAATTAATTCTGGTGAAGCGCCTAGGAAGCCTCAAGTCAAAAAGCAAATCTGCGCGACACAGGAATGCCGATGTTACTGGAGCACAGAGATTACTCTCAGCCGTTCGGAGGAGGAAGAAGCTAGGGTGGGGTCATTTAAGGAAGGAGGGAGGGATTTGTGGAAGTGGGATTTTGTTCTTATTTATTTACGGATGCCCATAAGGCCAATTCTACTTTTAAGGTGGCTTAAAATGTAAAAGTACAATACAGTTGCCAATTGTTTTTTTTAAAAAAGACAAACACCCTTAATAATAATAAAAAGCCAGATAAAATTAAATAAACTCAGGCAGCCCCTAATCAAAACAACTCAAATACTGGTTCATACTAAAAGGCAAAACATCTCAAGCAAAGGCCAATGACAATAGGGTTTGTTTAACTTCCATAAATCCCTGCACTGGTGAGGTTCGATGAAGCCCTTCTAGCAACGGCAGCCAGTGTGGTGCAGTGGTTAGAGCATTGGACTAAGCCCTGGGAGAGGTGGATTCAAATCCCCATTCAGCCACGAAGGTGACTGGGCTTCCCTGGGCCAGTCACAGACTTTCCACCTAACGTACCTTACAGGGTTCTTATGGTGTTGAGCTGGGGAGGCGGAAAAACCCTGAGCTCCTTGCGGGAAAGGTGGAATACAACTGATAAGCAAATAAATTCCAGAGGCGTGGGGGCTACCACCGAGAAGGTCTCCTCCCATCCTGGTTACTTTCAGAAACAAGCGCGTGAGGAGGGCCTCCATTGATAGTCTTAATAGGCAGGATGTGTGGCAACTAATGGGAGAGGTGTTCCTTCAGATATCTTGCTCCTCATCAGGGCTTCATACACAGAAGTGAGCATCTTCTATTGAACTCAGCCAACAGGCAGCCTGTGGGGTTACTTTTAGGAGTGCCATGGCATGATGACATCTAGCTCCACCACCCAGCAACTTGATGGCTGTGCTTTGTGCGAGATGAAGCCTCTGGACCATCTCTTTGGGCAGCCCCACATAGAAAACACGGCCATAGTCCCATCACAGCATCTCAAACCGATCCATACCATGCAACAGAATGAGGTGGTAGAGTTTTGGAGCGATAAAACAGAGCAGGTAAGAGATACAGTGGTGCCCCGCAAGACGAATGCCTCGCAAGACGAATGCCTCGCAAGACGAAAAGGTTTTCCATTTTTCGAGCTGCTTTGCAAGATGAATTTCCCTATGGGCTTGCTTCGCAAGACGAAAAAAAATCTGGGTTTGAATTTCTGTGTGGTGGGTGGCTGGGGGAACAGTTGGGGAGGGGTTTGCAAGAATCTGGAAGCTTGTGTGTGTTTTTTCTGCATTTTTATGATTTTCTGTGACCATTGGGCAACTCTGCTGTTTTTTTAAGAAAATTCTGGGTTTGAATTTTGAAATGCTCTTTACAGTATGTGTGACTTTAAAGAGCACTTAATAAACTCTTGTTGTACCAAATTTGGCTTTGTTGGGACTTTTTTTTACCATAGGAACGCATTAATTGATTTTCAATGCATTCCTATGGGAAACCGTGCTTCGCAAGATGAAAAATTCGCTAGACGAAAAAACTCGCGGAACGAATTAATTTCGTCTTGCGAGGCACCACTGTACTGACTTTGCTCCTGAGATCCATAAGATGGAAAATGCTCAGTCCCCCACCTCCAATCCTTTAAAAATCCTCTCTGGGGGATCAGGAGATTCTCTGGGTCTGTGAGGATGGGATGGCGTATGGGGCTTCCGGGGGGAGGTAGGGGCGCCCAAAATTGAGCAGAGGTACCTTGCTTTGAGTGAAACGCAGGTATCAGAAAATCCCTTTCTGGGAACATCCTTGGATCACAGGATCTAAGCCACCATTTTTCAACACCCTGCATGATGAATTCTTGCATAACAAAGTACGTTGGGCTACAACATTTCTGCCCGATGTGCCAGCTTTCTGCTTGCAAGGGAGCTTTTGGGTTTAATTTGTTCTACCTAAGGGAACATAAGGGACGCGGGTGGCGCTGTGGGTAAAAGCCTCAGCGCCTAGGGCTTGCTGATCGAAAGGTCGGTGGTTCGAATCCCCGTGGCGGGGTGCGCTCCCGTTGCTCGGTCCCAGCGCCTGCCAACCTAGCAGTTCGAAAGCACCCCCGGGTGCAAGTAGATAAATAGGAACCGCTTACTAGTGGGAAGGTAAACGGTGTTTCCGTGTGCGGCTCTGGCTCGCCAGAGCAGCGATGTCACGCTGGCCACGTGACCCGGAAGTGTCTCCGGACAGCACTGGCCCCCGGCCTCTTGAGTGAGATGAGCGCACAACCCCAGAGTCTGGCAAGACTGGCCCGTACGGGCAGGGGTACCTTTACCTTTACCCAAGGGAACACTCGAGATGTATGAAGAATACATATGTAATAGATGTGCGTGGCCAGAAATTATCTTTAAAGAGGGTTGTGGTGGAACTACTTCAGAAGCTGCCAAAAAGAGGAGCCTGGACATTTCCGCCCGTTCCAGAAAACAAGTCAGAACACAGCGCCTCATAACTGTGCACTGCAGATGTTACATTTGCATCCTCACTTTAATATTGCACTAGGTGTTAATTACACCTTGAGATATAAATTGCACTTTGCATCACCTGTCACGGGTGGACAGGTGTAGGGCAGAATGGGACAATATTCTGTTCAACTACTCCCTTCCTTTAACCCATTTACACGGGAGCAAGGCTCGTCAATGTGACTTACTTCTGAGAAGGCATCTGTAGGACTGCCCTGTCGGTTGCTTTCGAGGTGAGGGCACCCAAAACTTGGGATTTAAAAATGCAGTCAGATCAAGGGCAGGATGGTGGCTTCACGCCCCTGCAGCTGATCCTCTGCTTTTGTTTTGCTCATGCTGATCCAAATGATCCCCGTACTTCCTCCTGGCACTTCCTCAACATTGTCATGTGCTGCAGAAACGCCAGCCTTCTCTACAATACACAACGCCTGTCTGCTGTGCATCATCTAGAAAACTTATGGATGTGGCCTCGACTCTCCGGCCAACAAGGTACACCTCTCTAGGTAAAGGTAAAGGGACCCCTGACCTAACTGTCCAATCGCGGACAACTCTGGGTTCCAGCGCTCATCTCGCTTTATTGGCCAAGGGAGCCGGCGTACAGCTTCTGGGTCATGCGGCCCGCATGACTAAGCCGCTTCTGGCGAACCAGAGCAGCGCACGGAAACGCCGTTTACCTTCCCGCCAGAGTGGTACCTATTTATCTACTTGCACTTTGACGTGCTTTCAAGCTGCTAGGTTGGCAGGAGCTGGGTCCGAGCAACGGGAGCTCACCCCGTCGTGGGGATTCGAACCACCGACCTTCTGATCGGCAAGTCCTAGGCTCTGTGGTTTAACCCACAGCGCCACACCTCTCTAGGAATAGTTTAATGAAGAATAGACTAGAATGGCCCTCAGGACTCTCTGTCCAACTCTTCAGGCACCACACCTCTTTTAAAGTTTTCGCAAGCTGGAAAGCAGGGCTTTTTTTTAGCTGCACTGCAGCACCTCTCAGGTGGGCAGCAGCACCTGACTAGCACAGACCCGCTGTGCCTTCGCCTGACAAAGAGACCGTTCCCGAAGCGGATATCCTCTACAGGTTCCGAAGAGGATCTCCTCATGTGGGAAAGCTGCCCTGTCCCTCCTTCTTGAGCGCACCAGCCGGAGAGGCAGGGAGGCTAACACACAAATGGGACGGGACGGCATTATGAGTGGACGAATGAAACCGACATGGAAAAAGAAGCGCTCGCCCACCCCAACGCAAGCCTGAAATCTCCGGACGCAGCATGCAATGTGAATTGATGTGAATGAGCATAATTTGCAGCAGCTCTGAAGCCACCCCCATTCTCCTGATTGCAAATTGCTTTTAAAACTTATCTCTCTCGCCCTGACCTAGCCACTGTGATCCATGCGACGGTCACCTCCAGACTGGATTATTGTAATTCGCTCTACGTGGGGCTGCCCTTGAGACTGACCCAGAAACTCCAGCGGGTGCAGAATGCCGCGGCGAGACTCCTTACGGGGTCTTCGCTACGAGATCATATCCATCCGGTATTATACCAGCTGCACTGGCTCCCGGTGGAGTACAGGATCAGGTTTAAGGTGCTGGTTTTAACCTTTAAAGCCCTATACGGCCTAGGACCCTCGTACCTACGGGACCGCCTCTCCTGGTATGTCCCACAGAGAAATCTACGGTCTGCAAATAAAAACATCCTAAAGATCCCAGGCCACAGAGAGGTTAGGCTGGCCTCAACTAGAGCCAGGGCCTTCTCGGCCGCGGCTCCAATCTGGTGGAACGCTCTGTCACAAGAGACTAGGGCCCTGCAGGACCTGACATCCTTCCGCAGGGCCTGCAAGACAGAGCTGTTCTACCAGGCCTTTGGTCAGGGCGCAGCCTGACCCCCTCCTCTGGCAATCGGCAATCTGCACAGAATTTTGCTTGATGGTTGCCATTAATTTGACTTTAATTTGATTTGATTAATTTTATAATGAATGTTTTAGAATGTTGTTAGCCGCCCTGAGCCCAGCTTCGGCAGGGGAGGGCGGGATATAAATAAAATTTATTATTATTATTATTATTATAAAACGTTTCAGTATTGCGTTTTACCCTGGAAGTAAGGAAGGGTTGGCAAAATCCAAGAGGCAACAACAGAGAGGCTTTCACAGAAAGCACCGCCATGATTGTGTGCATTGCCTCCAAGTGTACAGAAATGTGGACTGTGTTTTTTGTGTGTGTATTCTACTGGAAGCCACCAAGAGTGGCTGGGGTACAAAAAATAAATACTACTACTACGGAGGGACGCGGGTGGCGCTGTGGGTTAAACCACAGAGCCTAAGACTTGCCGATCAGAAGGTCGGCGGTTCGAATCCCCATGATGGGGTGAGCTCCTGTTGCTTGGTCCCTGCTCCTGCCAACCTAGCAGTTCGAAAGCACACCAGTGCAAGTAGATAAATAGGTACCACTCCTGCGGGAAGGTAAACAGCGTTTCCATGCGCTGCTCTGGTTCGCCAGAAGCAGCTTAGTCACGCTGACCACATGACTGTACACCGGCTTCCTTGGCCAGTAAAGCGAGATGAGTGCCGCAACCCCAGAGTCGGCCATGACTGGACCTAATGGTCAGGGGTCCCTTTACCTTTACCTTACTACTACTACTAATTCTAGTGATAACTTTGCTCAGACTTTTTCTGTCAGGGTGAAGAAGCAATCTCCTTTACTTATTTATTAAAAGAACCTACTTTTTTGTTTTGTTTTTGAGCTTAGCAAAATTCCCTTCCCATTTGGTCATGGTTGCTTACCAGGCATTCTTGCCACGCTGTTCCTTGCGTCGGATCAGGTCCAGGATAGCTTCTTCTTCGTAGAAGTGCCCACAGACTTTATTCTTGACAGGTTTCTTCATTTCTACCTGCAATAATTAATCCACCTGTGCTTAACAAAGATCTTGATGTGGTTAGCCATGTTCTTAATTGAGCTCCACAGCACTCCATTGCCATGGAAAATATCTGCTGAGTAACCATTTAATAGTCTTGTCCTATTTTTTGATACATTTATTTCATTTGAAACATCTCAAGCCCTATAAAGATACCCACTAGGAACAAAAGCTCCACTTGGAAAGCTTGCTGAAAGAGGAAAAAACCAAGAGTAAAAGTAAAAATAGCCAACATAACTTAAAAAGTAAATATAGGAAAAATAAGGCACAGGCAAACTCAGCCCTCCAGATGTTTTGGGACTACAGTTCCCATCATCCCTGACCACTGGTCCTGTTAGCTAGGGATCATGGGAATTGTAGTCCCAAAACATCTGGAGGGCCGAGTTTTCCTATGCCTGGTCTATTGCGCTCGCTCGCTCTCTCTCTCTCTCTCTCTCTCTCTCTCTCTGTGTGTGTGTGTCTACTGTACAGTGGTGCCTCGCAAGATGAAATTAATTCGTTCCACGAGTTTTGTCGTCTTGCGATTTTTTTCGTCTTGCAAAGCACGGTGTTGGGAAAGTTTTGGAAAAGCTTCAAAAATCACCAAAGTCTTTAAAAACCTCAAAAAAGGCTACCACACCGCGTGCTATGAGTTGCTCCTCGAAGTCAAGTCGCAACTGTATTAACGGTGTTAAGAAAAAGGAAACAAACTTGCAAGACGTTTTCGTCTTGCGAAGCAAGCCCATAGGGAAAATCGTCTTGCAAAGCAGCTCAAAAAACAAAAAACCCTTTCGTCTAGAGAGTTTTTTGTCTTGCGAGGCATTCATCTTGCAAGGTACTACTGTACTGTGTTTGTGTGTGTTCAATGCAGTAGCACCACCCTCCTGACCTTGGTGTTGCTGCAGCTCAGCCAGATGGCACAAGGCAGGGTGGTGACGTCCAGGCTGCATGAACGCCCTAGCAAGAGTGCTGGATTGACTCCACCAATGTGCCCACAAAACCCCAGCCATGCCGCCACCTTGCCACAGCCCAGCCCTGTTCAGGTGAGCATCAGTGATGCTGGCGTAGGGAGGGGAGTCCTGTGGTTCTGCCCTAATGCCTTGACTGCTATGGATAACACAAGCTGCTACCCTCAGAAGCTTAAGACCAGGCAGATGAATAGAACAGGAGGAAGACAGAGACCGCAGAGTCAAAGTCAACAGCAGAAGACAAGGAGGGGAAGATGAGAGAAGGAAATAGAGGAGAAAAGGGCAAATTAGCATTAACACATTTACATTCTAATCAGTACCGGGACAGTTACTTCCCTCTAGGGCTTCCCAAACTAGGGTCTCCAGCTATTTTTGGACTACAACTCCCATCGACCCAACTAGCAGGGATCAGGGATGATGGGAATTGTTTGGATTTGATATCCCGCCTTTCGCTCCCTTTTAAGGAGTCTCAAAGTGACTAACATTGTCCTTTCCCTTCCTCCCCCACAACAAACACTCTGTGAGGTGAGTGGGGCTGAGAGACTTCAAAGAAGTGTGACTGGCCCTAGGTCACCCAGCAGCTGCATGTGGAGGAGCGGAGACGCGAACCTGGTTCCCCAGATTACGAGACTACAGCTCTTAACCACTACACCACACTGGCTCTCTGCCAGTCCAAAAACAGTTGGAGGCCTAAGTTTGGGAAACCCTGCTCTGGTGTGACAGTCCAGGCTTTGCCCAAAACATAGGCAACTGACACATCCATCTACGACAAAAAATTGATGTCGTGAGCAGAGGTGAAGTGGTAAATACCCTCAGGTATGAGGGTGTGTTGCCTACCTGTGTGATGGGGCACACAAAGTTCATCTGACTTTGCGTCACTGCAAGGTCCTCATCAACCTGTTCAAGCGGCGAGCTCTTTTCCCCATCTGACTGGACACCGACTGCAACATAAACGAGAGGGTGGAAGACCACTCAGTTACAGACATGGCTGCCATCGTGACATTCAGATCTTTGGACTGCGCCACCCCCTGTGGAGATCTACCTTGCGGCAGCCTGGAGGAGGGCCTTTTCCACTGAAACATTATTATTACCAGTTCATAAGCCACTTAACAGCCCGAGGCAATCAAAGAGATGTGCAACAGCAAGAGAAAAATGGCATAAAGTACAAAAAAATGCAATTATTAAATTTACTTCCAACAGCGACAACAAGACCATTCCTCTATAACCAGGCCTTGGGCTGATAAAACAATCTAAGGCCTTTTAAATATGTTTGTGGTGGGGCTATAGGTGTGCGTTATTATGTATTTTGTGTTCTCATTTTGTCTTTTCATGCTGTAAACCACCTTGTGATTTTCAGATGACGGGAGGTATATAAATTTCATAAATAAAATGAAAACCACATCTTGTGGGCATTGTAACTAGTTCCTTTTGGCTCTCAAACCACCCAGAGGCAGCCCTAGTTATCTGTGTCATCTCATTTCCACAATTTCCAGGATAATTTTGCCATGTGAGTAGCTTCCCATAATTTAGCACTAACAGAGCACTGGAGACTTCTGGGATTGTCATGGCTGGCACACGCAATTACAAGATGCTTGTGCCTACCAGCACAAAGGACGTGTCTCACCCTTTAAATCTGGCGATGTAATATTAATGATAACTTATACTACCCGGGTTTCTAAATGGCTGCTCGCCTGTGGCACGCTAAGGATCTCCTCAAGCGACACAGCTGGAAACCTTCTGTAAACTGAAGAAGAGTTGAGTCCCTCTTTCCTTTTTAGTGGACTACAAATGAGAAGTATAAGAAAGTGGGCTATTAAAAACAAAGTTGTCTAGCTACTTCCATGGACTTGTTTGCAAAGCTCTACCACGCTAAGGGGGTGGAAGCTTCTAGAAACCGCACACTGGTGAATTACTTACTTCTTGCAGCACTAGGGTTGTTTACACACACACACACACAGCCATTCGGGCTTAATTTTCTAATAAAATGAACCAGGTCTACAGAATACAGCGACTTTCCTTCCCTGCTGCAGTTTGGCCAGAGTTATAGAACAGAACGGCACTGTGTATGTGTGTTACGCAACCGCTTTCATTAGGAGACACATCCTTCCTTCTCCTCTGCCAAATAAAATCCATTTCTCTTATTTCCTTACAGTCCTTTATGGTGGCCAATCATCTCCTGGGAAGAACTGAGGCTCAAGACAAATGCTGGCTAACCGACCATATACAGAGACGGCGTTGAAAGGAAGTAAAAAAAAAAAAGTTCAATCCTCAGGCATGTTGCAGGAAAGATTTGGGGCTGTGTATCTGCCAGGAAGAAAACCTTGATTTCAGCAAGGCATTTGACAAGGTGCCCCATGATATTCTTGTAAAGAAGCTGGTAAAATGCGGTCTTGACTATGCTACCACTCAGTGGATTTGTAACTGGCTGACTGACCGAACCCAAAGGGTGCTCATCAATGGTTCCTCTTCATCCTGGAGAAGAGTGACTAGTGGGGTGCCACAGGGTTCTGTCCTGGGCCCGGTCTTATTCAACATCTTTATCAACGACTTGGATGATGGACTCAAGGGCATCCTGATCAAATTTGCAGATGACACCAAACTGGGAGGGGTGGCTAACACCCCAGAGGACAGGATCACACTTCAAAACGACCTTGACAGATTAGAGAACTGGGCCAAAACAAACAAGATGAATTTTAACAGGGAGAAATGTAAAGTATTGCACTTGGGCAAAAAAAATGAGAGGCACAAATACAAGATGGGTGACACCTGGCTTGAGAGCAGTACATGTGAAAAGGATCTAGGAGTCTTGGTTGACCACAAACTTGACATGAGCCAACAGTGTGACGCGGCAGCTAAAAAAGCCAATGCAATTCTGGGCCTCATCAATAGGAGTATAGCATCTAGATCAAGGGAAGTAATAGTGCCACTGTATTCTGCTCTGGTCAGACCTCACCTGGAGTACTGTGTCCAGTTCTGGGCACCACAGTTCAAGAAGGACACTGACAAACTGGAACGTGTCCAGAGGAGGGCAACCAAAATGGTCAAAGGCCTGGAAATGATGCCTTATGAGGAACGGCTAAGGGAGCTGGGCATGTTTAGCCTGGAGAAGAGGAGGTTAAGGGGTGATATGATAGCCATGTTCAAATATATAAAAGGCTGTCACATAGAGGAGGGAGAAAGGTTGTTTTCTGCTGCTCCAGAGAAGCGGACACGGAGCAATGGATCCAAACTACAAGAAAGAAGATTCCACCTAAACATTAGGAAGAACTTCCTGACAGTAAGAGCTGTTCGACAGTGGAATTTGCTGCCAAGGAGTGTGGTGGAGTCTCCTTCTTTGGAGGTCTTTAAGCAGAGGCTTGACAACCATATGTCAGGAGTGCTCTGATGGTGTTTCCTGCTTGGCAGGGGGTTGGACTCGATGGCCCTTGTGGTCTCTTCCAACTCTATGATTCTATGATTCTATGAAAAAGTGCAGAATGTGCAACTCAATGCAGATGCCAGATTCTGGAGAAATTTGACTCCCAATAAGTAATTTTTTTGTTTTTTTTAGAATCCCCTGCCGGTGGTGAAACCTGTTGGGTGGCTTAGGGCCAGTCACTATCTCTCAGCCTTTCCTACCCCACAGGGTTGTTGTGAGGATAAATGGAACCTGGGGAGAACCCTGTGTGCTACCCTGAGTTCCTTGGTGAGATAAAATTGTACTGAATCAGGGATGGGGAATCTGTGCCCTTCCAACTATTCTTGAGCTAGCCCCAGACACTGAACACTTGCCAAAACACCATTGGCCATGTTGGATAGGGCAGAATGGGATTTAATGCCCAACAACATCTAAAGGGTGACAAGTTTAAATAAATACAGGTGGTGACTACAGTGATACCTCAGGTTACATACGCTTCAGGTTACAGACTCCGCTAACCCAGAAATAATGCTTCAGGTTAAGAACTTTGCTTCAGGATGAGAACAGAAATCCTGCTCCGGCGGCGCGGCGGCAGAAGGAGGTCCCATTAGCTAAAGTGGTGCTTCAGGTTAAGAACAGTTTCAGGTTAAGAACGGACCTTCGGAATGAATTAAGTACTTAACCAAAGGTACTACTGTATTTTAGGCAAGTCCAATTGACGCATGGCCACCAACACCCTTTTGGACCCGGAAGAAGGCAGAATAAATGGCAATGTTTGTCTGTCTAAGGCAGAGGTTTTCAACCTTTTTGGGTCCCCGGTTCCCTTGACCAACTTTCTTTCTGCGACTCCTCTATGCGGCTCAGGAGCTGTTATCTCACCCCTTGCCTGCAGAGCTGGCAGCCTCTCACTCCTTTTCAAACAACCTCCCTTGTGGACTCTTCCCCTAGGCTCCTCTCCTTTGGAGTCCTCCGTGCAGATGTTGCTCCTGGTCTCTTAGCTGCCCCCCACCCTGTCCCAAAGAGAGTTGCCTCCTCACACTGCCCCATGGGGGCCTGGGACTTAGTCTGTCCATTCCCAACAGCAAGGGTTGATAGACTGGCTGGGCTCCCTCACCCACTTGCTTCGAGGCCGCCTCAGCTCCTGGCAACCAGGACCCCCTGGCCAGCCCCAGAGGCACCCTTCGTCTGGGGAGTTTGTAGTTGGGGCTGCTGCAACAAACAGCTGTGCAAGCCTTTGGGAGGCAGAGACAGGAGAAGGCATCAGAGGAGGGAGGGAAGGAAAGAGGGACAGAGGCCAGTGTTGCCTGCGGCACCCCTGACCATCATTCAAGGTAGCCTAGGGTACCACAGCACACTGGTTGAAAACCTCTGGTCTAAGGGATGTTGTTGTTTAGTCGTTTAGTCATGTCCGACCCTTCATGACCCCATGGACCAGAGCACACCAGGCACTTCTGTCCTCCACTGCCTCCCGCAGTTTGGTCAAACTCATTTTAGTAGCTTCAAGAACACTGTCCAACCATCTCGTCCTCTGCCGTCCCCTTCTCCTTGTGTCCTCCATCTTTCCCAACATCAGGGTCTTTTCCAGGGAGTCTTCTCTTCTCATGAGGTGGCCAAAGTATTGGAGCCTCAGCTTCAGGATCTGTCCTTCCAGTGAGCACTCAGGGCTGATTTCCTTCAGAATGGAGAGGTCTGATCTTCTTGCAGTCCATGGGACTCTCAAGAGTCTCCTCCTGCACCATAATTCAAAAGCATCAATTCTTCGGCGTTCAGCCTTCTTGATGGTCCAGCTCTCCAAAACAAAACATAGTCAAAGAAAATGGTCACCATTTGCTTCCAGAATGCCAGCATTGTAGACTTTTGAGCAACAGCCCAAAAATGCCAATCTGGCTGGAATCTGGCCTTAACTATGCAAGTTCCATAGTTTAAATGTGGTCCCACCCTAGATTTGCAAAGTGGCATAATGGTATCGGCAGTTTTATTTTCAGTTCCTTTCCTGATGATCCCTAGCACGGGATTTGCCTTTTTTCAGGGCCACAGCATGCCAGGTTGAAGTGGACATCTGTTGTAAGCCACTTTTGGCTCAGCTCAGTGTGGAAGGCAGCATATCATTAATCTGAATCCATCAATCAACAAGAAGAGGGAGGCTGTAAGGTTTCCCAACCACGATCTAGCCACTGTTGTCTATTTGGGTGGGTAGTGATTCTCTTTCGCAAGTATGCAACCTGAATCCTTTTAGCCAGAGATGTTGGGGATTTGACCTGGGACTGCCCACATAGAAAACACACATTGCACCACCGAGCTCATCCTTCTATCTAGTTTGTGAAGTGAGAAGAGGCAGCAGTTTCATCTTACTATGGTGGATGTTGCAACAATTGCTCAAGGAGAATAGGCAGAGCTCTTGTGGACTTGGTTGCAGAGAGCTCCTAACTCAGTTACTGCCTCCAAAGCAGATGTTCTAAGGGACAGGCGTGCATTATCAGCAAAACACAGATAAGCGGATTATTGGTTGCATAGGAGAAAAGATTATGCAGATGAGCAGGGATTTGCAGGATACTGTTTTCTTCCAGGGAGGGAGTGTGCATTTTCTGCGCAAAGCAAGGGTGCCTGAGAAGTCCAGTTTCTGGGAATTAGGAGGAAAACTGTCCTAAACCTGCGCCTCTTCAACTAATGCACAGACCGTATATGTAACCAGAACCTTCAATACAATATATTTTAATGTTGCAATAGCGCCATTCAAATTCAATCACAGCTGAAGGACCACAGGCGATAGTTTGATAGGCAGGATAAAGGTAAAGGGACCTCTGACCATTAGGTCCGGTCATGACCGACTCTGGGGTTGCGGTGCTCATCTCGCTTTATTGGCCGAGGGAGCCGGCGTACAGCTTCTGGGTCATGTGGCCAGCATGACTAAACCGCTTCTGGCAAACCAGAGCAGCGCATGGAAACGCCGTTTACCTTCCCGCCGAAGCGATACCTATTTATCTTCTTGCACTTTGACGTGCTTTCGAACTGCTAGGTTGGCAGGTGCAGGGACCGAGCAACGGGAGCTCACTCCGTCACGGGGATTCGAACTGCCAACCTTCTGATCACGAAGCCCAAGAGGCTCTGTGGTATAGGGAAGCTTTTAATGTGTAATGTTTTACTATGTTTTTATATATGCTGGAAGCCGCCCAGAGGATGATAATAATAGCAATAACAACAAAAACAAAAACATTTTGAATGAATCTAAATCATCTATGTCTTGCAAGAATTCCTGCAGCTGCCCCACCATGGCACCCCTCCCCCCCCAAGTGGACAATGGCAACTGGCCGCTAGCTGTTCCAATCCAAAGGCTCTAGAGCTGGTATTATTATTATTATTTCTTCCACATACAAGGCGATGTACATTTTTTTTAAAAAGCCACAAAAAAATGCAAGCCCCATAGCAGATAAATTTAAAAAGCACTGCACAGTCAACATCCGTGGCAGAGCCCTATTCATCCAGTTGTTCCAGAATTTTGCACAGTTAAGATGAGGAGAGTCATCCAGGTTCTTCTGGAGTAACGCAAGCCTATAAGCAAAGCCTGAATTAGCAGCTGTGTCTTCACTGTATATTTTGACTGTGGGCAAAGCTCATGGCTTATTTCTTAACCATTTCTGATATGACCCAATCATTCTTTTCATCTTTCCAAATCTCTTGAGTGAGAATATAAGGAGTTGCAAAAGAAAGCAAGGCACTTTTTTTTTTTTTTTTTTTGCACAGCTTCAAAGCATTTATGGGACACAAGCTTACACCTGGAATTGAATTTCAGCAGTTGCAAAAGCCCTCAGGTTTCTATACTGCCTAGGTTCGCTTTTGCATGGTTTTCAAAACAAGTCCAGCATGGTTTTCGAAGTAAGTTCCAACCATGGTTTTGAAAACTGATCTCTTCCCCGCCCCCGCCCCCAACTGTGTGACGGTCTCCACAACAAAATTTCTGATGCCTCGAAAATGTTTGCCATACCTAAAATGCTGATATTGCAATATTAGCACTCAAAAAAGCACTCAAACTCAAAAAGGAGTTTGAACACAGTTCCCCAGGAATTTCCACTACACAAGCCCCGTTGAGATGAACGGAAACACGCCAGTGCAGATACTGGAAAACTTCATAGGGCTGAGGTTGCAATCCTGCACACGTTTACCTTGGAGTAAGTCTCATTGAATGTGGTGGGTCTTAAATTCCGAGTAAGCATTCATAGGATTGCCCTCTAAGCCATTATTAGCACAAATTGATATATTTCATTCACATCAAATTCATATTCTTTCATCTCAGTTGCCTGTCTTTCTAAAGGTATTTTATCTAAAAATGCTCCCTATGGCACAATCTGCTGGGTTACGCAGTGTAGGATGAAGCAGATCTCAGATGAAGCAGTCTCTCAGCCCCACTCACCCCACAGAGTGTTTGTTGTGGGGGAGGAAGGGAAAGGAGAATGTTAGCCGCTTTGAGACACCTTCGGGTAGTGATAAAGTGGGATATCAAATCCAAACTCTTCTTCTTCTTCTGCTACACATCCTGACTCAATGCTGGCTGAGCTAATTTCTGAGTAAGTCTCAAAAAGGGTATCCCAGGGGTGTGGTACGGGCAGTGCCAGAGAGAGGGGACTTGGGCCCATTCAGCTTGGTTGCGTGACCTGGCAACCTGGTACAGAACACTGTTTTACAGGCTTGTTTTTCCTCTGCCAGACTTAGGCAAAGGAGCAGCAGCAGCAGCCCTAGTGAATGAACACGATTTTGGATCTGGTGTAACTTTTTGCTGGCTTAATTTACACCGGCATGCTTTACGCCAGCTTATTGCACATTGTGTTTTCTCTCGCTCCTGCCATCATTCAAAGTACGTACTGAGCGCATACCACGAGCACAGAACATCTCCACGAAGAAGAAAGTGTTCTCTGTTCATCATGCCTCAGACGTGGTTGGGAGGAACAGCAAGCAGTTTGTTTGCTGCAGCCAGCTCCAGTTCTCATCTACACACGCCCGACGCATGGAAGAAGGCTTAGATGTAACTGAGGTTCTGAACAGCATGGCCCATGCTAGTGACTGTGTCTGACACCTTTTGATATGCCATGTGGACAGAGCACCAGTTCTTGACCACTGGGACATTTTTGTCCATGTCTCGTGTATATTCCTGGAGCGGGTGACACTGTTCTGCTCCCTCCCGGCTGTTAACAGAGACTTAGTCTGTCACAACAGCCAAGGTATTTTTGAACCTACACTGGGTAGCAGCATCTTAGGCCAAGGCCTTGCACCCCACTGATTATCGGTTCTCCCACTCCTAAGGAATCTCGCTCTTCTTCTCCACATTTGGAAACCACTTTACCTAACGTGTAACTTTTGTCTGTGTGTATCCTGCCTATCAGGACGCGGGTGGCGCTGTGGGTTAATCCACAGAGCCTAGGACTTGCTGGTCAGAAGGTCGGCGGTTCGAATCCCCGCGACGGGGTGAGCTCCCGTGGCTCGGTCCCTGCTCCTGCCAACCTAGCAGTTCGAAAGCACGTCAAAGTTCAAGTAGATAAATAGGTACCGCTCTAGTGGGAAGGTAAACGGCGTTTCCGTGCGCTGCTCTGGTTCGCCAGAAGCGGCTTAGTCATGCTGGCCACATGACCCGGAAGCTGTACGCTGGCTCCCTCGGCCAATAAAGCGAGATGAGTGCCGCAACCCCAGAGTCGGTCACGACTGGACCTAATGGTCAGGGGTCCCTTTACCTTTATCCTGCCTATCGGGATGCAGGTGGCGCTGTGGGTTAAACCACAGAGCCTAGTGTCCAACCTTCTTCAAGGTGGAATGGGGTTCAACCCAGCATGCCTGATGCTAGGAAGCCATTTAAAATAGAGCTCATCCTTTGGATTAGCAGAAGTGTTGCTTCTTTTCCAGGCTTGCAAACTGGCACACGCCTGGTCGCCTGCGGTGAGTAAGATCCACGCAGAAGTGACCAGGAACAACAGTTCTCATTTATGCCATAAAGAAGAGATAGGTATGCTTACAGAGGCAGACAAATATTTTTGTGTACGTATTGTTGGTGAACTTATTTTGCCAGGCTACTGTAACCACTGCATGCAGGAGCCAATTAAAACAAGTGAGTCCTTCTGACAATTCATCCAGGGGATATGCTGCCATAAAACAGCCTTAAAATGGGGTTAAGACAAATTTGTGGAGGAACTGCATTATCAATGGCTATTAGCCATGGAACTAAATGGAGCTTCCCTGTTCTGGAGCAGTATACCTTTGAATACCAGTTGCTGCGGGTGGGAAAAGGAGAATGGCAGGGGAAAGCTGTTATCTTCATGGCCCTGCTTAGTGGCTTCCTAAAGGCAACTGTTTGGCCACTGTGGGAAACAGGATGTTGGAGCAGGCAGACCTTTGGTCTGATCCGGCTTGGTTGTTCTCATGTTCTTACTGCCCTGAAAGGGCAGTAGCACAGAGTTTGTCTGAATGTTTAGCTCAGCTTCTAGAGTTGCATGGAAGAGGAAAACAGCACCATATTGGTATAATTCCCCCCAATGCTTCATGTGGAGCTATAGCCCCAAGGAGCTGCTGCCATGGTTATTATCATACCATCATAGAATCAAAGAATTGCAGAGTTGGAAGGGACCCCATGGGTCATCTAGTCCAACCCCCTGCAATGCAGGAATCTCAGCTAAAGCATCTATGACAGATGTCCATCCAACCTCTGCTTAAAAACCTCCAAGGAGGGAGAGTCCAGAAACTACCAAGGGAGATTGTTCCACTGTTGAACAGCTCTTACTGTTTATGTGTATTTATTTGCATGTGCGTTTGAATGAGCTGAAGAGAGCAAAAGATTATGAGTCACAGTGGTGTTGAGAGTGTGTGTATGAACTTGTACTGCATTTGTAAAGAGTTAAAGTGCCGCATTTAATTTTTGGCTGCTATTTTGTTAATGTTGCTGAACAACTCCAAGCACGCCTGGAGGATGCGGACCATTTGGATCCCTTCCAGTCGGGATTCAGGCCTCACCACGGGACTGAAACTGCCTTGGTCGCACTGGTCGATGATCTCCGGTGGGCTAGGGACAAAGGTGAGAGCTGTTTCCTAGTTCTGCTGGATCTCTCAGTGGTGTTTGATACCATCGACCATAACATCCTTCTGGACCGTCTTGAGGGGCTGGGAGCTGGGGGCACTGTTATACGGTGGTTCCGCTCCTTTCTCCTGGGCCGTGTCCCAGTGATGTTGGGGGATGAGTGTTCAGACCCCTGGGCTCTCACTTGTGGGGTGCCTCAGGGTTCCATCCTCTCCCCCATGCTTTTTAACATCTACATGCAGCCGCTGGGAGAGATCATCAGGGGGGAGAGATCATCAATATGCAGATGACACCCAGCTCTACCTCTCTTTTAAATCAGAACTAGTGAAGGCGGTGAAGGTCCTGTGTGAGTGTCTGGAGGCGGTTGGAGGATGGATGGCAGCTAACGGATTGAGGTTGAATCCTGACAAGACAGAAGTACTGATCGTGGGGGACAGGGAGCGGATTATTATTATGTTGTTGTTGTTTCATAGATTATAAAAGCTGTATTGATCTGTTAATCATGACAGGACTTTTGCTTCCATTGTGATGCTTAGCTTATTTTTTTAGATGCTGCTTCCTTAACAGTGTTTTGCAGATTGCAATTGTTTCGCCGATTTCCACCCCCCCCCCCATTTTTTAAAAATTGATTTTCCAAAAAATTAAAACAAACATACATTACATATTTGTAATTAAACCAATCTTTGTAACATTCTTAAGTGACTTCCTCTAATCCCCTTGGTCGAATTTCATTATATATCATTTTAACAGTTTTCCAAAATAGAATTTCTCAAAAAATTAACTTGATCACTTCATTTTTTCTAAATTAGCTTTAAACATCTTAAATCCTATCCTTACATATTTAAGTCCTAAGCCTATCTAATATTTGCAAGCTTTTCCAATTAAGTTATCTTAACATATTTAGTTAAATGTTTCGCCGATTATTTGTTAATTATTCTTTATGATTTATATAGCAGTACTTGTGATGTGCTATTATGTTCTATCACGCTATTGCTATTTATTGGTTTGTGAGCCGCTTTGGGATTCATCTGAACGAAAAGCGGCATAGAAATGTAATCTATCAATCTATCTATCTATTTATCTATCTATCTATCTATCTATCTATCTATCTATCTATCTATCTGGGTCTGACAACCTTAATAACTCAAGCAAATGGAACCTCAATCTGACCACATTTCGAGGGAAGCAGATGGTTTGCATGTTGCACTGTAAATAAATACAGTCATAATTAGCTTCTGAGAACATTTGTGGTTTCTCTGTATGGCTAAACTGTTACATCTCAAGTTGCGCTTCTCGTCCAGAAGCAAATGTTGCCAGCATCAACATGGGGCACTGTCAGTGTGCCTTATAATAGTCGCCAAGATTTGACAGATGTCTGACTTTCAAAACCCCACCACAATTTCGAGAGACAGCTGTACGTTTAGATAGCAAGCTTGCCTCCAGACCTGTCTTCTACCAATATTACTAAGGTTGGGAAGGGCCAAGGCTCAGGAGCTCTAGGCCTCTAGGGCTGGGAAAGAACGAAGTTTGAGATCTCGGTAATCCACTGACAGCCAGTGTAGACAAGACTGGGTTAGATGTAAGATAGCTTTCTGTGTTCCTGTATTCCTACTCTCAAAACTGCTTTGCTAGCATCCTGCGTTTCCATGATGGTTGCGGTGAAGGGGCAGCCCAGTTTTCCCCAGGTGCCATGGAAACTGTTCTCTACCTGTTGAGCATCATATGTAGCTCCATTTCTGTTCTTGTTCCTCAAAAGGATACGAGAGATCCAAATACCACTAGAGATTTGTTGTTGTTGTTTAGTCGTTTAGCCGTGTCCGACTCTTTGTGACCCCATGGACCAGAGCACGCCAGGCACTCCTGTCTTCCACTGCCTCCCGCAGTTTGGCCAAACTCATGCTGGTAGCTTCAAGAACACTGTCCAGCCATCTCGTCCTCTGTCGTCCCCTTCTCCTTGTGCCCTCCATCTTTCCCAGCATCAGGGTCTTTTCCAGGGAGTCTTCTCTTCTCATGAGGTGGCCAAAGTATTGGAGCCTCAGCTTCACGATCTGTCCTTCCCGTGAGCACTCAGGGCTGATTTCCTTCAGAATGGATCAGTTTGATCATCTTGCAGTCCATGGGACTCTCTGGAGTCTCCTCCAGCACCATAATTCAAAAGCATCAATTCTTCGGCGATCAGCCTTCTTTATGGTCCAGCTCTCACTTCCATACATCACTACTGGGAAAACCATAGCTTTCACTATACAGACCAGCATGCATCTCTCTCTCTCTCTCTCTCTCTCTCTCTCTCTCTCTCTCTCTCTCTCTCAGCTTTCACTATACAGACCAGCATGCATCTCTCTCTCTCTTTCTCTCTCTCTCTCTCTCTCTCTCTCTGTGTGTGTGTGTGTCTGTGTATCAAATACACATAACATCAATTTGATGTCCAAAACTGCTTCTTTTACTTCCTCCCCATACATTTTTCCTATTCACGTATTTTGTTTTTAAGATTGTAAGCTTGAGCGCAGGGACTGTGCCATTTTTACGAGCTGGTAAGTTTTTCTGTCTGAAGAGGAAGATATTAATGTTTTGAATGAATGACTGAATGCACACATAAATTGGAACACAGACAACTTTGCTCTGAGGATGTCTTTGTGAACTCGAAACTCTATCAGCATGTTCTATTTCTAACATAATCGGTTTCCAGAGGGTTAGACGCATTAGCCCATAGCAGCAAAAAATAACAGGAAGTCTTGTGACAATTTCTCTTTCTTTTTTTAATGGTGTAAGTTTTCATGGACTGGAGTCCAGTTCAAGATAAATCTGATGAAGTGGACTCCAGTCCATGAAATCTTATGCCGTAAAACATCTGATAGGTGGAACAAGACTCTGTTACTGAGCCTAACTGAATGTCTGCTGCAACTTACAGCTTTCTTCCCAAATTTGAAAAAAATAATAATATGCAGGCTTGGAACAGAATAGCTACAGATTTTTCTTTGCTTTTTAATATTCAGACTGAGGAAGAGTGAAGAGTCCTGCGTTCAAAGCTCGCATTCAAGACACTACTTGCTCAAAGGCAAACATGGATAGAGGGACCTTTGTTCTCTCTAATCCATCAGAGGAGGACTGAAGCCTTTTTTTTCAAAATATAGAGCAATACACCAATATTTGGATTTGCAAAAGTGAATCACCTACTCGGACTGCTCACAGATAAAAGGAGTGAAATTTAAAAATAAACTCTGTGCTGGGGACCACACCTGTATGAAGAATCAGGGTTTCACAATTCAGATGCACTGGGAAGAATGACTGACTTATCAGTGCTCCTCCCAAAGCAGTAACACAGTCATCAGAGGAGAAGATTTTACAGGAGATTGCTCAGGTCAGTTCAGAAAGAGGTCAGCATCAAAAGACTGCACGGTGGGGCATTGGCCCCAAAGGGAAAAGAGCCCCCAGGACCTGCCGCTCCCCTCCACCATCGCGACTTGCTTGCTATTTTGCCCACCCATTTCTTGCTCTGGCCCAGAGAGGCTACCTACCCAAGGACCTTCCAGAACCTGGAGCCAAAACAGGTCCCAAGGATATGAAATAAGCACGGTTCATTCAATTCCTCAACCCTTCCATTAAACCCACCACACTTTGATCGAAGTAACAGCAGAGAGCTGGGATGGCCTTTGTACAAGTTCAATTTATGGAAGATGCATTTGCTAAGGATGCTGGGAAATTGGTTTTCTGGACCCTCCCATTTCACAAGAGTCCAAGTCCCATCTTGCCAATACAGTGGTATCTCAGGTTAAGTACTTAATTCGTTCCGCAAGTCCCTTCTTAACCTGAAGCACCACTTTAGCTAATGGGGCCTTCTGCTGCTGCTGCGCCGCTGGAGCACAATTTCTGTTCTCATCCTGAAGCAAAGTTCTTAACCCGAGGTATTATTTCTGGGTTAGCGGAGTCTGTAACATGAAGCATATGTAACCTGAAGCGTATGTAACCCGAGGTACCACTGTATGCAAAGCAAGGGTTCTTCATTCCCTGAGAGTCTTCTTCGGCAGCTGCGCATTTTATATTTTAACATATACAATTGAGGTTCATGGAAGCATAAATGATTTAGTCCAGACGCAATATTTAAGTGTAGTTCAAGCTTTTGCTCTAATCTTCAGTTAGCCAGGGTTCCTGCTTTTGTTTATGGTCAATCTTAACTATGGTCTAGCAAAGCAAGACTGAGTCAGAAGCTATGGTTTAAAGTTGGCTCGTTTCCTAAACCACTGTTAAGACAAACCACAGTTTGTCTGTTTCAGATGTAACGGCAAATGGTAGTTAGTTGAAAACGGAAGCAAAAGCTCCCCATTTTCTTGCACCACGACAAAGAAAGGGAGGGGAGAGGGAGCTCATGAGCCCAAGGTCCATTCCCATTAAAACTAAACTATAGTTTAACATTACGCCTAAACCCAGCCAATGTAAAACATGAAGGCAGCAAACCTGTTAGGAAACATGTCTGAAATGGGCACACCAGCCAGGGACCTCTCCTTGCTTATGGCCTCCTGTCAAGTGACATCAAACCTGGGTACAATGTGCATTACAGGAAATCTGAGTTCCCCGCTCTCCATCGTGAAGCCACTGGCAAACATCGATGAAACACGGGCTAGCACCTTGAGTAGTGTACGAAGCAGCCTTTATTGTTTGGAATTTACAGCAAATCAGCAGCTAAAAAGATGCACCGGATATGTGCAAGCATATAGTTACTCATAGTCTATCCCTGTTTGATCAGAAGCTAAAACTATGGTTAAAAGAAAGAGCTGGTCCATATGTTACAAGGAGAAGCAGGGAATGCGCGAGCAAAAATAACTTCATTGCCTGCTTTTTCCATTTCTCGTGCACCCTAAGTTAGAATCATAGAATCATAGAATCATAGAGTTGGAAGAGACCACAAGGGCCATCGAGTCCAACCCCCTGCCAAGCAGGAAACACCATCAGAGCACTCCTGACATATGGTTGTCAAGCCTCTGCTTAAAGACCTCCAAAGAAGGAGACTCCACCACACTCCTTGGCAGCAAATTCCACTGTCAAACAGCTCTTACTGTCAGGAAGTTCTTCCTAATGTTTAGGTGGAATCTTCTTTCTTGTAGTTTGGATCCATTGCTCCGTGTCCGCTTCTCTGGAGCAGCAGAAAACAACCTTTCTCCCTCCTCTATGTGACATCCTTTTATATATTTGAACATGGCTATCATATCACCCCTTAACCTCCTCTTCTCCAGGCTAAACATGCCCAGCTCCCTTAGCCGGTCCTCATAAGGCATCGTTTCCAGGCCTTTGACCATTGTGGTTGCCCTCCTCTGGACACGTTCCAGTTTGTCAGTGTCCTTCTTGAACTGTGGTGCCCAGAACTGGACACAGTACTCCAGGTGAGGTCTGACCAGAGCAGAATACAGTGGCACTATTACTTCCCTTGAAGTAAGTTGTAGATCTCCCTTCCCTACAAGGTGCATTTAGCATCTCTGCCTTACAGATTTGCCATATTGGAATTGAAATACTTTATTGTCACTTGTACAACTTGTATACAGTGAGATTACATGAAGATTCCATATGCTGAAGACGTGTCTTCTCCCCCCGTCCTGGCCTTGGACAGTTAAGGTACTTTGCTACGTGGGTGTAAGTCCTTTCTCAAACTTATACTGAGCCTCCTGGTATCAAGCCAATGGGCCCATCTTGTTCTCACTGTGGCCTGTTCCATTTGGAATGGTCTTAACTTGTTTTATAGCTGCAACAGTTTTACCTGTTCTTATAATTGTATAGCATACGGTTGTAACCCGTCCTGGGAAATTATTGTGAAGGAAGGGCAATAAAACTTATAAATAAACAAACCCATGAGCCCTGGCATCAGCAGGAGCTGACAGTGGGTGAAATGTGCCCATCTTTACTCTGAACTTTACAGCAGATCCAGAGAAAACCGAGGTGTGAGTCACACATTCTTTTCCTTCTGCTGCCCTTTTTTGGGGGTGGGGTGGGGTATATAAGCTTGCCTCTCAAGTGCACCGTTCTACATGTCAGATCGGCTCCACAAAGTCATGCAGAGAGGCAATCTCCAAAATAGCAAAACAGATAATAGAAGCAACTCTGGAATTAGCTCTATTAAGAATCTTCCAACAAGGCACACGCACATGACAAGGAACTCGTAAGTCATTTGCTCTCAGCAGCTAGAAATATCGTAACTAGACACTGGAAGGAACTATCAGGAATGAGCATCGACCACTGGGTACCCAAATGTACGGAAAACCGCCCTACTAGAAAAGTTATCCAATGAACTTAAAATAACACGGGGACAAGCAGAGGAATACAGTGGTGCCTCGCAAGACGAAATTAATTCGTTCCGCGAGTTTTGTCGTCTTGCGATTTTTTTCGTCTTGCGAAGCACGGTGTTGGGAAAGTTTTGGAAAAGCTTCAAAAATCACCAAAGTCTTTAAAAACCTCAAAAAAGGCTACCACACCGCGTTCTATGAGTTGCTCCTCGAAGTCAAGTCGCAACTGTATTACCGGTGTTAAGAAAAAGGAAACAAACTTGCAAGACGTTTCCGTCTTGCGAAGCAAGCCCATAGGGAAAATCGTCTTGCGAAGCAGCTCAAAAAACAAAAAACCCTTTCGTCTAGTGAGTTTTTTATCTTGCGAGGCATTCGTCTTGCGAGGTACCACTGCACGTCTTCACCCGTGTGGCTCCCCTTTATCACATATACAGCACAAGAAGACAATGACCTATCCCCCCCCCCAAAAAAAACCCCAGCATACCAAAAAATATGGCTAATCTAATCCAACAACCCACCTCTCATGCACTTACAAACAAACCACACTAAAACCGACCGAACGCAACCAAGCAAGCTCTGGACCCTCCAAACTCTTGCAATGCCAACAGCAACAACAAAATCTTAATAAAGGACCCACCCATGTAATGCTGACACAAAAACCTGGCACAAACACTATGCAATCCAACGATAAATCATCATCTCCTCCATCTCTTGCCCTTGCTCTCCCCTCTTTTCCCCCAACCGCACAATGCCTATGACAATATTGTCTCACACTGAATGTAAATGAACTGTGAAAAAGATTCTATGAACTGAAGTGGAGACGCTATATGTACTATCCCTTAATTGTTTGTTTTGCAACACAATAAAATCTTTAGTAAAAACAAATAAAATAACGGACATTTAGAGAGGCGTTCTCGGCTTCCTTTAACTTTGGAATTTCTCTTTCGTTGGAGGCCCACCAAAGGCCAAGCCTTCGGGTTTTGCAGAAATGCGGAGATGGTTTTATTCTAACTGATTTTTCACATTCAGAAACAGGACAGAGGACTTTCCATCATTTATAAGACGAAGCGGCAGAGGTTCTCATTTATTTAACAGGCACAACAGCAAAGGGTCTCTTTCATTTAACAAGATTTGCCTTCATTTTAGGTGGAGGCTAATCGCTGCTCATATCCTCTCCTGCAAGGCTGAAAACAGAAGCTTCTGCTTTCACTTTTGAGCAAACCAGAGTTCTCTGTTACTCCCAAACTCATGAAACAGTGATTTGTTCAAACTGTGGTTACAAAGAAGTTGTGAAAATATCTTACTGTCACTATGCAAGATATGTAAATAACAGTCCTTGATATACAGTCATACCTCGGGATAAATATGCTTCAGGATAAGTATTTTCGGGTTGCGCTCCGCAGAGACCCGGAAGTAACGGAGTGCGTTACTTCTGAGTTTCGCCGCTCGCGCATGCACAGACGGTCAAAATGACGTCACACACATGCGTGGAAGCGGCGAAACGCAACCTGCGCATGCGCAGACGTGTCTTACGTTCAGTTCAGGATGCGAACAGGGCTCCGGAACGGATCCCCTTCTCATCCTGAGGTACCACTGTATTCTAATGCAATGACCAGGTACATAGCAACAGCTCTGAAGAATAACTTTTAAAAATTGCAATGCTATATCAGCTGTACTTAATCTCTCACCAACTGCATTATATCCTTGACACTCCACTCTACCTCATGCGTCAGGTGAAGCTGAACACACTAATTGTTCTCAAATACCTTGACTGTGTTCTGTAACACCAATGTTTTGGATAGAGCAATTAATCCAAGGGTATGATAAACTAAAAGGTATTGTTACCTCAACTGTCTTACGATACTGGTGCTACAGATCAAGATTTTGTAATAAATTTGTCAACAGCAGCAAAGATAGGTATTGCAGCACACTGGAAGAACTTTGCAGCACAAACCAGTGCAGAGCGGTTTCAAGATGATTTGGAAACCTGCCTTTATTACTATATTGACCTATTTCACAAGATGTTATCTTAAACAGCAAACTGACGGATTCGTGGAAAAAAAATGATATTTTTTATTGTGTTCTGGAACAACTAGTTTCACCTTTGACCCTGATCTGCCCCCGCCCACCCCGGTGTTATAATCCAATGTATGTTATTATAGAAATAATAAAATATTGTGAAATGGAATAAGTGTGCAAAAAATCTTGTGGATTGTGCAAGCTTAAAAAAGAGAGAGATGAAAGTGGCAGAAGTATGAATGTTAGAATGATGTTGGATGAAAAGTTATGTGGTTTTTAGCTATAATGCTATAAGGAGTATGAAAAAAAATGGACTATTAATAGACAAAAATTTAATGTTACATTATTTTAAGATTAAAGATTAGGATAAACAAAGAGGGGAAGGATTTGCTGAACTAACAAATTGAACTGGAATACAAAAAGGGAGGTGTGAGGAGGTCCGGGAAATAAGCAAATGAAAGAAAGTGATGGAAAGATGGAATTGTTTTTTATCTATTTTTACTTTGTATTTTTCTTTTTTCTTTTTTCATTTTGTAAAATGCTAATAAATATCTTTTTTTAAAAAAGAAAGAAAGAAAGAAATTGGCAGAAGTAGAGATGTCTAGAGGCAGGGTGGTGTAGTGGTTCGGGTGTTGACGCATGGATAGGCAATCTAAGGCCCAGGTGCCGGATGTGGCCCAATTGCCTTCTCAATCCGGCTCACGGACAGTCCGGGATTCAGCGTGTTTTTACATGAGTAGAATGTGCCCTTTTATTTAAAATGCATCTCTGGGTTATTTGTGGGGCCTGCCTGGCGTTTCTACATGAGTAGAATGTGTGCTTTTATTTAAAATGCATCTCTGAGTCATTTGTGGGGCATAGGAGTTCGTTCATTTCCCCCCAAAAAATACAGTCCGGCCCCCCACAAGGTCTGAGGGACAGTGGACCTGCCCCCTGCTGAGCGCAGGACCTAGGAGACCAGGGTTCAAATCGCCACACAGCCATGAAGCTCACCGGGTGATATTGGGCCAGTTACAGTCTTTCAGCCTAACCTACCTCACAGGGTTGTTGTGAGGTAAAATAGGGTGGGGAGAACCACGTGTGCCCTCTTGCTTTCTTTGGAGCAAAGCAAGAATATAAACATAATAACAAATAAAGGCGTGTTTTGGAAAGTTGGTTGCATTTGGGGTCCTCCCTGTGTAGGTGAGAACATAGTGTAAATGAGCCCTGTGAGATTTGTGGGGTCTTTTCTGTGGTGGCTCCCGGGTTGTGGAATACCCTCCCTTCCGAGGTGCATCTGGCTTCATCCTTTCATACATACTGACATCAGATCAAGATGCATCTTTTTGCAGGGGTTTTTTGGGCAGCTTGCGGTGATGGAGGAGACCAGAATATCCCTCCCATTGCAGTGTTGCTGCTATTTCTGACTGTTGATTCAGTATTATTTATGATCCAGGAATGCTTGGGTATTACACGGTTTACCCTTCTTGTATGAAACCCACCCTGGAACTGCATAGTGAAGGGTAGGCTATTAATTCATATAAATAAATAGTTGCTAATAATGGAGAAGAGAGGTTGTTAGCTATTCTAGGAGGAATTTAAGACCAGACCAGCTGGATCCAACCAAGGATCTATCCAGTCTAGCACTGCTGAGAGTGCTAAAAACAGCACAATAGCTTTCAGCTCAACAACCATTATTATTTAAAGGTACAAAATTTTCTGAACATGGGGAGTTTCTGCTTAGGTACTACAGCAAATTATAGAGCTGAGCAAAAATGGCTAAAAAGAAAATCCACTCTATTTGGGGAAGGGGGCACCTGTTCACCAAATTCCTCCAAGGGGGGGGATTATCCAAGAGTTTGTGAGGGGAAAGAGCACACTATTAGCAATGAGAGTAACACAACCCCTCCCTCCCTTCTTCTGCTGTACCAAATAGTCATTGGCAGACTGGACCTCCATGAATTTGTTTAAACCTTGACTAAGGTCACCCTTAGTCACCGACAAGGGTGGCGCTGTGGGTTAAACCACAGAGCCTAGGACTTGCCGATCAGAAGGTCGGCGGCTTGAATCCCCGCGACGGGGTGAGCTCCCGTTGCTCGGTCCCTGCTCCTGCCAACCTAGCAGTTCGAAAGCACATCAAAGTGCAAGTAGATAAATAGGTACCGCTCTGGCGGGAAGGTAAACAGCGTTTCCGTGCACTGCTCTGGTTCGCCAGAAGCGGCTTAGTCATGCTGGCCACATGACCCGGAAGCTGGACGCCGGCTCCCTCGGCCAATAAAGCGAGATGAGCGCCGCAACCCCAGAGTCATCCGCAACTGGACCTAATGGTCAGGGGTCCCTTTACCTTTAAGGTCACCCAAGCCAGGGGCCACCCTCGCATCTTATGACAACCATGACACATGCTTTCTTTGTCCATCCTTGGAAGCCACAGTCAATACAGTTGGTTAGAGTGTGGTGCTGATAACGCCAAGATTGCAGGTTTGATCCCTGTATGGGACAGCTGCATATTCCTACATTGCAAGGCGTTGAACTAGACCAGGGGTTGGCAAACTAAGGTGCATGGACCACAAGTTTAACCGACCCATGGACCCCCGCCGCCTGCTCGGGAGCCCCCACAGCCTGCTCGGTTGGCTCCTGTGCGCCGCGCTAAACCGGCGCGGAGCAGAGCAGGGACCGCCTTCCGCAATGCTGGCCGGCTTACCATGGGTTGCAGGAAGCTCCTACAGCCAATGGGAAGCTGTGCACGCCTCCTCCGTGCCAGAAATAGTATTTGTGCATGTGCGCGTGCGCGCACTCTGGCCCACCGCGCCGTCTGCGGGACCGTGAACCAGCCCAAGCCACAAAAACTTTGCCCACCCCTGAACTAGACGGTCATCAGGTTCCCTTCCAACTCCACAACTCTATAATTCTATGACTCACTGGAAGGTGTAGGGTAAAGGAGGGATAACAAACCTGTAGCAACTCAATATGTTTCTTGGACTACAGCTCCCATCAACCACTGACTACGTGGGCTGCGACTGATGGGAACTGGAGTCGAATACCATCTGCAGGGCCACAGGTATCCCAGTCCTGTAGTATGGTGACCAGAAAATACAGAGGAGTACAGGTCTATCAATCCATTCGATTGGGCGAGCCCAAGTGATAATATTGTGAGAGCAAAAGGACGACTTCACTCTATCCACTTTGTCTGCAGTATTCACCACCTGTCTCTCATAGCCTCAGAATTTGGAGTCACCCATTGAAAATGATTTCGCAGTATTTTCTCCAGCCTTTCCTGAATTGTCTGCCCATTGGTTTCAATGGTTGGCCCACATCTTGAATAAGAATGTAAGAGGATGGCAAGATCTAGTTCTAAATCTCTCTTTCTTTCTCTCTCTCTCTCATAGATGTGGGTTTATTGCAGCTGCTCTCTCTCCTTTCCCTAAAAATACCTCTTAAGTAACAGAAGCAGAGAAACAGAGGCCAGTTCATCGCTTCCAGCTGCCATTAGGTATGGAAGAACAATGGGAAGGAGGGGAGGAAGAAGAAGGCTAAGAAACAAAGGAAAGAAAAACGAAAGCTAAAGGCATCAAGGATCATCATTTGCAAACAGGGGACAGTGCAAACGAGCAGAAGTGAATCAACAGACAGATACAGTCCAGAAAAAACGCATATGCCTCAATTCTAGTGCAGAACAGGAGAGGGAGGGGAGACTTGAACATCAGTAAAGTTAGGTTGTCCTTGTTTAGTCATCACTGCTCCTAACAAGTGGATAGAATTTTCCCATTTCTTTAAAAAATGCACTTTTTTCATGCAGATTAATGAGGAACTGGGATTGATGAGTTGGCACAAAGACTCTCCTCCCTGCAAAAGAGGGGAGTGGTTGTGGGCGGGAGCCCAAGCACCGCCCCTAGCAGGGGGCATTAGCCCCCTGCCTCCACCTCACCTGGCACCTCACCTCATCCAACCAGGTGCCTGAGAGGGGGCATGTTCAGCAGCCTTTTGCTGCGGCGCCAGCCTCTCCCCGGCCTCATTCTTCGCCGTCGTCTTGTCGCGAGTCACCCACCCTCCACTCCCTTTGAGTTAGGGCTTAGGTCATTGGCCTTGCTATGGACCTTAGGTTGGTCGCCCTGGTTGTCTAGGGAGCCTGGTAGGAGTTTTTCCATTTGGCATTAGGCTTTTTGGTTTTTTCGCCTACCTCGTAGCAATCGTCACACCTTTTGTGGTATTGGTGGGTAGGTTAGGCATTGGAATAATGTGTTGTGGTGTGTCGAAGAGCTAGGTGTGGCCATCGCCTATGCCTTCAATTTTTTGGGTATTCCGTTAAAGGAATCTGGCGGTCGTGTACTCTGTCCGATGCCTGCTTGGCGGGAGGCCATGGCACGACCCTCGGTGACATCAGGGGAGAGCCTATAGTTGGATTAGCATCAACAGGCTCCACCTACTGGTGAGAGATCCAATGCCTAAGCCAATACCTTTTCACTGCTGTAATCAATAAAGTTGTGGCCTTTCCTTGCCCATTAACCTTATATAACGTGTCCTTGTGTATTCTTTCCACATTGTGGGGGTCGGGTCCTCGAACCACAAACAATATAGCAGTTGTAACAGCAGCAGCAGCAGCAGCAATCTGGATGGGAAGGCCATTGGTTCAAAGAGGCCATAGTGATGCAAGAAGCAGCACTCTGTGACTTTAGCCAATTGCTGAAGCAATGCCAGGCCTATGGGAACCGAATTCTGAAATCAGATAATCCGGAGTACTTTGATTTGAATCAAAGATTACCCCAACCCGTAACTTAATGGTGAAGCAAGCACAATGGCATTTGCAGGGATGCAACTGCATTCATTTGAAGTTTACATGAGCATCTGTCTGAACCAACTCATCACACGGTCACAGTGCCAAGCAGCTTGCTCAACCTCCAGTATCTGAAAAAACCAACTTGACGTGGGAATTGTTAGCAGAGCCTGCTGGATCAGGCCAGTGGCCCATGTAATCCAGAATCCTGTACTGTCTCAGTGGCTAACCAGGCACCTGAGGAAAACTCACAGGGAGGAGCCGAGCACAAAGGCACTCTCTCCTCTCATTTTCTAGTACAGTGCTACCTCGGGTTAAGTACTTAATTCGTTCCGGAGGTCCGTTCTTAACCCAAGGTACTATTTCTGGGTTAGTGGAATCTGTAACCTGAAGCGTCTGTAACCCAAGGTACCAATGTAACTGCCTTTGACTGCGTGGGGCATGTCTAGGAGCCACTGATTGCTTAATTCTCTTTGAAAGCCTAATTCTCTTTGAGAGCCTTGGCAGTTGAACTTGCATGAAACCTTTTGGAAAGCTAGAACACAGCTATACCAAAAATCTCACAGGTGGTGAATTTCCCCACAATTGGGTGGCGCTGTGGTCTAAACCACTGAGCCTCTTGGCCTTACTGATTGGAAGGTCGGCGGTTCGAATCTGCTCGACGGCGGTGAGCTCCCGTTGCTCTGTCCCAGCTTCTTCAAACATAGCAACTCAAAAGCATACCAGCACGAGTAGATAAATAGGTACCGCTATGGCAGGAAGGTAAACAGCATGTCCGTGCGCTCTGGCACTTGTCACGGTGTCCTGTTGCGCCAGAAGCGGTTTAGCCATGCTGGCCAGAAAAGCAAGGTGAGCGCCGCACCCCATAGTCTCCTTTGACTTAGACTTAATCATCCAGGGGTCCTTGACCTTCTCCACGATTATTATTATTTTGGGGGGGGGGGGGAGGAGTCCTTTGCCTATGGCATTAAGAGATCTAGTTTCCAACCATGCATAAAACAAGGCTGAGGATCCAATAAAAGGAATCCAGCAGAAACTGGACACATAAGAGGAGTGGTGGTGGAATCACTTCTCTGAAGGGTGGATCTGCAATAAAATCCCTGAGTCATGATGAGGCTACTTTGTAAACAAGGGAGAAATTTACAGGAGGAAAACCTCCTCCTGGCCTGGTGCTGTGCTACCTAGATGTGAAGGCACTCTCTCCCCTCCCTGCCCCAGAAAAGAGGTGAGGAAATATATAGAGTCATCTGCAAGTCAGAGGTGTTCCTTGAGAAGCACAATTAACTGGGATGACACATTCCTGGATCACTAGAGGTTTACGTAGCACACAAAGTCTTTAAAACTGATAGAGTGGCTATTGCTGCCAATTGCTCAGGCATTAAGAGCAGGGTTGCACTGGCTTTGAAGAAACAATTTTGTCTTCTGGTGCTGAAGCAGTCCTCCAGAGATCCACCAGAAAATGGTGTTACATCACGATGAAGAGTTTCAGGAATTGCTTGAGAGCCACACTTCAGAAATACAGTGGTACCTCTGGATACGAACGGGATCCATTCTGGAGCCCCATTCGCATCCTGAAGTAAACGTAACACGCGATTGCACGTCTGCGCGGGTCGCTTTTCGCCGCTTCCGAGCATGCACGTGACGTCATTTTGAGCGTCTGCGCATGCGGCGAAACCCGGAAGTAACACGCTCCGTTACTTCCGGGTCGCTGCGGAGTGTAACCCGAAAATACTTAACTTGGAGCTACTTCAACCCGAGGTATGACTATAGGTGCATCTCTCAAAGCCAAACTGAGCAAACAATGGGAACCAGAGGGAGGGTCTCGATTCTATGAAATATCTTTCAAAAGACCTGCCTTTCAAGAAGGAAGGAAGGAAGGCTGTGATGCAAAACACATAGCTTGTGGACTCTCTGCTAAATAACCTGTACTGTGGAAGTTCGGGTTGCGGATGTGATCCGTGTGGGAGGCACGTTCGCAACCTGCAGCGACGTGTCTGCACACACGTGGCTTGCGATTCGGCGCTTCTGCGCATGCGCAATTTCGTATTTCTGCGCATGTGCGAGCCCTGAAACCCAGAAGTAACCCAGGAAGTACTTCTGGGTTCAGCGCGGTGCGCAACCCGAAAATTTGCAACCTGAAGTGTCTGTAACCCGAGGTATGACTGTACTTTAGTCCCAACCTGTTGCACAGCGTGCAAAAGTATCAAATTTTGCAGATTAGGTAAGAAAGCCCTGGATACCCTTGGCTTCTGAGATTTCAGGAGGCATAGCACATGTGTGTCCAAGCTTCTCTCTTCAGCCACAAAGGCTAAAAGATGACTTCGGCAGATGACTTTAGCTCATTATAGATGACTATGCAATAACTTTGACGCCTGTGTATTAGAAGACACAGATCTAGCAAAGAACCTCAGTCCTGATATTTGGGGAAGGGCTCTAGCTCACTGGCAGAACATCCACTTTCCATGCAGAAGGTCCCAGGTTCAACCCGGGCATCTTGCAGGCAGGGCTGAGAGAGACCTCCTGATTCTGAAACCTCTGCCGATCAATGTGGACAATAGTGAGCTAGATGAACCAATGGCCTGACTAATGTCAGTTCAATCAAACATTATCAAACATCAAATCATTTAATCAAACGTGGTTATAAGATCAGAAGTATGTAGGACTATTAGGAAAGAGAAAGGATTGATTGATGAGTTAGTGATGATTAATGAATGACTAATCAATGCAGCATGGACCAACAACATGTAGAAATATTTTTTTCCTTTCTTTTCCTTATATTGTTTCTTCTAAGGGAGGTACGATGTTGAAATAAACTAAGCAGGAAGTTAGGAAGCATGGGGTTTTTTTTGTTATTATATGTTAAATATCATGCTATTTGATGATTTTTTTATTTTTTTAAAGTTGCAATGAGGGTATAGATCCTGATAAATTACTGCAGAAAAGTGCATTCACTGAAACCAGGGAACATTGGTGGGGGGTGGGCGTGTTTTTGTTGTCGCTACGTTATTTATTTTGTGTTTTTATGTTGTAAATTGCCCTGCGATCTTCAGATGAAAGGAGGCACATAAATCTAATAAATAATCATAGTAATAGGCAGGGTATGGTACATTGTATGTCCAAACATGACATGGCTGGCAATATCAAGCCTGCCATGTGGAAATCCCGTGCAGACGACCGCAGTGCCTGGAGATGGACAATCAGGTCATGCGTCCACAGCAGTGACCATAGGAGAAATAATAATAATAATAATAATAATAATAATAATAATAATAATAATAATAATAATAATAATAATTTATTTAAACCCCACCCCACGATCTGGCTGACTTTGAAATGTTAAAAATCAAATGTTAAAAACAGTACAGCATTAAATTTTAAAAACTTCCCTGAACAGGGCTGCCTTCAGATGTCTTTTAAAGAGAGGATAGCTACTTATTTCCTTCGCAACTGAAGGGAGGGTATTCCACAGGGTGGGCGCCACTACCAAGGCGGCCCTCTGTCTGGTTCCCTGTAACCTTATTTCTCGCAATGAGGGAACTGCCAGAAGGCCCTCGGCGCTGGATCTCAGTGTCCGGGCTGAACGATGGGGGTGGAGGCGCTCCTTCAGATATACTGGACTGAGGCCATTTAGGGCTTTAAAGGTCAGCACCAACACTTTGAATTGTGCTCGGAAATGTACTGGGAGCTAATGCAGATCCCTCAGGACTGGTGTTATGTGGTCCTGGCGGCCGCTCCCAGTCACCAGTCTAGCTGCCACATTCTGGATTAATTGCAGTTCCCGGGTCACCTTCAAAGGTAGCTCCACGTAGAGCGCATTGCAGTAGTCCAAGCGAGAGATAACTAGAGCATGCACCACTCTGGCGAGAAATGACCGCTGGGAGAAGCACAGAGAGAAGAAACACCTTGGTGAATCTGCAGCAGCACAACCGGACGCCTTCATCTGCCCCAGCTGCAATAAAATATGTCTATCCCTTACTCGCCCCCCCCCCCAAAAAAAACCCTCAAAAGCTTTCCCCATAGAGGAGTTATTCCAGGCCTGTGCCTCACTATTGGCTACAGACATGCATCTTCTCATCTAGCTATTTTGCTGGACAGAAACATGAAGGTAGACTTCAGTTAAGTGCCTAAAAGCAAAAGTCTGGAGAGAGATTTGGAAGCCATCGTAAATTATGAAAAGTGATTTACGGGCAAGAGGGCAGCGCCACCTCTGTGAGATTATAAATGTACTCCCACCCACTAGTTGTCTCCTTTGCTTTCTAGGAGATGATATAGTGATTGCACTTAAGATGTTTTTCTAGTTAGGCACTAATTGACTAATTTTAAAGCTTCCCCACCCAGAATGCAAGGTGAACTCATCTAAGTCCTTTTCAGCAGAAGCAATAGTGTCACTCAAGATTTACAACAGAAAGGATAACATTTTAGCACCCTTTGATATAGGATCTCCTTATTTTCCAAGGCTTCTAAAAGGGCTCAGAATGGATTCCTGCTGCTTTCTAATGCTCCCTCCCTTTGCTGTTAATATTGCATTTATCTTGAACTTCCAATTTCTTTTATACTGATGATTTCTTTTGCGACTTTTGAGTCACTGCTATGTCCCCCTCCCTAGACAATTTTGCTTAAAGAAGGTGGGTGGGTAGAAATTGCTTAGGTAAACAAATAAAATGAGCAGGGTTCGCCTAACCAGCCCCATAAGCAGAAGTCCTTGCGAGGGCACCCACCAATGTAGCCCCGTATGCCTCTGAAATTGGCTCAGGGAAGGGGTGTTCAGGAGAACCCACAGAAAAGCATATGGGGCAAGAAGAAGGGGGGCATGCCATGTGGCAAGATGCAATGCTTGCAGAGACAGAACAACTGGAACATTGTACAGTAATGTTGAATTCCACCCAATTTATCTATCTACATCTGCACACACATATGACACCATAGCATATTGCATTGATGCTGAAATCCAGGACCGCCTGAACTGCGAGTGCAGCTTTCTCCCAGTTGAAGTGCAGAGTGTTTGAGGACCAGGACACTTGCAGGGAAACCAAAATTCTTGGTTACAAAGCTATTGTACTACCAACTTTACTGTATGCTTGTGAAACATGGACCAGTTATAAACGCCATCTCCGGCTCCTTGAAAGATTTTATCAACGGTGTCTCCGAAAATGTTTACAAATCATTTGGGAAGACAGGCGAACCAATGTCAGTGTACTGGAAGAGGCAAAGATCACCAGTGTCGAAGCAATGATTCTTCATCAACTTCGTTGGACTGGTCCTGTTGTGCGGATGCCTGATGATCGTCTTCCAAAGCAACTACTCTATTCCGAACTTAAGGATGGAAAGCGAAATATAATAAAAGAGGTTTAAAGATGCCCTCAAGGCAAATGATAACTGGGAAACACTGGCTGATAACTGGGCACTGATAACTGGGAAACACTGGCTTGGGAGTGCTCCACCTGGAGAACAGCCTTTACCAAGAGTGTCACGGACTTTGACGAAGCCCATACTCAGGGTGAAAAGGAGAAACAGGCTAAGAGGAAAGCATGTTTGGCAAACGCTCACCTTGATCAATTCCCGCCCAGAAACCTATGTCCCCACTGTGGAAAGACATGCGAGATCCAGAATTGGCATCCACAGTCACTGTTAAGACCGTGTTCATGGAAAACAATCTTACTCGGCTACATGTGATCGCCAAAGAAGAAGGCGACACCCAAAATTATATTCTGGGCGCAAGCACCATACTGACGCATCTGAAGATGAGCCTTTGAAACAACCCGTCTCCCTGGTGGGGAATGTTTTTGCTTTTGTTCTGTTATTAAATATAATCCCAGCTATGAATTCCTTGGGTTTCAGATGCGCAAGTCTACGGCAGTGTTGGCCATCAAAGCAGCTCCAGAATGGATGCCAGCAGCATCCTGAGTCTCCATTGCCTTGCAGTTCCATGGGTTGTTGCACAAGCAAAAAAACAGGTCTCAGCTGGAAACATTTGTAGGCAGGTGAGGTCAGGAGGAACCAATGGACTCTTGGAGGTACCTCCAAGCTACACTTAAGAAGAGATAATATAGACCCACCACCACCACCAGTCTCAAGCTTAAGTGGAGAAGATTTCTGGTGGGCTGACCCAGACAAGTGCTTTCATTTGGTGAACTTGGGACATATCAGCAGCCCATGCTGAACCTCAGCACTTGGTTATTCGTGGCAGAAGTCAGAGGTGCTATCTGAAAGACTGTACTTCCTGGGGGCTTAGTGAATCTGTGGCAGAGAAAAGTTTAGAATCAGAATCTGAAGCAGGAGAGTGGGGTGAGAGGGAGCAAGAGGAAGAGAGGAAGAACCAGGCTGCTGAAGAATTATGGATGTTTCCTCCTGCTGTTGCAACAAGCTCCCCTCCCAACCTTGTCTCCCAGAACCAGAAGAGCCTTGAAAAGCATGGAGGAGAGATTGGTGACGGGCTTGGAAGTCTCTGATTGCTTGGATAAAAACATGGAGAGGACAGGACAGACTGCTGCCCACATGCAAGGCCTACGGAAGATGAGTTGCTGTGCTCATTAAGCCTGACACTCCTGTGTTGATCATGTTTTCGCTAATACTGTGGTACCTCCGGTTGCGGATGGGATCCGTTCTGGAGGTCCAGTCGGATCCCGAGGTTTCCACAACCTGAGGACCGCTTCTGCGCATGCGCAGACTGCTTCTGCACATGCACAGACTGCTTCTGCACATGCGGAAAAATCCGGTAAAATACTTCCGGGTTTGCTGCGCACGCAGAGGGTTACGTTAACGGAGGTTTGACTGTAAAGAGTTATCTCCAACTTGAATGGTGTTATTTACTGCTGGCTCGCTCCTAACACCTTTGTGTAGAATTCCTGCTCTATGATTGCAGTCATGGGATTTTGTCTATCACATGACGGTGTATGTTTTGACTCCACAAAGTCGGAAGTGACGGAGACAGGATGGTTGTGTTACTGTGTTCCGTGAAGTGGGACTATTCTCCTTTGTTCTTTCTCTCTTTGCTGTCTGATGCTAGAGAGAGAGGGAGCCATGTTGCAGTGCGCCATGTGTGTTTATACGTAAATAAAGTAGATTAGCTCAAATGCTGAGTTGCTGTCACACAAGTTGCAAAGACTCTGCGGATCCCTAAGTGTGCCAGTATCGCTGTGTTGTTCGGGCTGAAGAAAGCTCTTGAAGCTTCCGAACGAAAGACCAGGAGGGAGAGAACATGCCAGTTGGGCACGTGTCTCTACCAGGGTCCTACTTCTAAGCTCCTGACAGTTTCCACACACACACACACCTCTCTATCCTCCACCCAGGCAAGGAGGAAGCATTATGATAATTCAAGGCCGCAGCCCTAACTATCCTTACTACTGCTAAAGCTCCAAGCAGCTCGGCGGTGCCATGTAAGAGGTGAAGCTATGGGAAAGGAGGACAAAGGAGTTGCTTGCTCCCCAGATTCCTCCGGCTGTTGGTCACATCCTCCTGACACAGGGCGGAACAGAATTAAGCTTCACAGAGCCTCTTTAAGAGATGCCAGCAATCAAGGCAAGCATCACATTAAGGGTGAAAGGGTGGCTGATAGAGCAGCCATGAATTTAGATTAAGGGCAGGGCTTGCATTGTGAAGGTCCTTCCTTGCAGGTTACCAAGTTCCGTCATCTCTGGATCAATCTTGGAATCTCATCTGTCTTGTTTTGACTAGCCTCTCCTTTTCCCTCGATGCGTTGGCCCCATCACCTGGTTTTGCACTTGGCTATCTTGGGTTTCAAGCCCTTTAGGGCAAAAGGGTGTTCCATACGCTTCTCAAGAGGTGCTTAAAAACAAAATAGCAATGCAACTTTTATGACACAATATAAACGATCGCTCCTCGATTTGCACCCTGAATTAATGGAACATAAACCTCTTGACGGATCCAGCTCCAGCATGCGGCACCATCTAACGCTGGTAATTTATTCTTTGACGAGAAGAAATTACTGGAAATCAAGTTAATTTAAAAGCGATTGCTTAAGACGTGGAGCTGGAAACAGAAGTTCAGAAGCGGTAAGGGAAGGGTGGGGATCGAGATGAGAACTATAAAAGTTTTACCCAGACACAGAAACTTGTCAGTCAAAGGTAGCATCAATAATGAGACAGGAGGGGGAACCCTATCAAGTTAACTGTCTCTCTGCTGTGCTAGAGAAGAGGAAACTTGCACCCAATAAAGCTATGTTTGTTAGTGAGTTGATATTTACAACGTATTATATCTCTTGATGTGGACGCGGGTGGCGCTGTGGGTTAAAGCCTCAGCGCCTAGGACTTGCCGATCGAAAGGTCGGCGGTTTGAATCCCCGCGGCAGGGTGCGCTCCTGTCGCTCGGTCCCAGCGCCTGCCAACCTAGCAGTTCGAAAGCACCCCTGGGTGCAAGTAGATAAATAGGGACCGCTTACTAGCGGGAAGGTAAACGGCGTTCCGTGTGCTGCACTGGCTCGCCAGATGCAGCTTGTTACGCTGGCCACGTGACCCGGAAGTGTCTGCGGACAGCGCTGGCCCCCGGCCTATAGAGTGAGATGAGCGCACAACCCTAGAGTCTGGCAAGACTGGCCTGTACGGGCAGGGGTACCTTTACCTTTACCTTTATATCTCTTGAAGTGCTAGGGTAGGAATGGGAACAGGGACACACCCGTTTCAAATCTAACTTCAGCCATGAACCCACTGCATAACCTTCCCCAAGAGCCTTCCACAGCCTCAATTCCAACCTGTGTCTGCAATATGGGAATTAATAGTCTTGCTCAGCCTTGTAAGGCAGTTGCAAGGATTTCATTAATCAAAGACTTCTCCGAATCCATAAAAGCTTTCGTATTACGATCACAATCAATTGGTCCAATCTCTGTTCTGATCTAGGAAAAGGTGGCTTCAAAGTGGAAGCCATAATCACCAGCGGTAGCCGGATCACAAACCTTCCCCCTCCATTACACTGACGATTCTCCAATGGCGACGCATTTCCAATAAGATGCTGACAACTATCAGGGGAGGCTTGAACCTCTCCCAGTCCCCTTCTCCTTATGCGCAGGTGTCTTCCACCGAGTCAGCAGAAAGGAGTAATATGCCCACACCCTGTCCCTCACGTTAATTAACACTGATGGGGACACTCATGATCTGTATTACGCAAGCCTCTTGGTTTCCTGGGAATCTTCTCACGAGGACTTTATAGCATGCTGCAGCCTCCCTCCGTCCCAATAACATCTGCGGCTTGTTTTTCACCCACTTGGGCCGGGAACAAGACAGAATGCTATCTCATGCTTGTCCCATGGGCTGGTTCTGACACCACACTTTCTGTAACAGGAGCCTCAAACAGAACTGGAGGAAGAAGAAGACGAAGGCAGAAGCCACGTGGGAAAGGCAGAAGATGATGCAAAAGGACCGTGGGAAACAGAGCCCCTGAAATTCCCATGTGCCGAACCCAAGTCAATCATTCCAATGTAAGAAATGCTCACATTTTTAGCTGCCTTTCCATTATCATCATAGAACCCCATATATCATGGGTAGGCAAACTAAGGCCCGGGGGTCGGATCCGGCCCAATCACCTTCTAAATCCAGCCCGCGGACGGTCCAGGAATCAGCGTGTTTTTACATGAGTAGAATGTGTCCTTTTATTTAAAATGCATCTCTGGGTTATTTGTGGGGCATAGGAATTCGTTCACCCCCCCTCAATATAGTCCAGCCCCGCACAAGGTCTGAGGGACAGTGGATCGGCCCCCTGCTGAAAATGCTTGCTGACCCCTGCCCTATATGCTAGCGTGCAGCGTGGAGCATGGCCAGTGAGCATGGATGGGAGAAAAGTCCCAAGAGATGGATGGAGAGGTCTGCATTCGGCCCACGACCCCAAGTTTCCCCACCTCTGCATTGTAAGATCAAGCCTCTTGCTTTGTTAAATTATGGTCCGCAAACAGGAAGCAACTGGGAAACATGACTCTGGAAGACAGCAGGTGGAACTCAGCATGGTGCTAATACGCATGATCGTCCCAGCAATACAAACATTTCTAGCGCAACTATTTAGTTGTTGAATCCAGCCCAAATAGTCAAAAGATGAGATTTTGTTTAGCTACATCCCACCATATCAAGAGTGTATATTATTCCCAGATCTTACATGCATATTATGTTGTACCTTGCATGCATATTTGTTGTCATACTGCCAGGATGCTGATATTTCAGTATTTCAGTCTTGCAACATCAACTATTTCAGACTCCCCCCCCCCCTTTTTAAAATTTACTGGCAACCACCACAAACCAAAGCAATCTAACTCTACCCCATTTCGTTTTTACGGTTCTGATGAAATTACTGCACTAAACAACAAGGGCCCATTACGGTTCTCTCCCTCCCTGGAATTTTAATACAACGAACAGCATCCCAGTTCTCATCACCAGCCCTTTGAAGGCATGGTGAAGCAATCAATCAGATGATCATTTCACCATATGCTCACTGTGATACGAGTAGGAGTTCAATGCGTATAAAATGCACAGAAAAGCCTTTTAGTAGCATCTCATACTCCAGCTGACTTGCCTGACCACCCTGTTAATTACTGTTAACGGACAAGGAAATGAACCCATAAATTTCAGGTATTCACCCATCGTTCTGTTCATTCACCTACACTAGGTCTGTGGCATCTCTCCTATTATTCATAGATTGCATTCAGTCCAAATTGGATTCAAGAGTAGACCACTGAAGTTAGTATGCATGACCACCATAGGTTCATTAGCTGTAACCGAGTCTGCTCAGTGAAAGGCTAGCATTGGTTGCAACCCTGAGAGTCTAGAATCTATTCTAGTAGTAAAGCAAGTTGAAGATACAGCTGAAAAGTCATGGAGAATCTATTCCACAACTTTCTCAAAGGTAAGGCCTGGTCCAGTTGTGAGTTGGCAGAATCCTGAAATAGTTGACTCGATGCTTCCTATATCCTTAGCTAGAGTGAGCAGCATACACTGCCTAATTTGTAGCTTTGTGATCAGGAGTTCTCGTTAATTCTCTGTTTCTCCTAACATTCCCCACTGTCATTAAAAAAATATATGTTTCAGCTGTGGTGGTTGTGGACACATATCTGAAAATGTGATGGTAACAGCTGGTACTTGTACCCTTCAGTTGCCATACTAGCAAAGCTCATAAGATTCTCGAAGGGTGAACCACATAAAAGTTTAGATCTTTTTAGATCTTGAACAGGAAGTACTGAGATCAAGAGGATATTCCCCCTGGAAGAAGAGGTAGAGGAGAGGCCATTTTTGCTGATCCTCCTTCCCTAAGCTAGGGTTGTTGTGGGAAATTGAAATGGTGGCTGGACCCAGCTGTCTAATGTTGCTTGAAGTGATGGGCATGGAAAAATTAAAATAAGGGGGGGGCACAGGGCATGCATCCACAGGACAGGTTCCATGGCAAATGCCCAAGGAAACTGCATGCTGATCCCAACCTTGGTTGCAATCCGTGTTGCAGAACTTTTGGGATCAAAAGGTAGGGTTCAAATGCTCTATGAATAAATAAGTAGGATATCATGGTTCTAGGCTTGGCCAGGTTGCTACTTCTCTGCTTGCAGGGAGATTTTTTTTTATAAAAAAAAAAAAACAGATATAGAGCATTCCTGATCCATAGTGGTACAGTCTCTCTATACCACCTCTTTATGCTGCCTATGTAAGGTAAAAGTAAAGGGACCCCTGACCATTAGGTCCAGTCGTGACCGACTCTGGGGTTGCGGCGCTCATCTCGTTTTATTGGCCGAGGGAGCCGGCGTACAGCTTCCGGGTCATGTGGCCAGCATGACTAAGCCGCTTCTGGCGAACCAGAGCAGCACACGGAAACGCCGTTTACCTTCCTGCTGGAGCGGTACCTATTTATCTACTTGCACTTTGACGTGCTTTCGAACTGCTAGGTTGGCAGGAGCTGGGACAGAGCAATGGGAGCTCACCCTGTCGCGGGGATTCGAACCGCCAACCTTCTGATCAGCAAGTCCTAGGCTCTGTGGTTTAACCCACAGCGCCACCTGCGCTATGCCTATGTAGAGTAGGCCTAACTGAGATGACTTAGACCAGGGATAGCCAGTAGGATGGTGTCCCTCCGATGGTGTCAGACCACACTGGCTACCCTGACTTAGGCTGCATATACAGCACACCTTTGAAGCAACGCCCCTAAAATACTCACGGGAACTGTAGTTTACCCCACAGAGCTACAATTTCCAGCATAGTTAACAAACTACAGTCACTGGCGGGGGTGTAGGCTTTAGCTGTGTGGTGTGTACACCACAGAAGAATTGATGCTTTAGAATTATGGTGCTTTTGGAGACTCTTGCGAGTCCCATGGACTGCAAGAAGATAAAACCTCTTCATTCTTAAGGAAATCAGCCCTGAGTACTCACTGGAAGGACAGATCATGAAGCTGAGGCTCCAATACTTTGGCCACCTCATGAGAAGAGAAGACTCCCTGGAAAAGACCCTGATGTTGGGAAAGATGGAGGGCACAAGGAGAAGGGGATGACAGAGGATGAGATGGTTGCACAGTGTTCTCGAAGCTACCAGCATGAGTTTGACCAAACTGCGGGAGGCAGTGGAAGACAGGAGTGCCTGGCATGCTCTGGTCCATGGGGTCACGAAGAGTCTGACACGACTAAACGACTAAACAACAAGAAGTGTACACAGTCCCAGGCGAACACACCCTTTCCAAGAGACCAAAGCTGTACCTCTGATGGAAAAGCAAAACATAACCATGACTCCATAGCCAAGGAGTCCAAAACACAGTTTTATAGAAAGTAAGTAACTTTGATTTATCTTCAGCCAACATCAGAGAGGCAGAGTGGTGCAACAAAGGGGGATTTCGCAAGGACGGAGGGGGAATCTGTGGAGAGTCATTAGCACTTTGGAAATTGTACTTCAGGTAGGCAAAACCTTATAATCAAAACACTATTATAACTTGGATTGAAATTCTTTAAAAGGTCTCTGTTCAGACAGGCCTCAGGAGTTTCCCTTCCTTTGAGAAAAAGAAAAAAGAAAGGCAGGAGAAATCTCTGTGTTTGAATGGGTGGGTGGGTCTCCTTGTGAGATGAATCAGACTGTTCATTCAGTTTTATAATAAGTCTTGCTCCAAGCTGGGCCTGTAATTATCTTCTGTTGCAAATCGGATGTGGAGTAATTACAGAGTGGTTATAATCCAATACAATTTATGGAACTCAGCTAATGGTGCAGCGATTATGTTAAGTCTTCCCTTGTGCTCCCACAGGTTGAAAGACAGGCCAGTCTCTCCCACTCTGAAGAGACACACACTCCTAAGCACAGAAACCACTCCCAGAAATCATCTATATTCCCTGTTCATCTTCATTTATACCACAAACTGGTCCCCGCGCCATCGGTTTTCTGCAATTTGGGATCCTCAAGGAGCAAAATGTCCAGAAATGGCAGCAAACCTACGCCGTTGTAAAGACTGTGGAGAGAATAATTGGGTGCACTCTTCCCACCTTGGATCAAATCTATGCTTCCAGGTCTCATAAGAAAGCTGCAGAGATAGTGCAGGATAGTGCGCACCCCAGAAATGATCTCTTTCAGCTTCTGCCTTCTGGAAGAAGGTACAAGATTATAAAGAATAGGACTGAGAAACAGTTTCTATTCAAATGTGATTTTGGTTTTAAACACAGTGTAAGGTAGTCTCTATGGGAGTATACTGTATTTAATTATGGGGTATCAGAGTTTTTAGGGGGCTAACCAGGCTGGGATAGCAGGCTTGTTGGTTTCTGAATGTCTGATGTAGATTTTCAGTTTCGTTGTTCTGTATGGGACAATGACAATAAAGATTATTGTATCATTTGGGGAAGGGCTGTAGATCAGTGGTAGAACCTCACACGCAGAAGGTCTCAGGTTGCAATCCCTGGTACCACTAGGCAGGCGGGGGAGAGACTTCTGCCTGAAACCCTGGAGAGCTGCTGCCAGTCAGTGTAAACAATACTGAGCTATACAGGCAGCTTCCCATGTTCCAATTTAAAGGCCCGTGCACACTTCAACCTAGGAGGAGTTACAGCATATAGAACACAGCTAGCATTAGCAGCAACCACTTCTACCTTCTGCTTACCAAATGGGATTGTATCCTACCAACATTCCAGCTTCCTGGATTTTCCTGAACTTTTGGGGGCTGGGGGCTTCATAATACAGGGAACACACTTGCTTCCTCCTCAAATCTGGCTCCTGCTCCCCTTTCCGTTTTGTTTTCCTCCCGTTCAGGCTTCAAGCGTGGATGCCGAGAGCTGATATATGTTCGGTTTCGGCAAACCTGAACCAGTATCTTGTGCACCACTGGGGGACAAGGCCTGACCGGACTTTTATTTTTCTTCACACATACAGACTCATTCAAGCCCTGAACCAAATTTGTGTGCCCCTTGCATGCCTTCACTGAAGTCATATTTGTGCACCTTCATTGGGACCCGGGTGGCGCCGTGGGTTAAACCACAGAGCCTAGGACTTGCCGATCAGAAGGTCGGCGGTTCGAATCCCCGCGACGGGGTGAACTCCCATTGCTCTGTCCCAGCTCCTGCCAACCTAGCAGTTCAAAAGCACGAAGTGCAAGTAGATAAATAGGTACCACTCTGGCGGGAAGGTAAACGGCATTTCCGTGCGCTGCTCTGGTTCACCAGAAGCGGCTTGGTGATACTGGCCACATGACCCGGAAGCTGTACACCGGCTCCCTCGGCCAGTAAAGCAAGATGAGCGCTGCAACCCCAGAGTCGGTCATGACTGGACCTAATGGTCAGGGGTCCCTTTACCTTTACCCCGGACAAATTCCATCCCGGAATGTCCCCAGATTTGCAAATCTGTCCCCGGGAAACGTGGCAGCGGCAGCCTCAGCAGCCCGGAGCCAGCCTGGTAGTGCAGTTGGCTCTGGCTGGCTTCAGGAGCTGCTTGCTGCTGTGGCGCCCGCCATTTTTCCTGTGCCATGGCAGCAAGCAGCTCCTGAAGCCAGCCAGAACCAACTGCACTACCAGGCTGGCCCCTCTTGGGCAACGGCCGCCCGCCCGTGACTCCCGAGCCTCCCCATATCTGTCAAAACAAAGGGGGAAGGAGACTGAGGTAGGCTCGGGAGTCACGGGCGAGCGGCACGCCGTTGCCCAGTTTTTTTAAAACTCTGTGCATTTATGTTTCACAGGGTGCAAAAGAGGGGCTTTGCACTTTTATACAATATGCATGTGTGCTTGGGCCCAGGGTGTTTCACCTCACCATCGCCACTACTACTCAGATTAAAATATATTTTTTTAAAAGTGTCCCCAGATTCATTGAAAAAAATCTAGTAACCATATGCTAAGTGGCAGTGACGCCATTGTCAAGAGGGCAGCAATATGGCACCTCCTTACCACACAGGCTGGTTTTGCAGCACACATCACACCAAACACCGAAAAAACCAAAATATAGCTCATAGCCCACCAACGAAACAAAGCTGTGAAATTTCAACAAAAAGAACAATTGGGGGTGGGGGTATGATCTATTTTAGACGAACCTTTGGGTACTTTCTCATTCTGTGTAACGTTTAAAAATAGTGCAGCTGCACAACAACTCAGGAACCTTTGAGGAATTGTCTGGACTTAAGAAATAAAATAAAATTAAGCCCTCTCTTTTTTTTTGGGGGGGGGGGGTCAAGGGGTTCAAGCAGTTTGCTGAGCACAGCAAAGCACAAAGCATCTTCTGGTTTTATCTCATGGGAATGGGGAGGGAAATAAATTGGAGCCGGCCTTACAAAGAAATTCACCACTTTTTCTTTCTTTTTTTCTCTTCATGAATCAATGAAGCTTCAGACAGAGGAGGAGGAGAAATGAGCAGCCTGTGAGAAACGAGGGGGGCTTTTTAGACTGAGGATAAACACCAACAGCCTACAGAATAGTCATGCCCCCTTGCAGATAAGACAAAGCCATGCTTGTCATTAAAACTTAGCCTACTGCTTCTTTGGTGGTGGTGGTGGACGCAATGTGTTCAGAGTTACTAGTCACTTCCACACCTGCTGTGTCTCCCCATCAGGGCTCTATATGCAAATCCATCCTCCTGATTCAGCCATTCCAATAGGTGCACTCAGGTATCTGGGATTTCCAATCTAGGTGGGGAGGAGGTAAGCTTAGAAAATTTCTAAGGACACTTTACGAGACTGCATCCAGCTCTGGGCTCCTCTGCGGGTCACTCATGTTATACACTTTTTTCCTTACGTGGATGTTAATCTCTGTGTCACAAGAAGAGTGTACTTTGTAATGTCTGAACAGTGGCACAATTGTCTTTCCGGAAGATGCCGAAGGTACTGGTAATAAATGAGGAAAACACAACTCACCCACAATTAAAAACATTTCTGAATTCATATGATAACTCTGACACTGTGATTAATCTCAGTACTGAAGGGCGGGGCACCAAGAGAGGAATCTGAATAGGACAGATGGAACGCAAGGGGTTCACTTTTGGCTCTGGGGGGCAGATCTTTATCTGGTCCAACCCCACAGGCTTTCAATCACATTGTTGAGAGGTGGGCTCTCTCGCTCACCTGTCAAAATCCCTTGCATAGGTTTCCCAAGTGCAAGGTGCGCTGCCAGCCCTTAGAGCTGGCAAAATAGTTTATTTCTGCCCCCAGCCATCAGCTGACGAGTGTGACAGAATCCTGCATTTTGCAAGCATGAGCTGCGAGAGGGACTTCTCCCTCGCACAGACGATGTTTGCAAAAAGCTGCTCTCCCCCCCTTTCTTCTTTTCCCTACCACACATCAGCTGACAAGGAGGGAAGCAAAAAAATCACTTCCCTTCCCCATTCAAAGCTTGAAATGCTGTATGTGCCTCGTCAAATAATTGGAGGTACGCTACCTACCCCTGCTAGAGGGGTAGAAAGAGAAATGAAGCCTTTGTTAACCTTTGCACTGGCTTCCCAGGAATCACCAACATAACAAACCTTTTTTGCTTATAATAGAAGGTGCACACTGCTTCCGTGGGCTGCAGAGAGAGGAAGGCAGCTGCAAATCTTATATTCCTTCAGAGGTTTCGTAAGGCTGAGCCTCTGACATACCAGTGATTCATGACATGAGTAAGATGTTAAAAAAAAAAAATCAAAAAAGAATTCTGGGGCTGCTTATAGATTTGACGAAATAGAGATGAATACAAACTTCATGGATACTTTGCCCTAAAAGGAAATGATTTAGAACATATGCAAAGCCGTTTCCCAATTAGCAAATTTCATTTCTCATTTGTCTCCTGCTCTCTCTGGTTCTGTTATGCCTTCTATTCTGCAGATTCCTATGCCTGGAACACCAGCTCCCTGCCCTTATCCATCTATCTGGCCAGCCGCATCTCCCTCTTTTCAAATCCAGAAAGCTTAGGCGGAACGTAAGAATCCTGACCCTTTTTCTTTCAAAGGCCAAGAGAATATGCTTGATTATTTCCCCCCAAGTAAAGTAGTCCTTGGCAGGAGTGGGAAATACAGGTGCACAAAGTATATGTAATAAATTGGAACTTTTTCATTAAGAAGCAGGGTAGAAGCACATGAAGGAGCAAATAAAACTAAATCTGCAAGCCACTTGAACTTCCTTGAGTGCAAAGGGCTGCTTTAAAGGTAGTTCACGACAACAGTATCTGTGGTTTTGATTTCATGCCTTCTTTCTGTTTCTGTTTCCTTTTGGAATAGCTCTCATTCTCCTTCCTTCCTTCCTTCCTTCCTTCCTTCCTTCCTTCCTTCCTTCCTTTAAAAACAACCCTCTAGTGGAAGTAAAATGCGAGGATCATGCAAGCATCTGGTTCTAGAGAACCATCTGCATCGCACCGTCCTCCCTTTCCGGGTAAAACAGTGAAGCCATCTGCTGGCATCTGCCGTACAGCTCTTCCAGAACACATGGGGAAATCCAGACTGTTCCTATTAAGCACCCAAGGGCTGTCCAAGTGCAGCTTACATGAAGCATCACAATTTACAGGAACGGAAGGGAAATCCCCAGTTAAACAGCATTGCATCATTCCCTTAATGTACAGAGCGGACCTGAACAAGCCAGTGCAATATGAGAGCCCATAGATTTCACCTGGGGTTGCTATGATCTAAATAAACCTCGGGAGGCTGATCTGTGCGCAAGAAATCCTCTTATATAAAGCAATGCCTCAGAGACACGGCTGGGGAGTCAAAAAATACCTTGTAAAAATACCCTGGCTTTAAAACTCCCACAAAACCACACGGCGTGTAATTAATAAGCGGTTCATAACAATAACATAAAGTAAGGATAAGGCATTGCCTCTGAATCTCAGCCATTACGATTCATGAATCATAAATCAAGAAGCTTTATATAGATTATACTATATATACTTCCCCGTCCTAGAGAGATCCACAAAGCTCCGGTTTGATTTTACGCATCCAGTGAACCTTTCAGCTACCTTTTCAACTCTGGATGGTTGTTTGCTGGCTCTCATTAATAATAATAATAATTAAAAAAACCATTTAAATTCTTCAATTGGTTGCATAAGTATGTGCAGTAATATGGTTCTCTGATGCCACTGAATAAACCCAGGTGGAAGTTTTACTTTTACTCCACAAGCGCTAAAAGGAAAAACAGAACATTAAGAACAGAACATTAAGACCTACTTAGAAAGGCACTTGAGGGACGCGGGTGGTGCTGTGGGGTAAACCACAGAGCCTAGGACTTGCCGATCAGAAGGTTGGCAGCTCGAATCCCCATGACGGGGTGAGCTCCCGTTGCTCAGTCCCTGCTCCTGCTAACCTAGCAGTTCAAAGCACAAATAGATAAAGTGCAAGTAGATAAATAGGTACTGCTCTGGCAGGAAGGTAAACGGCGTTTCCGTGCGCTGCTCTGGTTCGCCAGAAACGGCTTAGTCATGCTGGCCACATGACCCGGAAGCTGTACGCCGGCTCCCTCAGCCAGTAAAGCGAGATGAGCGCTGCAACTCCAGAGTCGTCCGCGACTGGACGTAATGGTCAGGGGTCCCTTTACCTTTAGAAAGGGACTGTCGTTGAGCAGAGGTCACCTTTTCAGGGAACACTTTCAATGTTTCTATTATTATTATTATTATTATTATTATTATTATTATTATTTCAACATACACCGCCCTATACCCGGAGGTCTCAGGGTGGTTCACAACAAGACCACAACATATAAAATCAAACCAAAACCAATAACCCAATAACCCCCCCCAAAGCCACATTCTAAAAGGGTGTTGGATATCAACAAGATCAACCAAAGACCAAATGTTCCTTAAAAAGGAACATTTTTGCCTGGCGCTTAAAGGTGGATAATGGAGGCGCCAGGTGAACTTCCCTGGAGAGAGCATTCCACAGATGGGGAGATACTGCAGAGAAGGCCCATTCTCGTGTTGCCACCCTCCGGACCTGTCGATGAGGAGGCACACGAAGGAGGGCCTTAGATTATCTTTTTTTACATGGAGCCTGAATGCACTGTGGCACATGACGCTGAATGCAGCCTGTTAGGGCCGGCCCACCTATAAAACAGGGTGAAGCAGCCACCTTGGGCGGCAGAAGCTCCGGCCTCTGACACCAGAGTTGCCTCTCTTCCAGTGGTGGCGGCAGCACAACGAGCCAATGGGTGGTGAGGTGGCAGTGCTTGCTGGTGGCAGGGCGGGCAGCGAAACGGGATGTGCCGCCCCTGCCATCCCTTTGTTGTGAATTGCCAGAAGGCTGCCTTCACCTGACACACAGACCTATTTTACAACCCATATTGGAAATAAGGGTGGGGGAATTGGTATTTTCAGGTCCCTGAAGAAGCCAAGCGCATGACGAAAGACCAGTCAAAAATACTTAGGAAGACTGTAGTAAATGTGTCAGGTGCCTCAGCCGCAAAACCACTGCAGATTCTTGGAAGCAGATATTCAAATGCTTTTCTGTGTCCTCAGAGAGAAAGCCTGCTTCTTAGAATTTGGAAAAAAAGCGACCTGTTCTCATTAAGTGAAACTGGATGAGTCAACGGCACATGATGCGGGGCTTACTTGACTGCACGGCTCACTCCAAATGTAAAGCGGGGAAAGCCATTGCTGCAAGTTCTCAAACCACAATATTGCTTCGTTTTCGCACCGATTTTCCCATTGTGCAGAAATTCTCAATGTATAAAATAAAGTGGTCCATTTAGCTATTCATTCCAAACATGGAACTAGTAATTATCCTTATGGTTGTTGCTGTTGTGTCAGCCATGTGCAGAGTGATTTATAAAATTCAAAATCAGGTCTCTACCATGAGAGGCTCACAAACTAAAATTCAGCACACAAGGAGGTAACATGGAAAGGGAAAGGAATTGGTGGAAGAGTAAACGGAGGGAATCTTGTGTTTATTTCAGTCACGTGGTACCCTCAGGTGTTGCTGGACTACAAATCCCTTCGTCCCCAGGCAGAGTGGCCAGTGATTCAGCTTGATGGGAGCTGTAGTTCAACAACCTCTAAAGGACAGCATGTTGTGTACTCCTGCTTACAGCTACGATGCTTAAGTGCAGGCTTCCTCAACCTTGGCCCTACAATTCCCATGATCCCTAGCTAGCAGGACCAGTGGTCAGGGATGATGGGAATTGTAGTCTCAAAAACATCTGGAGGGCCGAGGTTGAGGAAGCCTGCCTAAATGCATGAAACAAGAAGAAGAAGAGTTTGGATTTGATATCCCACTTTATCAATACCCGAAGGAGTCTCAAAGCGGCTAACATTCTCCTTCCCCTTCCTCCCCCACAACAAACACTCTGTGAGGTGAGTGGGGCTGAGAGACTTCAGAGAAGTGTGACTGGCCCAAGGTCACCCAGCAGCTGCATGTGGAGGCGCGGGGAAGCGAACCCAGTTCACCAGATTACGAGTCCACCGCTCTTACCCACTACACCACACTGGATCTCCACAAATAAATCCCCAACCTGTTTACTCTCCCCACCATTCCCTCCCCCTTCAACGTGTTGAATTTTATTTTTTTTAATCAATTTTTGTACTGAAAGTTTTCCACTTAACATACAATAAAATCAATGTGTTGAGCTTTAGATTCAGCACACAAGGAGGTAACATGTGTTCTACCCGGATACTGAAGTCCAGCGCAGAGGGCCTTCTGCCGGTTCCCTCACTGCGAGAAGCAAAGCTACAGGGAACCAGGCAGAGGGTCTTCTCGGTGGTGGCACCCTCCCTGTGGAACGCCCTCCCACCAGATGTCAAAGAGAACAACAAGTACCAGACTTTAGAAGACATCTGAAGGCAATCCTGTTTAGGGAAGCTTTTATTGTTTGATGTATTGCAGTATTTTAATATTTTTTGGGAAGCCACCCAGAGTGGCTGGTGAAAAGCCCAGCCAGATGGGCGGGGTATTAATAATAATAATAATAATAATAACAACAACAACAACAACAACAACAACAACAACAACAACAACAACAACAATAGTAATAATAATAAATAATAATAATAATAATAATAATAATTATTATCATCATCATCATCATCATCATCATCATCATTATCATTATTATTGTCGGCCCATGAGGGTGGAGACCTGACCTGGCTCACATCCACACGACACATTTAAAGCACTCTTTACACCAACTTTGGAGAATCCTGGGAACTGTAGTTTGCTAAGGAAGCTGTCCGTTCAAGTATTGTGAAGCCAGCACTCTTAACAGATTACAATTCCCAATATTTTTGGGGGGTGGGGATGCCATGACTGTTTTAAAGTGGGGTAAGAATGCTTGAACTCTATGGTGTCGTGGCTGAGATGGGGTAGAAGAGGATGCCCAGGACTGCGCTACAATCTCTTTGTGTAGCCGCTCCTCCCAACCCTGTCAGGAATGACACCTTAAGATGTCGTTTACAGTTGTTGGAGATGCGGTGAATCAGGAACATTCTACCATATGTGGTGGATATGTAGGAAAATACAGGTATTCTGGGAGAGTATCCATGCAGAACTGCAAAAAATGCTAAAGATCTCTTTCAACAAAAAAACAGAGGCCTACCTCCTGGGAATAACAGATTTGGATATTCCACAAAAGAGGAAGGGTATCTTTTTATATGCGACGGCGGCAGCAAGAGTTTTGACGGCGGCAGCAAAAACAGACAGACCTCAGCGTAACACTCAAAACAGAAGTGTGCCACTCAAATTGGAAGCGTAACACTCAAAACGGAGCATGTTCGGCTTCTGAAAAAAGTTAGCAAACCAGAAAACTTACTTCCGGGTTTGCAGTGTTTGGGTACCAAATTGTTTGAGAACCAAGGTACCACTGTATACTACTTTCAGCTCCTCAGAGGGAAAGTGGGATATACAGTGGTGCCCCGCAAGACGAATGCCTCGCAAGACGGAAAACCCGCTAGACGAAAGGGTTTTCCGTTTCGGAGGCGCTTCGCAAGACGAATTTCCCTATGGGCTTGCTTCGCAAGACGAAAATGTCTTGCGAGTCTTGCTATTTTTCCCCCGCTCCCCCCCCCTTTTTCTAAGCCGCTAAGCCATTAATAGCCTTTTAGCAGCTTAGCCGCTAATCCTTTAATAGCCGCTAAACCTCTAATAGCGCTAATCCGCTTAGCCGCTAATGGGGTTGCTTCGCAAGACGAAAAAACCGCTAGGCGAAGAGAATCGCGGAACGGATTCTTTTCGTTTTGCGAGGCACCACTGTAAATTAAATAAATAAAGCCCTGGCTCTTTTTCTATAGGGTTTAAGAAGAGCCCCATAGATCAGGCCAAATATCCATCTAATCTAGCACCTTGCTTTCCATAGCAACCAATCAGATGCATCTGGGAAGGCCGTAATCCTCCCTGTTATTTCTCTGTTGACAATCAATACTCACAGATACTCACAGAGGCTCTTTATACCTGTCACAGGTAATAGCCATTGATATTCTCCCTGAGTGGGCCTAACCCCCTTTTAAAACAGCTTCATTGCTCTCTTACTCATATAGCTGTTGAACAAAAACAACCCGAGAAGCCTCTGCCCTTATATATATTACACACACACTTTCCCTGTACAGAGCATACACATTGAATGTGTGTTGAAATTCACATGGGAAATTCACATGGGGAATGAATATGATATGTTTTGATATGTTGAAATTGCTAATAAAAACATTTATAAAAAAGAAAATGAAAATTGCTGAGGGTCTTGCCTGTGTAGAAATTATAACGTTCCGGGCTCAATGCTGTTTTTAAATTGTGTTTTATTGTTTCCTTTATTTCTTATATATGGCAGTGTCTCTCCAAGGCTTCAGGAAGGAGTCTCTCCTAGCCTTACAGTGGTACCTCAGGTTAAGTACTTAATTCGTTCTGGAGGTCCGTACTTAACCTGAAACTGTTCTTAACCTGAAGCACCACTTTAGCTAATGGGGCCTTCTGCTGCCACTGCGCCACGCCGCCGTAGCACGATTTCTGTTCTCATCCTGAAGCAAAGTTCTTAACCTGAAGCACTATTTCTGGGTTAGCAGAGTCTGTAACCTGAAGCGTATGTAACCTGAGGTACCACTGTACTTACCTGGAGATGTTGGGGATTGAAGCTGTGACCTTCTGCCTGAAACGAGATGCTGTGCCACTGAACTATAGCATCCCTTACACTAAAGGAAAATCATGCACTCAGTTCTTGCTCTGGCAATTCCTGACAATCGGAACAACTTTATTTAGATTCCTTGCCTAACTAAATGACAACTATAGCCTGCCATTAAAGGGGAAGGGGGTTTCAGTTCAGGTATTTCATGTGTTCCAGCTCAAGCACACCTGGTGCAACTAATTAAGCCCTTGATCAACTGCATCAGGTGTGCATGAGACAACACCGGTTGTATTTGTGCTGTTGTGAGGTTTCCTGTTCAGTGGTTGAATCAGTGTGAGACTGCAGAAGCAGTATAAAATGCATTTTCAGATGAATTTGGGGGAACCACTTGAAGCATCCGTTGTGTTGAGCTATTCCGATTGCTTTTGTTTGATATGCTCATTGCAAACAGCTGAACGTCTGCAAATTTTGATAATAAATCCGGTTTTCAATGGAGGTTGAGCAATTTCAACTGCAACTGTAAGCAAAGACTTCTATTATAAGATTCATATCTTTCACGGAGAATCAAAGCTGTTCATTGCACCTGCATCAGAAGAACCGAAGAACTTCATCTACCCCAGCCGAAACAAAACATGTCTCTCCTGTATCGGTCTCTACAGCCACAGCAGGTGCTGCAAGCCTCCTATGATTTGACTGAAGGCACACCCTTCCATTGTCTCCCAAGGCAAATGGATAACAGCAGTCAACCAATCCATAGCTACAAGGCTGTATCAAACAAAGTTCTACTTAGAATAGGCCTGGTGAAACTAATGGAGATGACTATTGTACATCCATTAATTTCATTGGTTCTTCTCTGAGCAATACTTAGTTGGATGCAAACCACACTCTCAGGTCCAAAACTTCACTTTCACGTAGGACTGAAACAGCTGCCGAAACTCACTGGAAGCAGCAGAATCCAATTGTGTTTCATTTCAAGAACTATTTTTAAATTTGGCCACATTACTGATTTAACTTAATACCTACAGGGCATCCATCAGATGTGTGTGTGTATTACACCACATCTAATCACTCAATCACACATTTCCTGAGAAGGGAAAATGGTAATGAACTTACTCTTAAAACGTCTGACAACTTTATTGCCATTTTTAAATCAGTTGTTGCCTAATTTGGAGGAGTCGGTGTGATGAAACTCCTTAATTGAAGTTCGCTTCTGTTACTTTTGCCGACAAAATCCCAAACTAAGGGCTCGCAGATTTCAACGGAGGTCGTTTGTGAGTAGAAACGGCACCCATTAAGCAAAAGAATGCCACCAAAAAATAATAATGAATGGCTATCATTGTGTTTTCCCAAAACACTGTACTGTTTCTAGTCATCTGAATGAAGTGTCAGCAATCACACTTGTTATATCAATTTCTCACCCTCGTATGAGCTATCTGCGTGTACAATAATGTGTATATATGCCAGAATGCACTCCTGGTCTGCACACAACTTGGTGGAGATTCTCACTGAATGGCAGATTTGCACTCCTACCTAAGACTATCAGTTGCATGGGAAGGGCTGTAGCTCACTGGGATATCACATGCAAAAGATCCCTGGGTTCAATCCCAAGCATCTCCAGAGAGGGCTGAGAAAGATTCCCTGTCTGAAAAGCTGGAGAGCCGCTGCCAGCCAGTGTTGACAAACACTGAGCTAAACAGAATAATAATAATAATAATAATAATAATAATAATAATAATAATAATAATAATAATAATAATTTAATTATACCCCGCCCATCTGGCTGAGTTTTGCCAGCCACTCTGGGCGGCTCCCTATCGAGTGTTAAAAACAATACAGCAGTAAACATTAAAAACTTCCCTAAACAGGGCTGCCTTTAGATGTCTTCTAAAAGTCTGGTAGTTGTTCTTCTCTTTGACATCTGATGGGAGGGCGTTCCACAGGGCGGGTGCCACTACTGAGAAGGCCCTCTGCCTGGTTCCCTGTAGCTTTGCTTCTCGCAGTGAGGGAACCGCCAAAAGGCCCTCGGCACTGGACCTCAGTGTCCGGGCTGAACAATAGGGGTGGAGACGCTCCTTCAGGTATATAGGACCAAGGCCATTTAGGGCTTTAAAGGTCAGCACCAACACTTTGAATTGTGCTCGGAAATGTACTGGGAGCCAATGTAGGTCTTTCAAGACTGGTTTTATGTGGTCTCGGCGGCGGCTGCCAGTCACCAGTCTAGCTGCCGCATTACTTGCAGTTTCTGGGTCACCTTCAACGGTAGCCCCACGTAGAGCGCATTGCAGTAGTCCAAGCAGGAGATAACTAGAGCAGTGTTCCCCAACCTTGGGCCTCCAGCTGTTTTTGAACTACAATTCCCATCATCCCTGACCACTGGTCTTGCTAGCTAGGGATGATGGGAGTTGTAGTCCAAAAACAGCTGGAGGCCCAAGGTTGGGAAACACTGAACTAGAGCATGCACCACTCTGGCGAGGCAGCTTCCTAGGTACCCAGCAAAGCACGACTGGTGCTGTGCATCAGAACATTTTCATGTGATGGCCAACACTTTGATACATCATTGCAAAGGGCTGAATTAGACAGTCGGCTGCAGAACGAGGTCTAAGAAACCGATCACTAAACAATGAAAAAGTAATAGAGGGCATAATCTAAATAGGGGAAATGGGAGCTGGGAGAGAGGGGAGCTTCTCCTTTTTTAAGCTAGCACCTGCCCCCAATTACTTGAATCATAGCTTGAATCACAGAATCATAGAGTTGGAAGGGACCACAAGGGTCATCGAGTCCAACCCCCTGCAATGCAGGAATCTTCTGCCCAACATGAGGCTCAAACCCAGGCCCTGAGATTGAGAGTCTCATGCTCTGCCAACTGAGCTCTCCCACCCATTTAAAGGAGACAAGGATCACCTACTTTGGGGTGCAGGGCATGCTAGAGAGGAGCAGGGGAGACGTGGTAGGTGAGGAATGAACTTCTTCTCACCACCCCTCCCCTCCCAATAGCACCCTCTCCCCAATTTTCAGCTGCTTTGGCTGCAAAAATTGAGGTTGTGTCCTACAAAGACTGGAGAGTTTCTTTCACTTTCTGTTTCCCCAAAATGGCGGCCTCCAGATATTGCGGGACTCTATTAAAACATAAAAGGGCATTGGTCCACCTAGTCCAGCATCCTGTTCTCACGACGCCAGCCAGGTGACTAATCCATCTACCATCAGCCTCAGCTACCATGGATTATGACAGCTCTAACCCAACAGCAGATGGAAGGGAAAACCTTGGCTACCTCTGCTTTAGACAATGCTGGTGAAATGTCCATGTCTTGTGAGATTAACAATGAGATCTCCTGCCTTTGTACTCCAATGGAAAGCTAGGCAGATAAGGAAACTTGTTGCTACTTCTGGTCTCAAAGGACCCACACAGTACATCACTATATAAGATTCATGCTTATACAGTGGTAGCTCGGGTTACAGACGCTTCAGGTTACAGACTCCGCTAACCCAGAAATAGTACCTTGGGTTAAGAACTTTGCTTCAGGATGAGAACAGAAATCGTGCAGCGGCGGCGCAGCGGCAGCAGGAGGCCCCATTCGCTAAAGTGGTACCTCAGGTTAAGAAAGGACCTCCAGAACGAATTAAGTTCTTAACCCAAGGTACCACTGTATAGAATTTTAGACCATGGGAAGCAAAGTTGCAGCCCTCGAGATGTTGTTGGACTACGACTCCCATGATCTCTGACCACGGGACACGATGGCTACAGCTGATGGCAGCTGGAGTCTAGCAATTTATTTACAATCACAGGTTCCCCATCCCTAGAGACTGGGAAATTTAAAATGGAGGCTTGTGATGGCCTGCCACTTCTGCTGGAGAGCTGAGAATTAAGGAGAGGCCCACCAGAGAGAACTTTGCTGAAGGCCCCCTGAAACCTAAAGCCAGCCCTCCTTTCTTTCTGAAGTAATAATTTTAAAGTTAATCATACCCATTCATAGCAAACCCAAATCCTTCCAAAGCTTCAACTCCCACACCCACCATCTTTCAGTATAGGGTGATATTGTCCTGGAATTGTTCGGAACTTCATGGCTTCAATCCAGCTCAGTGTTCTTCACCTTCAGGTTCACCAATGTTTTTGGGCTACAACTCCTATCATCCTTGACCACTGGCTAAGCTGGGCAGGGATCATGGGCACTGAAGTCCAACATTTGGAGACCCAAAGTTGAAGGACACGGCTGGACCACTTTTTCAGAGGAGTAGCACCAGTATCACAACAGACACCTTGGAGCTAACTTAGTTTCAGTACGACTGTGGGCACGTAATACATAGCTGTCACAGTCCCTTATCCCAGCACCATGTCCCGCTGCTGTCCCTTATTGATGATGTCCCTTAAATAAGCTACTGAAGGTAATGGGGCCCTTTCTATGTCCAGCTGTCCTTTGTCAACAACAAATTGTTGCTTTTTTGTGTTGAATATATGCTATATGGTAATTTATGGACCTAATAGGTATCTAAAGCCATTTGCACACAACAAAATATGTATTTTATCAAAGTAATTGTTGATCCCTTATTTTGGCTGCTGATCCCTTATTTCCGAGGCTGCTGGTCCCTTATTTTCAAATCTGTAAGTTGACAGCTATGACGTAATATGCAATTCAGAACTAATTCTATTTATATATTGAGTATCAGTTTTGCACCTCATTGCTGACACATGTTCAGCTCTACGCACTTCTGGCTTCCAGGAATCTCACAGATGTGGCAGCTACTCTGAATTTTTTAAAAGGTGCTACACGGGCATTGCCATACTGAAATTAATTAGCGTATCAGCAAACGGCAGCAAGGGGGGGGGGAATGAGAGCAATGAGTTCTTATTTAGAGGTGAAGATATTGCAGACTTATGTCTGTTGCAATGGCTACACTGAGCATCTAATTGGTGTTTAAGTAATAGAGCAACTGACAAGCCAGGAGAGATGCGCAACGCATTAAGTCAGTGACAGCCTGAAGCATACCACATCCAGAGGTCAACGTGATTTTTTAAACGGACGCCTTCTCCAAAGGTTCCATTGAGACACCTCACCGACTTTGTAGATGGGCAGTAATAAATTTGCTTTGTGTCAATTCACTGACATCACCCTAGGAAGGGATTAGACTGGTGCAATACATGGTCTACATACAAATGAAATGAACCACTGCATACATATGATAAGTGTGGGGAGAGGAATGCATCCCTTAGAAGAGCTTTGATGGATTCAGCCAAGCAGACCATGAGCCCACAAGGACAGCACAAAGAAAGCAGCCTGATCCAGTGTTTGTCTCCATGGCCTATTCTTCAAAAGGATGCAGTACCTGAACAGTAGTGGAGCCTTCCTGGATCACCCAAAAGGCCCACCAGGTTCAGTATCCTGTTCTTAAAGGTAAAGGGACCCTCTGACCATTAGGTCCAGTCGTGACCGACTCTGGGGTTGCGGCGCTCATCTCGCTTTATTGGCCGAAGGAGCCGGCGTACAGCTTCTGGGTCATGTGGCCAGCATGACTAAGCTGCTTCCGGAGAACCAGAGCAGCGCACGGAAACGCCGTTTACCTCCCCGCTGAAGCTGTACCTATTTATCTACTTGCACTTTGACGTGCTTTCGAACTGGTAGGTTAGCAGGAGCAGGGACCGAGCAACGGGAGCTCACCCCGTCGTGGGGATTCGAACCGCTGACCTTCTGATCGGCTCTGTGGTTTAACCCACAGCGCCACCCTAGGATGCTTAATTTGGCCCATGGTCCAGAGATTCGTAATAGCTGAAGTTCCTCTCCCTCAACTCTCTACCCCAATGAAGCCCCCTCCCTCAATTCTCCACTCCAATGATGGCTATTTTTTATTACGTCTAACTATTCAACAAATAGGGTATTAAAACAAGATGTTGTGACATATTCCCTCGCCAAGGAGTGCTTCTCTTCCCTATACCTGATGCTTGCCAAAAGTCAGGTGTGGTGCAGGTGAAGATGCAGAGGAACTAATGGGAGCCTTAAAGTGTGCTCCTGACTGTTCCTTGGTGAGAACGGCTTGCAGTCAATGTCAATCAGCTGAATGGTGTTGGGATTAGCTGCCCTTGGGAGGCAGGAGCTCCCAAGTGAAGCCAATCACTACTGAGAGCTGATGGGCGCTGGCAGGGACCTTCCTTTAAAGCCCAGTTTGAGTTTAAACTGGGCTGCAAATGAATGGTTTTTGCTTTACCTCGAGCTGGGTTGTAAAGGAAGAAAGGAAATAACTGGGAGTGCACTTAGGAGTGTGCTCGCGATTTGTTCTTTTGCAGCTGGAACACCTGCTGTCATGGTGACACCAAGCAATTGTCAGGTGAGATGCCCCACCTACCTGTCAAAATGGTCTGCAGTGGAGCTTTGGCTCCAACTGGCTGGCCAGAAAACTCTATGGCAATTTATATTAAAGACTATATATGTTAACATTTGGCATCCAGGGCTTTTCACCTGATTCTGCCTTGGGTGGAAGTGTCCTTATTTAACAGTGCGCCTATTTGGTCATTTTAGATGCACTCCATCTCAAAACCAGGGTGAAAGAAACAACAATCAAGTCTGTTGAAACAGCAAACAGCTGGATCGTTAACTTCCAAAATAAATACATCAAGGAAAATTAGTGATTGCTGATAAGGGAAAATGAGAACAACTTAACCTTGCAGTCATGAGAGAGGTGACATTACTCTAATGAGAGCTTGAGATGAAACAAGTGCAAGAAGAGACTACACCATAGGATCAGGCAGAGAAAAATGTTTCATAACACAGCCAACACACAAAGGTTTCCTATGGGAAAGGCATGGTTTTAACTCTATTGCATTACCTCTGTACAAGTGATTTGAAACAGGGAGCCGGCTGCCTCATATCAATGGCACTCTCAATACAAGCACCTCAGCTTTCTCATGGTAGAGAACAAGCCATTGGGGCATCTTAATTGGCAATGTCCTCCACTCATTTCTTCATAGTAGCTAATGAATTTGCAGGTTCTGATTGGGAAAGAATTGTACTGATGTTTATCATCAGCATGTTAATGGGGCTTCTATTCTACATATAGGATTAATCTTAAATCAAGAGATTGCAAACACATTGAGCAATAGGTGAGATAGGATATGGCCTTGAGGGCCGCTGCATTTCAAAATCCTCGTGGGCTATGTGCAATTCATCACCACCTAGAAGATCCTCCTTCTAGGTATGGATGGATATTGACACGCCCGCGTTTCTCAAAAGCGTTGCCTGCAATGAAGCCCTGCTGAGATGTTTTGGGTTCATAAAAGTGGTCGGCAGACCTCAGGTGCTACTAGAACCAATGCGGGACAATGATCTCTGGCCAAAGTTTCCCCGAAACAGCAAAACCAGAACACCACTGGAATTTACCCAAGTCAAATGATTTATCGGGATTCGTAGGGCACCCAATAATAACAAAGAACAATACGTTGGAAATATTGTAAAAATGGAAAGGGGGAGATGATAAGCTAAGAGAGGTAGAGACAATACAAAATTAAGTAATGCATAAAAAGAGGTTAAGATGGAAGATCATCGAAGGTGCTGATGGAAGTCCAAAAAAAGTGTATTTGTAATAATTTGTGTGGTACGTTTTATAATTTGTATGTTAAAATTAATAACAATGTATTTTAAAAAAAATAACAAAGAACAATACAGCTCGTTTTGAAGGTGTACTTTAATTTGAAGATCCTCTGCCTCTCTTCTTCAAACGTTACCTATGCAGCTGACATTTTAAAAACAAACCTGGGAATCTAGGGCAGGCATAGGCAAACTCCAGCCCTCCAGATGTTTGGGACTACAATTCCCATCATCCCTGACCACTGGTCCTGTTAGCTAGGGATAATGGGAACTGTAGTCCCAAACATCTGGAGGGCTGGAGTTTGCCTATGCCTGATCTAGGGATTGTGGTTCATTGCTGGAGAGGACTGCACCCCCTGTTGTCCCCACAGAACATTTATGTTGTCCCCATAGCATGACAACAGCAAACTCCCTGAAGATCTCTCCTTGAGGACAGCTGAATGAGAATCTCCTTATATATTGTTTGCAATTTCTACTGTGGAGAGAGAGAGAGAGAGAGAGAGAGAGAGAGAGAGAGCGAGCTCTTTGTATATACTCGTTTAGCTTTTTCACAGGGCTCTAATTTGCCAGCTGGTGTGAGCAATGAGAAACAGCCTCAGGCACTGTGAATATTTTACATGTCATCCCTGAGAAACACAGGGCAAGCCAAGAAAGTGCTTGTCCTCAGGGTGAAGAGAAGCCAGGGACAAATTTGGCATCCAGGGTTTCTCACCTGCCTCTGTTTCCAAAGTAGGAATCGAGTAGCGCTGCACCACCCAGAAAGGTGTCCAACGTGAAAGGAGTGGAGCAACATCAAAACAGGACTGCGAGATTCGCAGCACTGCACCTAAGCACACCTTAATTGCAGAGCCAGTGGGAAGGCAAAAGCTGAGCACATAGTGACTTATTGTCCGTAACTTGTTACGGACTGCATCTAACCACTTGGCAGTCTGGTCTACCATCTTGCCAAGTGGTGAGGAGAATGTTGCCACATCTCTGCACCTGATCAAAAGCAGATATTTTTTTTAAGCTCCTCATCAAAACACAGGACATACACAGATGACAAGTTTGCCAGGTTGTCAGATGCTGTCAATCGCCGCTTGAGAAACATCCGTCTGAGGCTACAGTCCTAATTATGCTGTCTTATATGGGAGTAAGTCCCATTTGAAAAGAGCAGGATTTGCTCTCAATTAAGCATGCATAATATTGGTGCTGTGGTTATTGGCACAGAACCAAGGAGATCTGGATTCAAATTCTGACTCCACCATTAAAGGGCAATTCAGTGACTTGGGACTATTTGCTCTCAGTTTAACCTACACCATAGGGCCGTTATATCTTTAGGTGACAACATTCCTTTCAACCAAGCTTTTAGGCATAATAGCCCGGCAACAACATCACCTTGCCAGCAAAGGTCCGTTTGGTTTAAGCTATGGTTTTTCCTAGTAGTGATGTATGGAAGTGAGAGCTGGACCATAAAGAAAGCTGATTGCCGAAGAATTGATGCTTTTGAATTATGGTGCTGGAGGAGACTCTTGAGAGTCCCATGGACTGCAAGAAGAGCAAACCTATCCATTCTGAAGGAAATCAGCCCTGAGTGCTCACTGGAAGGACAGATCCTGAAGCTGAGGCTCCAATACTTTGGCCACCTCATGAGAAGAGAAGACTCCCTGGAAAAGACCTTGATGTTGGGAAAGATTGAGGGCACAAGGAGAAGGGGACGGCAGAGGACGAGATGGTTGGACAGTGTTCTCGAAGCTGCCAGCATGAGTCTGACCAAACTGTGGGAGGTAGTGGAAGACAGGAGTGCCTGGCATGCTCTGGTCCATGGGGTCACAAAGAGTCGGACACAACTAAACGACTAAACAACAACAACAATTAGAGGGTTACAGGTTTTCTATTCATAGTTTATATTACCACAAATGCACTTCAGTAAGCTACAGTATCCACAACTGGTACCATCCATATGTTTGGTGAACATGAGAAGGAGCTGTGTGTGTGGACCAGCAACTAGCTGCACATGGAGAATTGTGACCCAATCAGAATCCCTCTCGCAATGAGGAGGCCTACACACTTACATGCTTAGAACCTCTTTCCATGTGTTCCAAATGCTGGAGAGGGGGGAGTATGCGTGGCCAATGGGCATATAAGGGGCAGGGCTAGTGTGTGTGGCCCCGTGACTTCCCTAATGACTCAGACCTGGGGTCCATCAGACCTAGCGATGTCTATTCTCAAAGGTCTCAAGCAGAGAAAGCTCCTTCTGCGCTCTGCCACCTGAAGTCCTTGTGGGGAGAGAGATGTGGGGGAGATGGAGATCAGGCAATGGCTTTTTCCACCTGCCTTGCCCTATCTGCAGCCCTAGGAGCCTTCATAAGGGAGCTGTTTGCAGAGGAAGAACTGGGAAGGAGAAGAGATTATGTGCTGTCATGGGGTGGAGGAGTATGTGCATATGAATTCAACAGGGCTTAGTTTACTTTTTGATTGCTATTTTGTTGATGTTGGTAATATTGTTTTATAGATTATGAATGTCAAGGTTCTTAGTGAATCCTATAATATGACTTTTGTAACTGCAGCTTACTTTTTAAGCTGTTTTCTTAATAGTGTTTCATAGATTATTTTACTAATGCTTTACTGATTTGTTATTGTTTTACTGGTGATTTGTTTATTATTCTATATGACTTATGCTGTATTCGTGATGTTCCATTGTGTTATTGTTGTTTATTGTTTGGAAGCTGCTTTGTGGATGTAAAGAGAAATATAATCAATCAAATCAATCAAGCTTAGGACCTTCTGCAAAGTACATTCTCTACTACTCATGAACAATAGCAGCACCTAGAACCACTACAATCTGGCAGAACAGCCATTTCCAAACTTGTACCCTCCAGATGTTCTGGACTATAACTCCTATCAGCCTCAGCCAACGTGGGCAGTAGTGAGGGATGATGGGAGTTGTAGTTGCAAGAATCCAGAGGCCAACAGGTTGGGGAAAGCTGCAGAAAATATTTTAAGCATCTTAATAAACACCTTATGATGTAGTAGTGCAATATGAGCTGATCACATGTATTATATATAGATATATTCCTTACCTCGTATCACCTAAGAAGTTCCAGTTTTTACAACGCCATAAAAATACCTCCGCGATTACTCAACTGTAAGGACATTTACTTTGCTGCTTATCTGCTGATACTGTTCCATTTGTTTAGCTAAGAATATACAAGGCCCAGAGGATTCATAAACCAGGGTGGAGAGTGCTAACAACGATATATTGGACACTTGGCAAGAGATGGACTTCAAACACTTATCCCTCTCCTTAAAAAAAAAAAAAATCACGGAAAGATAACGTTTCACGCAGGAATGTTTATGAGCTAGAACATTGTCCACGATATCTGAGAGACCCTAGTTTAAATCATATCAAAACTACATAGGAGTCGCTTTTCCAGGCAGTCTTTAAAGGGCCAGCCATGTGGACAGGGGGGCGAATCGCATGAGTCCCGATAATTAAAGCAGAGAATAGTGTGAGAAACATTCGTGCAGTCAAACCCCCGCCCACATGGTAGAGTCATTTAACTGTGACTCCAAAGACACGGAAGCCCATGGAAAATCAGCTCCCACGTGGTTAGGGAAATGTTCAAAGGAGCTACGGTTAAAGTGAAACGATGCAAGCAGTTCTACCAGTTCCTGCCAAGGTTCGTTGTCATTGCGGTAGCATGTGTATTTGGGTGGGATCCGGGCGCCCTTTAAACTTCTCGAGTGCTGAGTCACATACGGTTACACAAGTAACGACTCCCACAGTAAATGTGTACACTGCGAGGTTCGTAAATATTTAGGAATGTTCCCAAATGTCTCCCGCAATGAAATTTGCAAGGGAATGGGGGGTCTGGTGCTCTCTGCCTCAACTGCCCCGCAGAACAGAACTACACGCGCTCACGCACTTTATTTTGCATGAGCTTCTCGGATGCAGCTGCCAAAGCACTTTGCATTTCGGCATGCTTATGCAACTGGTTTCCAGTTCGGCTGAACTGTGCGCACTGCCAATGCGCTCTGCTCACCCAAGCTCAGCCTCCCGCTGCAAGCACAACCCGTCCCAGCAGTCAAAAACGTTGACGGCTGCAGCTGCCGCTTTGGATGGCAAAGGGGGTTATTTGCGGCGCCCAATAAAGTACGCAGAAGCAGTGGCATAAGAGTCATTTCTTGCAGCCGCTTTCTGCAAGGTAACAGCAGCAAATCCTACAGGAAGGGTGGGGAACCTCACGCCCCTGGGCCAAATGAGCCCTCCATTAGAACTCTCTCCAGGCCACGCCCCCTGTGCTCAGGCCACACCCCTCGCTTTCTACTCTGAGTGTTTTCGCCTGGCTAGAATGTGGACAATACATTTCATACCAAGAAGAAAATATCACTAGGCATGCCCAAATCATATGCTTTAACAAGGCACTTATACATCCCAACATCGATCTGCATTAGACAGCGCCTTCCCATAACGACATTGTGGTTGCCTTTCACATTTCATGTTTAAGTAAGGGAAGCATCGCTGCAGCCCCAGTGTAGCCTCGGTAGACGTGAGACTGTCAGATTTTTAGTTACTGCTCCCAAGGGAAAGTATCTTTCTGGTTTTTACGAATCCACACAAAATAAATAAAAACGCTGCTGCTATGCAAGGCCTCCATGTTAGGAGCAATCTGGCAAGTTCAACCGAAATATTCCACCCACCCCGTTTTAAACATTTAAGGACCTTTCAGGAACTTAAGAAGAGACCACAGTTGGGTGCTTGCACATGGAATGCAGCAAATTTGGGGTGGGGTGGGAAAAGGATGGGTGGAACATTAAAGAACTTAAGAGCCTGAAACTTCCAACATCCACATCATTATACAAGTTCCAATATTATGGGAGAGGGAGAAAAACGCTTCTCTATCCATTTTCTCCATGCATAATTTTATAAACTTCTATCATGTCGCATCTTAATCATTTTTCCTCCAAACTAAAACACCCCTGATGCTGCAACCTTTCCTCATAGGGGAGTTCATTCCATCTCCATTCAGCAAAGGGAGAGAGTGAGAGAGAATTAACCTTTGTAACATGTCAACAGAAAGTATTAGAGAGCAGATACTCTGTGATGTGCATCAGAAATGGCTAAAGTTCATAAGCTGGGAGGGAAATGGTGTACAATGCAGGAGCAAGTGGCAGCCAGGGAGGGGGAATGACACTGAGGCCTCTTATGGCGCTGTTTTGCCAGAAGGCGGTTTCTGCACGTGCTGTAAGTGGGAAGTGAGGGGCAGATGGGGCACATCAACCTTGGAAGGTTGCCCATCTAGATGAAGAAATCTGATGATAAACCTCTGCTGCCTTGCGAGACATCTTCAGGAAAAGACAAGGCTAAGAAAGAAGCTGTACACCAGGCTTCCTCAACCTCGGGCCCTCCAGATGTTTTTTGAGACTACAGTTCCCATCGTCCCTGACCACTGGTCCTGCTAGCTAGGGATCATGGGAGTTGTAGGCCAAAAGCATCTGGAGGGCCGAGTTTGAGGGAGCCTGCTGTACACAAATCCAGAGTGGAGTCCCTAAGACAGTTGCCTTGTACACCTCTGGCAACTCCTGTAGCCAAGCTGTCCACCAACATATTGTTCTGCTTTCCTTTGGTGGAGCCAAAAGAGAGGTCTTGTTGTCTGGGAAGCCCAGGACCTCGAAACACAGTGCCCTGGCTTACACCTCAGGGAGGTCACTTCAGTGTTAACACAGTGGTTTGACTTCACCCCCAGAGGCACACTCCATTGTGTCTTGAGACAGACGGATGCCAACTGTTAACAAGCCAGAATCTGGGCTATCTTACAATACAACCCTAAGTAGGTCCTACCAAGGTCAATGGTACTAAGCAAAGCCACTTAGGACTGTCACTGTAATTCAGCTCTTTTGCCAAAAATCCCCATTTCCCAGCAGTTCTCAGCGAAGGGTCAGATAAGGTTAAGCAAGCCACAGCCAATCCTGCTGGGCAAGATAGCCATTACTTAGTTGGATGGATGGGAGATCAGTTGCAATGAAATCTCCTCGCTCAAGTAACTGCAAGGGGAGAGGACAATGTCGCCCATTGTCTCTGCGTGAGATATTCATACCATCTCCCTCCTCCACAGCTACATGAACTGTACAACACCTACTATGGCTATCAGATATGCATCCTAATTTAGGATTTCGAACCACAGCTAAATGCTTCCATTGTTGCAAAAAGAAAAAAGAAAAAAAAATGAACACGCACAAAACGTTTCAGAGGTCAAATTAAATGTATCCCTAGACGTCCTTCTGTGAAACAGGAAGGGAAGCAGAATTTTTCCCAGTACAGAAAACCCCAACTCCAAACCCATAGCTTATCTAGAAAAAGGAAGTAGGGTTTTAGTTTCAGGTGGTGGTGGAATGAGGGGGAATAATTTTGGGTGCTGCTGCTGTCATCATTCCTGATGGCCAACAGTGTCCTCTCTTTGCTTAAAACAAAAAAGGGAAAGGAATGGAAAATGATGCACATAAGGAATTCAATTTCTGAACCAACAAAAGCCAAATTCAGTGACCCAAAGAAACAATGTAGAAGTGCACAACTTTGCTTTATCTTTGCATAATATGCTCTGGAGGGTTTCACGATGCCTTCTCATCTTGCTTGTCAACAGGGGGAAGGCAAGAAGCACTAAATCAGGGGAAGCCAATATGGCCCCCTCCAGATTACACTAGATTGCAACTCTTAGGCCCAGACAAGTTGGTCAATGGTCAGGGATGATGGGAGCTGTAGTCCAGAAACATCTGGAGGGCAACACATAGGTTAATCTTGTTATAGACCAGTGATTCGAAAGCTTGTGTCTCCAGCTGTTTTTGGACTACAATTCCCATCATCCCTGACCACTGGTCTTGCCTGCTAAGGATGATGGGAGTTGTAGCTCAAAAACAGCTAGAGACCCAAGTTTGGGAAACAGTGTTTTAGACACTGAACTCACCCCCAGTTCCTGGAACTCTTATTTATCCAAATACATGACTTGCATGATTTTGGCAAGTCTTGGTACACACACTCCTAAAATACCTTCTTAATCATGCAAACTAGACATTTGTTTTCTAAAAATAAAAGCTGACGTTATAAGGAAATTTCTGCAGCCACCACCGCATTTGGTGTTTCTCCTATATGGCTGCAGAATCACAACACTCACCCCTGTATTTTACTCACAGGTATCTGAAAAGTGCAGAAATCTCTGCTTTCCATTTTTGAAATTTTCCCTGGACATGCTTGCTTTGTAGGATTCTCCCTAAAATTACTATTCTAGGATAAATAACCAGAGTCAGAGCACTGGTCCACCTAGTTCAATATTCTGCCCATGCAGAAGACTTTCCTATAACCTGTTACCCCATCCCTTGAACCAGAGATGCAAGAGATGGGGAAAAATGTGCTCTAACTGCTGCAACATCCCTCTCAATTTAGCCTGTAGTAGTTATTTCTCATATAATTTTTTTTAAAAAACAAACTTTCTCCATGGTATTGCTTCTGATCTGCACAGGCAGTGGTATCTTGGTTTTCGAACATAATCCATTCCGGAAGACCGTTTTGAGTTCTGAAACCTTCAGAAACCAAAAACTAAAAAGCCGACAGCCAGGCCTCAGGATCTTGCAGTCGGTAGAAGCTGCGTGGCATGTTCAACTTCCAAGGTGTGTTTGAAAACTGAAGCATTTACTTCCGGGTTTATGGTGTTTGAAAAATGAAATGTTCATCAATGGAGACGTTCGAAAACCGAGTTACCACTGTATTCCCATATATGAGGACTCCATAGAATACCCACTCCAGCGGGTAAGAATCTTCTTCAAGATTTTGGTGTGCTCCACACAAGAGGGGCTGAAGAGAGTGTGGAGAACTGATCTGTGAAAACTTCATGAGCTCCTGTTGGCTTCAGGCACCATGTCTGAGAAAGGGTTGAAGGAGCAGACAGGGTAGCCGCCCACTCTACTGGTCAGTGATGCGAAGCCTTTTGATGGACAGGGTAGAATGTGTGGAAAGAGGATCAGAGCAGTGGAACGACATTGGGAAATTGCTTTCGCAAGCAACGTGGAGCAATGCTGACTTATTGCAGCCTTAATTAGGGAAAAGTCTTAGCGATGAGCAGAGAGGCAGATTCAGAGGAGGATTTTGCTCTACCCATGTAAAAGGTGAAGGCATGATGATATGCTCTAGCATAGGGGTAGGGAATAGGGACGTGGGAGCCTAGGACTTTCCGATCAGAAGGTCAGCAGTTTGAATCCCCACGACGGGGTGAGCTCCCGTTGCTCTGTCCCTGCTCCTGCCAACCTAGCAGTTCGAAACCACATCAAAGTGCAAGTAGATAAATAGGTACCACTCCGGCAGGAAGGTAAACGGCGTTTCTGTGCGCTGCTCTGGTTCACCAGAAGCGGCTTAGTCATGCTGGCCACATGACCCAGAAGCTGTACGCCGACTCCCAATAAAGCGAGATGAGCGCCGCAACCCCAGAGTCGGCCACGACTGGACCTAATGGTCAGGGGTCCCTTTACCTTTACCTTTAGGGGTAGGGAACTGGTGGCAGAATGTGTCTCTCTAGGCTATTCAATCTGGAGTCTCGCCAGGCCACACCCCTCAGGCCAAACCATATTCTCTCGAAACTGAATGGCCCACTCGTTCTCTGAGACAGGCAAGCAGGGAGGAGAGACAGCAAAGTATCTGTAGAAGGAGGTGAAACTGAGAAGCCACCTTGGGCTTAAAACAACTATCAGGCAATGCAGTCACTTATCTCTTAAAAACTGAAGATAAGAAGAATCTATATAAAGGGTTGCCAGTTTACCCACAAGGCAAGCTGAAATAACAGTATGTAACACACCTGACTGTTTCTTTACAGGCCGGGCAGGCTTTCAGTGATGCAGACAGAAACTGAACAACCAAGAGCAGCAACTGTTAAGAGAATCTCCTTACATGGGTTATTTTAGTCCATGTCCTGTATTCTGTGGACTGTCGACGTATAGTTCCACCCCTACATATCCACGATTACTTCACGCATAGTTAAACGATGGAACTTGCTCCCACAGGAGGCAATGATGGCTACAAATTTGGAAGGCTATAAAAAAGGTCTAGACAAATTCATGGATGATACGGCTATCGGGCTACTAGGCACAATGGCTATGCTCTGACTCCAGTTTCTGGGAACCACAGGAGGCTTTTGTGCTTGGGTCGTGCTTGAGGGTTTCCCCACGGGTATCTGGGAGCCCAAGGACGCAGGTGGCGCTGTGGTCTAAACCACTGAGCCTAGGGCTTGCCGATCAGAAGGTCGGCGGTTCGAATCCCCACGACATAGCTCCCGTTGCTCGGTCCCTGCTCCTGCCAACCTAGCAGTTCGAAAGCACGTCAAAGTGCAAGTAGATAAATAGGTACCGCTCTGGCAGGAAGGTAAACGGTGTTTCCATGCGCTGCTCTGGTTCGCAAGAAGTGGCTTAGTCATACTGGCCACATGACCTGGAAGCTGTACGCTGGCTCCCTCAGCCAATAAAGCGAGATGAGTGCAGCAACCCCAGAGTCATCCGCGACTGGACCTAAGGGTCAGGGGTACCTTTACCTTTATCTGGGAGACCATTGTGAGAACAGGATGCTGAACTAGATGGACCACTGGCCTGATCCAGCAGGCTCACATATCTTTGTAGAATAACCAGCAGAGGTGGCACATAGTGGGGGGGAAAGGTAAGACCAATCTCAATGTGAAGTCCATAGGCAGAGGTCAAGAAAGCTTCTTAGCTAAGCCTCACAAACAACAATCCACTAAAATAGGCCCATCTAGATGTTATTGGACCACATTTCTCACCGCCCCTGACCGTTAGCCATGGTAGTGGTTGGAGATGGGAGGTGGAGTCCAACAACACTGGAGGACCTGCAGTTTCCCATCTCTGCACTAATTCATCATAAATGAGATCTTTCACTGGAGACAGGTCAAAATGGCCGCCCTGTGAATCTTTATGGATAACTAGGACCTACTCACATCTTTTTCCAAGAGACGTGTTTCAGAACAAAATCCAGAGTTCTTGTGAGGCGTCCAGGGAAGAACCACTATCCAGAACTGATGACCCTACGCAACCTCAGTAAAACCCAGCAGAAATATTTCCACTTTCACATTCCTGGCCATAAGGCAAAATCCAAAGAATATCTCAAGAAAGAGAAGAATATGATTAGCTTCATAGCAGTACTTTGAAAACACTGGGTTTTTCTTGCTTCCTTTTTCTGTCCGTTTAAGAGCATGGATATTATCTCCCACTTAAAAGAAAAAGGGATGCGGTACATTTGAGACTAGTTTTGCTAGAAAGCCACACATTCACAGTTGTTGTTGTAGGCAATTGCTTCTTTCTGAAAGTCGCTTCATTGTGCATCAGAGCTTTCCATTACGGCTCATTTTGACTCCCCCCCCCCCCCCAGTTGTCATTACGCACCAACCACCAAGACAGAAAGGCACCTAAGCATGATAAAACCCAAGCACGTCCTTGGGTTACTTTCTCATTACTTTCTCATGTTGCTAATAGCTTACAATAGTGGCGGCCCGGATGGAGCGGGGGGAGGGGGGAGTGGAAAGACACACAGTTCCTGAGAAAGCTCTTTTGATGTACAGGTAAGCCCATTATTGCTTCTCTTGCGAAATCCACTCCCGATGTAAATTTGGAAAACTGGAGCCTGCAAACTGACTCAGTCTCCACAGATCAGACAATGCTCTCCTAGGGAAAGATGCGCCTTCCTACCACTCCTGGGGAGCTAAGCATCTTTCGCTGGCTGCTTCCAGAGCTATTGCACACACACCCCCCCCTTTCTCGATTCATCGTCTACCTTTTGACATGCCTGTGCTGGAAGTACGCTCACATTTATACGAGGGTGGCAGAACGCCAGTCACTGCAGATGATGGAACTGTGTGGAGGGAGGGGCTGTGTTCTGTCACGGCTCTATGGGGAGACGGCGCAACAAACGCATCTGAACATAGTATTTCTTAAGCAATTGCCGCATTTAAAAGTCTGCTTATTAGGAGAAATTAACATGAAAGGGCTGGTGAATATTCACAAGGATGTATTTCCCCCCCCCCCCATTGCAAAGTGGTGCCTCCGCTGCCTAGAATGGAGAACACCTAAGCAGGAGCCTGTCTATATATATATATATATATATATATATGCAGGTTTTGGTGTCCTCGGGTGTCTTCCCGTGTAAAAGTTGGGGTGTCTAGGCATATATATATATATATATATATATATATATGCTTTCGTAGATTTTCACGGGTATAGGTATGCAGGTTTTGGTGTCCTCGGGTGTCTTCCCGTGTAAAAGTTGGGGTGTCTAGGCGACGTTTCGACGAGGTCTCACTCGTCATCTTCAGGCTGGTGCTTTCGGCTTCTTGTTACTGGAACAGAGCAGGATCTCAGTGTTTGAGTTCCTATAAATACTGTTGAGGGGTGTGGTGTATAGCCTCCAATGTTCTGGGCCGAGAGGAAGTTCCCAGGCTAGTGTGCCTTTTCTTCTTTTGTTCCTTAGTTGCTTGAGGGATATCTTGAGTGATTTCTTGAGTGATATCCTGAGTACCACTTAGGTGGGTCATTAGGTGTGGATTAGTTGCTAAAGCCTTTGTGTCTTGACCTCTTGAACTTTGTGAAGAGTTTTTCTGAGAAGATGGCTGTAGTTGTGCTCTGGCTTGGCTTCGTGTATAGGGGCGAGCTGTGGTTTTGTGGCCTGTGCCAGCCAGATCTGTGTAGGGATTGCAGGGGGGTGCAGCATCCGGAGGTGCCATCATGGTTTGGCTACTGGATGGTGTCTGTAATTTATCTGTGGAGAGGGTCTGGGTTTGGGTCTGGTGTGGTTGATTGGTGATGGCGTTCTGTGTGCCTCTGGATCTGGTGTCAGTTTTTGTGGGGAGGGCTAATTTCCAGATGTCTGGCAAGCGGGATGTGTCGTCACGCTTGTTCATGTTGTGAGGGTGTTTCTCTATCTCGATGGCTTCCATGATTATTCTCTTGTGGTGATGTTCCATGTTAGAGAGCAATTTGGAATCTGCAAAATTAATTTCGTGTCCTGTTTCTTTCATGTGTTGGAAAAGAGAGGAAGTTTTTTCTTCTTTTTTGACGGCATTCTTGTGTTCTGCGATACGTGCATTTATTCGTCTGTTTGTTTGTCCAATGTACGTGGCTGGGCAGACGTGGGGTCTATGAAATACCCTGCAAAGTCTGCCCAGCCACGTACATTGGACAAACAAACAGACGAATAAATGCACGTATCGCAGAACACAAGAATGCCGTCAAAAAAGAAGAAAAAACTTCCTCTCTTTTCCAACACATGAAAGAAACAGGACACGAAATTAATTTTGCAGATTCCAAATTGCTCTCTAACATGGAACATCACCACAAGAGAATAATCATGGAAGCCATCGAGATAGAGAAACACCCTCACAACATGAACAAGCGTGACGACACATCCCGCTTGCCAGACATCTGGAAATTAGCCCTCCCCACAAAAACTGACACCAGATCCAGAGGCACACAGAACGCCATCACCAATCAACCACACCAGACCCAAACCCAGACCCTCTCCACAGATAAATTACAGACACCATCCAGTAGCCAAACCATGATGGCACCTCCGGATGCTGCACCCCCCTGCAATCCCTACACAGATCTGGCTGGCACAGGCCACAAAACCACAGCTCGCCCCTATACACGAAGCCAAGCCAGAGCACAACTACAGCCATCTTCTCAGAAAAACTCTTCACAAAGTTCAAGAGGTCAAGACACAAAGGCTTTAGCAACTAATCCACACCTAATGACCCACCTAAGTGGTACTCAGGATATCACTCAAGAAATCACTCAAGATATCCCTCAAGCAACTAAGGAACAAAAGAAGAAAAGGCACACTAGCCTGGGAACTTCCTCTCGGCCCAGAACATTGGAGGCTATACACCACACCCCTCAACAGTATTTATAGGAACTCAAACACTGAGATCCTGCTCTGTTCCAGTAACAAGAAGCCGAAAGCACCAGCCTGAAGATGACGAGTGAGACCTCGTCGAAACGTCGCCTAGACACCCCAACTTTTACACGGGAAGACACCCGAGGACACCAAAACCTGCATATATATATATATATATATACACACACACACACACACACACACACAGTGGTACCTCAGGTTATAGACGCTTCAGGTTGCAGACTCTGCTAACCCAGAAATAGTACCTCAGGCTAAGAACTTTACCTCAGGATGAGAACAGAAATCGTGCGGCGGCGGCGGGAGGCCCCATTAGCTAAAGTGGTGCTTCTGGTTAAGAGCAGTTTCAGGTTAAGAACAGACCTCCAGAACGAATTAAGTTCTTAACATGAGGTACTACTGTATATATGTATGTGTGTGTGTATCAATGCCATGCCCAATACATGTTATGATCTATACCCTGCCAAAATGTAGAGCACTACCCATACAACGCGGGTGGCGCTGTGGGTAAAAGCCTCAGCGCCTAGGGCTTGCCGATCGAAAGGTCGGCGGTTCGAATCCCCGCGGCAGGGTGCGCTCCCATTGCTCGGTCCCAGCGCCTGCCAACCTAGCAGTTCGAAATAGGTACAATCCACTGTATTTATTGGTGGTCCAAAAATCAAAGATCTGCACAAGGTTATATAGAGGCTATGCCCTTTATTCCCATTGCTAAAGACTGGATGACTTGAGAGCTGAACTTAGCAGCTCTTCAAGCATGCCTGGACTGAATTGCGATTTCAGGCCCACACTCCTTTTCAGCTAGCGGTGGGCAGCATCATGCGTAAGACGTGAAAGGAAAGAAGGAAACAAAGGCATTTCTTGTACATCCTCTCGCTGCACAAAAGACAAGCTGGCATTTTTCTGAGCGCTAACATTCTTACAGTTCTCATAAAGCACAGTTCAGTTTAGTGTTCGTGTGTGGGTCGCCCATTCTCTCCCCCTCTAGCAATCTGCAACAAAATGGAACATGTGTGAGCATTCTGCTGTCACATTCTAATTAAGATACAGCAGCTACATTTATCTTTCGGATTAACTGATTGCTATCGCATCTCTTGTGCTAGACCTGTACAATGAGAGGAACATCTGTATATCACATTAGACACGCAGATGTACTATCACAAAGGGTTCCAAGAACACAAAAGGCCTAGAGACTCCTACGCCAATAGACTTTGCTCCAACTGTGTGATGGCCTGGGATTCCGAGTCTGAGAGCGATCCGGAGGAATCCCAGCCGGCACAGGAGTCCCCACCTCCAGGGCCGGCTGAACTGGGGCAAGGCCTAGATGCTGAGGAACCTCAAGAGCAGGCACCAGGTGAAACCATTCTGGCCCCAGAGGTGCTGGAAGACTCAGTGGCTACAGGTGAGCCTCCCCCGGGGCCCAGTAACCCTTCGGCCTCTCCTGATCTGCAGAGGCTTAGGGCAGAGAGGCGAAGGGAACTGGTGTCTCCCAGGAGGAGTGCTCGCCTTAAGGCCAAGAGAGGCGGGGCTTCTGGGGGCCGGGACCGCCCCCGGCCTTAGAAGAAGATAAAGGTCAGGCAGCCCGGTCCCAGGTTGCGGGAGCAACGTCGTTGTGGAGTACCTGCTTACCCAGTCCTTGATCTGCACTCCCAGTGTGCCTGTTCCTCGCCCGGCTTCCTGTTCCTGACTATCCGGTGTTCCTGTTCCTCGCCTGGATTCCTGCTTCTGCCCTACCAGTGTTCCTGTTCCTCGCCTGGACTCCTGCTTCTGCCCTACCAGTGTTCCTGTTCCTCGCCTGGCTTCCTGCTTCTGCCCTACCAGTGTTCCTGTTCCTCGCCTGGCTTCCTGCTTCTGCCCTACCAGCGTTCCTGTTACCCCGCCCGGCTCCCTGTCTCGGACCTCGCGTCTCATCTAGTGATCGTCTACCCTGCTAGAGACTCTGGACTGATCTTGGGCTACGGTAATAGTACCTTATCCCCCCTGGGACCAGCACAGTTTGCTCCCGCCCCACCCGCACTCCCTCTTTGTTGGGGTGCGTTCGGGAAGAGTCAGAGGCCATGGCTGACCAAGCGGCTACACTGTTGGCAATAGCCCAGGAGAACCAGGCCTTGAGGCACACCGTGCAGCAGCTCAGTAACGCGGTTACGGCACTACAGCAGCGTTTGGACGCCCTACCGGCTCCTGGGGCCGACGCCCCGGCTTCTGGCAAGTACCCAGTGGCCTTGCCTGAGAAATTTGATGGGGCCCCGGCCAGCTTTCCCATGTTCCTTGCCCAGGCCAAGCTGTATATTCAGGGGCGCGCCCGGAACTTCCCTGACGACCGCACCAAGGTGCATTTTTTGATTAGTTTGTTAAAGGACCAGGCGCTCAAGTGGGCGTTGCCGCTGCTCAGGCAAGACTCCCCCTTGCTGGCAGACTATGGGGGGGTTTGCAATCTGTTGGAGGCCGCATTTGGCAACCCCCAGAAGGGGAGTCAAGCCAACCGGGCGATTCGGCGGTTGAGACAGGGCAAGTCCACGGTGGCCGCATACACCACAGAATTCCGGCTGCTGGCACAGGACTTGACCTGGAACGACTCTGCTCTTCGGGACCAGTATCTCGAGGGGCTTTCAGATGAGATACTGGACCAGCTGGCCACAATGGAACGCCCCACCACGCTAGACACCCTTATTCAACGGAGTCTACAGATAGACGATCGGCTAGAGGACCATCGTCAGGCTTGGGGCCGCCGGCACCTCCAGTTCTCGGCCCCAGTGTCTACCAGCATCCCCACAGACCCAGCTGAGTCATTGGAGGAACCTATGCAGCTTGGGGCAGTGCGGCCACGCCTCTCCCCCGCAGAGAAGTCGTGGCGTCGGGAGGGGAATCTATGTCTCTATTGTGGCGGAAGCGGACACTATGCACGGTCCTCTCCTGAGAAACGCCAGCCGCAGGGAAACCGCCAACCCCAGTAGCTGATGGCCCTGGCTACCTGGGGTCCCAAACAGCACAGAATGGGGCCGCACCAATTGAATTACAACACCTTATGGTTCCGGTACATCTATACCGTCCAGGAGGGCCATGGATTCTTACCCATGCTCTGGTGGATTCAGGGGCAACCCGCTCTTATATGGACGCTGCTTTTGCTGCTCAGCATCGGGTGCCACTTCGGAACAAGCCAGAACCGGTACAGGTGGAGGCAATCGACGGACGGCCCCTGCGTTCGGGTGCCGTTACTCAGGAGACCCAGCCCCTGGTCCTGTGCCTCCAGCAGCACTGTGAGATGCAAACTCTGGATATTGCCTCCATGCCCCGGTTCCCCCTGGTGCTTGTGATGGACTGGCTGGAGGCTCACAATGTGCAGATTGACTGGGTCAAACGGACTGTACACTTCCCAGACCCCAGTTCTCCTGCTGAGACTGAGATGCTAGCAGCTGCGCCCACTGAGGAGGCTGCTGCAATGCTCCCCGCTGAGTACCGGGACTATCACGACGTGTTCGAGGAACGGGGGGCAGACCAGCTGCCGCCGCATCGGTCCTTTGACTGCGGCATAGACCTCCAGCCCGGAGCGCCTCTACCGGTGAGTCGCTTATACTCGTTAACAGAGCCAGAGCGCGAGGCTTTGCAGGACTTCTTGCGCAAGAACCTGGAGCGTGGGTTCATTAGGCCTTCTACCTCGCCCACTGCTGCGCCAGTGCTCTTTGTTAAAAAGAAATGTGGGGAGCTCCGCCTTTGCCATGATTACCGGGCCCTGAACAAAATTACCATCCCGGACCGGTACCCCTTGCCCCTTATTTCGGAGTTACTGGAGCGGGTGCAAGGGGCACAGGTGTTCACCAAGCTAGACCTCCGGGGTGCCTACAATTTGATTCGGATCCGCGCCGGGGATGAGTGGAAGACAGCATTCGGGACCCGGTACGGACAGTTTGAATACCTGGTTATGCCCTTTGGTTTGTGCAACGCGCCTGCTGTGTTCCAACGGTACATCAACCACGTGTTCCAGGACTTGCTAGACAAGTACGTGGTGGTGTACTTGGATGACATTCTGGTTTACTCCCGTGACCCGGCGTGCCACGAGGGCCATGTCCGGACCGTGCTGCAGCGCTTGCGCGAGCATCGTCTGTATGCAAAGCTCAGCAAGTGCGAGTTCCATCAGCGGTCAGTGGACTTCCTGGGGCACCGACTCTCACCAGGTGGGGTGCAGATGGATCCTGGGAAGGTGGCAGCGGTTCGAGAATGGGCGGCACCTCGGAACCGCAAGGACTTACAGCGTTTCCTGGGGTTCGCCAACTATTACCGGACCTTCATTGCGGATTATGCTCACCGCACCACCCCGTTGACCCGGCTACTGCGCCCCAAGACGCCGTTTTCCTGGGACAAGGAGGCGGAGGAGGCATTTCAAGGGTTGAAGGCCTGTTTCCAGAGAGCGCCAATCTTGCAACATCCGGATCCTTCTCGACCCTTTGTGGTAGAGACTGACGCCTCCAGTACGGCTCTCGGTGCCGTCTTGTCTCAGCAGCACGGACCAGAAGCGCCACTCTTACCCTGCGCCTTCTATTCCCGCCAGCTCCTTCCAGCGGAGCGTAACTATACCGTGTGGGAGCGGGAACTACTGGCCATCAAGGTGGCCTTTGAGGTTTGGCGCCACCATCTTGAAGGAGCACGACACCCGGTGGAGGTGAGAACCGACCACCGGAACCTGGAATACCTCCAGACCACCCGCAAGCTGAACCAAAGGCAGATCCGGTGGGCGTTGTTCTTTTCCCGGTTCCAGTTCCGGATCCGCTACATCCCTAGCTCCCAAAACCAGAAGGCGGATGCCCTGTCCCGGAAACCTGAAGACAACGCAGACACGGTTCAGCAAGCAGCACCCACCACGATCCTACCACCAGCTGCATTCCTGGCCACCCAGGAGGTTGAGCCACTGCAGGCTCGGGTGCGGGAACAGCAGCGGATCGACGCTTGGGCCCAGGAACGACTCCGGGAACTGGCCGAAGGATCATGCCCTCAGTATCCAGGGCTGGTCTCGCATCAGGGTCTTCTGCTGCACCACGGGCGCCTGTACATCCCACCAGGGCCGCTGCGGGCTGAGGTTCTCCGGATGACCCATGATGCTCCAGCGGCAGGGCACTTTGGGCGGTATCGGACCACCCATCTGGTAAGCCGTGAGTTTTGGTGGCCCCGTTTGAAGGCTGACGTGGCTCGCTACGTCGCTGGTTGTGACGTCTGCAGGCGGTCCAAGGGGCCTACCGGGCGACCCCTTGGCCTTCTTCAGCCGTTGCCGGTTCCACCACGTCCTTGGCACACAGTTTCTCTGGACTTTGTAGTGGAGTTACCCCCGTCTCGTGGCTGCACCTGCCTTCTAGTTTTCTCCGACCACTTCACGAAGATGGTGCACTGTGCCCCCTGCCCATCCGTACCCTTAGCTAAGGAAACCGCGCAGCTGTACCTTCAGCATGTCTTCCGCCTGCATGGCCTACCCGAGCGTGTAGTGTCCGACCGCGGCGTTCAGTTCACGTCCCGGTTTTGGCGTGCTTTGCACCAGGCCCTTGGAACAGAGGTCTGTCTCTCATCTGCTTACCACCCACAGACTGATGGCCAGACGGAACGGGCGAACGCGGTGCTGGAACAGTACCTCCGGTGTTACTGCAGCTACCAGCAGGACGACTGGGTCGACCACCCAGCATTGGCGGACTTCGCTTATAACAACGCGGTGAATGCATCCACCCAGCAGACCCCGTTCCAAGCCAGTTATGGTTTTCATCCACGGTTGTTTCCGGATGTGCTGCCGGCATCTGCGGTCCCTGCGGTGACAGAGTGGCTTCAGGAGCTCCAGTCCCAGCAACAGCTGTTGATGGAGCAGCTGCGCCAGGCCAAGGAGGTGTACAAGGTCCAGGCTGACCGCCACCGCCAGGTGGGGCCGGAACTTCACGTCGGTGACCTGGTATGGCTCTCCACTCGCCACCTCCACCCTTCTCGACCTTCGCGGAAGCTGGCCGCCCGGTTCACCGGCCCGTTCCCTATCGTGAACCAGGTCTCGCCTGTGGCATTCCGTCTCCGGTTGCCAGCAAACCTGAAGGTTCACCCGGTATTCCACAGGTCCCTTCTGAGTCCGGTGGCCCCACCCGACGAGTTCCACCCGAACCGTCCCCGACCGCAGCCAGTTTTGGTGCAGGGAGAGCCTGAGTACGAGGTGGAACGCATTCTGGACTCCCGATACCGCAGGGGAAGGCTGCAGTATCTCATTGACTGGAAGGGGTATGGGCTAGAGGACCGTTCCTGGGAACCAGCGGTCAACGTCCACGCGCCTGCCTGCATCCGAGAGTTTCATGCGGCGTACCCCAGCAAGCCGGGTCCGGACCCTCAAGTGAGGGGGGGGGCCTGGGAGGGGGGATGGTGTGATGGCCTGGGATTCCGAGTCTGAGAGCGATCCGGAGGAATCCCAGCCGGCACAGGAGTCCCCGCCTCCAGGGCCGGCTGAACTGGGGCAAGGCCTAGATGCTGAGGAATCTCAAAAGCAGGCACCAGGTGAAACCATTCTGGCCCCAGAGGTGCTGAAAGACTCAGTGGCTACAGGTGAGCCTCCCCCGGGGCCCAGTAACCCTTCGGCCTCTCCTGATCTGCAGAGGCTTAGGGCAGAGAGGCGAAGGGAACTGGTGTCTCCCAGGAGGAGTGCTCGCCTTAAGGCCAAGAGAGGCGGGGCTTCTGGGGGCCGGGACCGCCCCCGGCCTTAGAAGAAGATAAAGGTCAGGCAGCCCGGTCCCAGGTTGCGGGAGCAACGTCGTTGTGGAGTACCTGCTTACCCAGTCCTTGATCTGCACTCCCAGTGTGCCTGTTCCTCGCCCGGCTTCCTGTTCCTGACTATCCGGTGTTCCTGTTCCTCGCCTGGATTCCTGCTTCTGCCCTACCAGTGTTCCTGTTCCTCGCCTGGACTCCTGCTTCTGCCCTACCAGTGTTCCTGTTCCTCGCCTGGCTTCCTGCTTCTGCCCTACCAGTGTTCCTGTTCCTCGCCTGGCTTCCTGCTTCTGCCCTACCAGCGTTCCTGTTACCCCGCCCGGCTCCCTGTCTCGGACCTCGCGTCTCATCTAGTGATCATCTACCCTGCTAGAGACTCTGGACTGATCTTGGGCTACGGTAATAGTACCTTATCCCCCCTGGGACCAGCACAAACTGTAAGGCAAAAAAATGAATAATAATGCTTTTCGGGTAGAATACTAGATCCTGTATTTCCTGGTCCAGCATTGATTTTGAAGAGTAGGATAGTCTTGGGGTTTTAAAAAAATTATTCACTTTATTAACAATCTCTTATATCATATGACACATTTCATATAGCATATCTCTTATAACATATACAGTGGCACCTCGGGTTAAGTACTTAATTCATTCCGGAGGTCTGTTCTTAACCTGAAGCACCACTCTAGCTAATGAGGCCTCCTGCTGCCGCCGCGCCGCCAGAGCAGGATTTCTGTTCTTATCCTGAAGTAAAGTTCTTAACCTGAAGCACTATTTCTGCGTTAGCAGAGTGTGTAATCTGAAGCGTATGTAACCCGAGGTACCACTGTACATATATATACATATGTATTATACATCTTCTTGAGTAAACATATATATAATCCATATAAGCAAAAACCATATACAAGTAGTATTCTGTTTATTTACATAAACTAATTCGTATTTTTACTATCTTGTTGTCTTATCTATTTATTAACATGAATTAAAGAAAGAAAAAATCAGAAAAAAAGAAAAAGGGGAAAATGTTCCAACCATAACAGACTGGCAAAATAAATTACAGGAATACATATGTAGAAATGGCGCAACTGACTAATAGCTTGAGAGGCAACACAAGACCAGTATTCGTACAAAAATGGGATAAATGCAAGAAATATTTACGAAATTGTAACAGTGGTATAACGTCTATGGAAGCATTTGATTGACCCTCATATAGTGAAACATAATGAGAAATAAGTCAAAAGGTACTAACTGTTGTAAGAATGCATTAGAAGGAATATAAAGAATAACTCAATAATGTTAGGTATATTCATTACAATAATAATAATAATAATAATAATAATAATAATAATAATAATAATAATTCATTTATATCCCGCCCATCTGGCTGAGTTTCCCCAGCCACTCTGGGCGGCTCCCAATCAAGTGTTAAAAACAGTACAGTGTTAAATATTAAAAACTTCCCTGAACAGCACTGCCTTAAGATGTCTTCTAAATGTCAGGTAGTTGTTTATCTTTTTGACATCTGATGGGAGGGCATTCCACAGGGCAGGTGCCACTACCGAGAAGGCCCTCTGTCTGGTTCCCTGTAGCCTCACTACTCGCAATGAGGGAACCGCCAGAAGGCCCTCGGCGCTGGATCTCAGTGTCCAGGCTGAACGATGGGGGTGGAGATGCTCCTTCAGGTATACAGGACTGAGGCCATTTATGGCTTTCAAGGTCAGCACCAACACTTTGAATTGTGCTCGGAAACGTACGTGGAGCCAACGCAGATCTCTCAGAACTGGTGTTATGTGGTCCCGGCGGCCACTCCCAGTCACCAGTCTAGCTGCCGCATTCTGGATTAATTGCAGTTTCCGGGTCACCTTCAAAGGTAGCCCCACGTAGAGCGCGTTGCAGTAGTACTAGAATAAGGCCATTCACTGAAAAATGATAGGAAGTCCAACTACACCATTTTTTGTTTTCAATTTCTTCATAGGTCAAATCCATGTTTTCATACTATCCAGGCTTGACTGCTGCAATGCACTCTTGGCGGGGCTGCCCACAATCATGTCTAAGATGCTTCAGGTGGCGCAGGATGCTAGGATGCGCCTTCTGAAGGGGGATGGAAAGAGCAACCATATTCAACCTGCTCTGCCCCAGGTGCATCCGTAGCCAATTTGCTTCTGGGTGCAATTCAGGAAATGGAGGGTGGACCATTAGGGCAAATGGGGCAGAGCCCCACAAACCCCAACCTGCCCTCAGATAGCCCGCACCTGTCTGCCTTCTTACAGCCAGCCCAAGGGGTGGTGCAGCCTATCAGTTACCTCCTCCTTAGCCTCTATGTTGCTCAGGTACAACTCAGCAGAGAAAAGGATGGGTTCTGCTCGCCAATGCCTCTGGCTTCGCTTACCGGACAGTTGAAAGAAAGCACTTCTTCACACGGCATATCATTGAACTTACGGAACTCCCTCCCACAGTGTTGGCCACCAACCTGGAAGGCTTTAAAAGAAGATTGGGCAAAATTCATGGAGGAGGGGGCTGTCAATGGTGACTATGATGGCTATGCTCTGCCTTCACAGCTAGGGGCAGGAATGCTTCCGAATTTTTGGAAACCACGGGAATAGAGCGTGCTGCTATGCTCAGCTCCTGATTGATGGGGGGTGTTGCTTTTTGTTTTACGGACAGTTTTAAATGCATGTCTAATGTACACATTTTCAATTTCCAGAGTTTTGTGGGGTTTATTTACATCTGTCCCGGCTCACCACTGAGGAACTCTATGGACTGCAATTCTTTTGAAAGGGCTAGGAAGAAGACTCTCAGTATTCTTAAAACAATAGCATTTCATACATCCATTCACAAAGTTCGTTTATTTATTTATTTATTTATTTAAAGGTAAAGGTACCCCTGACCGTTAGGTCCAGTCACGGATGACTCTGGGGTTGCAGCGCTCATCTCACTCTATAGGCCGAGGGAGCCAGCGTTTGTCCGAAGACAGCTTCCGGGTCATGTGGCCAGCATGACTAAGCCACTTCTGGCGAACCAGAGCAGCGCACAGAAACGCCGTTTACCTTCCCGCCAGAGTGGTACCTATTTATCTACTTGCACTTTGACGTGCTTTTGAACTGCTAGGTTGGCAGGAGCAGGGACCGAGCAACGGGAGCTCACCCCATTGCGGGGATTTGAACCGCTGATCTTCTGATCGGCAAGCCCTAGGCTCAGTGGTTTAGACCACAGCGCCACACATGTCCCTATTTATTTATGTGTTTACTTATTTTATATGCCATCTCTACCTTCCAAGGATCCCAAGTTTTTGTACATGGTTCTCCTCATCCCCATTTCATCCTCACAACAACCCCGTGAGGCAGGTCAGGGCTGAGAGACAGTGACTGGCCCAAGGTCACCCAGTGAGCTTCATTTCCGAGTCGGGATTTGAACCCTGGTCTCCCAGGTCCTAGTCCAACACACTAACCACATCACCCTTCATTACATAGGAAACGTGGAGTCTAACATATAAGGGTTGCACCTATTGAAGCACCAGCTCTGATCTCCTCCGGGGGGTTCCCCAACCCCCTAAAGCTGACTTTGAGGGTGCCTGGGGGGAGGGATAGAAGGGACAAGAGAGGGAGAGGAAGCTCTACAACATGCACAGAAGTCTGTTGTACCAGTTGAGATGTAGCATTGGATAAAAACTAATACAGATGAATCAAACCATACAATGTTAATAAACTAAAACCCAATGTACAGCAGCTGATCAGGCAAAGACAGAGACTTTAGGCACAAGCAAAAGTCAAAATAACTAATATATCTCCCAAGGCCTAAGAGAAAGCATCAAGGAACAAATTCCTTGTTGGAGGAGGCCATGACAATTAGGGCTGTGCAAGCAACTCTCCCTGTTTCAGGACTTTCAGTTCCTGTTGTCCAAATACCCTACTCATGCACCCAGTGGACTCCACCACCGATGTTATATATTACTGCACAGATCTTACTTCTGCAACAGGTTGTGCCAATAAACTGACCATTAACAGTTTCCAGGATGTCCAACAGACTGGTAAATAGATCTATCTATATTTCTGACATGAGGGATAGGGATCCTGTGGCTATCCAGATGTTCTTGGACCACACCTCACATCATCCCTGACCACATTGGCTAATTTGGAGTTGCTGAACCACATCTGGAGATGGTAAAGGTAAAGGACCCCTGACAGTTAAGTTCAGTTGCGAATGACTCTGGGGTTGCAGCGCTCATCTTGCTTTACAGGCCGAGGGAGCCGAAGTTTGTCCTCAGACAGTTTTTCCGGGTCATGTAGCCAGCATGACTAAGCTGCTTCTGGCGAAACCAAAGCAGTGCACGGAAACGCCGTTTACCTTCCCGCCGGAGTGGTACCTATTTATCTACTTGCACTTTGACGTGCTTTTGAACTGCTAGGTTGGCAGGAGCTGGGACTGAGCAACGGGAGCTCACCCCGTCGCAAGGATTCGAACCACTGACCTTCTGATAGGCAAGCCCTAGGCTCAGTGGTATAGACCACAGAGCCACCCGTGTCCCATCTGGAGATGCCTCTGTAGTAATACAGCAAGTGAAGCATTTCCTAACAAGGAGATAAGGTAATGGGCAAAGTTTCACCTGCTTAATTTCAGCAACTGGACTTAAAGTTACAGGAGCAAAGCCAGGTTTAAAAACAAAAACCCAAAACACGATATTGAGATGAATGAGATGTCTCTGAGTATCAAAGACTATGTGTACGTACACACACACACACACACACACACACACACGACATACTTTGCACTGTTAAAACTACCTTGTCTGTTCGCATTCTTGGCTGCTAAGATTTAAATACTTGCATTTGCAACATCTGTTTCATTCACACGGAGAGAAGTTCGAAAAAGGGCGTAAAATAAAATAAAAACAAAAACCAAGAGGGGGTTACAGAAAAAGCCCTGGTTCTTTGGAAAGAAAGCCAAGCTTAGGACAACATATGACGAAGAGTTCAAACAAAAGCTAATTTGGTTTAATGAACGAACCATGGAGGTATTGTGAAAGGGTTGTGCAACCGAATGCTTAGCTAATTATTGTGAGATCAAATAACCGTTGCCATCGTTACCACACTGTGTTTTCCATAACCACTTTTATCTCTTCCATAAATCGGGGTGACGCAACCAATATATAAAAAAAGTTTACTGTAACATGACTATTATGTTGTGGAAGGTATTTGGCTATGGCTGACCCCCTCTGATTTCGATTACGTTCCCATATTTGTTAAAGGGGATAATAAAGCGACCCGGATCTGCTTCGCTTGATGTTAGAAGCAGCTGCTCTGTCTCCAAATACAGCTGCTTTTAGCTTGTGGACGGTGTGCTACAAATAGGTGCTTGATAGCCCTGGGACTGCCGTCTATGGCCACTGGCATAACCCCAAGACACACACGCTTGCCTACTTTGCGCCCCGACTCCATCCCCAGAATGTATCTGTGCCCAGATGCCAGCAAAGGGCGCTTAAGTTCTGCCTGCCTCAGTGAAAATAGCAACTGGGACCTTAGTAAAGCCCTTTCTTTATGGGTAATACCCTCTCTTTTAATTGCTCCAAGCCACACACGAAAGTGACTCTTTGGCTGCAAACACACTCCAGTTTATGCTGCACCCAGAACGCTCCCACTGCTGATTATGTTACCCACAATCCATATCTACCCTGGGTCCATCTTGTCGCTTTCTTATGAAATACTGCATTTTCATGAGTTCCCCTCTGCCAAACCAGGTTCAATCCAAACTGAGAAAAGGAACAACCTAACTGCATTTTAAGCTGGTCATGTGTACAACTAGGGGTGGAAGGATTTCTTAATTTTTGTTCTCTCCATTTTATACTGGAGAATGTTGTGTTATTTTACTGTTGTTAGCCACTCTGAGTCCGGCTTCAGCTGGGGAGGGCGGGATATAAATAAAATTTTATTATTTTATTATTTATTATTCTCTTTTCTCCCCCTCCCCAAGCTTGAGTTCAGTTCTGCAGAGATTTGCCATGCCTTGCAAAAATTCCGACAGCCTTTTTCACACGAATTTCTCCTGATTAAACACATTTTTGCATGCTGTTTTGACTCAGGTACGCTTTTCATGCAAGCAAATTTTCCCAGTACAGTGCACTCTTGTATGTTCTCATTAATGTATCCATTTTTATGCGCCCTTCCTCCTAATATGTGCATTTTTGTGAGCACTGCTTGGTTGGAGAACTGCACCACAAAATTCAGAGTGCACAAAAGTGCAAATTCTGAAGGATGGCTGTGTATTGGTTCTCATCTCATGTTGTTTTGGAAAATATGAACTCAATAGAATTGGCTTCAAATGTGAACTGGTTCAAATTCCACCCCCGCCCCCACCCCTAATGTACACACCTTTCTCCTTTCTCCGTAAGAAGAAATAACAACAGAGGCTTTGCCAAAATTTCTACCAATATCTACCTGCTGTCTCTCATGGAAGAATCAAAATTCAGGCAATGAATTTCCCTGCCAAAAGTCCTATTTTAAGGCATTTGACTCTGCCTTAGATCATGGCAGAATAAGTCAAAAGTGAAACAATACGGATAGGTTTTTAGACCTTGTTCAATTCATATCACTCCTGTTTTTATTTCTTTTTATTCATGAATATCTTTCTCTCTCTCTCTCTCTCTCTCTCTCTCTCTTTTGCAAAGTTAATTTCTAAAAATGAACACAAATTACATCCAGGCATTCTTAACACAGACAAAGTAATCAAAACATTAAAAAGATAATTACGTAAACAGAGAGGAAAGTAAAAGTTGATCGACATCTACAGATTCAGTACCAAAGAAATAAACTTCAGACCAAAAGTAAATGAGTAATTAATTAAGATGCAACAAGGCAAACCGATCACGTTTCAAAGTTGGTCACAGGGCTGTCGTAACCACAAAGTATTAACTGGGGATAATCTGGATTCCAAGTTCTTACAAGGTATTCTTTGTAATATGCAGTCTGTGCTGTTGCATACCATCCCAATCTACGAGTGGTGCAAGATTCTAGGGGTTCCAGGGTTTGTGTTTGCTTTTGGAAATGAATCTCAGTGGAGACTCTGTTGTCTTTATGATACATGGATTATTTACACATATCTACAACCTGAGCTTGTGATGGAGGCACAAACTCAATACCCCCGAAGTCTTGCTTCTCCCATAGCCACAGCCTTGGATTCAAACAGAAATCCAACATTGCTCTCTGACCCTCTTTCTGCTATGCTTCTAGCTCACATCACAGCAAACTCAAAAACTCAGGCTTTGTCCTTTTAACTATCTAAGAGTTGAAGGAGGGACTCCGCTCGCTTTTCATATGGCACAGAGCCTCCTTTCCTTTGCTCTCTTAATAGTCCATCACCCAGACAATCACAACAACAGGAAACTAGACTGGCTTAGATTTTAACACCTGCTGGATCCAAGGGATCCAGAGATCAGAGGGTTGGGACACCCACAAACTCATAACAGTATGTACTTCATGAGCAATCTATGCAAGGCACCTGGTAAGAGCTTGTACACCCATGAGTTCTTTGCAGACAATCTGACTGAGTCAGAGATTGGGGTGGTTCAAGTGTGCATGATAATGCGCCTCTCCTAGCTACCATGTCCAACACACAGCTCTTAGCTTCACTGAGCTGCTAAAGCTAAATGTGATGCAAGGGCAGAAGGTGACTTGGATATCACCGCGTTCACAAGCTAGATCTAAGGGGGAGGGAGCACTCAGCACCTATGATGTGGCCAGTAAGTATATTAAGCCAAATGTTTTCTTACAGGCTTGCACTTCCATCACATGTGAGGAAAATTGCCCATCTACTAACTGCCTCTCCAACACAGACTCAGGTTTAAATGTTAAACAAATGGGAGTTGCCTACTGTCTGAAAAGGATTTTTATAGGTCAGACATGAAATAACCCATTTTTGGTCCCCAAATGGGCCATTCTTGGATAACCCTCCGAGGGGCCGTATGCCAGCAGATCAGGTGACCAACCTGATGAACAGGGAAGCAGCAATTTGCATCCTGTTCGTTTTCTCCTCCTTTTTCTGCTACTGCCAAAATCAGTAAGGTCCTTGATGGGGAACCAGAAACATTTGTTTGGAGGGTCATTGTTGCTTTAAGTTGAAACAGCTGAACAAATTACACATACCTTTTTTTTTTTTTTTGCCAACTACCCTTTACTAGTTCTATCTGAAGACCAAATAAGCAGATAAGATAACTTGATATTGTGTTTCCTTTCCAGAAAGGTACAGCAAATATCTAGTGGCAGGTTCTTCCCACACTTGCAGAGATATCCAGGCCTCAAACACTGTAAATGATCTCCTGGCACACAACAGGTAATGCTATCAGAAATGGACTCAGTTTGAAAAACTAAAAACCAGGTTAAATTGCAGGTCCGGGTGGATGCCTCTAAAATATTAACACATCTGGAAATACTGGAGGGGAAAAAGGCACCTGAAACGTGGAAAGAGGCTTTTATCTCACTTATACCAAAGACTGAGACTGAAAAGAATCAGGTTAAGAACTACCGCCCGATATCATTACTAAACGTGGATTACAAAATTTTTGCAGACATTTTAGCAAAAAGACTGAAGAAAGTATTGATAGGTGAGATTCATAAGGACCAAACTGGCTTTCTCCCGGGAAGACACATGTCTGACAATGTGAGGAATATAATAGACATTGTGGAACTGCTGGAAATGAACATTAACAGAAAAGCGGTTTTGATTTTTGTGGACGCGGAGAAAGCCTTTGACAACATTTGTTGGAGTTTTATGAAAAAGAATCTCCAAGGGATGGGGGTAGGCCAAGGTTTTGAAAATGGTATAGGTGCAATATACTCTGAGCAGAAGGCAAAGCTAATTGTGAATAATGTGGTAACGGAAGAGTTAGCTATAGAGAAAGGAACACGACAGGGATGCCCTATTTCCCCTCTACTTTTCATACTGGTCCTGGAGGTTTTGTTAAACATGATTAGAAAGGACCAGTTGGTTAAAGGAATTCAGGTCGGAGTGAGAGAGTATAAACTAAGGGCATTTGCAGATGACCTAGTTTTGACTCTGCAGCAGCCAAACACTAGTACAAAAAGAGTTTTAGAACTGATTGAGATATTTGGTCAAGTTGCAGGATTTAAATTGAATAAACAAAAAACTAAAGTCTTGGAGAAAAATCTAACAAATGAAGAAAAAGAGACATTCCAGAATGAAACAGGTTTGGGGATAGCAAAAAAAGTGAAGTACTTGGGGGTGAATTTGACAGCGAAAAATGTGAATTTATTTAAAGACAATTATGATAAATGTTGGACAGAAGTTAAGAAAGATTTAGACATATGGTCAAGGCTGAAACTTTCCTTGTTAGGCAGAATTGCTGTTATCAAAATGAATGTATTGCCTAGAATGTTATTTTTGTTTCAGACATTACAAATAATAGACAAGATGGACTGTTTCAAGAGGTGGCAGAAAGACATATCGAAGTTTGTTTGGCAGGGCAAAAAGCCGAGAATAAAATTTAAGACATTAACAGATGCAAAAGATAGAGGGGGTTTTGCCCTGCCGGACTTAAGACTTTACTATGAATCAGCAGCGTTTTGCTGGTTGAAAGACTGGCTGCTCCTCGAGAATACAGACATTTTGGATCTTGAAGGATTTGATAACAGATTTGGTTGGCATGCATATATATGGTATGACAAGGTAAAAGCGCACAAAGGTTTTAAGAACCATATGGTGAGGAAAGCTTTGTATAATGTTTGGATAAGGTACAAAGATTTGTTTGAAAGTAGAACCCCTAGGTGGCTGTCACCAATGGAGGCAAAAGAGGTGAAAAAATTGAATATGGGTTCTAATTGGCCTAAATATTTTGAAATCTTAGAACAAGATGGTGAAAAAGTAAAATTGCAGAGTTTCGAGAAGCTGAAGTTTAAGGTCAGAGATTGGTTACATTATCGACAGATAAATGAAGTTTTTAAACAGGACAGAAAGAAAGGCTTCCAAGTGGAGAAGTCAAAACTAGAAACAGAACTGTTAGAACCCAATACTAAAAATTTGTCAAGAATGTACAACTTGCTGTTGAAATGGAATACTCAAGATGAAATGGTGAAATCTAGCATGATTAAATGGGCACAGGATATGGGGCATGACATTGAGCTTCCTGACTGGGAGCAGTTATGGACCACTGGTGTTAAATTCACGGCATGTAATGCCTTAAGAGAAAACATTATGAAAATGATCTACAGGTGGTACATGACTCCGGCCAAGTTAGCAAAGATCTATCATTTGCCCAACAATAAGTGTTGGAAATGCAATGAAACGGAGGGAACCTTCTATCACCTTTGGTGGACCTGCCCGAAGATTAAGGCTTTCTGGGAAATGATCTATAATGAAATTAAAAAAGTTCTGAAGAGAACCTTTATTAAAAAACCAGAAGCCTTTCTCTTGGGCATGGTGGGCCAAATGGTGCCAAGGAAGGATAGGACATTTTTTATGTATGCCACAACAGCAGCAAGAATTCTTCTAGCAAAGTATTGGAAGACGCAAGATTTACCCACGTTGGAAGAATGGCAGACGAAGGTGATTGATTATATGGGACTGGCAGAGATGACTGGCAGAATTCGAGACCGGGGGAAAGAGGCGGTGGATGAAGATTGGAACAAATTCAAAGTTTATCTTAAAAACTGTTGTAATTTGGAAAATTAGGGGCTCAGGGTAATAAGAGATAAAGAACTACAGTTGTATTAATAACTTATAGAAGTCAAATTTATGAAATATAAACAAGTTTATAACGAAAGGGTTGCTGAAAAATCTTGAAACAAGAATGCAGAAAAGGGGTGGTACGGGGAAGTCGATTTTGTGTTTGTTTATGTTTATGTTTTTGCTTTGTTTCTTTATTATTTATGGAAAACTAATAAAAATTTATTCAAAAAAATAAAATAAAATAAAATATTAACACATCTGACAGTGCCTGGGAGCAAAAATGTTCTGCAGGCTGATCTTTTTCAAGGTAGCAACAGGAGAAGAAAACACTAACACTTCTGAAGTGCCAGTAAACTCCAGAAAGAGATGTTACCTGGAAAATGTCAAGGGGTCAAGATCTTTTATCCTAATTCTAAGGTGCGTCTTGGTAAAACCAAGGTTTCCAGTGGTCTCAGCTAAACCAGGGTGGGCAACCTGGGGCCCTCAGCCTAATTTCAAAACCCTGGATCTAGTTAGACCTCTAGCAAGAGCAAGCTGTCTCTCTCCCAGCAGTCTTCCTGGGAAGGGAGAAAGAGAAAGGGGGTAGCGAAAAGGGAGGTGAGTAGCCCTCCTCTGGCTAAACCCACTGCTTGCTTCAGCTCCATCCGCAGACAGAATGCGGCCCCAAGCAGAAAACCTGCGAGAGAATGTGGCCCTCAACAGAATGAAAACTGCCCACTCCTGCAGTAAACAGACAATATATGACATGTTACATAACTAAGCAGTGACTAATTCCGATTCTGCTAGTTTCCTTCCTTCTCTTCCTGCTAACTCAATGCTTTTGTTCTTAACTGCAATTCTAGACGGTTATAATGGCAAACTAGGGCATGTGCCAAGCTTGGGCCCTTGTCAAAAACTGGCGGTCAATCAGGGTTATAAAGACTAAGAAAAGCTTAGAACAACTTCAGAGCCTGGAACAAAAGAAAAGTCAAAAATCAGTGTGAAGGGAGACAGATACGGTTCAGCAGACTTTGCTTAATTAATTAACGGGGAAAGACGGGAGAGTTACAAAGCAACGAGAGAAGTACAGCTCTTAGTCTTGCAACACCTTCCCTTTAATTCCCGGTGTATGGTTTTCTGGTTGCTCATTGCAGAGGGAAAGGTTCACTGAACATACTCAGAGACGCTCTCTTTTGCAATACTTCTTCAAGTTCCAAGGCTGAATTTCTGATTTATTTGTTATGTTTATCTTCTGCTTTTCTTCCACCATGGAATTCACAGCGACTTACACGGGATGCCTGGGGCAGACGGGGCTCAACCACCTGGGAAGGTAGCTCCTCCATATAGGAGAAGGAAAACTCAGATCCTAAATCTCTGCTGCCTTGTGGGATATCTTTGGGAGACAAAAAGGCTAAGGAGCAAACCCCACACAAATCTGGAGTGGAGTCCCTAAATCATTAAATGTCCTTGCATTGCTCTGTACTATTCTGCCTTGGTCAGAAAACACCTGGAATACTGTCACAGTTTTGGGTGCCACGATATAAGAAGGATATTGACAAGCTGGAACATGTGCAGAGGAGGAAAACCAAGATGATCAAGGATATGGAAAACAAGCCTTATGAAGAACAGTTGAAGGAGCTGGGTGTGTTTAGGCTGGGGAAGAGGAGACTAAGAGGAGATATGCTAGCCATCTTCAAATATCTAAAGGGATGTTGCATGGAAGAGGGAACAAGCTTGTTTTCTCCTACTCTGGAGGGCAGGACCCAAATGAATCAAATCAAGTTACGGGAAAGGAGATTCTGACAAAATATCAGAAAGAACTTTCTGGCGGTAAGAGCTGTTCAGCAGTGGAACAGATTCCCTTGGGAATTAAAAGGTAAAGGTAAAAGACCCCTGAATAGTTAAGTCCAGCCAAACTTGACTATGGGGTGCGGCGTTCCTCTCGCTTCAGGCCAAGGGAGCCGGTGTTTGTCCACAGACAGCTTTCTGGGTCATGCGGCCAGCATGACTAAACCGCTTCTGGCGCAACACGACACCGTGACGGAAACCAGAGTGCACAGAAACGCCATTTACCTTCCTGCTGCAGCGGGACCTATTTATCTACTTGCACTGGCGTGCTTTTGAACTGCTAGGTTGGCAGGAGCTGGGACAGAGCAACGGGAGCTTCAGTAATTTAGACCACAGCACCATCCGCTCCTTAGACTCTCCCACATTGGAGGTTTTAAAGCAGAGGTTGGGGGGCCATCTGTCATGGACGCTTTAGTTGAGAAATCCTGCATTGTAGGAAGTTGGAGTAGATGACCCCCCAGAGTCCCTTCCAACTCTTCAGTTCTATGATTCCATGCCCACTTCTGCCTCCGACTCTGCCCTCACCAACATGTGGGCCTTGGAAGGTTGCCCAGAAAGGAATGTGCCCTTCCAACAGTTCCCTATCCCTGCTCCAGTCCTTTCCCTGCATGCAAAACGAGACGCAGAGACAACTAGACTCAAAATTCCAGCGGGTGCAGAATGCAGCAGCGAGGCTCCTCACAGGGTCTCTGCCATGGGAGCATATTCACCCAGTGCTTTTCCAGCTGCACTGGCTCCCGGTGTACAGGGTCAGATTTAAGGTGCTGGTTTTGATCTTTAAAGCCCTTCACGGCCTAGGACCCTCGTACCTACGGGACCGCCTCTCCCGGTATGCCCCACGGAGAGCCTCAAGGTCCATAAATAGTGAAGTTAGATTAGCTTCCATAAATAGTGAAGTTAGATTAGCTTCAACCAGAGCCAGGGCCTTTTCAACACTGGCTCCGGCCTGGTGGAACGCTCTACCTCATGAGACCAGGGCCCTGCAGGATGTGATTTCTTTCCGCAGGGCCTGTAAGACAAAGTTGTTCCGCCTGGCCTTTGGCTTGGAGCCAATTTGATTCCCTCCCCCTCTTTCTTTTTTCTTTTTCCTTTCTCCTCGTGCGATGAGGCTGCATTTTAATACTTTAATATTTTAATGTTGTATTTTAATCTTGTTTTTAAGTTGCATTCAGTCAACTTGTTTTTATTATTGCTTGTTAGCCGCCCTGAGCCCAGCCTTGGCTGGGGAGGGCGGGGTATAAATATAAATTATTATTATTATTATTATTATTATTATTATTATTATTATTATTAGAGCTATAGCGAGGTTAAGCGGAATATGGAAATGCTAACTGACGAAGGTGAGCCGTGTATGTAAATAGATACACTTGAAACAGGCCTCCAGATGGCCCAGAAGCATATTGGCATGTGCATCATCTTTCACGCTTTCATGTCCTACCTGCTGTTTCTTAACTTCATTGCCTAGGTCAGTCTGAGGGCCATATTCTCTCTGAACAACCTTTCAGTGGTGTGGCCGAGCCAGAGGGAAGCCATAGTGGGGAATAGGTGGGTTTACATAGAATAATTTGAGAGGGGCGGCAGTTTTACAGTGCCCCTCTTTCATCTTCCTAGGGAACGAACCCTCTCTTCTTAAAAGGAAAAAGTGAGAGGGAGAGGAAGAAGGGCGCTTGCAGAATAAGGTACCAACAAAGGATAACATCCTATAAATAGCTGCACATGCAAATGTGTTTTGTGTACAACGAAACAAAGAAAGAGCTGTAAAGATTCATAAGACGAACCACACCCAAACCTCCAAACCTAAACCCACGCTGTATGCAATTTCAGAAGCTCTAGAATGTATAAAAATTTCTCGGGCAGTTGACATGATTGCCTCTGAGCGCCCTCTTCCACTTTGCGGAGCTCATCTGGCTAGAGCTGAGGATGAGCAAACAAGCTGGGAGGCAGCTTGAAAATGGGTGGAAGAAATTGGCCGAATGCAACTGAAGGGCGTATCATTGAGCCTACCTAGTGGCAGTGAAGGTAGCAAAGAAGGAATACTTTGTTTACTCCATTGCGCCGTCTGGCAGAGCTTTTCTGGACATTGTGCAGCCTCTTACAGTCTGGCCAAAAGTACGGACAAATTTCAGCTCGCTGTGACTTGCTTGCAAAGCATTTTGAGGACAGAATCGCTTGCGTCCACCGGGATCTTGACCCAGCTGTGAGAGCAGATGAATCTCAAGGGCTGTCCACAGCACTGTCTAGTCCTGTTGTGTTGGATGAGTTTCCGTTAGTAAGGCTTGAGGATGTGGACAAGGTGCTTAGATTGGTCAGGGTGCCACTTGAGCTCCGGACCCTTGCTCCTCCCGGCTCATAAAAACTAGCAGGCAGGGGAAAGCTGGCTGGGCCAAGGAGGTGATTAATGCTTTCTTGCATGAGCGGGTGGTCCTTGCCTGCTTGAAGGAGGCAGTGGTAAAACCACTCCTTAAGAATGGCAGCTTTCCTTTCCTTTGCGGAATCGAAAGCAGAAGAGGAACTGCTAAATTCCAGTTCTTGAGAACAGGAATTAGAGATAAACGAAGTCTGGCCTGACTGAACAGATGGGGGTCCGATGGCTGAGAATGGAATGGTTTGGGTTTTTTCCAGATGCCCCCCCCCAAAAAAAAGATACATAGGTGATATGGAAAACAATGGTTGGGGTGCTTCTAAAGAGGTACCTTGGTTGTGCCCAGACTCACTCTTGCATCCAGGAGGATTTCATGACCATGATTGTTCCCGTGTCAGGACACCTCCCTTCCACGGAAAAGCAACATTGCACATGGCATGGTGAGGGCTGATGTTTGAGAAACTCAAATCCAGATCTCTGTTGACTAGTGATGGGGCAAGCGACTCATTCCTTGTCCATTCCATAATTAATCCAGAGGAAAAGAATTGTTTTGATGGGCATCCAAAGCACTGATCAGGACTCAGGATTGGAACCAAAGAAGATTGCAATGTTACAAATTTATGTAGAAATGTCAGTGGCGGGCTGGGTCTTGGCCCTACTTGAGCATGTTTGCAGAACAGCAGACCCGGCTATTGCAAAAAAAAACAAAACACACACAGAGAGAGAGAGAGAGAGAGAGAGAGAGAGAGAGAGAGAGAGAGAGAGAGAGAATCATCAAAGCTGCTCAGCAATGCTTGGGAAGTTCCAGTTTAGTTTTATTTGTAACATTATTATCCTGCCTTTCCACCAAGGAGCTTGAATAAAAACTGGGTCCTCCTCTCCCCCAAATTTTATCCATACCCAACCCCGTGAGCAGGCTTAGAGATCCCAATATCATTGAGGAACCTCCATGGCTGATCAGAAATTTCAGCCTAACTTTGATCAGTTCTAGTTTGACTCCCTAGCCCAAGGATAGCCAAAATTGTGCCCTCCAGAATTTGATGAACTATGACTCCCATCATCCGAGATCAAAGGCCATGCTGACTGGGGAAGATGGGAGCTTGAATCTAACACCATCTGGAGGTTATCACATGAGCCGCCCTTTTTTCTGATTGCTACACTGCACTGGCTCAAATCTGAAATCTCAATCTGAAATCAATTACACCCAACTGTACATGGGGAGCCAATAACAAAACTATCTGGCCTAGTCATAAGCAGCTGCTCTTCATTCTGAGACAACACCGCCCTAAGTACATGTGCTAAAAAACCCAGTTTGATATCCTATCGGTGTTCATTGTCAAGACCAGGCATAATCTGAGCTAAGCAAGAAAGACAGGTAGAGAAAGATCAGGATGGCCCAAATTCTGCAACAAGAAAAGTGGGATGCTGAAACCTGCATACATTATTTAAATTTGCATGACTTTTCTAATTTTGCAGAATTCATTTTGCAATCTTACTAAATTTGCATGGTTTATACCAGACTTCCTCAACCTCAGCCATCCAGATGTTTTGAGACTACAATTCCCATCATCCCTGACCACTGGTCGTGCTAGCTAGGGATCATGGCAGTTGTGGGCCAAAACCATCTGGAGGACCGAGGCTGAGGAAGCCTGATTTATATGGTTTCCACTGTGCCCAGGAGCTGAAAGGCTGGAACAGGGGTCTACAGCCCCACCGCCGGAGATTATATTCATTAGAAGAACCCTGCTGGATCAAAGCAAAGGTCCAGTTACACCATCATCCTGCTTTTCCCAGAAATCAAGTAAATGCTTCCAGGAAGCTCATAAACGGTGTATAATGACAACAGCCCTGCCATGTGTTTCCTTCTTAGCAACTGGCATTCAGGAACTGATTAAGGTGCTGATATTGCATCAGGCGTTGCACACACACTTTCAAGGGGTTTTTTCTTAACAACAGATGGAAACTTCCTTTTTAAATAACATGCACTTCTCAGGATGTTTCAAGCAATTCCATACTCTGCTGTTTTCCTGCACTCCTAGAAAGCCATGACATGCAAACAAGCCCAGGCTGCTCTCTTCGTAAAAAAATGTCTTTCTATTAAAATCCACTTCGAAAGTTTTTCTATTATTGTTTTGCTTCCCCTTATCAGCTTTTAACCAAATCTAGATGTTTTCTGCTGACCTATTTGCAAAGCCGTCCAACCACCTAATCCACAAATCCCACAGTTATGCAACCTTTGAGGGATTAGGCATTTTGTCATGAGAAAAGTCTGCGTTTCTTTAAGCTCAATGAAGTTCTGCGGTTTAAACTGAGTCCGCTGATTAAATTACATTCATTAAAAAAAAACACCTCTGGCTCTTGCCAGTGCCAAGAGAACTCACTTAAATGTGTGTGATATAAGCTTAGGCCCAAAGTTAAAAACCACAAAATATTTGCACTGTGGTCTCTTTCTGGAAGACAACTGGCCACAAATGTATTATGACGAGAGAGATTCCAAAATGGAATCAATCTTGGATTTCTGGTTGTTGTTGTTTTTAAAGAATGTTGTGCCTCAGAAAATGAGTATCTGTTCAGGCTTTCTTTCCCTCTGCACACATACCGTATTTTTTGCTCTATAAGACTCACTTTTTCCCTCCTAAAAAGTAAGGGGAAGTGTGTGTGTGTCTTATGGAGCGAATGCAGGCTGCGCAACTATCCCAGAAGCCAGAACAGCAAGAGGGATTGCTGCTTTCACTGCACAGTGATCCCTTTTGCTGTTCTGGCTTCTGAGATTCAGAATATTTTTTTCTTGTTTTCCTCCTCCAAAAACTAGGTGCGTCTTGTGGTCTGGTGCGTCTTATAGAGTGAAAAATACGGCAATTGCCATTATGTGAATGGAAGCACATTCCATGTGTTGCTCTGCTTTCGTTTGGACTAGATCAGTGAGGCTGCGAAGGGGGTCTTGTCATCTAGGCAGCCCAGGACCTCCATATACACTGACCAGGCTTGCGACCCGGAAAGATCACTTTGGTGCTGCTAATGTGGCAAACACAACGCGAGAGTCAGCAGCCATATCAGGTGCTGTGGTTCTCCGGCACCCCCGGAGGCGCACTCCATTGTCTCCTGAGACAGACAGACAGACGCCATTATCGTGGGAGCCTCTATACTCCAGACACGAACCTGGAGGCTAGAGACCTCTTTTGCCTCAAAATTGAGACCTTCCCAGGCCACATCCATTTAAAGCAATACAATACCACTTTAAACAGCCATGGCGTCCCGCAAAAAATCCTGGAAACTGTAGTTTGTTCAGGGCGCTGATAGGTTTTAGGAGGTCCCTATCCCTGCCCCAGAGCTACAATTCCACAATCGCTTAACAACCAATCCCTCTGCACAGAGAACTCTGGGAACTATAGCTCTGTGAGGGGGCCTTAACGAACTACCACTCCCAGAATTCTTTGGGGGAAGCCATGGCTGTTTAAAACGGTATCATTCCCCCTTTAAATGTACGAGGCGGGTGTAGCCATAGTCACGCGCGGTCATACTCCAGAATAAGGCTTGCACCACCAGGAGGCGAGGGGTTCATGAATATGGAACACACGCACTTTGTTAAAACTGGCGCACTTGGGATCTGAATCCCAAAATCAGAGGTAACTAGCATAAGCTGCAGTGAAGCCATTCTCTGTTAGGAACTGTTATTCATGTCTGTGGAACAGTGGTGGGAAACCTCAGGCCTGGGGGCCACATGCGGACTCTATCTGGCCCTTGAGACTCTCCTCAGGCTCGGCTCTGCACCCTCCTCAGGTGTCCCCCCCCCATCTGGGATGCGTCCTTGAACTGGGATGACGCCTCTTGGTTGCCTGGAGGAAGGTCAAAGTTGGGTGTGCGAAGAAACTAGCACAAAGGCAAAATTTGTGCTCATTGCTCCATCTACAGCCCTGCCCACCAATGGCACGAGGCTCCCAGAAGGTAGCCAAGAAAAGTATGTGCCCCTTGGAGTAGAAATGGTTCTCTACGTCTGCTACGGAGCAACCGAGTGGTGAAGGGAATTCCAGTGCTTCCAAAAAATGACAGGGGAAAATGGCAGAAGCAGAAGGCATGCTAGCCAGCACCATGCAAGATAATAATAATAATAATAATAATAATAATAATAATAATAATAATAATAATAATTTATTTATTTATTTATACCCCACCCATCTGGCTGGGTTCTCCCAGCCACTCTGGGCAGCTCCCAATGGAATAATAATAATAGTAATAGTAATAATAAAGCAATAAAACACCAAACATTAAAAACTTCCCTAAACAGGGCTGCCATCAGATGTAGTTGTTTATTTCTTTGACATCTGGTGGGAGGGCGTTCCACAGGGCAGGGGCCACTACCAAGAAGGCCCTCTGCCTGGTTTTCTGGAGTGAGGGAACCGCCAGAAGGTACTCAGAGCTGGACCTCAGTGTCTGGGCTGAACAATGGTGATGGAGACGCTCTTTCAGGTATACTGATGTCATGCTGTCCCTGATGATGTCAGCAGTCCATTCCTGCATGGAAATGGGCTAGCTCTCTCTCCAGCTGTTCCTGCTGCAGAATTGCCTTATCTGCTACCCACTGGCTGTTGCATTAAAAGCTTGGTTTCTTACAAAACTTGGGGGGGGGGGTCCTCTCCCTCTTGGCCTTACATGTGAAATGGTACAAAGATGTCAAGGACTGGCTGTATGCTGGGAGGTGGTGGCTGGGTTCTGATGAGCGGGAACTGGAAGAAGTGGGGCTGGAGACTGACTTGGAAGAAGGGATCAGTGATCTGGGGGAGACTGTAACCACCAGGAGACGAGAGGCAGAGGCAGGGGAAGACTGCAGGATAGGAGAGTGGAGAACAGGTGCAAAAGGAGAAGAAAGAGGTCAGGCTGGAGTCCTGCTCCACTGTCTCCCAGGACCAGAAGAGGACTGAAGTGGGAGGAACAGAAGGTGACATGCAGGCATAGTCTTTGCCTGCTTTTTAAATTTTATTATTTTAATTTTATTTTTGTGTGCGCAGTTTGGGTGGGGAAGAAATGTAAGCTGAGGTCGGAGACAGGGCATCTACCTCACCAGGTGCACACCTAAGAATACCTGAGAGACATAGGACTGATGGACATGCCTTCCCTTAACTTGTAAGTGTACTTTTGACAATAAGGTGTTAATTTCTCACTCTGGGCATTCCATGCCTGACAGCGCCATGACAAGTGATCTGTTATTGCATCCTCATTCAAATTCATTAAAATTGATTGAAGCGTCTAATTCAGCCGCCGGTTGGCCATCCCCAGTTTAGACAAAAGAGGAAGAATGAGGAAAATCAAAGTTGGCCGGGATGAAGGAGGAGAATTGTGAGGTAAGGAAAAAGTTAATAGCCCATTAGGGCCTCTGTCATCACAACACACCATCTGCACTTTCCTGTGCTAAGCAGTGAACAGGCCAGTTTGAGAGAAGGATAAAAGATACAGCGAAGAGTTTTTGCATTCTCATCTTGTTAGAAGCTTGACATGAAGAAAAGCTGAAGAGGGAGTGAGAAATAAATAAGCTTTTTTGAACTGGAATCGCTCCATAAGGGAAGCTGAGTGCCAACTCCTGGTGAAAGATAGCAATTCCAACTGAAAAGTGCTTTGGGAGGAGAAAAACGAGTCCTGGGGTTTGAAAGAAAACAGCAGTAACGGAAAGGATTGCAGACAAGGGGGGGAATTCAGCCTTGAATGAACCTGGACATCAGCAAACCTGAGCTTCAGCACAAAATCTGAAACAGAATCCCAGCATACCTGTGTGGCTGCATCAGAAACAGACTGGTCTAAAATGTTTAGGATTCAGTTAGCTGCCTCACGCTGGGTACCTAAATTCTGAAGAGGCAACAGAAGATGAGTAATGGGACTCCGGCAGTTTCAAACTTTTTATTTCACTAAAATGCTGGTGTTGCATGTAGCATCCACCAAAAAATTTTCCCCCACAACCCCCCCCCCCCAAATATTCCACTGCAGTGCAGTTTCTGTGAGACCCGGGCAACGTCTAAGAATTATTTAGCAGCAGCATGTTTTAGGGCCATTTCACACAGCAGCCAACCCAAGTTTGCAACGTTGTGTTCTCAATATGCAGCTGGAGTCCATTCCGACTCCCCTGGCAATTGTATAAGCATGAGTTTGCACACACAGGTTTGATGCATTTGCACCTTCCATTTGTCAATGTTAACTTTAAACAAAAAAACAGAAACATGCTAAATATATCTCATGCATCATGAAGCCCTTAAAGGTTTTTTTTTGGGGGGGGTGTAGAAAATTTATTGAGGAAATCTCCCAACAGTAAACAGTGTAGTGCTGAAGGCTGCAGAGACTGGACTCATGCACCCTTCACTCACCTATAGGTCACTGCTGACTGCCACAGTTATGGAAGGAAATGTGATCATTCCCTTAAATGGAGAAACACTTTTTAAATAGGCACAAGTGACTAATAGCATAGCACAACTTCCTTCTTCAACAGGATTACTACTTTTTTTTTGGGGGGGGGGAGTAGGAAATGCCACATCCTTCAAACTTTCACTTTCGGTTATATTACGTTTTCAAGCAGTTTGACAGCCTGGGAATGAAAGAAGGAAGTTCCTCTCTCTCTCTCTCTCTCTCTCTCTCTCTCTCTGTAAGTGTACACTTGCCATTTAAAGAAAAGGACTTGCGCAAAGCGTGACACAATCTCTGTTATATGAACAATTACACGATAACGTGACCAAATCAATTATGGAAAAGACATGGATCTGAAAGCGTTATGGTGGGTGGACTTCAGACTTTCAAAAAAGCAGCTGTAGATGTTCAAGGCAGAGAATTATGCGCCCCACACTGGAGAAATGCCATAGCTCAGTGGTGGAGCGTTGGCTTTGTGTGCTGAAGGTTCCAGGTTCAATCCCCACCATCTCCAGTTAGAGCTGGGAGCGTTTCCTGTCTGAAACCCTAGAGGACCGCTGACCATCAGTGCAGAGAACACTGACCTAGATGCATCAATAGCCTGACTCAGCATAAAGCAGTTTTTTTTTTTGTTTAGTCATTTAGTTGTGTCTGACTCTTCGTGACCCCATGGAGCAGAGCACATCAGGCACTCCTATCTTCCACTGCCGTTGGTCAAACTCATGTTAGTTGCTTTGAGAACACTGTCCAACCATCTCGTCCTCTGTCATCCCCTTCTCCTTGTGCCCTCAATCTTTCCCAACATCAGGGTCTTTTCCAGGGAGTCTTCTCTTCTCATGAGGTGGCCAAACGAGTGGAGCCTCAGCTTCAGGACCTGTCCTTCTAGTGAGCATTCAGGGCTGATTTCCTTCAGAATGGATAGGTTTGATCTTCTTGCAGTCCATGAGACTCTAAAGAGTCTCCTCCAGCACCATGGATCACTGACTTATCGTGGTGAAGGGGCTTGAATAACTCAGAGAAGCTATGAGCTATGCGGTACAGGGCCACCCAAGACGGACACGTCATAGTGGAGAGTTTTGACTAAAGGTGATCCACCTGGAGCAGGATCCGGCAAGCCACTCCAGTATCCCTGCCAAGGAAACTCCATGGACAAAAACAACAGACAGCTTCCTATACAGTGGTATCTCGGGTTAAGAACTTAATTCATTCTGGAAGTCCGTTCTGAACCTGAAACTGTTCTTAACCTGAAGCACCACTTTAGCTAATGGGGCCTCCTGCTGCCGCTGCCCCACCAGAGCACGATTTCTGTTCTCATCCTGAAGCAGAGTTCTTAACCTGAGGTACTATTTCTGGGTTAGCGGAGTCTGTAACCTGAAACATATGTAACCCAAGGTACCACTGCATAAGCATGAATGTTATATAGTGATGTACTGTGCGGGTCCTTTGAGACCA